>NC_132937.1:53411238-54033113 GCF_034638445.1 Ciconia boyciana | reverse complement strand
ATGGGCAATATCGGTGCTGGTGTGTACAAAATGCAGCATGAGCTGATAAGAAACAGGGATGGAAGTAGCTTGTCTGAATGCAAGCCAAAAAATGGGGGATGTCATTACCATTGGTATTTCAGCCAAGTGAAGAAAGTGAAGTAAATATAAAAAAGAGCTGCAGGTGGTGTTTACAAGTTTTAGTGGTCTGATTAATGCGATCTACCATCTACAAATTTTATCTTAGGCTTAATGGAACTGCTCTAAACCTTGTCAAAAGAGCTAGTAACGTTGTGCAGTTTCCAGCATTGTCTATTTTCATGTCAAACAGCAAAATCTCAAGAGCGGCTTTATATGTAGTGTTCATCATCATGCTGGTGCGTATAAGCAAGTAAATATGAAAAGCAAAGTCCTTTGGGAATGAAGTGCCAGTCGCAAGCACATAATTTTTTTTCTGATCTGATTCAGAAAGCAGTGCAATAAAAGGAAAAATATCAGGGAAAATATAAATGTTTTCAATCATGAAAAGGGATTTGATAATTGAGGAGAATGAAGACAGAAGACATGAAGACAGTACACATTCCAACAAACACCCTGCAGACAGATTTTCATGTAAATGGGGGAAGAGAAAGCAAAAAACAGCATAGTGGCAGAAGGACTGAAAAAGAGAAAGGGCAAATGAGGTGGCATGATAACGTGGGACAAAAGCTGGAGAGAACCTGGCAACTACGAACGTGTCTAGAAGAAGGAACAGAGACTGTGCTAGCTTGGGGGGAAAAAAAAAAGAACTAGTAAAAAAATCCTACTTACAGTTTGGAAATAGTTTTGTTTGTTTTGCATAATGTTTAGTATAACAACCCAGCTAGATAGAAAAACATGTTTTCATTGCATTCAGAGTAATTTTCTAAAGAAAAACAAATGAATCCCTCTCTTCCCCCATGATTATATTCTAAAATGGCTGGAAACATACTTGGAATCAATATGAATAGTAAAAAGAAAAAAAGCGGATGCAATTCAACTCTAAATCATCTTCAGATTCTCTCATTCCTTCTTTTACTATTTACACATGTGGCTTCATACCCATAATCTTTCCAGTTTCTGATCAACACCAGGCAATGCAAGTGGTGAACATGCTGGACTGGATTTGTTCTTTTAAGGACTGCTCAGAAGCTTTGTAGACAGCAGTATCAATCTCTCTCACAGCCTATACTATGCAAAATGGTTCAGCATCCCTAGAATAATACAGGTCACTGAAGAAAGAGACGTGCCACTCTCTCCCCTTGCCTCTCTTTTTCTTTATCTCATTCTTTTTTTCCCTCTATAATTTAATTTCTGGATGAATTAAAACCAGCTGTAGCAAAATCTTGAAAACGATAGTGCCTATGAAAACGTGTTCATTGCCAGACTCCAAGTAGTATTCTTCCCATTCTCCAATTTCACCTTTGAAATAAAGAGTTTGCTTTTAGTATATGTGACTACCCAACCTTTCCTGTAAGAAGACAGTCATATAAACAAAAACATGTCAGTTCACAGAAAGACAGTTTGCAGAAAATAAAAAGACTGGTTATTTTATGAACAATAACATCAGTCCTCAAGTTATGCACAACCTAATGGTAATGAAAGCTTGTATTCCAAGACTCGCTGATTTCCACAAGAATCAAAAAGGAATTTTCCACAATGCATGATAGCTAGCTTCATTTGCAGGGGTGGAATGGGGGGATTTGCTCTCATTTTCCTTTAAAGCAACAGAATGTCACCTAACAGATGAAAATGTACGTCTTGAATTGAGCCTGGAATTTCCGTCCTCCTCATTTTTCAGTGTCTTTGTGGATTAAATCTTAAAAGGCAAAGTCTAAGTCAACAAAAATACATACAATATTGTATGCCTTTTCCAGCACAGAATTCCACGACAAGCCATGGGGTTAATGAATCATTTCGAAGACCCAGTTTGTGTGTACGTATTCTTGGATTTTGGAGAAAAAGACAGTAGACGTCATTAAAGAGAAAATATATGGGTTTTTTTACTATTCTGAAAGAGACAGTATTTCAGTGGTACAGCTACATAATTCAGTAACAGAATGGATTTCAGCACAGAGAGGCACGTCCAGGGTTCCCAAACTGCTTTAGGTTTCCACTGGTGCTGTACAAGCTATTTCAAAGTGGTACCTAGCCCCAGAAACATGGGGCTGAGGACCACCATGGCTGTGGCAAGATCCTACCACAAGTTCTGATGCTGATCATGGTGGCAGTGCCCTTGCAATGACTGATGTTGTGAATACTGGTGCACAGTATCTCCAATTAGTAAAGACGATAAGTGGAGAGGCATAACATCTGAATCAAAGACTCAACATACTTTAAAAATAGAAAATACTTTCCCCTGAAATCAAATGTCTGCAAAATGAATACAGCCAAGTACTCGCCTTATGACATAAAGCCATATTTGGAAGGCCTGGCCAAAGTATGATGCAGTCAGAAGCTTAAGAATAGTTTGATTTATTGCTAGTTTTGCGAGTTTACAAAAAAACAAACAAATGATAACTCATTTAATCCTTTTATTAAGGAAAAGAGCAATGTAGCACAATCCATTCTTTACCCTCTCCGAAATAAGGGGTTAAAATCATAAAAGCAGTCCTGGGTCTTCATAATTCAGTGGCAAAACTGTCACTGATTTCAGCATAGTAAAGAACTTTGAAAGTTTCAGTTTGGATTATTTGGTATGAAATAATTAAGTGAGTTCTGCTATGTTGGAAAGTCTGGAGCCAGTATTGCCAGTATTACAAGGCATGTAAAGGAATTGCCTGACAAAACCATGCGAGGTTTTATTTTGAAGGAAAACTGTTCAGGTGCACATTTCCAAAACAGAACCTAAGCTAAAAATAACATTTAAAAAATTATTCCTTATCTTGGAAAGTTAAGCTCAATGATTCCAAAATAAGGGTTGCGGCACGGCTAAAACCCCAGCCTCTCATCAGGGTGATCCAGGAACAGCGAATGGCAGCAGAGCGCGATGCTAGTTTGTCTCACTGCTGTTAGCATGCACGAGGGCAGGTCAAAAGGGGAAGGGGACTGTCACGATGTGCACGCATTCACAAACCAAAACAAAGCTGATGGGTCTAATTGTAGTCCAATTAGCCTTTGACAGTATTTCCTTTTTTTTCTTTTATTTTTGTGTCATATTCCACAGAGCTACAGCGTGCAGCTTGACTGGCACAAATCAACCTTCCTGTTCCCTCCACAGTTGTGCCTCAGAGTAGAAACCGGACTGTTAATCAGCCAGCAGACGTATTTATTGACTACTCTAGTTGTTGTCAGTTAGTGAAGCAGACATCTAGACTGATGAGAGATTTCAGGAACCCAAAGGATACACCCAGAATAAATTTCAGAGGAAGAAGTGTGAGAAATCTTACTGCACTGGAGACTACAACTTAGATAGAAGCAATTTCTTTCATTATGAACTGTGGTCTATTGAAGAAAATATAAGCTAAATATGAGGGAACATATTCATTTTTTTAACTTAAACTTTTAAACTTTTTTACACAAAGCACCTATTGAAACGTTTCTGAATATGTCCCTATCAGGCATGAGAAAGCTTGGCCCAATGCACGTTTGATTTCATTTTCCATCTTTACTGGTAAAACTGACATTTCTCCATGTAATTTGAGAGCTTTTACTATTCTTGGCACCCAATAAAACTTTCCATATGAAAGTCTTTATTTCCATTTTCACCAGTGAAAACACACTTTCACTTTGGTGAGCACAGAAGTTGAAGTTTCTTATTTTATTGTATTGAAAACTATACTCACCATATATAAAAAACAAGCAAGAGCCTTTGGAAAGGCCAAAACACTGGTGCAGGCTATCTAAAACTGCTTTTCTAAGACATGCAACAGAATTCCAATGCTGGGAGGGCACAGGTGAACAGAAACATATATGTCTTACCAATTTGTCTTCAGTCCTTAACAGCTTAATCCTCCAGCCTGACGGACTGCCCAATGTGAACCAGCTGGTTACCAAAGTAGTACTGGGAACACGAGTGGTCTTGCTTCTGCCAGGGGGGTTGTAAAGAGCAACTCTGAAGTTTCACTGACACTTTATTTGGAAAGGCTGTGACTGCAGTCCCTTCTAAACAGTTTTAGCATCATGCTATGCCATAATTTCTCCAGCTTTTCAAGAAACTGACAAAGGTTTGCCTGCAGTCCTGTGGTATGAAGGCAGTTTAGATAGCTACAGTATTCTCACTATCACATTACCAAACTATTTTATGTAATATGAACGTGACCGTTGTATGTGATGATTCGTATCATATCAAAGCTATACTTCACTTACCACATTGCTGCACGTCCTGTACCGGATGTTTCGCCCTTCACAGGTCCTGTGTCCAAAAATTAAAAACAAACCCAAAAACATTAATAGCTGAATATAAAAAGCAAACACATGATGTTTACTATGTCAGCATCTTTCCTACAAAGATCTCTAATCACTTAATCCCCCAGCAACCCTCTTCCCCAAAGTAAAGGGCTCTCTGTCCCTATACGGGTATTGAGGTATGAATTCTACAGCTCCTCAGTTTTCAACCTTTGCTTTAAAAATGAGTTTCTAGAAGGTGGCATCAGTTTATAAATGAAGTTGGAGGTCAGAGTACAGAACTTAACTTAGCTGGAAATCAACATCTGAATCACATTAATAACGTCCTGTGTCTCCCAGCTATCCACAATGATTTCACAAGGGCACAGCTCTGCGTCTACCCAGGCGCAGACCTTAGTACTGACAGTCTGAGTACCCAGGCTTTGTCTGCTGGGGAGCAACCTGTGCACTGGGAGGAAGGAAGCCTGCCTGCAGCGGTGTGAAAGGACAGGCTAGCTGGACAGGGCTTTTTCCCAATTTGATTATGAGGGGAGAAGGAGGGCATAAAACTTCCTCCCCCCGATCCACCAGCCTCTCACTACTCCCAGATCCCTGCTGCAGAACAGCATCCAAAGAGCAGCTGGGCCCAGCTGAGGTCAAGGAGAGCACGTGCCCTGATGTGTGCTCTCCATGGCTCTCCTCCTTGTCCCGCACAGCAGACCCATACCAGCCCTGATGCTGGCGGGGCTCCCAGAGGAGAGGTCAACACCCAGATATCTTTTTAGCACTCAGCAGCGTGTATTCTGAGTATTTGACCTTAGGTGAAGATTCATGTGTTTTATGAGTTCAGACAGCATACTCTGTGGAGGTCCTCAGTACAAATCAGAATGCAGGGTTTGGCTTTTAAAGATTATCCTTCAACAGAGTAGAATTCCTTACATTTTTAATTTCTTAATTTCATGACTTTTTTTTTCCTTTTCTTTTATTTTTTTTGGCCAGGATTTAACAAGCATACATTCCTTGAGGACTAAATGCCTGCCAAGACTGAAGTTTTAAATCCAAACCATTTTGAACTATCTAAGAGAAAGGACAGCATCTGCATGCATTTTTGTCGTTCTTTTTTCCTTCATTTTTTTAAAAACAGAAAAACTTTTTCCATACTGAGTTAACTCTAAAATAAACTGTACAGATCTCCTTTAAATTATTGAAGTCATCCTTCCTCCCACCTTTCTCCACAAGACTTAATTGTGAAATTCCTCCGGTAGTCATTTACACCTATGTGAGTACAAAATCAGGGCAACACACAGTTTTGCAAATGTATCACAGTGGTGTAAATGATCCCAAGAGAAGATCAACAAGTAAATAAACCATATCACTTTTTCAGAAGAATTGTAAGCAGAAAGATAACATATTCTGTTGTGTAGCATTTGGCGTATAAAGAATGCTATTAAAAGCATAATAGAAATACCACTAATGCAATGATTTTGTAATATTAAATAATTAATTCAAGTAAATTTTGATCATTGCAGGCATACACAGAAGTGAAAAGTGTGCACAGAGTATCTAGCACTAGAAAAAACAATTTTAGCAGTACAATAATAAAAATTACATTCACAATAAGCTATGAACTAAAAAAATGAAAAACCCTCAAACAATACCCCCACTATCCCAGTTATTCCTGAGCAGTATAAACAAGCTGGTAGAGACAAGGTGGTGCAGGCCAAACCTGTTTACACTCCACTACATTCAGGAGAGGTACTCTTGATTAACACTGGTAGGTAGCAAAGAAAAAAGTATATTATGCAGCATGCAGGCAGTCCTAGTGCAGGCCTGGTACACCACACTGAATAGCTTGTCCAGCAAGCTTGATACATGCCCCATCTGTCTCTCAGAAATGCCATACAACCCATCAGACATCTCTTTGTTTCACACAGACCTGCTGTTACAACAATTTCAATTACCGTAATTTATTAACCTCAGAACCATTGAACTGCCACGGAAAGTTAAACTTCCTTTCTACCAGCTGCCTCACAGTTTCTTCTTCTTTTCACAGTTTCTTAATATTGTCTGTTTTGAAATGAAAACCCACTTATTTTTCACTTATTCTTTGCATTAAGGAAAAGAATAGGTACTTTCATTAGATATATGCCACAGAACTCTTCAGATTTTTCTTCCAATTTGCCTCCTTTGGCTCATGGCCAGGGTTGTTCAGAAAAATTGTGCAATTCTGGATGCAGCTAGTGCTGTGATGATTCATGAATACTAGGAACCATTCTTGCAAAACTCCACTTGTCCCCTCTCCAAGACCAGACTTTGGGGTTTTGTTGTTTAAGCTCATTAGTTTCCCAGTTATCGCCCAACAACCAAAAGCAGGCAAACTGCTTTAAGTCTGAGCTGATATATTTTCACAATAGATTTGCAGAGTAGCTTGTATTTCAGATCTATGCTGCTTTAGGACAGTATTCCAGATTCTCTTAATGTCATGTATCTATTTTTGGATTCAAAATCATAGGATTTGTAGGAAAAAATAGACGGTTATAAAGACTCTGAAAAAAAAAATTAAATAGCAGCTTTTCGGGGGCATAAATTTTGATTTTTTTAAAAGTAAATTCTGTTTCTGACCCTGTCTGTGCTTAAAATAGGGAAGCTGAAACCATCTAGTGAACGTAATCATAATCCTGATAGAGTGAGATACACAGCCTCTTGCATGACACCAGGCCAGACTAGGTTTTCTCCTTTAGGCAGGGTTTGAATTAATGGTACAGGTCCCATATCTCAGCATGGATGCTTTGCAGAATGCCACAGCACAGAGCATTTAACATACAAGGAAGGACCACAGCAGATTAGCGAGACCATGTTACGAGACACAGTCACCACACACCCTCTGACCTTTGCAGGGTATAAATGAGAACTCACATCAACAAGGAGTACACATAGACACTTGGAAAAGCCAGAAGTCACCCAAAATAGCAAGTTCATCTTGGAGAGTACACAAAGAGTGGGAGCAGTAAGAGATACTTCTACAGTCTTCTCTGTTATCTGCAAAATCCCCACTGCAGGGGATTTTGCAGAGGAAAAAGGTAGCTGAGGGTTTGGCTTGACAGGCAATTATTATCATACGAATATGAAAGAAAAGCAAGCTATGGGGAATCATGTTTCATTCTTCAAACCTAGTCACTTGTTTCCAGTAAAGTTCCTGAAAGAGGTTAACAACTTTTAATATATTAAAATATTCACTTCTCTTATGTAAACAACCCAAAACCCTGGTATTTATTTCTCCAGGCTCCAGTTTGTAGAGGGACTTAGTTCAAGTCCCCCCCGTCCATCCCCCCCCAAGGTCTAAAGTAGATGTGTATTTGTGCTTAGTTGGAGTTGGAAGCCTTGCAATAATCCATGCCAGAAAGAATAGCAACCCCATGCCAAAGTCGCCTTTATCTGTAATTACCAAAGACGATGAAAGAGGTTTGTAGAGGAGGACCTCATCAACTCCTGCCACTCTCAGCAGTCATCAAAGTTTGAAATGCTTTTCTTAAGAAACAAGTCTCCACATAAGCAAGCAACTATGAGCCAGAGGTGGGTTATTTTTGTGGATGTGAATTTTGATGCAACTTTTCACTACAGGGGTTTGAAAGTTGATGTAATGTTGGACAATCTTCACTCTCCTTTATTTTCACACCCCTTGATAACCACTCTTCTGGGACAGATTCTACTTTCTGCACTATACCAGTGAGAAAAGTATGCTGTGGGCCTTTCTGCTCCCATGAGATCTTAGGCAGGCTGTGTAAGCCCTCTTCTTCCTCTGGTGCCAGCAGGCATGAGGACACACACACACAGTAACACCATCTTGCATCTCTCTTGCCTCATCCTGTTGCTCTTACCTCTTTCCCAGATGTTGCACAGTGTTATGACCCCCTCTCACCCTCAATACAATTTCTGTGTTTGTCCTTGTCTGAGGAAGAGTTTCTTTTATTCTTTCAGCATATACCTTTTCCCAAAAAGGAAATGTGAGGGAAGGCCATGGACACCAAATAGTTATGAAAAAGAAAGACGAATCAGGACTGCATTGACTTTATAAGTTCACTTTTTCAAACTGCCTGGTCGGGTCTGCCCAAATTCATGTCCAAATCATTCAATTGACAATAAACTGAAAAGGTGTGTAAAAATTTTTCCATATCCTTTTGTTAATAAGCACCTTGCCTGCTGCAGATGCACTGGTATGCTTTGCCATGCAGCTTGGTGTTGCAGCTGTAAAAATCTTCCATTCTTTATGTTTAGGAGACTGTCTCCTACAGACTTCTGCACCTTGTTGAATAGTGAAATACCAGAAATGTTACAAGAATAGTTAAGTTTGAGACAAGAAAAGTGGGCACAGATAGACAAGCCAACTTTCCCTGGCAAATTTAATTGCAGATCTTATGAGTATTCTTTTTGCAGGAGTAAAAAAATAAACAAGAGGAGGCAAAATATCAACTTGGGTCACTACAAGCAGGAAGCTGCCTAGGCAAATAATGGGTACTGATCTGTGGCTACCAAAGGCCTACTTTTTGCATAAATAATGTTTTCCACAATCTTGTTATTAGGGAATCAATTATTCTGATGTAAATAATGCATCATACCTAGCATGAATGGGCCCACGTGAACCTCATGAAGTTCAACAAGGTCAAGCACAAGGTCCTGCACCTGGGCCGGGGCAATCTGCAATATCAATGCAGACTGAGTGATGAATTAACTGAGAGCAGTCCTGCAGAAAAGAACTTGGGGATACTGGTGGATGAGAAATTAGATATGAGCCGGCAACATGCATTTGCAACCCAGAAAGCCAATTATATCCTGGGCTGCATAAAAAGCAGTGTGGCTAGCAGGTTGAGGGAGGTGATTCTCCCCCTCTACTCCACTCTGGTGAGACCCCACCTGGAGTACTGCATCCAGCTCTGGGATCCGCAGTACAAGACAGACATGGACCTGTTACAGCAGGTCCAGAGGAGGGCCACAAAAATGATCAGAGGGCTGGAACATCTCCCCTGTGAAGAAAGGTTGAGAGAGTTCGGGTTGCAGATGGGTTCATGAGGGGAAAGTCCTGTTTAACTTAATTTCCTTTTCTGACACAGTCACCAATCTAGTTGACCAAGGGAAGTCAGTAGATGTGGTATTTTTTTAGTTTAGCAAAGCTTTTGATCCTGTCTCTCACAGTATCCTTCTGGACAAAATGTCCAGTGTACAGCGAGACAAGTCCATAATACAACGGGTGAGCAATTGGCTGACAGGTCAGGCTCAAAGAGTTATAGTAAATGGGGTCATATCAGGCTGTAGCCAGTCACTAGTGGGGTTCACCAGGGCTCAGTTTTAGGGCCAGTGCTCTTTAATACTTTTATAAATGATCTGAACGCAGGAGTTGAATGTACATTAAGTAAGTTTGATGATGATACTAAACTAGGAGGAGCTGTGGAGTCCCTCAAGGGCAGAGAGGCCTTACAGAGAGATCCGGATAGACTAGAGAGCTGGGCAATCACCAACTGTATGAACCTTAACAAGAGCAAGTGCAAGATTCTCCACCTGGGACAGGGTAATCCTGGTTATACATACAAATTGCAGGACAAGAGGCTGGAGAGCAGCCCTGCGGAAAGAGATCTGGGGGTTTGGGTTGGTGGCAAGTTGAATATGAGTCAGCAGCATGCCCTGGCAGCCAAAAGGGCCAGCCGTGTCCTGGGGTGCATCACGCACAGCATAGCCAGCCGGTCCAGGGAGGTGATTGTCCCACTCTGCACTGCACTGGTGCGGCCCCACCTTGAGCACTGTGCACAGTTTTGGGTGCCACAATATAAGAAGGACATCAAACTGCTAGAGTGTGTCCAGGGGAGGGCGACCAAGATGGTGAAAGGCCTGGAGGACAAGACTTACGAGCAGCAGCTGAGGTCACTTGGTTTGCTCAGCTTGGAGAAGAGAAGGCTGAGGGGTGACCTCATGGCAGTCTACACCTTCCTCAAGGGGGGCAGTGGAGGGGAGGTGCTGATCTCCTCGCTCTGGACACGAGGAAACGGAATGGAGCTGTGTCAGGGGAAGTTCAGATTGGGCATTAGGAAAAGGTTCTTCACTGAGGGGGTGGTCAGTCAGTGGAACAGGCTCCCCAGGGAAGTGGTCACGGCACCAAGCCTGTCAGGGTTCAGGGAGCATCTGGACAATGCTCTTAGTCATATGGCTTAGTTTTAGGTAGTCCTGCGAGGAGCAGGGAGTTGGGCTCAATGATCCTTATGGGTCCTTTCCAACTCGAGGTATTCTGTGATTCTATGATCCTATGTTTGGCCTGGAGAAAAGAAAGCTCCAGAGGACCTTACTGCAGCCTTTTAGTATATAAAGGGGGCTTATATGAAAGATAGAGAAAGACTTTTTACCAAGGCCTGTACTGACAGAACAAGGGATAATGATCTTAAACTGAAAGAGGATAGATTTAGATTGGACATAAGGAAGAATTTTTTTATGATGCAGGTGTTGAGACACTGGAACAGGTTGCCCAGAGAAGCTGTGGATGCCCGATCATTGGAAGTGTTCAAGGTTAGGCTGGACAGGGTTTTGAGCAACCTGATCTAGTGAAAGATATCCCTGCCCATGGCAGGGGGGTTGGACTATATGGTCTGTAAAGGTCCTTTCCAAACAAAACCATTCTATGATTCTATGATTAAATACACATTGACCCTTGTTGCGGTTTAGCTTTAGTTGGCAACTAAGCACCACGCAGCCACTTGCTCACCCTCCCCCCCGGTGGGATAGGGGAGAGAATCTGAAGAGTAAAAGTGAGAGAGGGGAGAGAGGAAAAAAAAAGAGGGGGGAGAGAGAGGAGCAAAACCCAGGAAAAACAAAAAAACAAGTGATGCAACCACTCACCACCTGCTGACCGACGCCCAGCCCGTCCCTGAGCAGCAATCGCTGTCCCCCGGCCAACTCCCCCCAGTTTCTATACTGAGCATGACGTCATATGGTATGGAATAGCCCTTTGGCCACTTTGGGTCAGCTGTCCTGGCTGTGCCCCCTCCCAGCTTCTTGTGCACCTGGCAGAGCATGGGAAGCTGAAAAGTCCTTGACCAGTGTAAACACTGCTTAGTAACTACTAACATCAGTGTGTTATCAACATTAGTCTCATACTAAATCCAAAACACAGCACTATACCAGCTACTAGGAAGAAAACCAACTCTGTCCCAGTTGAAATCAGGACACCCTCATGTACATGAAGGGGATGAGTATGGAACTAACAAAAAAGCCATCATACTGGGCTTTACTCTGTGCAACTGTGCTGTACATCTAGAGTAAATTCACTGGAATCAAAAGAATGGAATATGGCTATACACATATGGAATATGACAACACATTATATCAAAGACATGGCGTTAGAAAAAAGAAAAAAGGTAAAAAATGCCTTTATTTAATACTTAGCCTGAACCAAAACCTGGCTGACTGTTTAGGAATTTGAAGGACAAGTAAATAGTGTTTCTCAAAGACGAAGTCCCTTTCACAGTGACATTAGTGCAAAACAACTACTTGTTTCTGGCTACTTGATGTTTATTGAAGTTGTGTTGAATGCTCCCTACAGAATGCCATCTGATCTCTTCTAAAGTTTTGTTTATACTGTAGGTTATAGTGCAAGAAATAACCAAAGTAATCTAAAGGTAGCTAACCTAGCTACTGATATACCAAGTTGACTATTTCTAGCAGTCTGGCCAAAATAGCATAGAGATTAGAAGAGAAAGCTAATCTATCTGTTGGTCTCGCAGAGATATAAGCCTTTCCTTCTAAAGGTTTGATTAGGTTCGTGTCACAATCTCATTTTAAATTCTGGAAGTTTGATGAGGGGAACAGTTCAGATTGGAGAATTTTGTTGGGGATGTTATACAAACAATGATCAGCTGCAGCTCCAACAGTGCTCCAAGCCACACAACGCTCTTACTCCTGGTAGCTTCTGCTACCCTTGGAGTTTAAGGTTGGTGTTATATTTACTCAAAAGTAAGGCAGACCTTGGACTTTTGCTGCACAAATTGCTGAACAGAATAGAATTTATTCCAACTTTTACTTTCAAATTCTTCTTTGCATTATTCAGAGACATGGAATGTTATTTTCTAAGTAGCAGCTGGCATTAAATGACACTTACTTTCTAAACTCTCAGTAAAATATGACTGGCTAGTCCAATTAAAATAACAAAAATCAAATTTGAGAAAAATAAAGGAAAAGAAGGAGAAAAAATTGTCAGAGTGCTTTCAGACTACTGTTTATTTTCTTGCATTTAGTCTCTCACGTTTGTTTGTCAATGCAGTATCTTTTATTTTCTTAAGGATCTTTTAAAAGTGTCTTTAGCTTTAGATTTGCACATACAACACATATTGCAGATATACAGAAAGAAATTACAGTTGCAAATGTTTTTCAGTTGCTCACTAGCCAAGAAAGGCAGAAAAAAAGCAAGAATTGAAGAAGTGCCTTTCAGCAAAACAATGGGAAGAGGTCTCTTCACAGTCCAAGCGGAAAGAAAATACAATACTAAATCTCACCTGGCGTGCTGTATCACAAAGATAGCATCTAAAACATATTGCAGGCCCAAAAGTACTAACACCCCAAATCTGAGCATGCCTAAGCTCAGATCTGGATCCAAGTTTTGCAGCTGGTCTTTACAAAACAGATGTGCTGAACAGGAACCCAAGTTCCCCATGCTTTGAGGAAGTTTGAACCTGGCTCTGAATCACGTGTGTTAGAGCAGCTCCACTGAGATGCTCATGCTTTCTCATGTACAATCTATTGCTTGGAACTTTAAAGAATCACATCAACTTCTTTTTTATAGGTAGTAAGGCATACAAAAACTCCACATCATGCAAAGGCCTGGCTGATTTAATTCTTTTTCATTTAAATCCCAGAACAGATTTATTGAAAGAATTATGAATATGCAAGACCTCTTTCAATGAACCTGGATTTATGAACAGTATTTCATTCAAGTGAAGGCTTCACAGACATTTTTGTTAGGTAGGCTACTTCTCAACAGAGAGACAGATTTATGAATACAATATCCATCACTCATCTGTAGGTACAATGCTGACTACCGTTCATTCTAACACAGATCAGTTTCTCACCCAAAACACCGACATACAACATCCCTGTGGCAACTCTAGTGATGGATTACATGGGAAAACAACACTAGGAAAGCATTTTGTACATTTTTAGCTACTTCACTGAGGTGCAGAAGCCAGAAATTAGAACAGCCAGCACAATGTGACTAACTGTTTCTCCAAAGACCACCAGCAATCACTCCACAGATTACAGCACTGATCTAGATCGTGTGAAATTTGCAGCTTTTTATAGTATTGACTCAAATTTGAGATTGTCATTTGCTGCTTCTGCTATCAGGAAGAGTTAGAACTGTAATCTTTCTCAAAAAATGGAAACGCTTCTCCATCAAATGAAAGCAGGAAATACTCTCATAATTACAGATTTGACTAACCCCAGAGTAAATAGAATAAAATTTTACTTTTTAAAATGCTGCTAGATGGCACAGCTTTACCAGAAGCATCTACAAACTAGATATACTCGAAATTTCTTCCAAATGTTTAAAATCACCCAATATATCTTGGAGGATGTCCTTTATAGAGTAAACCAGCTACAGTTATCAACTGAAGCAGAAAACAAGCCAGCTATTGAGGTATCCTGAATGTCATTTGCAGGAAGTAATACACTAAGCTAACATACAGATATAGTTTTGATCAGGGTAATGAGAACCATCCTCCAAAATAATTTGGTAGCACAGGTGACCGAAGAATTTTATGACATTGACTGTACTGCCATTGAGTGACATGGTACACTTCATCAGAATGCTATTTACTTTTGTGGATGTATTCAGCAATTATGATAGCATTTGTGCAAAAATGTTTTGCTCTTTATTCTACAGACCTTAAGATAGCAAAGGGCTTATTCTAGAAGTCATAAAAAACCACCTTATTTAAAATGATCATTCTGACCAGCATAGGAACATTTCATAAAGTGGCATAATTTGCCTTATTTAGTAGCTGGATTAGAGCAGGACTGCATTTATATTATTGCACAATAGTTACAGTAATTTATGTTAGCTTCTATCTGATAAAGAAGCAACCCAAAACCAAGAATAACTGTTCCATTGTAATTTTAACTCAGAAAGTGTAAAGGACCTTTTATCAATGTTAGATGTGAAAAACTTCAGATTCTCTTACAATCTAAGCCCTTGAGACAGATGAGCGTGTAAGTGTAGCCTGAAACTAGGGGCCACAGCCACATGCTTGGACTAAATTTTAAACTCAGTTGTGAAGCAGCAACACTACAGTAGACAATGTTTTGCTATCAAAGGTATATACAGCTGAAACTTTAAACAGTATTTTTTAAATACATAGTATTTATTTGATGTATCCCCTTTTCAGTGCTAGGCAGTGGTGTTGTAATGGGTTCTTATTCTATTATTTAACTTTAAACTAATATGAATAACATGCATCTATTCCATCATCATCTGACAGGCACCAAACCATTTGGTGCTTGATTTGTGAACTGATAACCTGTGTGATCAAAATGAGAAAGTATTACTCCTGAATGAAATAAATCCAATTTATTTTGGGCTGCTTCTGTCTTATGAAAAATGTCACACAGCATAAAATCAACCTTATTTTATCTAATTTAGCTAGTTTATTAAACCTACCATCCAAAGGTATGTCTCGGTGGCTATTTTACTGATCAACTGAGTCAAACAGCAATAAAACTAAGAGCAATTTATGCAGATCTACTGTTTTCATCCTGCAGAATGCAATGGCGGTGGGCTGAACAACCAAACTAGTGAATCACTTACTTCAGCTAATTTAGCAAGCAGAAAGGGTGTTTCATACTGAAAGTTTGCTTGCATTACCAAAAAGACAGCCATCAGCTGAAGGAAGGAAGGGAGGTATTTGAAAAGGGGAAAAGAGTATATTCCAGCAAGTAACAGAGCCAGTATGAAGCATCTAAACAAAACTGGGATTGTGACTCTCTCATGTGTGTTCCCTCTTTTTTTTTGTTTTCCTTTTTTTTTTTTTTCCTAAATCTCTGCCACTTTTATTACTGAGGGAAACCTGTCAGTAAGGTGTTAATGTTGACTTTCCTCTGCTACTAAACATACATCCCTCATCTAATGGTGGAAAACCTCCACTCTATTCAGCAGTTTACACATGATTTCCCAGAGGTAGGAGTGACGATCTCAAATTTTGAGCCCTTAAACCCAGATTCAGTATCCACGGGACTCCATAACTAGCTTAGCACTCTGCTATACACTCACACAAACTATACCCTGCTTCATGCTTTAGCCAGAAACAGCAGCAACAGTAACAGGTAGGGTTTCTGAGCAGATTGAGAAAAAGACTACTTCTCTATTATCTGCTAAAATAATTCCCCAAACTCTAGGACATCCTGCTTTTCTGCTACCTACAACCTTACTTTACTAGAAAGTGATGATGAGTTTGGAAGATGATAGGAAAAAAATCACAATTATCTTCCTGCCAAGCCTAGAAACAGTAAAACACTATTGATATTACTGCAGTACTTGTCAGTATGTAAAGTACAATTCCAGAACACACAGAATACTTTTAGGACCAGGATGGGTGAACTTAGCATAAGAGAATTTGTAATTTCTTTTACAATTTGAAAATGTATTCTAATACAAGGAAATGAAATAAATGCACATGAATTTCAGGTATCTAAAGAACATTCAGCCATTTACTACTCTGTTTGAGTTTGCTTGAATCAACATGCACGCTTATTAATACCTGGATTGAAGGTATGTGAGTACTGTCAATCACTATGCTGGATGACAAACTCCAGCTGTGCTGTGCAATAGAAATACTGCAACAAGTAACAGCCAGATTCCTAGGAAGAGGGCAAAGACCATATTGCAGTGTCTCTCCACCTGCTCTGCCTATGTATTTCTAGCATCCCTGTAGTGAAAGTATCCAATAGCTAATAAAACTTGGTTCTCTGTAGAAGCACAACAGTTGCTAGTTTGGCCCTCAAGAAAAACAGGAGTGGTCTGTGCTTCTCCTCTCTACAGGTTTTGACCAGCAGTGCTGAATGACAGTTCATGATGGAGAGGACACAATGAGGAGTTTCTCCTGAGTTTTGTATTAAAAAAAAAAACAACAACCAAAAACAACAAAGAGAGAGATACTGAAACAGAAGGACAAAACACTCCAGAATGATAAAAATAAATACTTCACCCAATATATAATTAGGCTGGGAGGTTCACTTTCAAGTAAGTTGAGGCAAACAACTGTAACATTTAAAGGGGGTCTGCCCTTTTGTGTAAATAACAAGAATATCTGAAGTTATAAAGAGTTAATGCCAACAAAGAGCATGGAAGGTGTCATGCTTTGAGGTTTAGCCCAGTGTTTAACTATAATTATCAAAATTTTATTTTCCTGGGCCTTATTCTGCCACCAGAATGACCCAGTGTTACTCGCTGTCAGTGCAGGATACAAGGACGCATGGTTGACTTGGGCTGACATCTCCTGTCTGCTTGTGTGACTGGCATATTTATTTGTACCACTATCATACTAAATGTCCTTAACATAATCAGGACCAGTTGTTCTAATGAAATGTACTGTTAAACAGCCCCTACCCTGAAATGTTTGCCATCTAAAACACTAGAAAATAGAATTTCTCACTAACACTTTCCATTCTTTCATCACAGCTGTGAAGGCCTAACACAAAACATGTTCCCAAAACAAACAACACATGCACTAACATAACTTTGGCAAACAAAAGCTGGAAATAAAACTGGTTTCCTTTATTTAGCTGCATATACTAACAGTGTTTAGGAATGGGCAATTAGTCTTTGCATTTCTTCAAAGCCAATGCACTGCGCTCTCTTTTCATGTACTGCTCTGAACGTCACCTCATACAGAACTAAAAGACGTAAGGCATTGTGAACATTCCTCCCAGGATGAGAAATATTTAGGACTGATTTGTTCCAAAACATCTAAATGTGTTGCCAGTTTTCATTTGCCAGAAATATCTAGCATCTTCCTTCATGCTGCCATGAAATTACACACAGCAAATACATGAGATAAACTGTACCAACCAAGAAATTGTCCCAGAGAGGTGGACATTTTGTTCTAGCTTTGCCTGGTTTGAAATACTCATGCACACAGGCTTATTTCCAAACCTTCAAAGTCTGGATGAGGGAGTTTCCTCTGCTCCCTCTCTGCTTTTTTCTTAGTGACTTAAAATGCTTGTCTAGCACAAAAATTAATCATTTAAACCCTTTATTTCATTAGTAGTTGCACACAGACCATGAAAAAGGAAAAACTGTCACACATTTGATACTGTGTTAATTCCAGGTCAAATTTTACTATTTATGTTTTATTGCTACTAGCTAGCAAAAGTTGTGCACCTAATTAAACCCCTGCATCCTATCCTGGAAACAGGGGCCTTCCACGTCTGAATGGGCCAAAGTTTGTAGTTGGTTTCTTAAGGCAGGAAGCATCACTTATGTACTGATGGGACAGTAGTAAGGTATTGTATGAAAAACAAGTACTATGTGATTTATGAGTTTATTCCCTGTTCCACTGGGGTGGCTTCAGGGACAACCCAAATAGCACAATAATCAAAGAGGAGCAGATGGGGAGACCCTGCCCAGAAGGAGTGGTTTATACGCACATAATACAGAGCACTATGACTACTGCCACTGCTACAGTGGAGCTCCAAGACTTTTCCCCTCTAGAAACTACTGATGCAGTTCTCAGTGAGGGAGCAGAGACGTAGTCAGCAAGCCCTTGTACGACTCAGATCCGCCAGATCTCCTGATATGCCTGGATTAATGTTTAAAGGAACATATAGAAGATCACTTATTTTCCTAAGTTTGAAAAGGATACCCTGTGACTGAAAATAAGTTCCTATCTATCTCTGTAATTCCCCATTTTGAGGTGTTTGCAGAACTGCTATTTGCTACACAACTAACAAGAGATGAGAATTTTGCCCCACGTTTGAAAACCAAATTATTCTAATTTTTTTTCCGTGGGAATGGAATAGAAAAATAATCTTTCCATTGGTTTGAGTAGATGTCTTTGCCTATCTTTTCTCCTTCCAGCAGACTTTTGCACACTGTCAACTCAATAATTGCTGGAACTAAGAGACCAAACTGTCCACAGATAAAGCTAAAATACACAATATTCTCTTCGGATCTTATGGTTCAATGCTTTGTGCTGTTTCTTGTCCTCACTAAATAGCATAATGTATTAAAATGTCAGATGTAGGAATCAATTTGGAGTGTATTGTCACAGTTTGTTTTATTAACATCAGCTTTATAAGCAGATGAAAGAAAATACAAAAGAAACATATGCAGGATGGAAAATTGTATTACATTTTTTATACTACAATATATAAGGTATCAGAGATGGCAGTATGGCACAAAGTTTGGGTCTGGAGTTTTCCTTCATATCCTTGATCAGAAATCTGTTAATATTTATCACATATACCAAGTTTACTGCAGGTAAACTTCTTCGTAAAGTAGATAGATATAATATTTGCTAGAAGTATTTTGCAGGTAAAACTTACATATACTATAGAGTGGAAATTATGTCAAATGACTTGTCCATGTTCCATTGCAAGCTAGTAACTGGGAAGGAATAAAATCTCAGATGCCTGACTGTGTACCCAGACTTCACCTTCGCACTGGGCCATTCTACTTCTGCCTGTTAGGGAGGGTTTGCTGGTATGGAAGACTTCCTACCTGAACTTTAATTCATAAGATGTCCTCAGCAGAATTATTCTTTCTCATATATATATATATATATACTCTCTCTCATATATATATATATATATACTCTCATATACATATATATATATACTCATATATATATATACTCTTTCTCATATTCTTTCTCATGACGTGCTGGGTCAATATGATGCTTTTATAGTCTCAGTATGGCTAAGACTGTGGGGCACTAAACCTAGTGAATTAGCTGTAGTCTGGTACAAGTGCGTGAAAAGTCTTACCACTTAAATGGTGAAAGTGTAGGGAGGTTTCACTTTTCAGTAGCTGGAAGCCTTGCAAGCTGTCCGGACAGCTTTTGCATCTCCATAGGTTCTCACTATATTTTAAAAGGGTGTTGCCTTATCAAACATGTTGGCTGCTTGCCTGAATTAGAAAAACACACCACCATAATTTTTTGACACTGAGTTGGAAATTTCAGCAAAGTTCAAGACCTCTACTGATTACTTCTTATGGTCTGACACATATGAGTAGGTTGAATTCTCCCGTCAGTAAAGTAAAAAGCATTCACCCACTTACTTGCTGCTCAGGCAGCGTCTCAGTGAATACGAAGCTCCTCCTCCACAAGTGCGTGAACATTCGCTCCACGAGCCCCAGGCATCCCACAGTGAGTCTCGATCTTCCTCCGAGCGAGCTGTTCTGGAGCTCTGAGGAGAGGGAGAAGGAAAAACTTCAGGAAAAATAATTTAAAGGACAAAAAATATTGTTGCTAACTTAACCTTTCTTTTTACTGGATATCATCTTGGTCATTGAAAGCACTGAATAAATCTGTTACTGTCTGACATTCCTACTGATTGGCAGCCAGTTCTTGTAGTGGGTGTTGCTGTATAAACTTGCTTTCATCCTTTGAGTATCATACTCTGTCTCAATTTGAGACTGCTGATGACTATTACAAAAGAGCACTTTGGACAATAGTGAGGCAAGGGATTTTTCCTGATTAAAAGGAAGAGGTGGAGTATTGTAGACATTAGAAATTGTGCTTTGAAGTTTTGTTGCTGTGTTAGAAACTATGAAGGCCCATGCAAAAGGGCCTTCCAAGATGCTCTTGAGGAAAAAAAGAGTCACAACATAATGAATCATCATGATACAAAGACATTCAACGCAATGATTTTCATGCACTCACCATAAGGAACCGGAACTATCGTTACTTCTTCTCTGTCCAAAGATCTCCCATAAAACTTTCTGGACAAAGATTCCCTAACTGTTTTATCCCTACTATTTGCTAACTTAAAAAAAGAAAGTGCACACTACTTGAAGAGCTGGAGTTCTCCAATGCCAGGCACAGACCCAGGCAGTGCTATTGTTAATGCCAGTGGTTGGGCGCAAAAAACTTTCTACAGAAGCAGCACTGGTGGACTCAGAAATGCTCAGCTCTTCTAGGATTAACTCATAAATGTACAGCAGTACCTGCCTCAAATAATGCAGTCATGCACATATCCAGCATTTCATTTTCATTCATACAAATGCACCTCAGAAGCACAGATCTGTAGGGACACAAATAATTTAACCATTTAGATAGATATTGTCCCTCATGGACAGTGTGATTTTGCTGGAAGATCAACCTACAGAAGCATGCAAAGGTGCATGGAAAATGACTGTGTCTGATGGAGACCAGGCAGTGCTCTCCTTCAAAGCTTGGCTTGTGCTGTGGGCCAACACCTGGTGAATAGCATTTCTAACTGTATTTGGAATAAATGAGAAGGCAAGACAATTATACGAGGGAGACTTTGATGGTACACCTTCAACAAAGAAACATCAGCAAGCATCATTGCTAACCCATGTTAGAAGAATCAGCTTCAGCTTTCAACATTGAGGGATTATTTGAGACACAGGTAGCTCAACACTGAAATTGTTTTACCTTCAGTGAAACTGTGTAAAAGTTTTGTCATGAAATCTGAAACCTGGTGAAATATACCAGTCTTGAATATTGTTATGCACAGGCAAAAAAGAAAACGTTGGCGATGGTTTAGAGCTGTGAACAGTTTCAATATACATCTCTTTAAGGGAGATACTGAATTTATCACACATGACCGAGATCCTAAACTGAACAGTCTGTGTCTGTAGAGCAAAGGACTAAGTCTGGCATGTTAGGATATGAAATGTGTGTTAACTGGGATTTATCAAGGTAAGAAGTTAACTATTCAGCACACTTTAAGGAGCCAGGAATGCATTCTATATGCTAACCATTAATAATGATAGAATTTTCCAATATGGAAACCATTTAGTCCTATAAAATTCTGCAAGGGGATTGCAGTTCACCCACTAGTGTTGTCTATGATGCTGAATAAACAGCCAGGCATAAGATTAGCTGAAGTGAAAGCCCATGTCTTTTATTAGCTGTCTCTATACTCAGCTCAGTAATAAGGCCAAAGTCTTGCACTGAACTCTCTTCTCCTGAAAACAGAAAGCCTCTAATCTCAGTGTTGTATACATTTCCACCCTCTGATAGTCATTAGCTCCATGCATCTGAAGGATGAAAACATTGCCAGTGCTGTTCCCATGGTCCCACAGGAGTCCTCCTGCCCTGAAGCAAGTCATTAACTTATGGATCAGTACTTAGCTTACTCAGGTTGACAGAGTAATTGTATTGTTATACTCCTTCCAAAAGCCTGATACTACTCTGAGATACACTGGCCCAATAAATTAGTGGTAACTAAACGACCGTTGGTCGTGTTAAACCTATTCAAGTGAGCTCAGACTGTATGCCAAATTGGCAAACTTCTATGGAGATATTGTTTAAAGGGAAAAAAAAAAGATTCACAGGACACCTGTCTAGCCATTTTCTCTTCTTTCCCTCTCTTCCCATTATTGCTTTTACCAAGGTAGAGTCCAAATCTGATCTTGAAGAATGAGTTAGTCAGCTTGGGCAGAATGGGTTAAAAAAGAAAGAATTTTCCTCTCTGCAAACACACCAAATATGGTTATTTCTTTTGAAAGGAAGAGCTCAGTGAGCAGCAAGGGTCAGGTGCAGGACCAGTGCACAGCAACGCACCAGACTGCCCACCCAGCCACAGCTCCCCGGCATTTCACAGTGGTCACCTGCTGCATGCCTTGTGCTGCTGCTCACAGACCCTTCAAGGGCACAAGTGCTCCTTTTTTTAAACCAGAGTATTTTAAAAGGCAAATACACAAATGCCACTTAGAGTTGAGTCTATTTGGCCTTCTGACACAAAGAAGGCCAGCCTTTTTGAAAGACCTTTAGGATCTGGTCCAAAGCATTCTGAGGTCAAATGAAAACTCCATCGAGTTAAAGGGGTTCAAGGGAACATTAAAAGACAGGCTGAAAAGGGGACCCAACACAATTTGTAAAGATTATTTTTTTTTAATTAATCAGATAAATCTTGTGAATGAGAAGGAAGCTAAACCAAGCAGGCAGGAGGCAAGCTTTCTTCAAACAGCTCTGCTGAAGCACTTCCATTCTGATCCTGCTGCTCTATCTTAGCACTTTTGCCAAGTAGAGGTTGCCAACTATGCCAAATGAAATGATTATTCTATGTTGTGTCCAACCTCCATTTTCAATTTGCTTCATGGTGCACAGTTTGTAATGGCATTTTAAATACATGTAGCACTTCCTTCTGCAGAACAGCTTTTGGAAGATAGTTTAAATGGGTAAATTAATCAGTTTTTTGTGGCTGTAACATTCAGTGTGATGTAATTTTGTTTCGGATCTACTGAAGGGAAAAAAAAGGTAAATTAATTTAGTCTGTGAGAGATGATACTGGATTTGCCTAATGAGTGTATAACAACTATTTGATACTTTCAGTTTATCTTACCTTTATTAAAATGCACAAGGATTTAATTTCAACACAATAATTGCAAGGGTAAATGTAAAAATTAAAGTAACATAAGTGATCAAATTCTGACTATGGCCAGATGTGATCCATCCTCTAGATACAATCTCATGAACATTTACACATGAGATAAGAGGAGTGACACGCCAATTTACTGAGGTTATTTCAGCTGACTGCTTTCTGAATGGTATTTTTTATAAAATGAAAATGTGTGTTTGTGCCTTTAGCCTGCTAAAAAGAAAATGTGTATCTGTGCTTTTAACCTACAAGGAAAGAAATATCTTCAAACTGCAAATGGGTGCTTGTCCTGATCATTCACCACTGGTTGAAAGCCCAAAGACATAATTAAAAAGGATTGCAAGGTAAAGTCACGTGAACCAAGTACTCTTACCTCATCACAAATTATAAGCATCAGCACAGCTAGACATTCTAAGGGTCCAAATTTTTCTGAAATAAATTGTACTCCCACCCAGAGGAGAGCCATGTGCCTGTTATTTGCATTCCAAGATTTGTTATAAGACCTATATATTCCCAGAAAGCATGTGATCTCAAGCTGGAACAGGCTCCAAGTTTTCTTTTAGCAAGTGGAATAAACATAATTCATTTCAACTCCATCCATGTTTAATGTTAAAGAAAGTAGAGTCGTTTTCCCTGCTGTGTATTACACTGTTAAGATTGAGCTTGAAATTCTAGCAATGCCTGAAAAGCCATTTTAAACCTGAAGAAGATTGTCTATTGCAGCTTCCAAGGATATATACCATTACTAGCTAAGAATTCACTGTTTAGCACAAATTTCTCAAAAGTAGCTTATACCACTAATCAATAATTTCTACCCACTTTCAACAAAGTTAACTAAACTGAAGAACCTACATTAAAATACCCCTGATAACAGTCAAGAACATTGCAGTGTTCTGCAATACAAGAACTCCTACATCACTCCTTTAAAGCCCTGAAGTTCCTGCCATAGAGTAAACAGGAAAAAAAAAAAAGAAAAAAGCAGAGGAGGGTGCATGCCTTTAAAGCTGCAAGGAGTAAAGCTGCTACCACTTAAAGCTTCCTTTAAGTAACACTCCACTCCTAGAAAAAGTCTTTTATCTCTGCCAGAAGTACCCCAGGGTGGTGCTTCTCAAAATGCCAGTGTATACCAAAGACGCAAAATGCAGACAGTCTTCAAGGCTCATTATGCCCCGCTGCTGATATCAGAAGAGCTTCCTTCCCCCTTCTGTCCATTCTAGGTGGATCTCAGCCTCAGCTTTCCAGGAAACACCCACTGCTTTGTCCACACAAACTCACGATGTACTGACATCTACAGCACCAATGGCAGAAACATCACCTGCAAGCAATTTGCTTATCAATGACCTACATAAAACAAGTAAGTCTGCTAGCATTAATCAAAATCAGGTCTTTCTTTATCCCTCATTACCCTAATACACACTTAACCTAACGGTGATCCTGCAGCTACCACCCAACACAGCAGCTCCAGAAGAAACAGGCATGAGGACTCCCAAAGAGTTCTCTAATGAGAAAGAGAAGGAATGTCTTGTGCTTTTGGACAAGAAAGCAAGAAGGATCATGTGTACAAAATAAAATTACTGTGAGTGGATAGGGCACTCAGGTGAAGATACTCACAAAAGAAAAAAAAAGGCTTTAAACTACGAGCTGAACAATGGATTTCCTATAATATAAACAAAAATAATCTGACATAATCAAGTAAGACTAAAAGAGCTAGGTATCTAATTTTATTCTTCAAAAAAATCCAGCTTCAGTGTTTAACAGTTTAATAGTTTCTGAATTTATTAAAGAGTTGTCAGGCATTCATGTTATATTCAGACTGTGAGATTAATAACATGTCTTTCCTACCCTCTCCACTAACACACAGTACACAAAAACCACTTAAACTATCTGGAATAGTATGAAAAAACACAACTTGTGTCACCCGTCCTTAAATTGCAACAGCTGCCTGGCCATCCAGGAGCTGCATCCCTGATGAGAGAACCATGTTTCTTCTAAGAGCATGTGCGTACCCACGCGTGTGGGTGCACAGAGGGAGAAACATGAAAAGTAGGAAGACCTCTGTTCATATCCTGAGACCTATAAAAGGAGATCGGCCTTAAGAAAATAAATCTTAGTCACATACTAGAATTGAATTTAAAATTTTGTTTGGAACTTCGCTATCCCTACGAATCCAACTATTTGTCAGTGTCACACAGAAAAGTGTGTGTATAAATGAAGATTGTGTTGTTTAATTGCTCCTCAGTTTCCAAGGGTTCCAGTCTTCCTCCTCGTTCAGTAAAAAGCTGCTAAAGTAATATTTTTCAAGCACCCAGTGTGTTCCCTAGATTAAACAGCAATATAGATAGTGAAAAATGCAGTTAACCTCTTGTTGGACTAATGCACTGATACAGACTTTAAGCCAGAGTTATTTCCCAGATGATATGCACTGCTGGGTTTGGTTAGGAAATTTAAATCATCTGGTTCTTATCATATCCCCACTGTTCAGGGGTATGATGAACTGTCAGTGACAACATGCAAGGGTCCTCTGAGGCCATTGCCTAAACTTGTCTTTTGCTACTGAGAAAATGATATTGGGGACAGAAAACCAGTGTTTTTCCCTATTATATGGTCTTTCTGCCCTCCTTTTTCAGATACGTCCAAGCGCATCCCTATATGAATTCTTGCCAAGCCATACATTCTCCCTCTTTGAGTAATCCTTGATCATCCTTTGATGTTAGTTTGTCACTGAGGTCAAATATGTACTTCACACAGTACTGAAATGCTGCCTGTAGTGAACCAGGAAGAAACTGCTCTAAGCACTTATCTAGGTGTGTAACAGCAGGAGACAAGGCCAGTGACCTCATCTCTCTTTAAGAAAAATATATTTCAAAACTTCAACCAATGTAAATATATGGTTCATAAGATTTCATTTGGACAATGTTGTGTATCTTTGTTGCATCCCATCCAAGGTAACAGCTGGATTACAGCTCAGATGGGAAACTGCTTGGAAATCTCTGGCTTTTGAAGGAAGGCAAGGCAGAACAAAATCACAGCCAGTTGAATTAATATTGGTAATTACTGTTAAACAAAATGTTAACATGCAAGGCATTCCTGATTAGCTGTTGAAACTTTTCAGAGTGATTATCTTGGAAACATCATAAGTAAAATATTCTGACACATCCAGTTTGCAATGCACAAAAAACATGTTTAATTTATCTAGGCAAAGAGTTGCACATCATTTTAAACAGTACTGTATGACTGAAGCACATCCACTCTTCCAGAATAACTGTAACATACTGAAGAAAGGGCTTATTAAAGTAATCCTGATTCTTGTGAGGAGCATAATTCCCTGGAAGCACTAGGATTCTCCATGACAATAGTTGTCCTCCAGCTCCAAGCAGATATCTGTCCTTTTCATG
Organism: Ciconia boyciana; assembly: GCF_034638445.1. Classification (NCBI taxonomy): domain Eukaryota; kingdom Metazoa; phylum Chordata; class Aves; order Ciconiiformes; family Ciconiidae; genus Ciconia; species Ciconia boyciana. Next base: position 54,006,798 of record NC_132937.1, on the reverse strand, counting down.
CACCTCATGAAAGCAGAGGTCCTCAAGCCACGCTTCGCAATATATCCAAGGACTTAATGGGAATAAACGCCAACCTATTTTCTCTTCCCAAGCGGTCAGCTTCAGGGTCAGGATGGATGAACACTGTTTAGCTGCTGTAGTACATAGCTTGTCTTCCCATTATCCTGACTGTATCCCATGTACAGACAAAGAGAGGACTTCAGCCACCTGACCTGCCACCCAGCAACCCTCCAGAAGGACCACACAAGCCAGAAAAACCTGCCTACCTGGCATTCTTACCAAAGTAATGGGAGTTCCGCTCTCACAGAAGTTAAAAGAAGATCAAGAGAGAAAACGCCCTTGTGCCCAAGATGCCAGGGCTGTTTACTGCACTTGAGATGCTGAGCAACCACAAGTGCAATTGCTCTCGTGATTAACTGCATGCTGTTCCATATCGCAAAATCAAAAGGGTGCTTACAGAACTGTTCAAACTACTGCTAAAACACTGTTTTCTCTGGCAAACAACCTGGAAAGAAAAGTAGTTGCAATAAGCATCAGATGTCTTGAGGTGGAAGTGGCTATACCTTGTACACTGGCTCCCCTGCTCCCCAGAGAGCCGCAGTTCCCTCCTACTGGGTGTGGGGCTGTGAGCTGAACAGTACCAGCCCACTTGCCCCAGGCTTCCACAGTCTTGGAAATTAACTGAGGAATTTTTGCCTCCTTTGCACTTGCAAGACCAGGCAAAAGGCCTTCGAGGGGATCAAGAGAGTATTTCCTATGGAAAATCCCTGGTACAGGGAACCCTTGATCTGAGCAACTCCACGCCCCAAGGAAGGCACTGGCGCAGGAGCACACACGTGTGAGGGTATATACTGTACTTTGGGTAATTACTTTATGCTCAGACTTTGCTAGTGCAGATAAATGGGCCAGGATTTATTTTTTCATTTCAGCCTCTTAAAAAGGAATAAACAAAAAAGTCCAAATCTCCTTCTGCGTAGTTTTTAATTTATTCTTTCTTCAGGATGAAAATCATCCATCACTTAGAAGAAACAAGGGAAGACACCTTGATGAGAAGGAGAGAAGAGGAAATCTCACTGAGATCCTCTTGCAGTTTTTCAACACTTACTCTGCTCCTGTGAACACAGGCAAGGGGAAGAGCAATAGGTGGACAGTTTTTATTTACCCTGAAGGAAGACACCTGATACACATACAGCTAGCTCCGTTCCCAGGGACATAAGTAAAAATTTGCTGTGGCAGTCCTTTCCAGTGCTGCGTTCCTTTTTGTTGTCTTTTACTCTTAGCAGCACAGTCATGCAAGGCAGGCTCATTACTAAGCGAACAGAAAAAGGGAAATTACGGCATCTTTTCCTTTTGCACAGGAAAGCAAAAGTTCATGGAGGGGGAAATAACCCCTCCCCCCTTCCTAGCCATATATGACCTGATATGGTTATTGCACAAGTAATAAGGACAAAGTGTCACACTGAACTCTGTCATCCTGAAAACAGAATGTCTGCAATCTCAGTATTGTACACATTTGCACCCTCTGTCATTAGCTCCACACACCAAGTGCTCTCTGAAGGATAAAAACATTGCCAGTGCTGTCTCCATAGTCCCATGGGATTCTTCCTGCCCTGATGGAAGCCATATAGCTGTACAAATGCAGTCTCTTAAAACTTATAATAGGGAGTACACAGCTTCTAGGCTGCAACAAAACAGGGAAGAAATGATAAACAGCCACCTCAGGACTTTAGGAGCTAAACAGCCATTCCCAAACCTGGACTGGAAGATGTATCCCAGGAGAAATGTGCCAAATGTGAGCTCATTTCTTCTCCTAAAAGGGCAGCAGCCAGCTGGGGGGGATTGCTGGCAGAGGATGGAGCTGACACCATATCGCTTCAACACACTGCATGCTGCACTCCCCATAACATTTTATAACAGCGCCTTATAAAACTCAGATCAGTCCTATCTCTCACTCCACTTACCCATATGAAAATATACACCAGGAGAGCAATGTGAATACAAGAGCTTTCTTTCTTGCTCTCACAGACCCAAGTTACAACACCCTGTTGTATTTAAATCCTGCCGTGCTGGTGTAAACACCAGGCATGGGTGATCCAATACAGAGCAGGTCCAAGCTGGCTCAGCCTCAGACTTGTCGCCTAATTGACTCAGAAGGGTTTTCAAGGCTAGGACTGGTTCAGATGCAGGATGGGTGAAATCACTTTCCAGAATTCGGAACCCACCCAACAGCATGGGTTCAAAAGTGCATCTTGCATTTGAGGACTTTGGGTTTGCCTTCCACGTAGCAGGAACTGTGGGTGGGGAAAGAGCCCACAGAGGCACACAGAAAGGAAAAGAGAGAAAAGTAAAATTGTTATCTGTGACAAGACCTATTGCATGCCAAGTGTTTTCTAAGTGGCAAGAAGTGAAAGCTGTGTGCTGGCTGGGCTGTGTTCATCAGGTTCAAGAAAAAATGGCCAACATATGTCTGACAGTCGGAGCTCCACAGGTGAACCACTGTCTCCCCCAAAGAGGCAGGGCCATACACTGAAGAAGTGTATATTAACCATTTTCCCTTGCTTTAGCAAACTGACCTGAAGCTTCAGATCTTCACCCAGCCTAACTCTCTGTACAGGTCATGACATCCAACAGTGAGTCCTGTTATGTGCACCAAACCCCATGTGGACTGGATTTAGAAACTCTGGTTCTGAAAGTCTGAGCTGGAAGACTTTGTCACATCAGCATAGATTTTAATGGGCTCGTCAGCCCTAGGATGGCTCAGCCTCCTCTAGAACAGGTCAGAGCATAATGCTTTGGTGACAAGGTGCCATAGGTTGCAAGAGGAAGAAGGCACTCTCTGGTCAGGAGGCATTTCAGAGAAGGGAGGAGAGCTCTCCAAAGATTCGTGTAATTTCAGATAAACACTCGCAATCATGAGGTTTATTCAAAATAAATGAAGCCTCCTATTCTTCTGATGGTCTGCCATCTCCCTCAGTTACCTCACGGAGCTGTGTATGTGTTTATTTTAACAACAAGGGGCCGTATAAAGGGTTGAAACATTAAGCCTTGATGGAGGCAGGAAAACTGAAAGGGAAATATTTATGTTAAAAAATAGGGAGGGAAGAGAGAGAAAGAGGGGAAGCGAGGAAGAGAGAAAGGGAGGGAGGGAGGAAGGAAGGAAGAAAGAAAGGAAGGAAGAAAGAGGGAGAAGTAAAGAAAGAAATAAATAATGGAGAAAGCTCAAGATCCCATGCCGTAACAAAAAATAAAGGGAAGACAGGAAAAAAAAAAATGCTCATGGGTTCCTTAGGAATTAACTATAAACCTCAGAGTTTATCTAACATAGTTATTCCCCCCTTAATTACCAAGTAATTTATCTCAAATTAATGAACACGTTTCTTTAAAGGAAAATACACTCAACTGTTGGGAGTTTGCAGTACCAAGATGGAGGAGTTTTCTAGGAGTACCAGATTATTTTTTTTTCATGATTCTACATTGAATAACAAAGATGGAAAGACCTAAACACAGTCAGGATATAAGCTGCTGCTACTCTCATGCTGCCCTCTAATATCACACATGATGAAAATATTTATGTTTCCATCGCTCTCACCAAATAAAGGAAAAGACACATCCACACTTCGGAGCCAGTATGCTGCACAGAAAGGGTATGCATTCCTCTCCATGCCAGTCTTCAAGGCTGGTAAGATGTGATAATGCACTCCCACTTGCCCTGGTGCTCATCAGTACTGATGGGTAGTGAGCCCATCAGAGAATGATAAGACCGCTAAAGTTTGGATTAGCAAAGCCAAGTCTTACAATTCAAGATGTGGCAACTCAAGTTTTTAGTTTCAGAGGTTTCTATTGAATTACTTCCCTTTCCCCTTCAGCTAATTCAGATCTTTCATCTTTAAAACATGGCCCTGGCTAGACCTTTAAGGAACGTATCGGCGATACCACAGTAACTTGAAAATCCCCCACTCTCCCTTTTAAAAGTTACAGGAACTATGAAAATGTCATATCCAAAGCACATTTACAATCATAATCCATCCACATACCAAAATGAAAAAAAAAAAGGCAGCCCTGGGCTTGTTAAGGGCAGTTATATTTGCCCTCGACAACAGATGCTTTTAACAGTCCAGGCTGAAAGAAATATGGGGATTTAAATAAGCCAGTAAGTAAGTAAATAAATAAATAATCTACCAATCTGATGCCAGCACCAGAACAGTAGGAGACCTTATTGCTTCCTTTATTCCCTTTCATTTCTGGGTCTGTTGATATAGTGCAGGATCTGAACAATACACTAGCAAACTTCAAACAGGGACTGAGATTATATTCAACAAAAGCTAGAAGGGGAAATTCGACACCCCTACAGTACATTCATATGGAAACAAAATGAGTTATATTTATTTTATGGGACAGTTTGAATTTATTATAAGTTGCATATAATTTCCTGTCTCATTTCTTGAGCACTCTTGGAATTTATTTCAGGATGTCCTACGTTATCACACACCCCCTTCCCTCCACCCTGATACTCTCTCTGTTGAACTTGCTCTGCAAGAAGTCCATCAAAGGCAGAAATCCCAGGGCAACCTCAAAAGGGTTGAAGGTTTGGAAAAAATTCCATAAAGGCAGTGAAGATGAAAATGGAAACAATGTGAAAATTAATGTACTGTAGAATCAGTGAACATACCACTTATTTCTCTACACAACTAGAAGAAGGACTGCTCCTATAAGCAGTGTCCAAATAATTCACAGGTGGCAAAACTATTAAGATTTCTATGTATGCTTGCCTTGGAAGCAGATTAAATCTCACAAGTGCACACATTGCTTTCCCTCCCCCAGTCACCTGTCTGTATTGCCTTCCAATTTCACCACAACTTTAGCTACTTTTATAAGAAATTTGGAAAAGTTGGGTTCTGGCAGCAAAAAGAAAAAAAATGCTCATCTGTGAAATGAAATTCTAATCAGGGTACTTAAAGGGAGGAAAAAAAAAAAAGCTGGAAAAGCACCTGGAGTCAGTAATCTCTGATGTGGTAACAACTCACTGTTAGTGAAGCAGAGAGAAGGTCCTGGCCTACAGTAGTCTTCAATGTGCACACTCAGATTCAGGCCATAACAAACCCACAACAACCCAGCAAAGGTGTTCTGTTGAAAATAAGATAAATTGGCCACTCAGAGGTTTCACAAAAAGATATTAACGACCAATGCTTTTCGGAGGTATTTTAGTTGCTCCTACGCATAACATCTAAATACCACATGTAAAAGCTCAAAGTAAAAACAGTTATTAAATGAAAAGACTTTAGTACAAAGTCTAAGCAGGTGGAATTCAATATAGCTGTATTGCAGTTAACAGAGGCAAATCAATTTATCTAGATGAGAGGCTTGCTCTCAAATCTCAGCTAATACTATGCTTATGAACCATTATATTTGTATTAAGAGTTAGTATTCTGAGAATCTTATTTGCCACCTCCAAAAAGAAGGGTAAAAACTTTAAAGGCTGATGACCCTATGTGGGAGAGCCTTCAACAGAGACATACTGCATACAATTATCTTGAAAGACAAACAAAACATTTGATAATGGCATCTTTAAAACCATGATACCAACCTTTAAATCTTTCAAGTATCTATAATCACCAATAGATAACCCTCTCCCTTTGTCCCTTTAGGATAAGGAAAAATTTTGGCTGATTAAAAAAATAGGTCTGAACATGTACAGTGAGTCTTAGCATGCATGGTAGCTAATCTCAGACCTATGATGAAACTTTTTACTATTTCCTGAGATAGAAGGACATCTAAATGATCAGATTGCACTAAGCATTGACTATTATTGGTCTGTGTTCAACACTACACAGGGTTAAGGACCTAGAGAAGATTTTCCATCACTCCATGAAACGTATGTCTCTTGCTTACTTCCCCCGTCTTGCCTGAACATACATTTAAGGGCTAGGGGATGTTATAAGACCTTGAATATCCAAAGCTGGTCAGCCATCAGTTAAGACGAGCCTACTGTCCCTGTGCTGATATGAAAAGATGGAGATGCCAAAACCAAAAGTTAGCCATTCCTGTACATCAGTTAGGAAGAAGTTGTGGTTCATAGCAGAGTATGACATTCTGGTGCAATTCAATGTTTCATGCCAGCTTTTGATTAGTTGCTGTCCACCACATGAAAAGATTTCTTTCATAACTGTCCTTGGCTGGGGCTGGAACAAGTAATTTCTTTCTTCTTTTCCAGCTCCTCATCCTGATACCATAGCACCTGGTGGTTGATGTGTTTTCACTGGTTTTTCACTACCTTCAGCTTTCTGATTGTTTCTATAAGGATGATCTTATTATTCTGCTTTCCTTCCTCATACGAGAGAACACATGCCTCTGTGGCAACAGACTGCAATTTCCCTTTTTTTTTCCATGTAATTGTTGCCCATACAGCTCTGACTTTTCTTACAAGCTTAAGAAAATAGCTATGAAAAGCAATAGAAACAACAGTGCTGCCTGCAGATTTGACAAGACAACACTGTAACAGAAACCATGAGGTTATATTTGGATGGCTAACACCACAGTTATAAGGGATTCAGTTTTTGTTTGCTTCAGTGAAAATTCAGTCATGAATAGATTGATAGCCCTCTCCTAAAGAATTATTTGTCTGGGCATGTGGACTACTCAGGTTTTACATTAACTCATGAGCCTTCTGAGCATATGAATTTGTCCAGCTGACAGATCCATGACTACAGGTGACCATATTCCAATCTTCACACTCTCCACAGCATTCAATTTCATAGTTTCTTTTATTATTCTTTGCCAGACCTATGAATCTAGCAAAAGTCATTAAAACAAAATGTGTTTAAATTTACTGACACTGGTGAAGCAGACCAATAGCTCAACAGCCTACACCAAGTACTGGCTCCCATTCACTGAAGACCAAAAGAAAAAAATTCCATCACACAGCCTTAGTTCAGCTCATGCAAGCCTTTGCACTTGGTAGAAAAAGAGTAAGTAAATTATATACTTAAAAAAAAATCTGAAGGAAGAGGTCAATAAAATAAGTCCAAAACCAAAATTCTAGAGTAATGTAGAAAGAAAGTGGTGAGTATACACACTTAGTACCATCTAGACCTTCACATAATAAATTGTTTTGTTTTATAAACATGAGACATTCAGAGTACAGAAGCACTGGCCACAAACCACAATGGTGAGAAATTTTGCACTCCTTTACATGAATAAATCTTCGCTTTGTATAGCTGAACCCTATTTCAGCGCATCCTTACCCAACTAGTGTGATCAAATGGCAGTCTGTACATACACATGACTACGCATGAAAGGATATGTGTGCACTTCGGACTCTGTAGTGGAAAAATCCCTCTCTATACAGCTACAGTTGCAGAAACAGAGGAGCAGACATACAACAGTAGGTACACCTATCTACACATGAAAGGAAAAGCTGTCAAGCTTTGTACATTCAGATGTAAACAAGAAACATTATATTCATTCCACTGGCTAATTGTGCTTGTGGTCATCCAAGACAGACCCAGTTAGATAATAGGGGAATGTAATGCCAAAGAGCCTGGAAGGAATGGACTATTGTATTTGACTATTTTCCATGTACAAATTAGCACAGCAAAAGAAATAAATCCTGCAGAAAAACACATGTACTTTATTACAGTTCCTAGTGTTACTTCTGTAAGTACCACAACAGCAACAAAGAGAGCTAAAAAAAGCTGCTGAAAAGATGCAAACAACAAATGCAAATGTGATTAACTGCCCTTCTGACGTGAAGTGATTTGACTTCATGTTGGGATGAACACATGTCAGTGCCTGGTTATGGTTTTGGCCACATTTCCTTTGAGTTAGACAACTGTGATTTACTTGTGTTAGGCTTTTATTTTTAAACCAATAGGAAGGGAAATCTTCAGAACAGAATGCCTGCTTTTTTGTGTTTCTTAAAAGTGGTGTGCTAATATTTCCTTAGCATGCAAAAGTTCACAGAGCAATGAGCAAAATTCTCCAAATACCTGGTCTTAGTCTGGAAAGAGAGAAACTGTCTTTTCAAGTTACTTTCAGCCTGATGTTACTTTTTCAAGACAGGCATCTAGTGTTATGGCTCAGATTCTTAAAAATATCTATGAAAGTACCCAACTCCCATTTATGCCAAGGAGACTGGATGTCTGAGTATGGAGCAAGTTCTAGGGCAGTTAACAAATAAACTACTGACCCCCACAGACCTTACTCAAGGACCACTCAAAGGAAATTGAATATAATTTCTTCTGAAGGGAGTAGTGAGCTACACTCACTACCGGTCTGCCCTGAAGTAGACTATATCTGCTGGCTAACGAGGGAAACAGGAGAGGTTATTGCTGGTACCATCAGTGGGCTTGTCCATCCCCTCAGCATCATCTGTGCATGGGCTGTGCATGTGTCTGGGCTATGCAACCTCCTTACTGAGGCAAGGATGCCGAACAAAGACTTCAGGTGCTATTTTGCTCTACAGTGTCTTACTGAAAATATAGGAACATATGACAAATTATTGTAAGACTAACCCTGTAAGCATTTGTTACCTAGACTTAGTGCTCTACAACTGTGAACTTCTGCTGATGTTACTACGTGCTACGTGACTAGAGGCTGCTCGTGTTGCTCAGTGTGAGCAAGACAGGCGTTTTAGATACAAGGTGACACACATAAATCCAAATGCTGATTGTCATAGTTTTCAAACTCATTCCACCTACTTGACTAAAGATTAGTACCTATGAGGCTAATAGCCAGGTCACAGGCCTGATCCAATGCCTCTTTTTTTCTCAAAAACAACCATGAGCTATCTACCATGCCCTGTGTGAACTCATGCTGCAATAAACTACAGTAGTAACATGTATACCAAGGTATCCAACAACTTATCTCTATCTCTATTGAAGCTATAAGTCAAATTCTTGCATGTTTACCTATCTTCTGCTGAAAGCAAGTGAGAGATTTTCCTGAGTATGGAAGGAGCAAAAGAATGGCCTGATTCAAAAAAGAAAGTTAAGCTTGCTTCACATCACTATCCTTAAAGCACAAAGAGATTTGGTGGGAGGTGGGGGAGAAACCTCTTGAGGCAGGGTAAGTCATACAAATACAAACTAGTATAGTATGCAATATAATGCATAATAGCTGGCAGCAGAATGTACTATTTATTTTCATGAATTAGGGACTGAGAACTTAATTCACAAGCAGCAGAGTGCAGTACAAATGTTATGAGTATGAGCTTAACATGGGGCCAAATCCTACAGTCGTTACACAGCCTTGTTGAGTCATATCTCCTGTTGATCCTCCCTAAATTAGTACTGCAGGATTGGCTCATAATATATTACAATCATCAAGTTATAAACTTCTCATTTTCATGAATGAAAGAGAATCTATGCTGACTTTATGTCATTTTGTGTGATTTCAGTATTTTAAATTCAAAATAGACCTTTAAACAAAATAAGACTTTTAAATCAGTCCAGATAGTATTATTATTTCTAGTGATTAATTAGTATTTAGGGATTCTATATCCAAAAAGCTTTTTTTTAAAATCATACAATAATTTTTAATAAGCATTTCAAATGGGGTTATCGCACTATTTAGGTCCCCATGTGGCTACTAAAAAATGTGTTAAGATTAGTTTACAATGATTACCATAGATTATTTTATACAGAAAAATAACAAGATGGAAGCTGCTATAAAGTTCATATATTTCTTTAAGATTCTTTGCTATTTGAATGACTACATTCAGTCAAATCTTCAGAAAAAGACAACATATACGTACACCAAGACAACTACGGTATCAAAAGTGTGTGCATATTAATATTCTTACTGTTGATTTTCTGATAGCAAATATACATCTCATAAAATTAAGCATGAGTCAAAATGGAACATTTGATCTCAATCAAACAGCAGAGCTACAGTGCTCAGCTGTAGAGCATCCTATCAGGATAATCAGGGGAAGTATGCAAGAAAATAATATAGTAACAATCAGCTTTACAGCCCTGAAGTATACCAGATATCACATAACATATCTTCCAAAAGTTGGTATAAACTTGTATAAACTGGCTGCAGGAAAAAGTTCAGTACATGCTGTACCTGGTTTCTCTGCATGTGCACAACTGAAAAATATTTTTTCTTTTCTGTTTTTTTAGGAAGGAAGAAAATTCCAGGAACATTACAGCGTTATATAGTTTGATTTAAAGAGGGGAGAAACAGCTCTTCTCTAAATCCCAAGCAGTTAAATCACCATTCACAGGTCATTGCTCCCCAAGTTTATAAAAATGATGCCAACATCAACTTCTTGGTTCTACCTGCAGCAACCCACAATACCAAGGCTCCAAGCCTGCAATACTTTAGAGAGGAGATTTACATGATGTGTTCAAAACAAACTCTAACTGCAACCTTAAAGATTAAAAGCATACCCACCCACACATACACACGCAGAACACAGTATCAGCTACAAGTGGTACATATTTGCAGGAAAGAAATGGCATTTACCAGGAAGAGGGAAGCCAGAAGCAGGGTGCCAGCAGTCGTCCAGCGGCAGCCCTCCATGGTCGGGTCCGTGCCGGACCTGGGGTCGGGCACTGCACAAGCTGCGAAGCGCTCGGCTGGCTGCTGTCACATCCAGCGCTGGTGTGAACCCTCAGCCCTGCTTCTCCGCCTCCATCAGCCCTGCTCACATTTCCTGACCCAGGCGTGGGTGGGTGGGTTGGGGTGAGCTGCGGGGAAGCGCTCCCTGAGCCGGCAAGCAGCCAATCCTCCTCCTGCTAGCCGGTCATGCAGCACAACAAAGCCAAGGGGTCTAGGGAAAGTGTAACAGTGAAAGACAGAGGGGAAGAAAACAGAGAGAGAGAGGAGGAGAAGGAGGAGGAGAGAGGCAGAATGGCACAGCTGAAGGGAGTGCTCTGCCTTCCGCTAGCCGTCCTCCAGGAGCTGTGCTCCACCACTTGCCATGAGCTGTTCACGCTTATTGCTAGGTCAGTAGCTCTCCTCCTGAGCGTGCATTGTTCCAGACAGGAGGGAAACTTAATCTGTGTCAATACATAACGTATGCCATAAAAGGCACCAATCAGAAAATGCTGAAATCCTCCAGGGAGAATGTACGTTTTACTAAAGCCTTGTATTCTCTACAGAAAAATGCTCTCTGGAACCCTTTTACACCATTTGTTCAGCAATAAAGGAGTCTGACCCTGCTCTCAAATGGTACAGCATGAATGTTTCTAACAGGACTGAGTGACAGTCTTTCTGTCACTACTTTTTTCTTTTGGGGGGAAATTTAAAAACTACCCTGTGCTTATGGGAGGAAGAACTTTGCACAGAAAGGCAAAGATCCACACACCTCAGGAAAGCCGGAACTCTGCCTTTTAAGTATTAATTAGATAGGAGTTTCAAATCACTGCTTTCACTCTGTTCAGGATTCATCTAGTTTGCATGCCCGTGCCCCTGCATTGCCTGAAGTCTCCAGCTCTTTTTTTTTTTTTTTGTCTGTCTGTTTGTTTTATTTTCTGAAGCAGAAATTGCAAATTGGATCCAAGAACTCTTTCTCAACGCAGTAGGCATTCTCCCACATGGGGTTGAGCTGGACGTCTCTTGCAGTCACAACATTATGGTGCTGCAGGGCATGCTACATCCAGATGGGCATGTAGAAAGCCCCGTCCTCCCTAAGCTCTTGACTGTGGTACCTCAGTAAACTCAGACAATGAAGGAGAAAAGTAAGGAACATGTGTGTTAGGGGTGGAGAACAGTATGCTAGCAATGATCCTGAAAAGTGACTGAAGTCAGAAGCTAGCAGAGGAAAGGGAAACTCTGCCAAAGGCACCAGGACTGGGGACAGAAAGGAAAAAGGAGCAAGTGTAGATGACAGACCATTTAAGAGAACTGCGTATCAGTAGAAATGAAAAACAGCCTGGAGGAAAAGCTGGATGAGCAGACAGAGAATGATACAGAGTTTGCAAGAGGGAAGGAACTGAGGGGGGAAAAAAAAGAGTTACAGATGTTGAGAAGTCAAACAGGAGGAAAGAAGAAGGTCTGGCTTGGTATAACAAGAACAGGAACATAAATGGTGGAGACATCTGAAGGCCAAAATAGAAAAGAGATAAACGAGACAGAGCTGGGCTTGGGAAGTTAGGCTGAAAAGAAAAATTTGGAACAAGAAATGAAAGTAATTAAGAACAGCGGGAGAAACAGATTTCAGCTTGCACTGGCCAGCAGTAGCTTGGTTGGGGACCTTTGGACTTGGCAAGCAAGGAAACAGGGCCAGGAAGACTGAAAAGGTTCAGTGGGAAGGGGTTATGATGGAAAACCAGCTAGGTGGACTGAACATAGCAGGGGTGAGAAAAGGCCTAAATGGGTACTAAGATTTCTCTACCACCAGCGAGAGGAGAGGAGAGGAGAGGAGAGGAGAGGAGAGGAGAGGAGAGGAGAGGAGAGGAGAGGAGAGGAGAGGAGAGGAGAGGAAAGGAGAGGAGAGGAGAGGAGAGGAGGGGAGAGGAGGGAGGGGAGAGGAGGGGAGGGAGGGGAGGAGGAGGGAGGGGAGAGAGGGGGAGGAGGAGGGAGGGAGGGGAGGGGAGGGGAGGGAGGGGAGAGGAGAGGGAGGGGAGAGGAGAGGAGGAGAGGAGAGGAGAGGAGAGGAGAGGAGAGGAGAGGAGAGGAGAGGAGAGGAGAGGAGAGGAGAGGAGAGGAGAGGAGAGGAGAGGAGAGGAGAGGAGAGGAGAGGAGAGGAGAGGAGAGGAGAGGAGAGGAGAGGAGAGGAGAGGAGAGGAGAGGAGAGGGACCCCTTTGCCACCCTCTGGCTCAGAAGCGGGGAAACCACTGTAGGATGACACCATGGCAGAATTTACAACTTCTCATATTGCCCTTGAAAACTCAGGAAACTAAACATATAAATCTAATAAAAGTCTAGGGTACCTTTTATAAATAACGACACCACCACCACCACACAAAGCCCCCAAATCCTTTGCTTCACCAGCAGTGTCAACACACACCTGAGAGCTGCACAAAAGGATTTTTTCCACACATCTCCTGGCCACTCCCTGTCTGTTTTCTCCTGTACTCTGTTCCTTTGTCCCAAGAAAACTAACATAATAGAAGAAGTACTTACAGATAGCTCCTGGAATTCCTGTACATGAAATTCTCAAGGTCAAATTTTTATGGTAAACAGCAAGGTTTGTAATATTGAATAGATGAAATGATGACTGCTTTGTTTTTAAGAACCAGACTGCTGCAATTATGATTACATGGCTTACAGTGGATGAAACAACTGAGAAGGACCATTTCATAACCATATGCTTTTCTTTTTCTTTTTTTTTTATTTCTCTTAGCCCAACTTTAAACTGGAGATGTTGCACTAAACACTACATAACCCCATTTCATAATTCCTGATTTTGGATATTTCTTGTTCAACTTTGGAAAAGGTGGGATTTTTAAAAGGAAGTTTCGGAGATTCTTCTTATCAGTATAGAAGTCTCAATAGGCAACTAAATCATGTAAGCTGGAATAACTGGATTATACTTGGATTCCATGTATCCTGCCTTTGTTCTGCTCATGGACCTCCCATTGCAGCTGATGGGAATTTCGCATGGAGAATGATGGCAAGAGAAGGAATTTAATCATAGAATAGAGTCATAGAATCATAGACTCATTTAGGTTGGAAAAGACCCTTAAGATCATCAAGTCCAACTGTAAACCTAACACTGCCAAGTCCACCACTAAACCATGTCCCTGAGCACCATGTCTACACGTCTTTTAAATACCTCCAGGGGTGGTCACTCAACCACTTCCCTGGGCAGCCTCTTCCAATGCTTGATAACCCCTTTGGTGAAGAAATTTTTCCTAATATCCAATCTAAACCTCCACTGGCGCAACTTGAGGCCGTTTCCTCTCGTCCTATGGCTTGTTACTTGGCAGAAGAGACCAACCCCCACCTCATTACAACCTCCTTTCAGGTTGTTGTAGAGAGTGAGTCTCCCCTGAGCCTCCTTTTCTCCAGGCTAAGCAACCCCAGTTCCCTCAGCTGCTCCTCACAGGACTTGTTCTATAGACCTTTCAGCAGCTTCATTGCTCTTCTTTGGATGCACGCCAGCACCTCAATGTCTTTCTTGTAGTTAGTTGAAGATCTTGTAGTAATGTTACCAAATTATGTGGCCTGCAATGTTCGGACATGTTGAAAAGGTGATTTAGCTGTGAAGAGCTTTGTTTATTCAAGATATGTGTTTAATCAGCAGCAAGATGTTCATTGTAAATGGTATGAAATTCACCAGACCTGATATTTTGTTGCACATTTCAGATTCAGACCAGATTCTAAAATGCAGCTTGAATTTTTTTTTCACAACAAACTCATGCAAACCCCATAATTTTTTCATGAAACCACAAGAATATCATACTTCCAACAGTTTGGCTTTCAGTTTTCTGCACATATTTGAACCTAGAAATCAAAGCAAAATTCAAGGAATGGAAACTCACATGAATCAAGTCCAAAGGAAAGGTCTACTCAAATTCTTGCACACAGCTTTAATGAGGAGTCATGCCCAGTATCTGCCAATTTCTACAGAGCAGTGCTGCAGCTACCTAAAGGCTCATTTGAATTATTCCTAACCAGAAAAAAAAATGAACTGAAAAAGAAGTGTAGATTCACTGAAAAATGACTTTAAGCCATGAAGTGCCTGGAAGTGTTCTGGAGCTGAATGTCTCCATATTCTGCTGTTCAGGTCCGGTTTTGTTATACTGCATATATGCATTTTGTATGGAGTTCCATACAGTTTATTTATCTTGCTGAAAGGTAATTCTAGATATGGAACACTAGTTTGGGGGTGGGGGTATTTCTTTTTGGGTTGCATATATACTAAAATATAAAGCCTATGGTAAGAAGGAAAATATGCCCTAAACAAAGTAACATTGCCTGAAAGGTGCAAAGCCTCAGGCCCTGTTGATCTCCAAACACTCTCTGTCATGCACCCCAAATGAATGCAAGAATTCAGAGCCATAAAAGACTTCTACCTGCTGCAGAAGTAATAGCTGAAACCTCAAGGGATGTGTCAGCCAATGTGGATGGTGCCTACTGTGCCCAGCACTTGGTTTCATCACTAAGACAGAGCTTGTTCTCAGCAAAATCTTAATCCTACCGATGAAGTCCTGACTCCTTTAAGATCATTGGCAGAATTGATACTGGAGATTGGTGAGTCCGGGATTGCATTCAGTATCACTTTCTGAGTATACATATGCAAATATGTCACCTCCAAACCCTCATATCACAAACGTAAGTCCTTCACTGTCTTACGGGAGAGTGAATGCACACATACAAGCTACTCCATGTCCTGAAAATTACCCCTTCCACTTTCTGAACTGGTCATTAGTTCCAGTTCTCCTTCACCTCTGCCAGGTGTTTAAATTAAATTGGTTTGCATCTGTTTATGAGAAGCAGAGCTGGTTATCGGCACTGTACACCTATGACAGATTATATGAAATGGAAGTAGAAGCAAAGGAGGGTGTCTGAAGCAGTATTTTAAGCTCTACAGATTTAACAATACTTAATTTGAAAAACACACATGCAGGCAGAAGAAAACTGTTAACATCAATACGCTTTATAGCAGGAAAGAGTGAACTCAACTTTGGAGCTGATCTCCCTGGGGAGAATATGTTACCGTTTTCACTCAGAAGCCACCTGTCTCTTCCTGGAGGTTGGACCTCTTTTTTGCCATCAGGTCTGTAGCAACCAGGATTTTTTATTTCTTTTTACTTTTTCAGTTAACAGTTATTCTTAGATTTTTTCTCTTATAAGCCTGGATTGATTTCTGGGAACCTGGAAGCTTGCACAAATATGGAAAGCGAGAAGTGGGAGGGAACCAGTGCTGTATAAGGATCTTTAGATAGGATTTGCATTTACATGTGTGTGTGCCTGTGTGTGCCTTCAGTAGATGTGAAAGAAACTAGAACAAAAGTTATAAGAACTGCAATATTCTGGACTCCCTAGGTGAGGCTTACCCCGATGTACATGACCTGTGATTACAAAAGCACCTTCCTCAAAGGTTAAGGTGCTAGTGCATACAAAACCTCTACACAGATCTCCAACTTGAGATAAAATTCAAATATACAATAGCAGGAATAATATAGCTCTGAGGAGTATGAACATCCTCATTCACACCTAGCAGGGCAATACACAGATAGTTCAGCCTTCAGACTCATCCTGTCTTCCCTGTATGAGAGACTGGTTGAGCACTGGGGTGCAAAGAGGTCAGCTCAGAACCGGTGTGCTGTGACCTCTCTGTCTTCTGCACCCACATGAACCTCTACATCTAACGTGAGGAGAAGTCTCGAGAAAGAGATGCTATGTAACATTGCTTAATCAATTTTGTTTAACTGGACAGAAATCAGACTGATGGGATGGTTTCGTATGAAATATTTTGAGCTTTCAACATTGAAGCAGAACAGTTGCTTCCTCCTCGGGAATTGTGGGAACAGGTGGAGTGAATTCATATGTGAGGACTGCTTCTTTCTAGAAATTTAACTGCACTCATTGAAGTGATGAGCTACAAAGATCTCCCCCCCTTCCTATGTTAGATTGTCGTAATTTACCTTATGAATTAAGATACCTGTTGCGCTTCAGTAACAGACCTTAACCTTTGGCAGCAGAAAAAACTAAACCAAAATCTCACCAAAATATCTAAAAGTTTATAGGCTCTTGCAGTGTTTTTCACAGCAATTTAACACATTTTTGCATTGGAAGGGTGTGGTAATTTAGTGGATGAGCCAAACATCTTGAACTGACATGCTTGAGATCTGAGTTACAACAGCAAAATAGGGGAATTCTGCAACAGCAGATGCAAAGTTGTTTCCTCCTCCTGTTTTGACGGAGAATCCCAGGTAAGACAGACAAGCAGGTATCCATCATTCTTCCAACATTGTTTCTCTCTCAGGCTTATTCCTTTCCCACGGTTCCACTTACATACCCTTAATATCTCTCCTCAACTTTTGGACATGTTCCTTGTGGGCAGACTAAAATGGATTCCTGTTTTTACAGTCATCCCGGTGCCTGTCTGTGAGTGGGCTCACACACGACTCCGGGCCACTCACACTCTCCTTCTGGAAATTGAGCCTCTACCTTCCAATTTTTTTTCTGCACACAAGACTGTTTCCCCTGTTATTGCGCTGCTGCATGCTCCTTTTCAAGCCTACTTTCAGAAGCCTGTGCAATTTATTTATCTCCAGTCTTTCCATGCCTCTTGTCTCCTAGCTAGCACTGTATCTCAGCTTGCTCTAAGAGTTGTTTACACGCCATACTCTCTGAACAGCCCACAAAATACAGGAAATACTGTTTTTATGTTTTACAAACAGAGCACTGTAGGTTCAGGGAGATTAACTAGCTTGCTGATGATTTTACATTAAGTCACTGACAGGGCACAGAATTATACAAGATCTATGAAGATGCAAACTAGCAGCCTTAGCTACATGGACCGATAATGTTGGTTAGTTCCATGAGAAATCACATTGAAGCAAATCTCATTTAACTAGATATGGCAATAAGAAATACACTGTGAGCAGTATGTCAGTAAATTGACATTAAATGCAGAGCACTTCCATTACCTTACAGAACACATCCGGAACTTGCAACGAACTCCAAGCAAGTAAGAGATCTGTTCTATGCTGGCAACTCTTTACAAATCCATGACCAGTTTCATAGTCATTACTGGGTTTTTAACTCACAGGCCCAGCTTCAGATGTCAGGTCAATATATGAGTTTCACTTTTCATAGAAGTTTCTAAGCTCACTGTTGGCAAAAAATAACCAGAAAACATGATCTTTAAAGGCTCAGATACCAACAGCAGATACAAACAAGTTTGTATGCAATTATTAGAAGTCTTATCATTCGAGCTATCAAACTTGTGATTTTAGAGATATTACACAGCAGCACTTGGGGTTGATTATATTCCTTTTGAATATTGTAGGAACAAAGCCTATATTTTTGTAAACCACCCCAGCTGGAAGTCAGTTGGAGCTTTATGAGTTATAAATTACTTTACTGAAGAAACCAAACCAAACCAAACAAAAAACCTACACACTTTTTAACCTCTTTGGAGTTCTAATTTACAAGGCTTTTGTCTTGTCTTATTTTCCTTCTATGGCAGTAGAGCACAGGTAATTCTTTATATGGCTTTTAGCTTTTGTAATGCAAATGGGATTAGATTCCTCTTTCCTTTTCTTCTTAACAAAATACAGATTCTACAGGCAGGCTGAGACCATCGTGAGAAAAACCTAAAATTAATCAGGTGAAACTGCCAAAGTATAATCAAGGAAAGAATATGCAAGTTTTAAGAATCTTACAAAGAAACAAGGAAGAAAAGAAGACTAGGGAGTACATTTTGGATCAGGATTTGGAAAACCCCTAAGGTGGGGGAGGTGGGATTGGGGTTTGGCCAGTTACCCAGCTCTGTGTCTGGATTCAGCTTTCCAAATTTTCCAAAAGATGAGGGGTGTGGAGGAAGGACAGGAGTTGGATTCAAAGTTTTTGGGTTTTGGCCCATCTCTTGTGCTAGCAATTAATGAGAATGCCTGGACAGCACAAAGCATACTTTGAAATGTTGAGCCAGCAAGACATTTAAGCAGTGGAGAAACCCTTCTTTCTTAGCAAGAGAGTTTTGAATATCAAAACACTAGTAAAGATGCCACGTGGATGGAACACCCACTCAGTCACAATGGGGTTCTCCATGCAAAAGACACAGAATACTTACCCCCAAGTTGACCAAGTTTATAAAGATTAACAATGCAGACAAACAGCAAGGATTATAGCACAAAATCACCTAATTATCTGTTTAAAAGCTGGAATCAATATTGTTCTTGTGACAATCACAGAGATGGAGAAGAATTGAGGGTCAGTGTTGAGGAAACAAGTCTTCAGTTTAGAGCACAAAGTACATTTTAAAATATAGAAAGATAAAGAATGTGTCATAAAACATGAGGGTAAATGGTAGGATTTTGAAACAGCACAGGGCTCAAATGGCTACAACACATGCACAGAAGTGGAAAAAGGTATTCAGTGAAATATTTGAAACATATGGTTTTTGTTTATGTTTCTTGCAAATATTTGAGAAAAGTGAACAACTCCTACCTGTATACAATCGTGAGCATGAATGCACTATTATGTTGTAACAAAAATGTATTTATAAGCAACCAGTAAAATACTGGAAGAAATTATAATGTTAATAACTAGGAGACTATCGTGTTCCATATTAAATTTCTCAGCACTTCAGCTCACTATGCAAAGAGCAGCAGTTTCTACTTGATGGATTAAACAGTTTCAAAATGGTAGAAATACAGGAAGCAGTGAAACAAGACAGATAGTATTCTCCTTTTGAGCTAAGCAGAAAATATTCTCACTATCAGAGAAACAGGTGAAAAAATGAAATAATTTTTATTTCCCGTGTTTACATCTGGTGGGATCTACTGACCTTCTAGTTTGAATTCATGAAGGTTGGCAACTCAAAATTCAAATCCATATGTAGACTGAATCTTCACAGAAAAGGCTCTTTTTAAAAACATTTAAAGAACAATTGTGTCTGGTAAATATATGAGTAGCTTGCACTGAGCCAGGCATGTGGTTAGATGATATAATCTTAGGGAGTCTAATCCTTCTCTCATTCACGGAAGAAATGGGAATAATGAAAGTGAACTCAGTAGGGTCTTTTGCAAACTAAAACTGGTGAAAATTGGAGCAAAATCTTTTGTATGACATTTAGTCTGCATTATAATTTGTTTTATTATGTAATTCAATGTGTGCTCATATAATCTGAACTTCAAAAATAAAAGCCTTTCATGTGGCAAAGATAAAGATGACCATGGCACTAAATGTGACAAATATTCACCGAGGAACTGAAGAAAACTATTTGACTAGGGACATTAAAACTTCCCCTCAAATGAGAATGATGTGATTCTCCAGTCAAATCAATTGCTCCAGTAGACACAAATTTCTGAGCAATGGAAGATAAGGAGCACTCACAAATAAACCTCACCAGCTTTAATCAGTAAAAACTAAACCCCTCAGTCATACAAGAATTTAGTATCTGTCCCTAAACTCCATGCACAGTCTGTTTTGATCGAACTGTCAATATATATTATCAAAACATATTAAAGCACCCATTGAGAGGAGAGCAGATAATGCTGTATGGGTAAGCACACACGACTTGGTTGGCTGGAGTAACTCAGAGTCAGAAGCCAAATGATTTGGTTCTATTGCACTTCTGATTTCCAGTAACTTTGTCAGCAAATAAGGGAACAATTGTTCTTTAACTGAATTTCAGGACCAGATTATTTAGAACCATCATTTATTCACATACTCAGTGGTTCAAAGTCTGCTGTGCCAACATTTTTTCATGGGAAAAGCACATAAGACTGAATCCTGCATCCTACTATAATTCAGAGCTTTAACCTCAAAGGCCAATTACCAGATGAATTCTCATGAGAATCTACTATCATCAGGTATCTTGTTGCATCGTGCATGTCTCAATCCTGAAGCACAAAAGAATTATGAGCAATGTAAAAGAACAAAAGGACTTCCTTTATCTGTGCAAGAGAAGCTTATAGTCCCATCATCTTTGTATGTCACAGATTCTCTGAGAGTTTTTTACTATCTCTTTTTAGCTACTTCATAAGACAGTCTATGACAGACTGGCCTTTTATTTTTGCAACATCTAGCATCTTGCCTGAAGTCATAGCTATAACAAAAATGTCTTCATATATCTTTAAAAAAACCTCTTGGAACCATCATTATAATTTGTCTGTAACATGTGCCATTTGCTTTATTTAAGCAGTTTATCCACTGAAATGGATATTGTATTTCATGCATACTTGTTTCCAAAAGCTACTTCTTCGTGATGCACCGCATAATCTGTTCTACATTTAACTTTATAAAGACTTTTATGGAGCTATCTTAATGCAGGTTTTGGCTTTATCTTCTTTCTTTTATTTGAGTCCTGATTTATAAAATTTGCTTTTATGTATCTTTGACATTAACAATTGTTCTGACCACTTAGGTTTGTAATTTTATTTGCCTGCACAACAGCATTGAAGTTGATAAGAAATACCCTTGTGCTGGAGTATGTCTTTGTTCAGCAAAACAGTATAACAGGACTACTGGCTAAAAGTCATTATTCTGCAAAAACCTTTGATGTAAGAAAGTAAGAAAGAACTGTATCTAAATCGTGAAAGACTATGGAGCAGATTACCTAGGCAATCATAATTGCTTTCTGTGGTTTTACAGCATTGTTTATATGTAAAGATTTGCATTTCACAGCTATGTGTTACTTCTGCCTTCGCCGCTCTCCCCTCCTGGCTTTGACCGCACATGTATGGACTTGTTCTTCTGTCGAAGTTCAGAGTAAAAGATAAAGCAGAACAGACATGTTTGTATTGCAGGTCTGCATTGTATCTTCTCTGTGAATTGTGAGGGGGGTTGGTTTCTTTTGTTGGTAAATCTTTAACATTTATGAGCTCAGACCTTCAGTACACAGAGAGAGAAAGAGTAAATGACATGTCACTGCATCATAAAATACTGTCAGCTTGTCAATAACTTCCTGCGATGGCATCATCAGTTGAAAAGCTAAAGCAGCTAAGCTGGAAGAAGCTAGAGATTAAATAACAGCTTTCATATTGGCACAGCAATACAGCATTATATGCTTAATAGAGTATACTATAACATATATTTCCTTATCTGTATGAAGTACATCAAAGGCTCAGCTTTCTAAAACCTGTATGTAGCTGGACATTCAGAAAGATACATGCTAACTAAAAACCTCTGTCTGGTGGGGAGAGGAAAACTACTCAGAAATGTCGTACAACAGGAATGGGTAAGGTTAAAGAATCGTAGTTTTGTAGTATCACTTAGCAGCAGAGGCTAAAACACCAGGAGTTTTATGTGTCTTTAATACATCTCCTACAGTGCCACTTATAATCATTAGGCTTTACATTTCTATGGCCTCTCTGTCCAACAGAGCTTTGTTTCCATTAACTGGCAGGTAGTCTTTTCTTGGAGTCTTTAAAACGCAGGCTGAGAAGCTAGCTGTATGCCACTAATCCCACTGTCCCACTAATATTCAGGGTTAGGGGCAGCCCTTCCAAAGAAACATCCACATCAATGCAAAAGATGCCACATACAAATGAGGCTCACCTGGTGAATATAATGCATATTTTAGGATCACTGTGCCAAATGTCTGACAAACTACAAAATTAGCCAGTTTCTTCAGTGTGAGTCCCATTAAACTGAAGTTTTGCAAATAGGTATGCCTATTCGTTAGCATAGTTACCACCATGTGATTAAGAAGTATCTTTTATTTTCCACGTTCAGATGTGAGAATATGAGATACAGGCAAGTGAGGTGCATGGTATGCTTAAAATCACCTGAAGATTCTCTAGAAGTGTCAAGACCCTGGTCAATGATCACCAAACCACTCTCTGCCTAATTGGTTTAGCGGTAAATAAAGAAAATTCTTTTAAGCATATGCCCAGATGTCACGTGCTTTGTGTTTGAAGTAATGCTGCTCAAGGCTACTTTAATTAAACCACAGCTTTGATTATCTATGATCTGATACCCAGGAAGGTAAAATCCACCATACCACCCTCTACAGTGATTGGGTGGGGTGGGATAAAATAAAACAAATTAATTTTAAATGTGTGTAACATCAAGATACAATTTTTGCTGTTGAAGAGGTACCCAGAGCCCCCTTTAGGAAGCTGGTGCACCCATCCAAGGACAGCATTTGATAAAACGCTAGTTAAGTTACTGGTTTGAATTTTCTCGGCCTTGTCTTTATTTTCCTCTCCTGAAGCATGAATATAGCAGTAGCTCCACCACTTAAGTTGTGGGAGCAACAGAGCTGAGTTAAGGCTCCCCTCTGCATTTTAATGTTTTAAAAAGAGTTAAAAAGAAAAAAGAAGTACTTTTTACTGCATAATAAAAGATAGCAGCTCCCTCTGGCCTGACAAATAGCCCAGTGATTCCAGTAAGAATGGAGTGGGTGTCGGTCAGGGCAGAGTCAAATTCTGCAGCTGAGATTCAGTACTTGAGGCAAAAGACATCCTTTTCCACTTATATTTTTCTTCTGCTCATTGTATGTTTTCTTTTATTCTTCTGGGAAATGCTGAGTCTGAATGTTTTACTATGGCATCACCATGTAACATGTAGACTGTACTGCCACTGTTCTGCAAAACACTGGGGTGGACCTGCACAGACAGAGAGCTTACCATTTCCCCAGTTTATATACTCCTGCACCACACGTGAAAAAATCTTATATGTGGTTCAACGCTATTGCCAGAAGGGAAAGCAATTAAAGTGAAGCTTCATTAGGGAGAAATAATTATAAGTTTAATTAAACAGCATATATTTGGATTCCAAATAATATTTTGCACAGAGTTTTAATATTTTTATTTCCCATATCTTAAAATTTCTTTCTGTTTCCATTACAGTGAGCATTTTCCAAACAGTGGTTCTTACTGAATCTATGGTTCAGGAACATGGATGGTTGACTGCATTTCAGAGAATCATTTCTTGATCCTTAGTAAGAACAAGACATAAGGCTCTATGTCAAGGATAATCAACAGAAAACAGCAGTTCAAGTAATGTTGACTGACCTATTCTTGATATCAGTAGTCTCACAAAGATGACACAGGCAGCAGAGCAGTATGGAGAGGATTCAGTTGCATCTACTTGGCAACCCCATAAAACAATGCATCTTGGAATAAATAGTGCCAGATTTTGCAGCATTAGACACACAGTTACTGGCTTCTACATCACAAGATTTTTGAAGTGCCTTGTGTGACTGAAAACTTTTCATTATTTTTTTGAAAGCACATGAATACAATGTGTGTGTCATCATCGCTTGCTGTGATTTATCCTGCTTCCTTCCTGTGTATCATAACTGGAGCAACTAATATAGTTTCAGGGAACATAATAAGCCGTATTCCCCAAAAAGGTCCTGAGCCAAAGATATCAGGCATTCAGGTAACTAATGACATGTATTGGTGCCTGACCCAGAGGATTTGCAGAGGTATATTCATTGGCATTGGAGTGCTTCTGTGGAAAGTGGATTTTTTAAGAGGTGGTGGCCTGTGTTTGCATAGTTCATTCTTTGCATTGACCTGACATGTCTGCCTAAAAGCCTGAGATACTGAACGCTTCTGAAAACCCACTGAACAGCATAGGATCAGGCTTTATATGCTTGCTATACCCCTGCTAAGTAGTTCCAGTTATAAGCTTCTGTGGAAAGAGTGCCTCATCTTCAAAATACAGCCCCAGAGATTAATGAAAAATGCTTTCATAAACAGGATAAACTAAGCATGTGGATGACAAAAGATTTACAACCACAACAACCAGTAATCTGCAAACCAAATCATCAGTATTTTTAGTGCTATCAAGTCTGGATATTAAGTTCTGTGGGCAGAACTGTTTAAACACAGCCAGGATATTTAATGGCATGCCTGTAAGAAACAACATTCCTCATTGACAGTGAGGGGCCCGGAGCATGGGGCAGAGTTGTAGCAAGGAGTCATCACGGCGATTGCTTTCATACTTTTTACAGTATTTGTTCCATTTGTTAGCTAGGAAATACTGTTGGAGCCCCATGTAATGTTAATGCATGTTCTCTCATACAGACTGTGCACACTTTTAGGCATGATCACTCATTTATAAGGAGCAGTTTATGTGTAAATTTTGAATGATGAAGTCACTGTGCTTTGTCTTACACCCTCTCATTTCCGAAATGGTGCTGAAACGGGCCACTAGAAGCCAGCCGGGGATGAATACTGCACCTCTGCGTGCAGGTGTATGTATGAAGTGTGTGCCAGAGGAAAGAGCAAGAGTCTGACAATGCTGATGGACTGGCTCAGTACCCAGGTTAGCAGCCCACCGCTGCAGAGGCCAGCTGTGCGGCAGCCCCCTCTAGGGTGTGCTGAAAAGATCAGGCAGAGAACAGGAGCAAGACAGGAAACAAACTGGAGAGGATGGCAGGGAGAAGAACTAAAGGACCAGCCAAGAATGAACCCCCAAAGTCCTACTGGACAGAAAGAAAGACTCACCCCTGTGAAGGGGTGCACCCCCAGGCACGTTGGCAGTCAAGCTCCACCACCACCCTCAAACGTCCCCTTGGTACCCCAGGAAGGGCCAGGGTTGTTACAGAGTGAAAATGAGATCTCCTCCAGGTTAGAGAGCAGAAAGACAACAGGCAGTAGATGAGAGTATCCCTGCCATCAAGAATGTGAAAATAGCTTTATTAATTTAATTTTACTCAACTGGGTTAGTCCCAGCTCTTTGAAATGAGTAGCACCCTGCTGTGTGAGCCCAGGTGGCTTTCCCTGTAAGGTTAGCACATTTGTTTCCCCAGGTGAAAACAGCAGAAGTGCGCTCAAGTTACAAAGTGGACAGTAAAACTGTTCTAATGGGCTCCTTAATGAGCCCTTTTCTCCCATCCTTGTCCATTGTCAAAGAATTCAGGAATCCAAAGGAGGTGGTGAAATACCCTGGAAATGACATCTGTCCTTTTCTCTGAGAGAGTAGCAAAAATAGCAGCTGGGAGCGTATAATTTTCAATGGCAATTTTCAGTGCTCAGATTAGCCTGTGTTTCACATGGCTGCTGCTTTCTGAGCAGCACTGAGCAACAGAAATATCACATGGTCCTCTGGTATTTATTAACATGCCTCTCATTGCATTGTTAGGTCAGTGGATGTGTTTCTAATTAAAAGATTGCTTCTGTGAATAACAATGAGAAATACTACTACGTGCCACCTTACTAACCTTTCAATATAGGCTATTCATTTTTGTTCACAAAACTTGTCAGTATCCAGGGAAAAAAATAACTGGGTCAGATTCTCAGTATAGCCCTACTGATAACATGTCTTCAGTTGGATGATACTTGAATTCAGTTCGCTTTTAAAAACTGAATAAAAGCAAGACGCTCACACAAAGTCATATCAGTACAAGTGAAAGAACTTATTTAGATGTCCTTTAAATTTATTCAAAGGGTGTATAGGAGAGATATTAAAACTGTCATCCTTCATCAAGTTAATGCTGTTTAATGCTGTAATATGCAATGGGCCAGATTTTGCCTTCAGATGAACCAAAATGAAGTCAATAGGCATAGGAACCCTATACACTGATTTTGTCCTAGTCAACAGAAGGGGTTTTACTGCTTAGACATCCTCCTTTGTGGAACACCTAAGAGTTTGAACATGGTTGTAGAAGCAGGAAAAACCTTTCTCACAAGCATTTTGTCAACTCTGATGCCTTACGTACTGCAATTCACTTGAGAGCTGAGCACTGCGTATCAAAAGCTGTCTGGAGCAGAGCACATTTTGTTCTCTGCCTGCAATGCCAAGCACAGAGATGGCAAGTTTACAGATTGTAGGCATTAACTGCAAGCAATAATTATACTGATATAGTTTCGTTTGAAAGTTCAACTAAAAGGTCTTTTGATTTCTCTCATGCTTTTTCTTTTCCTTCACAAAAAAACTTCACAGCTAATTACGAAATAAAGCCAATCCACAGGAATATTATTATAAGATAATGGTTTCCTGCTGCTTGATTCGTGTTGTAGTAGGACAGAGATGTTTGCACCGAAGAAGACAACGGTCTTGTGATGGTGATGAATTAAAGTAACACTGTTTTTCTTTTATCATACAACAGATGCAGATAAGCCATTCTTGTCAGGTGTTGTTAGTGTTGATACTGCAGAGAGAGTAATTTTTACTACGAGTCGTTTCTGATCGCCTTCAGGATCATGCAGTACACACGTGGGTGACAGGCAGGTAGGCAGAAGAAGCAGATGAGGACTGAGAGGAAGCTCACCCCTGGGTGCACAGGGAAGGCACCTGCAAGGGGCAAGGGGAACACTGATAAAACCATGACTTCGGCCAGGTCCCTCTGTTTCCACCAGTATTCTCTTTTGCCCTATTTTTCAGCCACAGGGGTCAGATGCCTTATCTAGATCAGCAAAATCCCACAGCTGAGGCTGTCTAGAATCTCTTTTTGTGTTTAGTACAACGCTTGTTTCGATACATAGTTTATAAACACATTTTCGTGTTTATCCTAATAATTCCTGAGACCAAATCAAATTTGCACTGTAAACACCAGCTCGATTGCTTTATTATCTGGAAAGAAAAGACATTTTGCATCTCAGATTTTATAATACTTACTTTTATATTTTATTTTATTTATAATATCATTTTTATAATTTCAAAAAATTAAAATCTCATGTGGTACTAAATGATCAATCAGACATAACAGAGCTACAAAAATAAATACACTGAAAATTTAATTTGATAATATTTGTACAGAAAGTGTGCAAACACTTTTTAACAAAAATTTTGACATTTTGACAAAAATTTTTTTAACAGTTACTGGCAATGCCCATTTTTAACCATGAAAAATTTTGTCCCTGGGTCTTATTCCATCTTCCTTAGTTATTTCTGTTATTGTGCTTAAGGCTTACAATTTTTTCTACTCGCAAACCAAATCAGAAATTTTCTAATGCCCTTTGTTTTTTTTATGTGAAGGGAGGAGGAAAAGCAGGAGAGGAGAGTCAGTGGCATCTTAATTCTCTAATGACAACTTAGAAACAATAGATTAAATGGTAGTAAGAAATAGAAGAATTATGCTGTGTATACTCTTTTTCTGAAAGAAGAAATCCTTTCTATAGCTTTAGTCTTATATATTTTTTCAGAATATAATATCAGTTCAAACCAAAAGGTCATATGGGAAAAATAACTTTATTTTAATTTAGTGCCTTTTAAATTTATAATACAGGCAACTGATTCAAAATGATTTTTGCTGTCTACATAAGTGACTGACAGTTGTTCAATATGTAGCTATGTGGTGAAAACCAGAAACTACTTAAAAAATTAGTAATTTTAAAATTCATTCATACAAGGTAGTAGCTTTGCAGAAACAAAACGGTTCTTATTTCATCAAAATATCCTGGAATCACTAGTCCAAACTCACAAGATTTTCCATGATGACGTATAGTCAATGATACCACCATTTCTCACTATCTCTAAATGAAGAGGAACATCACGCCGTTTGGGGGAGGAAAAAAAATTTCCAAAGATCATCTTTTGTGGTGTTGACAATGATACTCAATTACAACAAAAAGAAAACAAAGATAAAGTTCAAATTGCCATTTGTTATTTTTATTTGCCCTATTTTTGTTTGCTAGCTTGCAGTAGAACACGTGCGTGCTTCATAGGTTTTATTGTTTTTACGGATCAGTTTGCCATGTCTTACAAATATGCATTGCACAATATTCCCGTAACACTGGTGATGGAGATTTCACATTTTATGGCTTTTTTTCATAAGCACAGGAAAGTTTGCTTCAGCATCCCAGCACAACTCCATCTCCTGTCATAATCTCAAACCACCTCTGCAGTGGAATCATTTCAATACAACGTGGCAAGCTGATCTTTTTCAATGGCCCTAAATAGAAACAAGATCCTCACCAGTGTCAGAGACCATAGAAGACATACCTGGTCTCTAGCTACTGAATACACAAATCTGTGTCAGCTTTGGGAACTAACCTGGAGTCTCTGGCCTAAAAAGTTGACTAAAAGAATTTCATCTACCAAGGTACTAAAGTATACACATGTAGGAGATTCTCATGCTTCTCTGTAATATTACGTTCAGCAAAATGGCTATGTCACACTGCTCACACTGCTTTTTTAAAGTATAAAATCCAAAGAACAGTCCCTGTCAAACATTGGAGGACATTTGTGGCTATCATGGTCCCAGTATCTTTAGAAGGTGAATCTATTATCGCAAAACAGCATATAGCTACTGATTATTTATTTTACTGGTAGGAAGAAGAACATGGCTTGCACTCTTTGAAGAGTCATATGCCTTTTCTCTATCCCTAAATACACTCTCCTATGCCTTGCTTTTTCTTTGAGTCTTTCTTTGCACGCTTCAGCTCTTTCAGTCTTCCTTGCAATTCTCCTCTTCTTTTCTGCTTTTTTTATTCTTTTCCTCCAAAGACAGTGACACAGAACAGCAGAAAGCCAGGGATACAAGACAGAAACAAAAGCATGACATTGGATCATCTGAGTCACCGGAATCCAATGTTGCATAATAGTTGCAGGCCTGTCACAGGTTCAAACCACAGATTCACAGAATACCTACCTCACATGCTTCCAAATAATAGAAGCAATAAAGTAAAAAACAAAAACCAAGAACCCCAGACCTCAGAATGAGAGGTCAAAGGCATTGCTAGTATCTTAACGCTTTGCAAATGTAGGTCATCTGTTGGCAAGCAAATGGTGATAAGTAAAATTTTCAGAAGATAGGACTTTGCCTAGTCTCGCTGTTTCAACAGATTGATACCACTTGAATTGGCTCTTCACTCCTCCCCACTGCCCTCTAGACAGATATGCAAGGTGGAAGTGATGGAGCAAGGAGGCCCAGTGAACACCAGAGACCATCATCTGGCTGGAGAGGACTAGAAAGAGGGCTCTGCTGCAAGACCTCTCCATAGAAGACAAAACAGCCTGCAGTGAAGAAGGCTGGCCTCTCACAATCAAAGAAAATACGGCTGATGATAAACATTAAAAGCCAGAGACTAAGCAGCAGGCGAAATGGGAATTACAGCACAAAGCAGGCGGCCTGAGGCTCCAGTCTAAAGGCAAAGGTTACAATGATTTTTGTAAGCAGCAACCAGAGACCAAGGGTCTCTTACCTAGTTTCTAATGGCTTCTAATGGTCATGCTGTTACAGACAAACTCAGCTGAAGTCCCAGAGAAAACAATACTTGGCAATGAAAAATTAATGACTAAAAAAATCACCACAAAAACATGGGAAACTGACAGAAGATCCCTCAGTTTTCAATAACTGGATAGCTAGATACAGATGGTTTGCCTGCTGCTGCTGCTTAGATCAAAGCAGAGATTTTCAAAAAAGAAATAAGTAGTGTAAACTTATTGCAAATATTATTCTACTTTTCTGCATATTTTGTTAAGTTCACAAGACCCTCAAAGAAAGAGCCTGATTCTCCTCTTGGCTGACATTGACATAAATTCATCGGCTCCTGCAGAATCCAATGGGAGCCTGGGGAGCCGGTGCGGCTCATCGGCCGGCAAAACGGAACTCTGAGAGTCTGCGCTTAGGAAATGAGATCCTATTCACAGTATACAACTGGTTTTAATAGAAATGAGATATTTACTGCTCACAGGATCTGCAGTTCCTGGGTGTATTCTTCATTTTTAAGTGTACAAAATATCGGTTTATGGGATATGCCTCTTCTTTATTGTGCTTTCAATGTATACCACACAACAGTGGGGGTGCCAACCTACCTATTGTATAAAATAATCTATGAGGTTCTTGTGCTCTTTACAACTATGAGGAAAGAGCAAAAATTAAATTCATCATCTGTCATGATGGACAAATGTTAACCTTACCAGAGTGGCTGGTAACAGGTAGGGACAATGGGATATTCTTATACCTCTATTAGATTAACATTAATTTAATAGTCTAGATACTATAATTCCTGTTCACTGGTTCAAAGTTAGCTGAAAATATTTTACAGATTATTAGTCGGGTGTTAACCAAAGCAGCAGGTCTCTCCAAAGCAATCGTCACATTTCTCCAGACTTTCATTTTGTCTTCCTGCGGAGCCCGAGGAAGGAAAAAAGAAAAACAAGGAGGAAAAGAATTAAAACTCAGAGTGGAGAGACAGGTAAGCCTTTTTTTTTTTCTGCTTCTGCATGAATGCAATTCTTTTCAATCCTAGTACTTTCCAGCTGTTTCAAAGACATCTCTTGGTGATGTATTGCCCCCTTCAATGGAGTTAAAAGTTGGCAGTGCCGTTCAGAAGCCAGTTTGCTATGGTCTTGCTCTGGAGATCTGGTGGGAATTAGTGTATGCATAGCCTCTTTAAATGAATAGGAACTTTCCCATCTCATGACTGCTCATATCCTATAGTTTCAGATTTATTTTAAATGACAATTGATGTGTTGAACTGGCATGATATGCACCTCAAGGAATATTCATAATTTAATGCCTGTCGCCTTCTAAAGGAAAATTCTGCTTGACGGCATACTTATGAGAAAGTTTTGTGGGAATCTTCCTAAAAGTCTCAAAATGTCAGTTACAAAGATATTATTGCAAAACATGTATCTTAATAAAAGCAAACAAGGGACATGTATTCCGACTGTCTAAACAATTTGGCATTGAACAGTATGAGAAAAAATGTGAACATACCATCCAGACAAAACGTTAAAAAATTAAAGAATGTCCATGACTTCAGTGATGTGCAAGTCATCAATAGTATCAATTTATGACTGCTACACAGCAGGACTATGAGATCATAACTCCAATATTTTTGTTTGAATACAGATTTTAAGGTGATTATCATTTCTCAATGCCTGCAGGTTTTCCCCTCTTGTGACCATTCAAAAGAAATGTCCAAAGCTAGATTATCTGTATTTTTTTCCCTTTGACACAATTCCACAGATTCCCTCACTGGTCTTCTGAAAAAAAATTTTAAAAAAGAAAAAAATTTTATTATTTAATAAATGTATCTATTTATCATTAGATGGCTTTTCTTATGACTTTACTTTCCTTACACCTTTTACTGCATCTCAAGTTATAGAGATTTTCTATCTTTTTTTTTTCCAAATACAGCAGAATCAAGGGGTTTGAGAAGGGAGGAGTGTTGCAGCTGGGGGAGGGTGTGAGGAGGAGAGAGAAAAAGGGAGACAGGAAGGCATGACCGGACCCATTGACCCTTTGCAGCCCCTTGCCCCTGACTGACCCGGGCTGGCTCTCCTCCTCCTCTTGCCTCTTCCAGAAACCACTCAGCTGCCATGAGATAATCAAATTTTGCTGACCTACAAATGAGAATAAAGTCATTCTGCCTTTAACCATGAGGGATAGGGGGAGGGAAGGTAGGGTTTCGCTTTCACTGCTGAGAAGTCTGGAGCTGGCTCTGGAAATAGTCACAAAATTTATAAAACACCAGTACAATGCATGCATTCCTGCATATTTGAAAGAGAGGGAAAAACGTGAAAAGCAAGGGGTTTGACTCTCCAGGTCCTCCATATGTGGAATTTCCATCCACATCAGTTGGAGTTCAGTATATGAAAGGCTCACAGAAGCAAATCCAAAAGGATATGTAAAACCAGTAAAGATTTTTTTTTTTCATGTGAAACCTGAAGCATTTAGCTTACTTCACAGAACAGAGAGAGCTACCCTGAAGGCTTCTGTAAGTGTGATTCAACTTTAATCAAAATAGTGGCTAGAGAACTAGGAAAGCAGAAATGTCATTTAATTTAAATACAGCACCCCCCCATCCAAAATTCATTTTTCCTACCCCAACCACATAAAAATTCCTCCCAAGGAAGAACATAAAGTGCTTTTTTGAAGACAGTAGAGATTTCTGTTATACTACAATGCAGTCATTTATTAAGCAAGGAAAACAAAGTTTTTGCAAAAAGTAATACAATATGTGGTGGAAGCTGCAAAAGATATTAAGTCAAATTTAGAAAGTCTAAACTTACGAATTCCAAGCACAGTTGTGTAATATTGCCCAAAATAGTTCCGGCACTCTAGCAGGCATGGACACAAAATTTATTTACTTACACACAAATAGAAAATTTCTTTCAGTAAACTTCTATGCAATTTTAAGAGATCAGAACTCGATCAGTGCAACATATTCCAGGGAAAAAAAATTTGCAAACCACTAAAATCAGTACATTGCTTTTGATTTATTGTGACAGAGTTTTAAGACTCAAAGAAATGCATATTACAGAGCTAACAGAAAAAGCAGTAGTTGAACTATGAATTCTTTGAACTAGTGTAGCTATGTTTTCAGTTGTATTTGGAGGACTAACAGCAGGCACTGTGAGATTTCACATACTATATGCAACTAAGTCCAAGAAAACAGATCTAAATATAATCCAGCATAATACAAAATAACATGCTGTTATAAAGGATCCTACAATGCTGGGGTGGGAAGGAATGCATATAGTGATATATGGAAATATATCAGTAAGAAAACACAGGAATGTATCAATAAAATTTATCTTCACCAGAAATGTTGTGCACAGTCATTCCAATAACGGCCAGCTGAAACTTTGGTTCTGCCAGCGTATCTCATGGACTGGTCAGGAGCTTGGACTCCTAAAATTTTGCCTTAGAGAGAGTCCTGCCATCCAGACCTGAGCACTGAAGACTGTAGGTTTGTGAAAACCGGATGTTCCAGGGCAGCCCTACCATGTACGCTGCCCCCAGATGGGGACTTCTCATCTGCCCCAAAGTGGCCTGCAGGCTTCTGCCTGTGTGCCAGCAGCCCCAGCAGCCCAGGGTAACAAAAAGTTAGGTGAAAAAGTTAGAGTTTCCTGAGGATGTTCTAATTACTTCATCACGTAATTCTGAACAGCAGTGTACTCAGACGTGGTGCTGAGGGAAAAGACTATTGCCTAATAATTTTGGCAAATTATTCTCCCTTGATACACAATTTTGTGGAT
Organism: Ciconia boyciana; assembly: GCF_034638445.1. NCBI lineage: Eukaryota > Metazoa > Chordata > Aves > Ciconiiformes > Ciconiidae > Ciconia > Ciconia boyciana. The sequence continues at coordinate 53,973,341 of NC_132937.1, read as the reverse complement.
GCCACTTACTTCATTGTAACATATCATCTCTAATATGGAGGTTACATGCAAGACATGCCCTAACATTTGGGAAATTCATCACCTACTTTCAATAAGTAAATCCCTTCCTACACTTTTTGCCCACACGTGGTGCTGTAGAATCATAAATAGAAAACAGCACCCTTTCTGCTCTTCCTGAAAGCATTAAAAGATTATGACAGATTAAGGGTCATGAATATTTCTTAGTTTATGTCTGCTTTGAAATGCCTTTTATCACTTGAAATATAGAAGTGCTTGTCTTTTGAGGAAAATGGTTTTCTTCGACATAATAAGACCAAGTTATATCTGTCACAGAGGAAAATGCTCTATTCCTGTCTCCGGGTAATCCATTCACATTCATAGGTCTAAAGTCCTCCAAGGAGTGTCACAAATCTAGATAATGCTTCTGCATGCTGTGTTTCATGTTTGTTCCCATGATTCAGCTTATAGATGTGACAGGGCAAACAACTGACTCTTATATACACATATGCTGATTAATTCAGGTTATTTTTTCACATTTATATTAGTCCGGCCATTAATTTGAGATCATGTTTTCTCTTGCAAATACTATAATGGAGTTTGATGTGCTTTCTTCCATACTAGTCCCATCTACTTCAGTAATCCTTGTCTATCCTGACCTGAAGCTCCACTGATATGAACATCAAAAACCATTGAGATGCAGGATAGTGGGAGACCCCATAAGTGCATGATATTGTGTATCCAATCATCTACCTATAGGGAGAAAAAGAAGCAAATATTGTACTGACAGAAGACTGTTACCCACTTCTTTTTGAAGAAATTAAACTAATTTAATTTCTCTGCATTCAAATGCTAGTGTTCCTTTTGTTTTTTCTGGTTCCCTTAAGTTATAAATGCCTACCTGGTTCTGTAACAGTTATAATGTTTGCTTTAAAATGTCTGTCTTATGTAGTTGAACATTTTTTTAAAGATATGTTCATTCACTGCATATTTAAAAATAACTTAGCTGCACAGGCAAAACAATTTTAAAATGAGCATACTCTGCTTGAAAAGCACAGCAGGTTTGTGCTCATGTATTATAGACAGGTACAGTTTCCACAGCCCCAAATGCTAAAAAGCAACTCACAGAGAAGTATTGTGTGATTCTGAACTTTACTTGCCATTGGTTAAACATGATCCTACTGAAACCTTCTGAACTGGGCCCAAAGTTTCTGAAACAGCTAGGCTGATGTAGATTTTTTGTTATCCTCTATTTCGCACTAGTTCTAGAAGAAAAAGTTAGAAAAAAAAAATATTATGTACTCAGAGGAGACTCAAATGCTACATGCCCTGCAAGGGAGACAATAAAACAGGGCAACAAGGATTAGTCCTTGACAGCCAGGGGATCCACAGGTTTTAGTAAAATTACAAAATTTTAACTAAACATTTATTTGTAAGATAAGATAATCATAGAATCATAGAATCATTTAGGTTGGAAAAGACCCTTAAGATCATCGAGTCCAACTGTAAACCTAACACTGCCAAGTCCACCACTAAACCATGTCCCTAAGCGCCACATCTACACATCCTTTAAATACCTCCAGGGACAGTCACTCAACCACTTCCCTGCGCAGCCTCTTCCAATGGTCGACAAGCCTTTCAGTGAAGAAGTTTTTCCTAATATCCAGTCTAAACTTCCCCTGGCACAACTTGAGGCCATTTCCTCTTGTCCTATCACTTGTTACCTGGGAGAAGAGACCAATACCCACCTCTCTACAACCTCCTTTCAGGCAGTTGTAGAGAGCGATAAGGTCTCCCCTCAGCCTCCATTCCTCCAGACTAAACAACCCCAGCTCCCTCAGCCGCTCCTCATCAGACTTGTGCTCTAGACCCTTCACCAGCTTCGTTGCCCTTCTCTGGACACGCTCCAGCCCCTCAATGTCCCTCTTGTAGTGAGGGGCCCAAAACTGAACATAGTAGTCAAGGTGTGGCCTTACCAGTGCCGAGTACAGGGGGACGATCACTTCCCTAGTCCTGCTGGCCACACTATTTTTGATACAAGCCAGGATGCTATTGGCTTTCTTGGCCACCTGGGCACACTGCTGGCTCATATTCAGCCGGCTGTTGATGAACACCCCCAGGCTGTTTTCCACAAGGCAGCTTTCCAGCTGCTCTTTCCCAAGAACATGCTAAACCCTGAGTTATAACAATTTTATTAAACTGCTAGGTAGGGTAGCAGGAAACTGTGGAAAGATGAAAGTCACAAATGATATGATGACTGTACAGGTATGTAATAGTTACACAGACAGAACAATACAGTGGTGCATTGAGTTACTTCAGAGGTCCCAAATGCTGTCCCTTCACAGGCTTGTGAAGCCTTTTCCTGTGGAGCTAGCCTTTCCCCAGCAAAGTCAGCTGGTAAGTTGCCTGCCTAGGCAATGCTTTGCTACCCTTCTTCTGTAGCTTTTCCCCGTGTCCCCATTCTGTACACTACATTTGGCATTGTAGCTCTGTCACAAGTTCCCTGCTTAACCAAGCTTGTCTCCCGATACATCTGCATACTGTGACAGAATGTTCTTATGCTTGCAGGAGGCTGTCCTTAAATCTCTGCCAGCTTTCCTGAGAGCTGCTTTCCATGGGAACCCACCTTGCTTCCAGAGTGAGTCCAGATCTGCTCCCCTTGAGTGCAGGATCCATATCCTACTTGTCTTTCTTACCTGTCATGGGATCCACTCCTGCATGTCTGCTGCAACCAAAGCCACATCGCACTCCTGCACATCTTCAACTGTGTTCCTGGGCAGCAAATTCTGATCACCCTGATGGGCTCACCTCACCCACAGTCTGTGACCTGCAGACTTCCTCAGGTTACTTCAAGAAGATTTTGCTGACTTCCTCACCCCAACCAGGAGCTCTATAGCATATCCCCACCACCAGGTCATCTTTACTGTGCCTGGGGATCCTGTGGTATTCAGGCTGCCTGTGAAGAGGATGGTTTTCTCCTGGAATTCAGGCATGCACACAGAGTACTATCTTTTTCTTTCTTTTTTTTTCGACTGTGACTTATTTTGGAACTGCTTTCTGCTTTTAATAAATGTTATTATAAGGAAGCTCTTCAGTTGTGGATTATCACTGTCATTAAGCTGGAGGCAGAGGAAACATAGGGCTCTTGACGCTAACACAGACCAGCTAAGATGATACTAATTATACAGGGAGACTGCAATCCACATTTTACTGGGAAAATCACTGTTCTATTTAGAGTGGCAGCTAAAAGCAGGACAGTTAACATGGGTGTATGGAGAGAGAGCTGGAAGAAGGAAGCAAAGCCCTACATTTTTCTGCCGTCACACCAACACGCCTCGTCAAATGACAGATCAGGATGTGAAGAAAGATGAATCAAAATTACCCCCAAAGGGTCAAGATGGTCCAGTTTGAAAGCATTTTGTCTTTTTGCCTCGGCTGTAATCTTGCTTTGACATCCTGATCACCCTTCTCCAAAGGGGAGGAAGAGCATCCCCAGGCTTGAGGGCTGCTAAAGAAAAGGATCAGACTAAAAGGGAGGATAAGACCAGAGAAGCATGTCACTGACTCCACTTTGGTTGTTATTTAAAAGCTTTTCTTTCTTTGTTATTAATCTTTCTTGTCCAGAACCAAAGCAGAAATGTGAATTCCCATTTAAATTGAGCAGAAAGTAATTTCTCTCTATGAAGCAATAAAAACACCATGAGAATTGGGTGTGTGGCCAGATTTGTTCCACAATATGAAACCCCTGTGGGGCTTCAGGACACCAATGAAACACCCTGGAAAAATTGGTAAAAGTGGGTTTCAGGAAGAACTTAGGAGCTGATACATTTAGCCACCACAAAATGAGAGAGTTCATGTACAAGCATCTTACAAGCGTGACATGCTAGAGTCTGGCAAGAAAGCTGGATAGTTCATTAACCCTTATACCATACAAGCAGTAGTGTAACCAGATGACAGCTAGCATAACTTCTACCTATCCTTCAGCACAGCTTTCTTCCTCTAAAATGCTTCCTGTCTTTTCTCAAAGGAAACATTAAAATTACTTTACCGACAATAAAAAAATGAAGCCACTCATTTTTGCAAATCACTGTATTTTCTGTGAGTCAGATGGTAATAAGAAACTATTCAATACTTCTGGATTCTGCTAGGCCTTTTTTCCTCTTCTGTATAGGAAAGATTTCAAAATATTTAAGGGTTAAAATATTTCTCCAATACAAAGGGTACTTATTTCAAACTGGGTTTTATATGTACACTTTATCTATAACAATATTATATAATAATATTATTTATTTCCTGTAACTTTATTTTATGTGAAGAATAGGAAGAATAGTCTTACTCTAGTTACTGAAATGTGAGAGCAGCAGTGGGTAAGGAGATCAGATGCTATATTTGAGCAGGCAAATCAATAACTGTGTAACAATAACATATATGTTACAGGGGCATTTCCTTTCAGTAGAGGAGGACAGAAATTTACAAAATATTTACTTGTCTACCAGTAGTATTTTCCCCTTCTGGGAAGTGTGATACACAGAAAACTAGCCATGGGTACATGATACATATCTCACAGTTGATGTTCCCTTTCAGTTTACACAGACTAGTAACTGAGATAACACTTTTTTTCATTTTTAATATCAGGAAATTATTGTACTCTTCCAGTTACTCACTAGTAACTATGAGAAAATTACTTTTAACTATGACTAATTTAAGATAGTTTATAAATCAAAAGTCAAAACAGATCTTTCCCTTGAATAAATAAAGAGAACTGCATGAACACATAGGAGCTTTGAGAGGTTGTGCTTTAGTTAGGCTATAATAACAAAACATGACTTACAGTATGTTAGAGATGAACCTAGCAGAGCTACAAACTATAAGCTGCAATTCACTGATTATCTTCTAGAACAGTCCAGAACTCTTGAGGGCATTTTTTCTGAAAGTACATTTAATCATGCAGAATAGCAACTCATCAGACCATTTGCAATATGATAACACACACACGTGTGCATGAGCATTTGTTTGCCCGTCTTTACCTTCAAAATATAATTGCCAAATTTAAAAAAAAAAGAAGTCTGCTTAGACATACAATATTTTCTCAGCAGATTTGTTCCTGTAGGAACATATTAAAAGATGTGCTGGGTCAGAACAAAGGTCTTCTTCACTATCCTGCCTCCAAAAGTTGCCAATAGCTGATGTCTAGGAAGGAAGATAAACACAAGAACAAATGTATGGATTCTTTACCCAAGCATGATATGAATATAATCAGTACTCATAATCAATACAGATTATGAGTATCAGTCTTTTAATTTTTCAGCAATAATTTAATTTTCCATATTGTCCTCAGCAACACAAAATTAAAACACACTAAAAATGTGTTTAAGCAGTCACTTTTCCAGACGAGATCTGATCTAGAGAATAGACACGGAGCTTGGTGGAAGACTCAAATTTGGGACTTTTTGAAGAGACAGCAAAAACTAGAATATTTTCCAGTTTGAACACATCCACTATAGACATGACCAACTCATTTGGTTTGTTTTGAATCAGAATTTTCTGACATTTGGCATCTGATATTCTGGTGTCTGCTTCTCTATATTTTTAATTTATTCCTTCAGATGTTACAACCCAGAAGAGTTCTCAAAGCGCCTATGCAAATGCCAGTAACCATATAACAATGCAAAAGTTGAAATAAACACAAAAAAGAATTTGCACATTTTAAATTAGACATTTAATTAGATGTTTGACAGTGTTGTCCCATTTTAATATAGTTCCTATGGGTGCGGTTTATGAAAGAAATGCAGATTTTATTTCTCAGCATAAAGCAAAGTGTTGAAAGCTTCTAATCACCATATAGCTTTACTTATAAGGGGAAGCAACTCCTAAATGGCAGCTGCAAACCTGTTTAAGGGCTGAGCTATAGCTAAGTTTTAGGGGAAAACGAGTCTATTGTGTTTTAAGTGGCCCGAGGCTCAAACAATGTAACTGTAAAAGAGAACCTCAAGGCCTGACTTTCAGCTGATGTAAATCAGTCTAGTTGCTCTGCAAACGGATGCAGGATTACACCAGCTGAACACTGACTCTCGTTCTTCCTCATTAATTACTGTCTGCTCCATGAGACAAAGTTACATTTGAAGCAGGCTTGTTAGGAGACAAAGTACAGCATTTTTATTAACCACAAGACTGCACAGATCAACTGGTCTTTGCTTATGCTGACATGAGCACATCATTATAGAGTGCAAGCAAGAAGTTTAACACCATACTAATATTAAATCCACCTTACTCCAACACATAAATCTTCCTGTCAAAACATGGGTAACTAATGTCCATCAGCTCTGAGTGGGGTATGCTCTTAAGTGCCAAAGTGACTTGAGACTTTTGGGTAGCCCAGGGTATGCAGCAGCATTGTTCAATTTACAGTGGCAGCAATTTCATGCTCCCTTTTCTGAACTCTTTTTCTGCTTTTGTATGACCTACTAATCTACAACATGCTTCAATATAGATTGGTGACCAACAAATCCTACCTACTAATGAAACCCTTGAGGATTTAGTCAGTTGAGATGCCCATACCAATGCCAATTTGCATGCCAAGAACAAACACGGAGTCACCTCCAAAATTCAGGGGGCAAGCGGCAGCTGCAGAAACTCTCGTATTTTCAAGTTCGAGCCGCATATTTCAAGCATGAAACACAGTGGTTAGAAAATGAGTAGCAGACAGTTTCAAAGACAGATAGAAAGTAGGAGGGTTTCTGTTAGTTTTTTTCACTTAAAAGTTTGTTAGCAATTACAAACATACTTCTCAATAATCAGAAGATTTGCTATTTCTTGAAGTATTGTTGCTTGTCTCCCAAAATCTGTGTATTACAGAGTTTCAGTCCCCATTTTTTAAGACAATTTAGTATTACTGAGCAGTGACACATTCACAACCCAGGGCACCAAAGTTGTCTGAATATAAAACAAATGTGGCTCAAGTATAAAGACATTCTTCTCTGCCATATAGCTTTCACCTGAAGAGAGGATGGATCAAGTCTTGCCTTCTTAGTCCTAAACAAAAAGTGCCACTGACTTTACTGTCTGTAGGATTTCATTGCATGTTGGGCTGCAGTCAAACTTGTTGGTTGTTGGCCTGCTTTCAAGGATTTCAAATCTCAGTTTTACTTCACTAAGAACTACTTGTGTATGTGGAAACAATCCATAATATGTCATGGAAAATGTTTTCTTTTTTCCTATCTTTTAAAAAATGTTCTGTTCTATATTTGAGGAAGAATCCTAAATGAAAGCTCAGTCAAATTACAGACTGAATTAATTCCTTACCGAATAATTCAGATACTTAATATAAATTCTGTTGAAACCTACTAGTGTAATGCCTTTCATTTTATATTTTTCATTTTCTTCTTAGCATTTTGTAGTGGAAGGCCATCGTCAACTTGTTTCTCATGAGCCACTGAACTACTATAAATGCTGACTTTTAACCACTATCAGTCAGTAATTAGTTGTGTAAACCTTTAATCTTCTTCTGCAAATTATTGCATTTAATTAAACAGGATCACTGTACTATACACACTCTAGTGAGTCCAAGGTTCTCTGATCAGTTTTCACCCTGTGTCTGAGAGGTAAATTATTCTGCTTGATAACACAGGAATAATCCTCACATTTCCTTACTAATTCCATATTTAGAATGAAGGGGACACCAGGATTTTGGGGAACAAATGAAAGGTGCAGATAGACAACTGACCAAATGGATGCAAATTGTAATGTATTTTTCAGTATTTTTCAGTAATTTTCAGTCAGTGTTTAATATGTTGGATGCCTTTTAAAGGCTCTAGCATGTAACTCATGGAGTTTATTGTATTAGTTAAGAATATGTCAATTTTGGAATATATTCAAAGTGAATCCTGTGTGTAGGGGGAGTAACATAAGATTCCCTGGTTTGATTTATATAGCATCTGAACAATTGTGGCCATTGTCTTAAGTTGGGGAAAATGAAGGAAACTTAAAAGGTAACAGTAGCTTCTAAATGTTAATATGAACAAAAAAGGCCACCTCTGAAAGAAAACAAGACAATTCCAACTTGTCCAAAAATCTCCCTCTATTACATAAAAGTTGCCAGCCAAATGGAGTACAAATGCATCCTTCAGTCTCAGGAACAGGGAACAAGAGCTCTTACATAAAATGCAGGGACTTTATGAGAAAAAGAGATGTGCCAACAACCAGCTTTTGCATAATAACATTAAAGAATGTGATCAAAATCAGTGGTAACTCCTCCACTGGAAGGTCAAGAGACTCATGCTGGCTGAAATTTGATGATGTGTGATGTTGCTAGTAGTTAATCTGTAATGGTTCCTACAACCATCAGCAAGACTAAGGAGTGAACAATCTTGAATACATAATTATCCTCTTAAATCTCAGAAATGGAGCACATGAGTGCTCTTGTTTGACTTCTTATGTTCTTTGACTTTTCTCCAAATATGAAAAGGTATTTTCCTCAAGGATCATCAGAAACACAGATCAAGTTTAATATTACATAAAATATAACATGCAGATTAGTATAAGCAGTGTGAAAGGCACTGAGCCTCTAGTCTGAAGAAAAGGGTAGCATTCCTGGCTTTTCAGCTGATATATTACATCAAACCATGTAATCTCTCCATCAAATAATCTCTCTTCAGTTTCTCTTTTTACAAACAGTAATGAAGTTACTCATCTTCTTTTGTGAGGAGTTAAAATATTTGTCTATCAATTCAAGTGTCCAGAGCAACAAATATGGATGAACTTGAATTCTCATGTAGAACAGAAAGAATATATTAGAAGAATAACATGATGCAAGATGAAACAGTAGACATGTAAAGGAACTAGAGATGTAAGTTATTTAAGATTGGGAGAAATAAGGGCAGAGGCAATGAGGCCAGCACTGCCTGCTGGAAGGGTGCTTCTGCCTGATGTTTTCTAGCACATGGCTGTTCTGTGGACCTTTTTTCATTAGATATCTTCTGTTCAGTTGCCCACAAATACATGGGATGAGACTGACAGCTCCAGTGATTATTCTAGACCCTGGTTCCAAATGTACACTAACTCTATGTTTTGAATATCCAAGATCAGGAAAAAAAATATGAGCCGGCATCCACACTGCCTGGCCTTAAGGAAAGCATTCAACCATAACATGTACACTGTAAGAACTGGAAAGATTATTTCTGTTGAATCAGATAATGTTTAACAGATATTGCCTTGCTTATGAATTTTCAGTCATTCCTGACTTCCTTTCTTTTTTTACTCACTTAAAATATGCAGATGCTGGTTACTAGTTTTAGGAAAATGAATAATGAGGAAAGAAAAGAAAAACCTGTTGTAACAGCAATGCAGGAGTAGTTCTTTACATGCCCTTGAGTGTTTGATTTGAAGTGTGATTGCTTTTATTTGAAACATGTGAACAAAGTCCCATTATAAATGGGATCCTTTAAGAGCTTTCCAAAATACAAAAAGATATGTGGTTGTGTCTTCTGTATATATGGGGAGATACATGAGTTTAGGTACTTTATAGCACCTTCATATGTAAATCTATAAGAACTATGCAAAGTTTTGAGCAATCTACTGCTGAAGAAGAATTTTCTGGGTTTTGGCAAATGTCCTTTTCCTTCTACATCAAGCTATCTGTCTTACTAGGCATAAATTGTAACTGCTCTTTTTAAAATGCAAGATGGTTACTTCCACTGCTTGCTTTGTCCTTTCTCAACAGTCAAACCAAGCCAATCCAATGCTGTCATATGCTAAGCACCAAACTGTCATGAACTCCCAGCAGGCAGAGACACTCATTCAATGTCACAAGGACTGAGCTCTGCAAAAGTTCACTGGTTTACAAAACCATCTCTGAAATGACAGAAAAAACTATACCTCCCAAATGTGACAGCAGTGTGATTGATTTTATGCTGCTAAAGGTGTACCCACAGGGTACTCATAAACACACTAATAGCTTGCATATGTGAGGAATAACATCGGTTTCTTTAATTCCTTTGGGAAAGAGAGGGGAAGATTGTATTTTACATGTGTAGACTATTGCTGTACGATTTCCTTTTGTGCCAGATGCTAATATGTTGTGCTTACAGAATGCCTAAAAGGTAACATCCAAAAATTTATAAACATTAAAAATAAACATTTATTTGAAAGGTTAGACATAAATACTATATGTATACTTCTTTTACCTATACTCAAATGATGTGATATCACTGCTTCAGCAAAAACAATTCCTTCAGCTATTTCAAAGTTTGTATTTATGGTTCCTCTCACCTCTGTTACAGCATGCCTTCCTAGGATGATCATACACTCTCTGATCTATGTAGAAGCATTGATCATTTTAGCAAATTCACTCCAAATTCTTGTGCATTTCTACTCCAAGGCTACAACAAACTTCATAGATGTGTTTTCAGGGAGACAGTTCTCTTAAAAGATGACTTGCAAAACAGAGGGAAACTATGCAAAGAAATGTATGCTACTGAAGTCAGAAAGAAGTTAGTCTTCACGGCTTTGGCCATTTGTTTTTTATGGTATCTTGGTCCAGACCTCTCATGGCCTCAATGTTTTCTTTTTAGTGCATAAAGTCTGTACCAAGGTGCCAAAGGTCAGATCCTCAGCTGGGGTAAATCAGTAGTAAGTTCCACTAATTTATCAAAATTATGCCAGTAATACTGCTGAAGGTCTTTCTCATTATCATTTAATTGCCATAGAAAATCAAGCACGCTTTTTGCTTAGCGTAAGCATATCAAAATAATACTACAGTAGAAGCACTTTTGGGTTAAACTTCATTTTCTGTGTGAGTCTCTGAAGGCAAATGTTGGCTCTAATGGGACTGATATACAATTTTCCTACTCATTCAGCCTCCTTGGGGCAAAGCAGACTTGGGAAGGTCCAAACAAACTTACATAGTAAGCTCTAGAACAGATTTATATTAATCCTATGTAAATTCATGCAGACTTAATGTGAACTATCTTTTGAAACCAGCTTCACAGGACAGTATTTCTTATTTTCCATGATGTAATTTATCTTGGATGAAATAATACTAAACCTGGAAAAAGCTCAGAAAAAGAGTAAGGGAGAAAGCCAACTGACAAAACCATTCAGGGAATTGCTTGAGCTGTTTACAAAATCTGAAACTCAAACCTCCCAGAACACGTAGCTCTAGCTAAACCTACATTTTCTAATATTAACGTTCAGGCAGCTCTTTGTATCTTAGACTAGCATACAGAAGAACCATGGAGAGTATATTCAGCATTACAACACTTCAGTTTCCCTTTATATTTTTCTTCTATTGTAGTTTTTATAACAAGTATAATGGGAAGCTTTCTTTTGGCAAAGAAGCTGATTAAGTGTTCCATTTAATAACATGATGCAAAGAATGCTTTCTTCAAACAAGGCCCCTGTTCCTTTTCTGACCAAATACAGTTCTGTCAAGTCTTTTTTTTTTGTACATGTACAACCTGTATTGAATCAAATTGAATAATGTAATTACTCTACACAGAGGTAAGCTTTTCGGTCATTAATATTATAAGATCCAAACATCTTACCTGCTGTCTTCTTCCAGCTTTACCATCCCCTATTTCCCAGAAACCACTGCCACAGTGATCACATTGTTTTAAATTCAATTTCTTTTGAAACCCATGTTTGCCTCCACAGAAAGCAGCCAAGGAAACAAAGACCAAGGTGACTGAGAGCCTGAGATACCTGAATCAACATCCAGATACCATGCATATTTTCATCCTCATATGATGCAGTGTGGGTACAGCTAGTGTCAGAGCATGTAGAGCCATTTGAACACTGAACTTTATGTTGCAGAGTCACAAAAAATGTGAAATCGTAAAAATAAAGAAGAAGGATCTAACTCTAGGTACAGGGTCCATCTATTGGTATTAAAACTGAAAACTATTAGCTTTATTCCAAATACATAGTTGTCAGAGTGTTGTAACAGAGTTAGACAGTTATGTGGTGGTGCTGGAGATGTTGTTAGAAGCGATGGTCTAATCAGAAGGACAAATTTCACCCTCAGGAGCTAATAGGCTCTCTGTAACAGGTGAACTATAGGATAGTTGTACAACTCTTGTCCTGTGCAGCTGAAGATGGCTGTGTCCAAGTGTGCTAGCCTAGCACATCAAACACTGTACATAATTTGGAAAAGGCAACCAAAGTTATCTGGAAATGTTGAGCAAATCACTCCTGAGAAACTTGTGCCTTGACACCAGCTCTGTCATGCTAGGGGCAACCGAGTTTTCTTGTTCAGTAGATCTTGACACTAGCTGAATAAAACAAAGTTACTGAGCCAGTAATCCTACAAAGAGAGGCTTGAGCATAGAAATCAAAGTGACATGCTGGAAATGCTGAGCCAGTAACACCGCAGGAGTCTGGGCTCTCACACAAAACCAGGCAGCTTGAGCAGACAAGGCAGTAATCCCACTCCCGACACACACACTCACACACGCACACGCACACGCACACACCCCCCACCCAAAGAAAAAAGACAGAAGTCCTCTCATAGCATTTCACTAAGCTCATTTTTAAGATGGGAACCTGTATAGCAGTTTGGCCATTGACACTAAACCAGCATACCAGTGCAAAACCAGTCCCCATGCTTACATGACGTGTCCCTTGACATCAAACTACTAAAAAAGAGGCTCTGATGATCCAATGAGTGAAAGAGGTTGTAACACCAGCCAAAACTTCCTAAAGCAGAGCCTGTGCCTTGGTGTCAAACCCACAAGACAGAGACATTGGTTCAAAAACATTCTAACTTGGACATTGACCTCAGACAAACAAGACGGCATTTCTGAGCCAAGAATTTAAAAGGGGTTTATGCCTTAGCATTATCACAGCAAGGTCGCTGTTTTTACAGAATAACCAAACAAAAAGCCTGTACCTTGGCATCAGCCCAGCAATTGAGAACTGCTAAGTCAATGAGCTCAGAGAGGCCTGTTATTTGTCCATCCAGGAATGCTCAGCAGTAGCAATGTGAAGAAAATGGAGAGACTAAAGCTCTCCATCCACCCTCTAACACTGGGGATAGCATAGCTTTTTTAAAACACTCCCAGATCTTCACTGACCACTGAAATAAAGATTCATGAAGGTTCAAGGTAAAAGAATTTCAGGTGGGAACAGAAGAAGAAGCAGGTGCTTGATTTCAGGTTTACCCAAACTGCAGAGCCTTTTATTAGTAAAGGGAACATGACTATCTGATGGAAAGTTTGTTCAGGCTGGAAATCCTCTAATTGTTGTCTTTCATGGGAAGTTTTCCTTCTCATATTCCTACTTACCTCCAGCTCCTTCTTCTCTCCTAGATAAGACAAGAAAACCTGTCATTACCTTAAATTAGTTGGGGAGAGGATGGATTTTTCAGTTTTCTATATTCATTCGCAATCGCATAGTAAATTGCTGACAGAAATGAGGGTGGTGAATATACAAGTAAATCAGAAATATTTACCTGTTCCACTCCACCTTCTGCACAAGCCACACAGCAAGCATACACATGCACGCACGTACACACACACGTGTAGATTTTCTTGTCTCTCCATCCTCATACTATGAATCCTGCCCACACACATGCTATGATGCAGTGCACTACAGCACCTTACACAAAGTAATATTTACTGACCACTCCTTCTCTGCTTGATTTAACAAACTCCAGAAATCCTGCAACACTCAATTATTTTCTGACTTCCATGTAATCTGTACATTCACTGACCCAGCTTTTACACAGGGGTTTACTGGCTTTGGAATCCAAGAAAATAGGTAGCATGGCTAACCTCTCAGTGACAGAAGTGATGATCAGTTTGCCTATAAAGTCACAAAGTTATATAACTAGTATGCAGGTGCTGTTATCCCTTAACTTCTACCATGTTAACTTCAAAACAGGGCATGATGTATTTTCATTTTGAGAACGGGGATTTGTGTGTAACTAAAGCTATATTTCAAAGATTTTTTTAGTATAATGTTTTGGTTTCTATTTCAACAACACTAACAGTGTAAACAAATGAAGGAAAAAAACAAAGTTTGAGAATCATTAGTGCAATTGAGAACATAACTTTTAAAAATGAGTTGGTGCTCTTTGTTGTCATGGTGCTACCTCGCTCAGCATATGGTTTTAAAAAACAGGTTAAGTAGGAATAATCAGTATGTTATATATTTAAATCACCTCAAGATTGCACTTTCTTTGCCTCCAACTTGTAGAAAAAGGAACTAATATTTAATAGCAACCCATCCTAAAGTAATTAAGTCCATGCCTAAGAAAACATGTAGAGTCTTAAATAGAAAATGTATTTTTATACTCCAGACCCACCAGTAGGGAGACCTCTTCTGACTTAACTGATACCACATAGATATCACCCAGTCAAGGATCCTAGGAACAACTGTAGTTCAACACATGTCTTTGAGGGAAATACAGTAGAACCCTTTAGAGGGTTTACTGCAAAAAATGCTTTCTTGTAGACACTGAAAGGCTGACACACTCCAGAAAAATATTTACTTTTTCATCTTGCAAAAGAAGTCTGAAGGACAGGAACTTGGTGAATGCCTTCTTTTGCCAAAGTAACGCACAGTAATTACACACTCATCTTCTGTCTAACACTTAGTCATCCCAAATGTGTGTATCGTCCCTCCAGCACAGCTAAGAAAAATGATGTCTAAGAATAACTGTATGGTATATTTACCATGCTGATAATAAATTCCAGTGTCTCCTGTCAAAACTTAGAAGAGGACAGTACTACAGCAAGGAGGTGGCAGCACTACTGAAATGGCAATAAAACTACTTTTTTCAAGCAAAGGCACATCCATCATATCTGAATCTGTATGACTAGTGATAATTTCTTCAGGCTGATATTGCAGACCTTCATTCTGGGTTCATTCTTATTAGTCCCAGCACTGCAATCAGATTGATTCAGATCTACCACGTCCATATGAGGTGAGGCTTCATATAGGTATCAGTTCTCCCCTGGACTAGGAAGCAGGTCTATTACCTCATTAAGAATGGGGAACTGTATTAGTGTTCTGGTATTTTATGCAAGTATACCAATTTGTAACTCATCAGAGAATACTAGTGCCTTTATTTCAGCATGGAAGTATGCGCATCTGTGGGAGAGAGGAAGATGTGGGAGGACCCACAGAAAATGTTAAGGTCAAAGGTAAGTGAAGTGACAGACATTCCCAAATGATTAAGACAAAGGCCCTGCCATTGTTTTCTTAGGACTCCTCTCTCATGCCATGTGTTGCTAGCTAGCAGCTCTGAATGTGGCAAGCATCAGAAAAAGAGAAATGCCAGCCAAGTTCTGCTTATTGGTAAAATCAAAACAAGAGCCAAAATGGCATTCTTAGAAGCTAGGAAACTTTTTTTTGCTTGTTTGTTTGTTTTAAATGTAATTAATAGTTTTCTGCTTACTGCAAGAACTGCAGCCAGTGATTAAAAAAAAGTTATACTTCTTTAAAAGGACTGACAACCCTAGATACATTTTCATTACAATCATTTGTTAGCAGTTCATCCTTGCTCCTGAAGTATCCTGAGGTGCTTCAGTAAAGAAGCTGTTATACATACAGAATGGTATTATGTCTCTCTCTCTTTTAGTATACTAAAAACTGGAGCAAAGTCTATAAGGGCTAATCTTCTGGCTTTTACTCAGGCAAAATTGCTCCTGCCACCCACAAAAGACTTATTTTCTGGATATGGCTTATGCAACACCTATTAATTTCATTAAGAAAACTAAGAGTCTGATCTTGGGTTTAGAGGATTGAATGACTTCATTCTGTTAAAACTGGAACAGGGGTAACATCAAGTTCTTTACATAATACAAGATCAAACTCTCCAAATGAGCTTAAAGGCCTCTAAAAATTGCACCTGCTATTTTCTGCAATATTTAAAACCTGGTATAGTATGTATGAAATACATAGGTGGTAAAAAAATTGTGTCTAAGTTGCAAACAAGCTTGGACCTTGACAAGCATGGGGTATAACCATAATGATAATTACAAACACATAGTATAAATGCAGGTCAGCATGAAAGTTACTAAAAACACCACTTCAAAACACCACTTGAAATTGCCATCCAAAAAACAGAAATAAAAAATGTTTAAAAATTTCCCTATGGTACTTATTAAAAAATCAGTTTCAATAATCCCATTCAATCAACGAAATTATGCTTTTGCCTAACATAACATGATACTGTTCTAGCATAATCAGGACCACAGAACAAGATGTGCTCTGTTACACTGTAAGGTCCTTCCTCCTGGGTATTGGTTCAAATACTCCTTCCCAACCATTGCTACCAAGATGACGTCAGACACTGATTTTTTTAAGAGATCCTATGTTATCCATGCCAAAACAAAAAAGTAAGTAAAAAAAAAAGCAGAAGAGCAAGAGGAACTCATACAAGGAGAAAAAGAGATTTAAAAGTTTCAGGTTTATTAATTCTGTTTTGTTTTGTTGAAATTGTTTATGTGGTTCATCTGTTAAAAATATATCATAAGTTTGAACTTGATATGAGGACACTCATTTGTTCTAATTTCCATTCTAAACTGTTCTTCTTGATCTTAACTCCATAATAGATACATACAGTACAAGAATGTTTGGACTTAAAGCATTTTCATAAATATGAAGCAAAACTGTTCTCACTAAAACATTGATTCAGAAGTGCCATAAATTACCCTTTTGTTACACAGGATATATTGACCAAAGAAAATTACTGGTCCTCTGATATAAAAGAAGGGTCATGTGCTCTGGGACTTCATCTTGCATCCATTCAAAGCAGTGAAACAGTTGTCATTGATTACAGTACTGTAAAGGTTCCACATGTGCTCTAGATTGTCTCTTATTTTTATACATATTCTGATTCATTTTTTTTCTGTGTGAGTGGAAACAAAGAGGCAGGCTTGCATTCAAAGAGTCAGACTTGCATTCATAAATGAGCCTTCTCCTGCAAAAAAAACACAGCAACATCTGCCTAATATGTTTGTGTTGACTTTAAAAAAAAAATCACAAGTAGTATGCCGAATCTGTTTTAGTCAAGAAACAATGGAGCTGTAAGTGCCCAGGGGTAAGTAAAGATAGAATAATTCAGATCTGGTGTGAATTTTGGGTGGAGATCCCATTCCACTCCCACCCCTAAGCTGGAATTTAGATTTCCAAATTGATGCTAATCTTGAAAAGAATTGTGGGGAGAGAGTAATGAAGGGATTGTGTGTTCAATGTAGTGTGTAGCAATGGATTTGTCAAATGGAAATGTTAATACCTCATACTTCAGGACGATTGTTTTCTTTATTCAGCCTTTAAGCAGTCACATGTCTCTAATCACTGGCCCTTCTTTACACCCACGATAACCCAGAAAACATTCCCATAGCCACAACAGATCCTGTGGCTTTTAAAAGTAGCACTGATCAGCTCTTGAGTCTTGGCAGCAAACAGAGCTGCTGAATGCCAGACTTTTCAATAACCCCCACTCACTCCTATGGTGAAGAACAAACTCTTTGACACCTGCCAATGGTGAAGAAAGCTCGGAGCTCACTATCAGCAATTACCCACATTAGAATTTAAAGAAAAGAAAAGGGCAGAGAAAGGAGGTGCACACGCTACCAAAAAAATAGTACAATAAGCCACACTTCATTAGCATATATAGTGTATAACTAGTAGCTGAGGGGAGAGAGCCTACAATGACAGCATAATTCCTATTTGCAAGGCATCATACAGTTCTGAGAAAGCTGAGAGAAAGTCAGCTCCAAAGAGAACAAATGGGTTAAAATCAGCCAGAAAGCTTATTCCTGTATTGGTTTGAAAGGTGAAAATGCTTCAAAGAATGGGACAATATATGGACAATATTTGAGCACTCCCATCTGTCAGAGTAAGGTGAAACCTTTGCTCTGTTTCAGTCACTACCAAATTTATAGAAGTAGAGTGAAAAATCATTGCTCTTTTGTCCCATCATTTTTGCTACAAAATTTCACCTTCACCCTGTCGCAAAGTCCCATTAAATCATCTTCCAGAGCCTTCTCCAAGGAAGTTAACTTACCAAGTTGGAGGTACTCAGACCACAACTGCAGGCAGTTGACATAGGCTAAGGCTATGTATACTATGCTTTCCCAGCCCAATGTATTCCATAAAAGACCAGTGAACAGCGATACTAAATAATCAGCTTATAAGCACCATTCATGTCTTCACAGCAAAGTATAGCAAAGTCAAAGTGGAGAGAGAGATTGAGCCATCATCTCTGAAGGATGTTCTGACTCATCCCCAAAATAGACATGTTTAAAACAGAAAGTTCTCTCTACAATGTGTCCCATACAGGTTCTTGCTGTATCTGTTTATAATACAGGACCTTCAGCAAATAGTAGGCTTTAAAATAGATGGAAAATACTAAATGTAGTAGGTGATAATGCAAATTATAATATAAAAAATTGTACATATTGAATTCTCTCTTCACTGCCGATTCCATAAGATACAACATTCTACAGATCAGTCTGCACTCCTGTAAAACTCTCATGCGGCAACTTCTATTAATCCCAAAGGATGGCAGAGCAGGACTGTCAGTGCATTAAAACCTGCTTAAAATAGAAAGGAAATCTTCATACAGCTTCCAACAGTGTGCAAAACATTGTCTTTGACTACACACACACAGAGCTTGGGGAAGAAACAATTTGTAATTCCCACTACACCCCTGAGCCACATACTTCTCATCATTGATTTCATGTTATATCCTTGCTTTCACTTGATTTTCCTTCTTTTATGGAGCACAGGACAAAAGAGGTAGAGACCTAGAACTTGTATCTCAAGCAAACCTACACTGAAAAGCAGCAGTTGAATAATAAATACTGTAAGAAGTGTAATTTCTGCCGTGCAACACAACTGTAGTGAGTGTGATTCCATGCATGGGAGGTTGCACATGTTTTTACTAAAAGAATCCTACGTTATACTTCTGGCTTGGGGAATCGGTTGAGCAGTAAATTCTCATCTGATGTTTTCCCTACACTTATTTCAGCCTAAACTCACATGAAAAATAGAACACTTTAGACACTTGGAATTTCCTGTACAAAATGAAATGGAAAGGTAATATTCTGAAACATATGACCCATGTACAAGCTCAGGCATGGTAGCTCTCAGAAATCTTTGCCTGTGAAGCCATCAGCAACCACTCAGCAAAAAGGAAAATGTGCAGTGCACCTTGAGCTGAAGTAGAGTATCAGGAGAAAACAAGACATAGGTATCACACTCCTTAAGCATCAGCAACAGTGAAATGCATAGTAAGGAGAGATATCCCCTCATCTGCCCTCCAAAACTTCCCCTGCTCTTTTTGTTGCCTCTCCCCTCATATCTTCACAGAATCCCCAGGCTCTGTTCCCTTGATCCCCTAGGTACACCATAACTCTGGTATACTGCTTTCAAAGAAATAAAAAGTATCGTACTTGCTACAGCTGGCTCGGTTCTAAGAATCCACTTCAAAAAACAGTGACAACAAGATAGCTTTCCTGAGATCAAGCCACAGCTGTGTGACATCTTGAGGAAGCCCATAGGCTGACATATTTCCTACCCTAAAACCCTTTTTTTTTTGCTACTGTCAAAAATTATGAAAGCTAAACTGTTCTTTTCTCTCCTATAAAGGACAGCTTTTTTCAAACTCAGGATAAAACTGAGACCACTCCATTAGCCCCTCAGGAGAAAGCTGCTTTTGGCACAGAATCTTTTAAATGGTAATACTTTTAAGGGTAATATACTATTTTTTTAATGCAAAAAGGGTATTTGGGCTCTAACAGAGACTGGACTGATCTGTGGCATTTCAGTAGACCTTGGAGAAGTTTCCGAAGCTCAGTTTGTTCAGACTGACATTTCTGTTGATTAACCAGGACATTAGGAGAGAATCTTCACTGAGACAAATTTTATGTAAAATGTAAGTGACATTTTAAAGAAATGGATTTCTTTTTTTTCATTACAAATCTTTACAGGGAAATCACTACATATTTAGGAGTGATTTCTGTGTCTGCAGATCAGGCTGAAAGCTAATGAACATGCAGTCTTCCTAACTAGCCCAACAAAAACAAAGAGAGTTTCAACTTTCAGACCCAGGTACACTTAATATGCTGTCATCCAAATGCCTAGAAATTATCTCCATGTCTAATTTATTTTAAAAAGCAGTGGTGCCTTCACAGCTGTTTTGAAACAGAAGTGGAATAGTAGCTAGAAAAGTCCACTTAAACATGTCAGGAGCAATTTTAGCTTTAAATAGTGAAGTGTGTTTTGTCAGGTCCTCATGGAAAAAAACCACCAAAAATACTCAGGTAAACTCCCTTTCAAGTGTAGGTGTGATTTTATTGCTGTTCTCAGTCTTTAGGTTTTATCCATGTATTCTAACACCAACCAACCAATGAAAATTTACCTGAAGCTGAGCATATACATTATTTTTGTCCTGACAAATTCAGTCTTAATGCTAAGCAAATCTGTTCTGACAAATATATCTCAAACACAAAAGGATGTTTTCTTCACCTGTGATAAGCAATTTTTCATCACAAATTAGCATGGACTTCTGTAATATTGAATCTGACATATAGTAAAGAAAATAGATTGTGGATTTTAACCATGATGTATAAAAACTTATATGTATTCTGTTCTTATTTATTGTTTTGTATCCAAACACAGATGTAATTTGCAGATTTGTTGAAACACATCAAGTCAAGAATGCTTTGCTTTAACAAGTGTATACTAATAAACAAAAATACAAAACAAACTTAAGATTATATGAACAACTAAAATACCCATTTCTTCTACAAAATAAATTGTGTAGTAGCTGTAGTTTGCATTTAACGTTTGGTGTAGTAAGTTGTTTGCAACATGATATAAACTACAGATGCATGCCACCCTTGTTAAAACACCACCTTCAGGAAACAGGCATTTTTGAGATATATTTTTCTAATGATGGTATGTATGGTAGGTGCACTGGAGCTTTACACCAAACAGCATACTCCAACAGAGACTGCTTCACAATGAAGGAATAGTGTGTATCTGTGAGAGATTATACAAACCCTTAACTTGTAAATGAGCTTTATCTGAAAACTGAAAAGAACTGAGTACAAAATGATGGGAAAGTTATTATTTTAAAACAAACAAACAAACAAACAAACAAACCCAAAAAACCTTCCAGACTGTGGATTTTCCATCTTTTTAGAATTTTTTTGACAAAACTATCCGATCCTTCTATTTCCTTAGCTTTAGGAGTATTAAAAATAAAAATCATAGTTCATCACAATAGACATGAATTTCTGAAAATTACAAGATGCTCAGCTACAGATCCAATCTTGTCTGACTTTTGTTAACAAGCTCTGTTTCAGCCTGTCTTCCACCACAGAATCAGGTATCTCAGAGCATAAATAAGCTTTGCAGAAATAGCCAGAGAAAGCTGAATTCAGCGTGTACCAAAATGATGCAACACAGAAAGGAAAATTTTTGAGTAGTACCCACTCACCCTTTTCCTAGATTTGTCCAGCTGTGGTGGAGATACTGTGCAAACCAGAAACTATTAAAATGGTAGGAAGTATACAGATAACCCATAAAATAATCCATGACAGATGAAGCAAGAAGGATCTTACACTCCTAAGTAGCAAACATTAGTAAAGAAATTTTTTCCATGGGCTGTGAA
Organism: Ciconia boyciana; assembly: GCF_034638445.1. NCBI lineage: Eukaryota > Metazoa > Chordata > Aves > Ciconiiformes > Ciconiidae > Ciconia > Ciconia boyciana. Next base: position 53,951,719 of record NC_132937.1, on the reverse strand, counting down.
CCAGGCAAATATATAATCTGTTTTGAAAATTGGAGACCGTTAGAGAATGACAGGCCATTATATCTGAACTGTTTTCAGTTGATATATGTTAGGTAAAAAAATCAAGTTATTATGATAACTTTAAAGACAAGCTAAGCTACCTTATGGGAAAGAGAGGACTCAGCAGAGGAGTCTAACACCAATCTGAGTTTTGGCAGAAGTCATGCATAGTGTGGCTTCACATGCTAGGAGATACATGATCATGTCTTTTTTTGTGCAACGAACCAACAAGCAGTTCTGGTAAACAGCTATGTTTCACTTGCTCTGGGTTCTCCTGTCTTCACTGCATATCAGAGACTTGCCCAGTCCAAAGACTGGGCAATATGGGGACATAAATGACAGCAACATGGCTGAAGCCTAGGTTGATGTGATTACAGTGTGTGAGACACTGTAATCCTTGATATCCTACCAGGTTTTCCCACGACTACTATTTGTGAAAAGATTTCAAACTAGATAGATTATTAGCCACCAAAGAAAATAAATCAATTTTTTACAGCAACAGCATGTGATAATCTTTCTCTGGACAGAAACAGCCATATTGTAGCTATCCGGGGTAGCCGGCAGCAATGCAGTTTGCATCCACTCAGAAAACAAATACTGTAAGTAGCAGAGCACATTATTAGCATGTAATTTTTGGGAGAGTATTTTCTAGTACTTAATTATGTTTATTTAAAAGTTAAGTTCTCTGGTATGCCACATGTGATAAACTCTTCCCCAACAGCCCACAGCCTTTTCATGCTCATATCATGGCTTCTTTCAGTAGAGAGGAAAGGGGTTGAGAGCATGGCATTCTCCTGGAGAAACTCTTGTCCTTGCATCTGGCAATCTCCTTTCACTCTTGTCCTGCAATACATGAACTTGTTGACTGCCCAAACCCATTGCAACGCTTACTGCACTGAACACATAGCCAGATTTAGGGCTTGACATATACCAAGAGGTGTATTTTTCCACCAGCTGGCCAAAATATGGGGAAGGGAAGTGAAAACCTCCAGTGCTAATGAGGTACAAGTTAGCTAAAAGCTGTTATGAACTCCCAGTACATCAAGCTTGACCACAGGTTTGTACCAAACCAGGTGTTCCTTAGGATAGCTGTGTAATGGGGAAAATTGTAAGCTTTTGAAGAGTATTTTCTTGCTTCTGATCACATGCACAGTGAATGAATTTACTGCTGTTCTGTTTTCTTATGATTTTATCATTTGTGAATAGTATTGTTAATTGATCACTGGGAAAAACGATAAATAATGAAGCAAATTACAATAATCGGAATGAATTCATTCTGCTTTCAAGAAGAGATTGCATACAGAAGAAGTGCAGTTAAAGTCAGTCTTTTCATCCTCCCCTTAGCCTTACTTGACCTGCAATGTTTCTCTGTTCACTTTGAAACTGATGTGTCTTTGGACCAAAGCTGCTCCTGCTTTAGAAAACATCTAAAACATTTCATTTAAATTCTGCAGCCAAGATTAACTCTGGCTCCAAAATTTAAAGGGGAGAAAATAAAGCGCTAAAAGATTATTTTCTTCATCCCTAAAATGCATCAGTTTTAAAGCAAGTGGGAAAACATCATGGCTCAAACTGGGCCTGGTCATGGATCAAAGAAGCAACACTACTCACCCCCAAAATGCAAACATCTCTTAAAATATGCTTAAGTCAACAACAAACCATACTACATAAACAAGGAGCTTATTTTTATGCATTAATATATTTTTATTAAGGTAAGAGCCAAGTGTATCAGTCAAATCAAAACCTGCCTGAATAAATAAAAAAAAAAATATTGCTTTTAGTATACAAACAACATACCAAAGCAGAAACTCTACTTTTTTACTGTGCTGGATATACTATGGAAGTATGAGATGAAATGGCAAAGTAATACCAAACCAGAGCTCCATGAAATATGCAAGAAGCAAAGGGCCAGTGTTATTACAGAAAACAGAACAGGATACTAGTTGCAGTTCCCAAAGAGGAAATAATGAGGTTCAGCATGCTGATTACAATACCGTTTTTTAACATAACATGTGTACTTATGAAGTCTTCTCCCTTTTTACAAATGTTTCACATAGGATAAAGCCACAGATAAAAGGCATTTAAAAGCTCTGGGTTTGGCCAGGAAAGATTACTCCCAGTTTAAACATCAGGAATAGCCTAAAAGTTTTTCATTAACTTTTACACAAGGGGTGTGCCACATAAATTGGAGGAGATCATCCTGGGAGAGAGACTGCAGGATATACATAGCTAACACAGTTTCATCACTCCACACATGATCCAGAATCAGGAGGCACAAAATTATTAAATTCATCCTTACCTTCCCTGACACTGGGCCATGAGTCTCATGTTTCAGCAGATCAGGAGAGACTTTCCCCTCCCTTCAACGGAAGGGCACCAGCTCAAATCCTAGTGGCTGCACAAATAACCAATACCAAAATTATATGGGGGAACTGATAATGGTTGTAGTACTTCAACATCAGATCTTGCATCTTTCCTTACTCTCTTACTTATCCAATGCTATAAGCCTGAGCCATGAAGATAAATACAACACAAATGTCAAAATAAAAAATAAAACAGAACCTAAGGATCTGACTCATTATTTTAAAAGTCTAACTGGGCACGGGAGCCTGGTCAAGGATTTTGAGAGTCTTGCCTTGTTATTCAGTAGAAGGCAAGACTGCACAGAAAAGTTATGCATGGCATAGTAGTAACTGCACACTCAGAAGTAGGAGAAGAAAATAAAAACTAGAAAAAAAAAATCTGAAAATGGAATTTCTTTTAATAGGATGCTGGTGTGTTGTGTTGTACTGTACCCCAAAAACTGGACATTTGGCCAAACCGTGTCATTATAGCTCAGCCAATGGAACAACAAACAGCAAATAAACTGCTCACAAAATGTTTGCTCACATCCTTCTTGCTGATCATTGCACAACTTTCTGTTACCGCATGGTTATTGAAACTCCCTGGCTTTAACAAACCCGAAGTAAAGGATAGTTTGGTAAATTTCATCTATCTCTTTGTACCCCTTGATCTGATGAAAGGTGTTTTTTTTTTCTTTTGGACAGCTCACGTTTCCTGCTCATGCATAGCCTGTCAATTCTCATCTACCTTTTAATGTTCTTCCTGTATTTAAAAATAGATACTTCATCGCATTGCAGACCAAATTCCTCAGAGATTTTACCAGAAGCCTTGCCAGACAGACCTGCTGTGCAAGGCTAAACCTGGCTTTTGCAAAGTTGTGTTGATTTCCTTCATAAAGGCTATGACTTAACGGGCAGTGCATGTTTAACGAAGTACAATTGTTAGGTTTAGAATTACAAGCACATCCTCTAGATATAATAAAGAATATTAAACCTTCATAGTAAGAAAAGGCTCTGAACTGATTGAACAGGATGATCTAAAGGATTTGCTTGATAGGATATTAAATGTACATTGTTCAGCCTTCTGCCTTACTTCACCATCTTTTATTAAATAATTACCACTGTGATTTAAAATAAACCCCAAACAGTACCCACAAAATAAGAGATAATTGTTTGCAATGATCTTCAGTATTAGTTACATGAAAACAAATGACAGGGGCTTAGTTTGCTTCTCTTTTATGCCTGGTGTTGCCGAATAGTTCTGGCTTGAACGTCCTGTTTTGGTTCAGAGTAGAAACATGGTAGAGGCATATTTAGTGTGCAGTTACTGGCTTTTACTGCACATAACTGGTCAGACTCACTGTTGGAACACATTTTTTCTCCTATTGGGAATTTTTTATTTGTAATGACAATGGCAAATTAACATTAATCATGTACAAAGACTATCACCATCACGTTTTATGTGTGTGCAGACATCAGTCACAATCTGGAAAGCAGTGTCAATGTTTCACAGCAATGGACCTGGCAGAAGCAGGATGCTGCCAAACCCTTGCACTGACCTGATGATTTCCAACCCACCAACAATAATTTTGTAGCTGCTCTGCAAGCCACTGGAGTGCTAGAACACGGGAGCCTTACCTGCTGGAGTCCTCCCTTCTGCCACATCTTCCATTGATTCTTCCAGCTATACTTGAGGTAACCTCACATTGTTCATTTGATCTTGTTGCACCATAAGCAGGTGCACAGTGCCTCTTGCTTTTTGTTGGCTTGATGTTTGAAGCCTCTAAAGCCTGTCTTTTCCTGGATCAGGCACGTTATGGAGTGTCCTGTTCCAACAACTATGTTCTCAAATTCCCTCTGAATGGATTCTTATGGTGGCTCAATTTTTACAGCTGACATGACAACAAGCTTGAGGGAGCTTGAGTGGAGCAAGTAAATGAGTTCGCTTGTGTCTCTCAAACTACAAAATGGCAATGCAGAAGTGACTACAGCACAGATGTGCTACATACATCTTTAGAGGACTCATAAATATTCACATGATAAATCCCTCACCTACTGATACTTGTAAGCCTATCACAAGCTATTGCAAGGTCTCCTACTACCTGTCAGGAGTTAAACTTAGCAGTTGTCCTGGTTTCAGCTGGGATAGATGTAATTTTCTTCCTAGTGGCTGGTATAGTGCTGTGTGTTGGATTTAATATGAGAATGATGTTGATAACACATTGACGTTTTAGTTGCTGCTAAGTAGTGTTGACACTAATCCAGGACTTTTCAGCTTCCCATGCTCTGCCAGGTGCACAAGAAGCTGGGAGGGGGCACAGCCAGGACAGCTGACCCAAACTGGCCAAAGGACTATTCCATACCATATGACATCATGCTCAGTATATAAACTGGGGGGAGTTGGCTGGGGAGGAGCAATAGCTGCTCAGGGACAGGCTGGGCATCAGTCAGCAGGTGGTGAGCAATTACATTGTGCATCACTTGTTTTGTACATTCTTTAATCATTATTATTATTATTATTATTATTGTTATTGTTGTTGTTGTTGTTATTGTTATTATTATAATTATTATTATTATTATTTCTCTTCCTCTGCTGTTCTGTTAAACTGTTTTTATCTCAACCCATGGGTTTTACTTCTTTTTTTTTCCGATTGTCTCCCCCATCCCACTGCAGGGGGTGGGGGAGGGTAAACGAGCAGCTGTGTGGTGCTTAGCTGCCGACTGGACTGGGGTTAAACCACGACAGCAGTACAGCAACATCAAAGCTGCTGTTTAAGACTTGAGCTGTGCTACATCCAGGAGCCTCTGGTTGTACCCTGGCCTTGATTCATCCCCTTGCCATGCCTGGGATGTTGATGGACCCTGTTATCAGCACCCAGCTGCCCACTGTGGTCAGACCCTGCAGGACTGTACCTGTCAATGTAAGCGTGGCCTGTGCTGGAGTTGCCATCAGCTCCCAGCTCAGATTCCCTCATTGGAGCACCGCTTGCTGCTTTCTGACAGTGTCTATTCATATTTATGCCTTATCACAGTACACTTCTGTTGTTAATTACACACCATGGAAAAGAAGTATTTATTAGAGCCTTGAAACACATTTACAACTGATGGAGTTTTATTTGAAAGTCTAGTAAGAAATAGTAAATTAACCTAATCTACTTTCTTCAGCATATTTTTATGGCAGCCACTTTACAGCCTTTTTCCACTTCCTCTCTAATTTTTCTGCTACAACATTAAACAGTTCAAATTTCTTTGGTCTCATTATATAAGTCTTGCTATTCCTCTGTGATTTGTCATCACATGTTTCTGATGCTCTTATATTTATCTGCTTTCAGACCTCCTAATCCTGTTGGGCAGAGCAATGCACTTTCTAAATACTAAGCAGACCTAACACATTCAGGAGAGGAGAATGCACTGGGCTGCACACACAGAAGGTAGACAAGTACAGTTCATGTGACATACAGCACAAAGTGAAAACAAAGAAATTACACAAGCATGCCATTCAAAAAGCCTATTCAGGGACAGAAAAACATAAACTTCTGAGATATCTTAATGTTTTGTGATGCAGGAATTCCTAGTTCTTTTGATGACCACATCTACTATAGCACTACAACAATATGCATTCCTTTAAGTAACAGAGAGGCAGTCAATAACTTAAAGCTGCAGAAAAGAGTGAGGTAGGATACAAAGGAAATCCTAGTACAGTGATTTGGCCTCTTATTTCATGACATGAAGACAGTTTTTATTGGTGCAGTGAAAGATACCATGGGGAGCCTTCAGAAGAATTTTGTCAGCCAGGATGCAATAGCATGTTTGGGTTGACAGCATGGTCAGCCCAGGGCACTTTAAAGATGCATTTTGTCTTTCTCAGTACAAAGCCTTCTCATCCTTAGAAGTGTTGCAATAAAAAACAAAGTAGAAACAGGAGGAATGAGGCAGTTTGGTTTCCAAAGCATGCAGAATTTTTTAGTGCTTTTATAAGTTAATAAATGCACTCATGGTTAATAATATATTTCAACATATTTTTCTCATATCTACATGTATCATACATTCTAAAGAGGATCTTGTCAATAATTATATTCATGTTTTGCATATCTACATTAGACTGGTACTTCCTGAAACATACAGTAGCTTGAAGATCTGACTGCAAGTTTACCATCCTCTCTCTTCTTTGTGGGCATAACTGTAAATGTGTAAACAAGCTATGGTTTTCCAAGCTTGCTGCTATCTGCAGCTCTGCAAGTAACCAGAGAAGAGTGCCCTGGATTTCAAGGAGTAACAATGTAAAGCTTGAACAAAATACAATGAACCTGCATGGAATAGCAATACAGCTAAAAAGGCATAGAAAATGACTTAGCAAGAACCAGGCTACACATAAGCCTCAAATTTGTGGGCTTATCTTCTCTAAAAGGATTATTCAAAATTCAGTGGACTTATTTCACTCAGGAACTTATTCTATTGTCTTATCTCTTAAAGCTTATTACATTTATAGAGCATTAAAGGAGCTCAGAGGACAGACTTCACAAGATACCCTCTATTCATAAAATAAGAATTTAATGTTCAAAGAATTAAAGTTGAAATTCTGTTTCAGCTGAGTACACCCAGCTTCCTGAGATAATATCACATTTATCTTGAAGAAAGAATGATATACTTATATCTTTCCAAAGCCTTAAAGTTCCCTGAGTCCTGGTCTTCACAGGGAATGCCAACCAATGCCAACTTTAACTTCACTTTATTGTGGCTGCTACATGGGGAGTTTTAAACATTAAGGCTAAGAGCCTAAAGGATTTTCATTGACATTTAGACACCTAATTGCCCTTCACTCCTCTGAAAACTCCAATCTAGAAATGTCAAAGATGTGAAGGACGATGTATATATATGCATACATCTTAAACATAAGCTCTTAGGACTACATCTGGGCATTACAGACAGCCATTAAAGGCAAGAAAATGTGCCTGCTGTGAGGAACCTACTCTGATTCTTGAATATCCCCACAGACTTTCTGCCCATGGTCCAGCATGAGGGTTGGTTGGTGAGGATTTGACAGCAGTGCCTGTATTCATGATACGCCCTTGAGCAAGGAGTAATGCTCCCATTAGGTATGGGAAGTAACTCAGTCTCTTGTGTAGCTCAGTATAAAGGGCCTCTAAGCAGGAGCTGGCAGTTGCACCAAATTACATATAATTGTTCATGATGAATTTGCAGTGCAGGCTAGAGTTTGCTAGGAATTCAGCTGAGACCACCATACTTATTTAAGTTTGGTTTGGCTTGTGTCCAGTACTTTACTCACTAAACTACAAACTCTTTGGAGACTTTTTTTTTTCCCCCCACTCTCAAAATATCTGAATCCCAAACCAGAACCTGCCACATAATGAACGGAATCAGTTTTATGCTTCTGGCTTTGTCTCTCCCGTTTGGGGCACTCAGTGGGACAAGGCTTTGTGATATGCTGTGAAATCACACCATCCCCTGTCTGGCTAACATGAACTGCTACATGCCTCTAAAATTGTTTTGAAGAAGAAAGAAAACCAAAATAACCTATTACTTAATTCAACAATAATTACAGACTTGTGTTTCTTTTTCCCTTTATCTTCATGCCACAGTAGCAATTATTAAGTAATTGATAATTTTTTTTTTAGAAAAGAATCCTGGGAAAAAATAAAACAAACTGTATTTTTAATTCTCATTTTATTTTTGCTTAATTTATACTGAACACTACATCATCGAAAATAAAAATGCAGGATAATTCAACTAGGTTGCTATCAGAAAAGAAGCAACAAGAGCCTAAACAGCAAGGCTTCAGGCTGAAGGTTGTTCAAATGTAAAATATTGCTTTCCAATACCCATTTGGCCTCTTTATGGTATGTTTCTCTATGTCTGCTTGTTTTGTAGGGTAACAGCCCAAGTCTGCCAGGTTAGCTACTGCCTTTGATACCACTGTCACCTTTGCATTCTGGAGCACTAGCAGTCTCAGTAAGTTTCTCTGAAGTTATTAGATACGGCAACAACCCGATTATCTAGGGTGCATAGCTCTTTCTGAGATCATGCAGCAGGAATGACTGAGTATCACAAAAACAGTGAGGCTGTGAACAGGGCAGCAAGGAGTACAAGGGCAGGTGAGGAAACGTCAGTCAGATGTTTAATGGAAATATCAATCTGTTAAGAAAGGACTAACACATCCTCTACTCTGACGGACTGACTGGTGATGAGGAGGTAGGAGGAGGGTTACCACTGGTGCAGACTTGTAAAACAGCTAGATTAACACACAGAATTTCCCCAGACCTCCTGGGACTTCCTATAGCCACTGAAAGCCTTTACACTGCTTTGCCATGGACTCATGTTTCAGTGCCAGAGTCCGATGCTTGTCATAGTCTGATGGCAAAACCAGGTAAAATGGTGCTCTCTCTGCCCTGGCTCCAGCTGTTTCCTTCTCCCTCCACTTGGCCCAGTAAATAATGCAGGCCATGCCACTTCAGAGGGCACAAACATGGGAAAATGGAGGTCAGATCCACCAGGATTGAGAGACATGACCTCAGCTTGCCCAAGGCTCTGTGGAATGCAGGCAAAAACCTTGTACTGTCCTCAGTGCCTGTACCTCAGTCCTGGGAGAAAAGTAGCAGTGCTTTTTAAATCCTACTGAGAGAGTGGCTGATCAGCACTCTATCCACTTCTTGCACAATTCCCAGGCCTTTCTTCACTCTGCAAGGGCAGAAAGTCCTCAGTCATATATTCTCTCAGTATAATACTTAAACCAAATTTTAAAACTGGATCCTTAAACTGCATAAACACTGGGGCATGTACCTTCCTCTGTGACCACTTCAGTGCTAGGAATAGCAATGATACAAAATCAGAAGCAACTCTCTTAAGCTTTCTCCTAACATATTTTTTCTCCTAGACAAATTCTAAAAATGAAAATTGGAATTTCCAACATTACCAGTCTCCATATTCTAATTCTTATTTTTAAACAAAACAAAAGTTGGCTGATACTCGTCAGTGCAGAAAAGACTAAAACTGAATGCTAAGTTTACTTTGCAGAGAATAATACACAAGTGTCTGATCCTGACTTGCACCCACACCCTGAGCTGCACAGAGAACTGATGCTGACAGCAGTGAAGTGATCACCTGAAAATACCCTGCAAATGAATCAGGAGCTGGCTGGGAAAAAAACCAAAACCAACCAGCAAAAAACCCCGAAGGAGATTATGGTTTAAAAAACAAACCAGAAGGTTTTGACAAGCTAAGGATTCCTAAGTTCTTCCTGTGAGTTAAAGAATAAAAGGAGACACAAAGCAGAACGCAATATGGAAAAGGAGAAAAAAATCCTTTCAGAAACCATATGTAACTCCAGTGTAACCTCCTAAAACCTTGACTCATATATATTATGTTTGTGCTATTTAATGGGGAGTTTCTCCTGGATCTGTTATAAAGACAATTCAAAATATCCACTTATATGAACTTCTAGGCTTCTAGTCTTCCTCCCTCAAGCCGATTCAGCAGCATAAGCAATTAAAAATTACAAGTATAATCAATTAAAAAATGCAAAGACAGAAAAGAAAATACAGGATTCTTTTACACAAGAATCACACTGATGACAGCAAACAGGCTGGGAAGGCTGTTCCCTTTCCTCTCCCCCTGTTCGTCCCCCTGTCCCCTTGCTAATCCTTAAAAAAAAAAGACTGGCAAACCTTGTTTCTACGTCACTTCAGGGACAGATTCCAACCACATTTGCTCCACAAAGCACAAGAGTCAGTTTCATCAGGCACTTTATTTCACACTATAATGCATCTGTCTTGGAGTCCAAAGGGTATACGAAATGAATGCAAACAGTGCTATATCAATGACTGATCTTTTCTGCAGCAGGCCTTTCTGTAGTCAAAAGTATCTTGTGAATTGGATACTAATATCCAGAGAATTACAGTCATGCCAGACATGTTACAATTAAGAATTCTAATGCTGATTTAGGTCCTTCATTTTAATTTCATTAATACTTCTTTTCTTTTTGTCCCCCCATCCCCCCCAACATATTTATTAAAAGTACTTAAGAATGATGAAAGGTTGGCAACCCCAAAACATCCAAATTGATGGCATGACTCAGCAGAAACAAAATACAGGTTCAATCAGGAAGTTGGGTTTTCTTGGGGTGGGGTTTTTTTTTTGTTTTGGTTTGTTTTGGTTTTTCACTTAGAACAACTGTAGTGGAAGACCTTTTTTCTGGTTGTTTCAGGTTACCTGCTTTGTGAACACAGAACAGTCACTTAACTGGTCTATGCCTAAATAATACTTAGTCTTTTTGGAAAGTGCTTTGTGATCTGCAGAAGGAAAACATTTGATAATGTTGCCTAGGCTTTCTGCTAAATTGGCAAGGCAAAAATCAGCCTGCTCATGCAAAGCTACCACAGCTTTCAGTGGATGAAGTCCACCATTGACAAGACCATCCCAAAAGATGAAATTCTGGCCCTGCCAAGGTCAGTAAGAGTTCTCCCAGCAGCTTCCAGCAGGCCAGAGTTTTGCTCCTGATGTTTGGTGCTCAGTGACAATGTAGGAAGCGTGCACTGTTCCTGGGTTCTTAATTGATTTCACAGCTGAACCCTTGCTTTGGTATTTCCACTACACATATTCTGCTTACATGACTAGTAACTAAACACCTGAATGAGAACAATAGCTTCTTAAAGCGACTCCCCACTTTCTGTCATCTTTTACACATCACAAGGAAAAAAAAATAAAAAGAACAAATGAACTTTCTCATTTTTACAATACATGTTAAAGCCAAGATGAAAATGTCTACAAGTAACATCATGTGGCAGAACATAGTGCCAGTGGAACACTGTAAGCGTGTCCAGGGAAGTCCATTCATACTGAAAATAAGTGTTTTCTATTAACAGCCATCCTGATACCACTAAGAAATGCACACCGTTCTCTTTACAGCATGACAATATACGCCAACAAAATACACCCCTTTAGGAGGCTGTTACCACACCTTGTCTTTTGACCCTTTTTCCAAATCATTATGAGACATGGAAGTTCTCTGTACAAAAAAGAAAGGGGGGAAAGTAAAAGCTGATGCAAGCAATTACTCCACTGAAAACAGATAAAGCCTTCACTTGCTACAATCATATGACACTGAATGATAATATATGACTTTTTCACACAAGAAGTCATTCTGCCACCAACAGCTCTGGGTTTTGTCTGCAAGATGAGTTTATTAGGCAGCAAACCATAATGTGAATGTAGAGCGCATAAGCTGCTCTCCCAACAACTGATTTGCCCATTTTTAGAGAAGGGTGCACTGACTTGTGCTCAGCATCTGCCAGCATTCAGAAACAGAACAGTACTGTTACTTCAGTAACAGGAGTTAGGAATCAAGTTTTAAATACAGCTAACAGTTTTTCCTTTCTATAAGGAAGATAGATTGACAGTCTGGAGCTCACATGCCTATCTGCACAGAGAGGAGCCCATGTTCAGTTATATGGATGGGGAATATGACCACTAAATAAAACTGTATAGAGTAGTCTTGGGAAACAAAACAAAACACAAAAAGAATTCCTTCAATGTCTCTTGTCAAAGAAACACATGGAAAACCAAAAACGTATGAAAAACTCCTCAAAGACATAAAAGAAAGGTGCATATAAAATACTGAAAACACTTTGTGACAACAGAATAGTATGGTACTATTTCAAGCACACATTCCCCTAAAAGTATGTTTTCAATAATAACAAAAATAATTTTCCTACTTAAACTGCAATTCACAGTCAGAATTAAAAAGCACAGTTTCTGAGATTCTAATTTTACTTTTTTCCCCCTCAAATAAAAGTACTTAATGGACTACAGAGAATCAAATTGCTGAAATGTCCTTATTAAAAATGTCAGAAAACATCGATATGTCAAGTGTCTTGTTTATGTTCAGTCATAATGACTACATAAGAGGCAAAAATAAAGAAAACAAATATGGTCTTTACCTTTTTTTCTCCTTTTAAACACAGGTAATAGCATAAGAGATCTGCAAAAAATGGTTAATTTACTAGTCAGCCATGGAGTGGTTTTGGTAGAACTTACAAAGTACCTGAATGATTACCTCTTATATGAGGTGAAATGCTTCCATGTTGAAGAGAACTGTGGAGGGCTTCTGAAGCATGTCATTAGCTTCAGGGTAGGCAGATGATGGTCACCTCGGTCCAGCAGAAGATACATATTGCACAGGACAGTGGTAAAAAAGGGACTTTCATTTTAAGTAAAGGGTATTCTGGAGTACTTCTCCTGTATTCTTTTATCCTTTCTCCTCGCACAAATTAACAGTATTTGTAAATATTTCTAGCTTTTTGCTCCATTTTTTTGTGATTTATTAACTGTATTCTCAGTTTTGTAGTATTTAATTTATTTTTCTGAAGCATTTTATCCTAGAACTGTGTAAAAGAACAGAGAAGAATATAAGAAAGGATCATTTCCTACTTAGTAAAATATCTGGATCTGGCAGATTTCTTCAAGTCCTACAGTGAGAAAGCAGCTAGGAAAGATTTTGTGTGAAAGAATACAAAGGCAACAGCACTTCTAGGGTCATGCATTAACCTTCCTCTGAATAACTTCATTAATATTCATCCATATTTGGAAGAAAGTAAGCACGGAGGTTTCTTAATTTCATGAAGAAACACAGACCAATTCTTCTTACCATCATGCTCTTGGTTTTCTAATTTTTAATTGAGGGATCAGCACAAATGCTGGTTAATGACACTTTAAAATTGCACAGGGATTGCCTTCACCTGAAATTTCCAGTGCAGGCCTCAGCTTTGAGGAAGATCATACTTGGATCCAGCTCTGTGTTTAGCTCTTGCTCTAGCTGAAGTATTGTAAAAGGACTCCTTTAACATGGTTCTTTACCTAAATACCAGATGTCAGCAGCAGTGTATCAAATTCAAGGGCTGAGGTCTGGTATTGCTGCTGGCACCACTGCTGCTTGTGATGTACTTGCTCTGTGGCAGGCTCCCCAGGTTGCAGAGCAGCCAGGCTGGCCTTTTGGGTAGAACTATATTAATTAATAGCTATTATATTATATTGTATTACATTATTATATTATATTATGTTGTATTGTGTTATGTTATTAGCTCCAGAGAGTTATATTCATATATGGGATTATTAAAAATATAATATAATATTAATATAATTACTATATAGGATTATATTAATTAATATAATTTGCATAAAAGGCAACATTTTTCAAAATTAAAATTCACTCTTCCTTGCTGAGAGAACAGTGACCCTGATGAACGCTAGTTTTGCCAGTACCTGAAGTATTTTCTCATTGGTAATTTAGTAAACAGCTTCTTCTTCAGAAAGAGCAAAACAACTGGTGCATAAAAAGCAAAAATGCTTTTAGCCAAGTTGCCATGTAACATCCATCACAGCTTTTTACTCCATAGAAAACAAAAGCTGAGCTTGGCTCCATCCACAACCTGCACGGTGTTGTTTTCCTACTGCTGCACATGACTACAATTCAAGCTTGCATCTCTACCTATTTTTCCCTCCCTTTTGTAAGTTAAGGGAGAAAACCTTGGGGGAAGATGAACAGCTGAAATTCAAACACATGCACTGAAAATGACAAAAATATTCTCTGGGAGTAATCAGTCAGGATTATGTATTTCTCTGGTTTGCCAAGGGAGGTTGACCTGAAGCCAAACTGGCTCCTGTTGGGCTACAACTTACAATTAATGCTCACTTCATTTATCATTGCTCAGGCAGGGATCTCGGAAAAGGAAATATCGTTTCAAGTAATGTAATTGGGGGCAGGGGAGAGAGCAAATTAAGGATAGTGAGAGAAGAATGGTTCTTAAATCTAACAAAATAACTTAAAGAAAGGGGATTGGAGTGGAATAAGGCTCCGAAAGATGCATTCATGCCGCATATTAAGCTGAACCTAAGCCCTCTAAAGCAGTTCGTAGTTCCAACCCATTGCTTGCTCAGTATGCCAAATTGAAAGACTTTATTTGAGAAACTTCAAACTACAGTGTTGGTCCTATATCCTCTAATTTGAATATTTTTCTTGTTTCTGTGCTTATTTCTGTCTTATACCACTTACGATCTATTCCACGATTAAATTAAACAGTCTTGCTTGTATGCTTTTCTCCTTTCTTCATCAACAGCAAGGGCACTTGATAATAAGGGGAAAACAAGCAGGAGGTTATTTGTGGCTATTACTTACTTTTCCATAAAATGAATTTATAATTCCAGCATCAGATTAACCCTTCCAGGGTTAATATGAACTATTGGAAACAATGAAGGTTAATAACTGTCAAAATTCAAAGTATGATGTTAATGTATTCACTTCTGTCTTTGGCTTAATGTTTGGCTTCATCTTTCTGTAGCTAATAGATCTTTAGATCATATCACATTTCTTCATGACTCCTTCGCCAAGACTTTTTTGATCACCTGTCCCCTGCAATTCCTTGAATGCTTCACTTTGGGCTTTTTTGCTACATTTGGATTTGATTTCCTGAAATACTGCCTTAAAGAAGTCTTAATCCAACAGTACTTTGTAGCATCTCAGTTGTTATCCATTCAGATCCCTTGACAGCTAAACTCTGAGGTTATCACTGATTCATGAAGACCGGAATTCCTTTCATAATACTATTTCCTCAGTTGCTACTTTTTATAACAGAACTAGCTTCATATTTGTACACTAAAGATTTGTGCTCCTATATGCTTTTGTTTCCACTCTCTAATTAACTTCAGGACAACAAATACGTCTTTCACTTTTTAATTTCTAGGGTATGATGGTTGTCTTCCTCCATGTCAATGAACCAGCTCATAAAGCTTCCAAGGTAAGTGCAACTTCCTGCAGATATTCAACACAGCAACAGTTTTTGTCATGGCTTATTTTTTTTTTCTCTCAAAGATTTTGTTCAACTTGGCTTTTATTTCACTCCTTCTGCCTTGTTTGAAAATCTTGAAAATTAAGAATAAGCATATTTATTAAAAAGATCAGATTCTCTTTCATATTTCTAGGTGTTTTTCTTCAACTCTCAGACACAGTGAGACATATTCTATCAGATGATAGAAGCAATCCAGTGAAATACTTCAAACCAGTCAAAATTGGATACAAAACGGAAAAACAGTTTAAAAGATTATTACTATGACCACATCCTAGACAAAGATACTTGAACACAGGTATTAGTGAAAGTAATATTCATGTCATTAAAGTCAATAAAGCAATTATGTATGAAACTGAATGATTGTATAACAATTTTTATAATGTACTGTGCAAATTTTGTCTGAATAGTAAAAAGGCAAATTGAATTTACATGGATAGATTCAGATACAAATGTGCATTCATAAATCACTTACACATGTACTCATTTATAGCACTAATTTTCTTTGCACACTTCCAGTAAACATGGTTCTACACTCTGTATAGGAAACTAATTAAAATTGTTGGTATGTAACAAGGACCAGCAGAAGAGAGAACAAGGAAAATCCTGCACCATTTGATACAAAAAGGAAAACAAACCTCAGATTTACATTTTGCAAATGACTGAACTGCCTCTACATGGGCTTGCCCATGGAACAGTGAAAAAAGGACAGTTTCTATAGTTTAATTGCTTACCCCTATCAAATAACAATTGCCCCTGTCATTCAGTCCAATAGTATATATTACCTTATGTGCTAAGAGCCATAAACTCATCCACAGGATGTGAATGTAGATAAGAAAAGGATGCACCTGAAGTAAGGGATGTATGGAAATTGTTAGCTCACCCCCGATTCAAGGTAAGGGCTACATAACTTTTAAACAATCACCCCAATTGGTTTGGGCCATGGTGCATGAAATTGTAAAGTTGTGCTATAAGATGCTTAACTTGAAGAAACTACAGATCAGTCAAATGGATATTCATATACAACTAGCTACGTTAAACATATAGAAAGCTTTGGTACTTTCCTATAAAGCATGCTTAACCACCCACAAGTCTTGGGTAAAAGGGAAATAACACCCAAAAGTTTTGTTCAAAGATTAAGCCAAACAAACTTCTTCAAAAATCCTAAACACTTTGTTCATGTTTCATTACTTTGGCACACTTCTGCAGTTCCTAGTTTTGGTTAAGGTGAGAGACAAAAAAATTTAATATTACAGAACAGCTTTGGAATAAGCGGCATCCAGCTGCCACAGCAAAATATGCTGACATACGTGTGAGACAGAACTTGGAGTACTGCTCTGCAGGCTGCCCACAGACAGATACTAGAAATGTGTCTAAACTCTGCTAGACTCCTGAAAATGCTCTGGTGCTACATGTCATGCCAGGTAATAGTCTAAGGTGAAAAGTATAGTTGCCATTCAATAGTTGTTTAATCAAAAATTTCTTGATTGTTTGGATAACAGTTTGGAGACAAGCATCTGAGAATTTGGTTGCTTAACCAAGCTAAACCCAATGGCAAAACATTCATAGTCTTCATCACAAGTCAACCTCAGTGAGTGCAAGCAACTTTTCAAGCACTCTGCTTTGGCAAATGAAATACATATTCAGCTGCCAAGCACTGTGTGCATACTCAGGTTCTTAAAATGATTTTAAAAACAGGAGTGCTGTTAGACCTACAGTTATGAGATTTTTTGAAGTAGTTATACCAGTCCAATCCTCACCATGGCCACGGTTCTGCAGGTTTGCATGTGTCTTATACCATGTGGCCTACATGGGAATATAGCAGATGCATACTGGCATATTTTCATTCATATAAAGATCATGAGCTAGGTTACACTTCTGACTGAATCTGCATGTTAAAGCAGGAGAAGCTGCATAAAGAAAATTTTAATAGATAGCCTACATGTCAGAAGTGCTGAAAATCATAATTTTAATTAAATTTTCTTATGTTACTTAGATGAAGATTTAGGTGTATAGCTTCAGTCACTAATTTGAAAATGTGTTGTAATATGGATTTAGTCCATAGGATTAGCATGGAAAGACCACAGAATCGTAGAATCATAGAATGGTTGAGGTTGGAAGGGACCTCCTGAGATCATCTAGTGTAGCCTTGAAGCCTCTGCGCAAGCAGGGTCAGCTAGAGCAGATTGATCAGTATTGTGTACATTTGGGTTTGAGAATCTCCATGGGTGGAGACTCCACAGCCTCTCTGGGCAGCCTATGGCAGTGTTCAACCACCCTCACAGGAAAAAAATGTTTTCCTACATTCAGATGGAATTTCATGTGTTTCAATTTGTGCCCATGTGCTATCATCTCACCCTTTGCTGGACTTGCTTTAGTATATCCATGTCTCTCCTGCACTGAGGAGCCCAGAAACAGATCCAGCACACTGATGTGTCTCACCAGGGCTAAGTACAGGGGAAGGATCATCTCCATTGCCCTACTGGCAACACTCCACTAATGACACCCAGGAGGCTGTTGTCCTTTCTTGCTGCAAGAGTGCATTGCTTGATTAAAAATCTAGAAAAAAGCACAACCTTTTTACACATAGCATTAAACGACTTCTTAAAATAGAAGTCTTTAAATGTGTTCCTTAGGCTTCCTACTAAAACCAAAATACCACCAAAACCCTTTTCTTCCCTGATGTTTTCAAATCAGTCAAAAACAGAAGAGGCTCAAATTATTAGGTTTTGTGATGTGTTTAGCTGCCAGATTGGAGCCTGTGGAGATATTTTTATTTAAATTGCTAAGTTTCTGTATGTTTTTCTGAAACAAAGTCTTGGTGAAGCTTAAAATACTACCATATACTGGAAAATCAAACTTCAGTCCTGGGAAACTATCAATCAATCCCCACAGTGCAACAAAAATGAGCAGACCTGTTGACAAATTCAGAACCATATAACCTTCCTTTTAGCAACAAATTAAGATTTCTTACCTACAGTTACTGTTATTACAGAATGATCAACATAATTAGTAAGAGGCTGTCCAATCTCAGACTGAATTTTTAGGGTTGGCAGAGCTCTCAATACTGGGCATTAAAATCACCCACAAGGTTGAAAGTAGCATACAGTGAACAGCTCATGCTATGGCAGCAGTGACAACTTCTCTACCTTTCTGTATTTGCCAACTTTACTAACCCAGAGAAAGTTTCTTTGAGGGTAAAACTGTTGTGATATATTCTGTAGATCTAAGCAGGAGGCTCATCAGCCCAGAGCAAACACTTGGATCAATCACTTTATTATGGCCTCCAAATATATTAAAATATTTTCATCTTCGACTGTACCACCATTTAAAGGAAGTCAACCAAATCAACAACTGTGCTGGCACTGTATTCAATTGAAAGTGCAAATCCCTGAATAAGACATTAAAAGCAATATCCACGATGTCACTAAAACTTCTGACTTAAACAGATTCTGATAAAAAGTTACTGGCTCTACTGTATTATCTCAATAGTCAATATTCAAATCTATCAATATTCAAATCTCAAATATCTCAATTATCTAATAGTAAGTACTATTATTTTAAAAGAAAACCAATTACCCAACCAGTCTTTTAATAACGTCTAACTAGTATGATAAAATATATTTAAATTTAAATTTTCACAGAAAATTCTGAAAATCATCAATGATTTGCTGAATGAATAACCTAACACATGGCTTGCATCTTATCTGAACCACACAGGATAAAAAGTGGATAGCATAATCAAGAACACAATGCAAAACTCTTCCCAAAGTCTCTTCGACAAAGTATCATCTTTTCAATTTCAGGAACAACACTTTATAAAGACAGCTAAAACTTAGAGCAAATATATCAAGTGCGTAAAATGAAACACAGATGAACCACCTCTCAGGAAAAAAATCCCTCTGTGCTGGTTTTGGCTGGGATAGAATTAATTTTCTTCACAGTAGCTAGTATGGGCCTATGTTTTGGATTTGTGCTGGAAACAGTGTTGATAACGCAGGGATGTTTTAGTTACTGCTGAGCAGTGCTGACACACAGTCAAGGCCTTTTCTGCTTCTCACCCCCCCACACCAGAGAGGAGGCTGGGGGTGCACAAGAAGCTGGGAGGGGACACGGCTGGGACAGCTGACCCCAACTGACCAAAGGGATATCCCATACCATATGGCGTCATGCTCAGTATATAAAGCCAGGGAAGAAGAAGGAAGAGGGGGACATTCAGAGTGATGGTGTTTGTCTTCCCAAGGAACCATTATGCATGATGGAGCCCTGCTTTCCTGGAGATGGCTGAACACCTGCCTGCCCATGGGAAGCAGTGAATGAATTCCTTGTTTTGCTTTGCTTGCGCGTGCAGCTTTTGCTTTCCTTATTAAACTGTCTTTACCTTAACCCACGAGTCTTCTCACTTTTCCAATTCTATCCCCCATCCCACCAGGGGGGAGAGAGTGACTGGCTGTGTGGTCCTTAGTTGCTGGCTGGGGTTAAACCATGATACCCTCCTTTGTTGTTTTCTGTCTCATTCTCTTTTTTTCTTTAAATCTCACCTTTTCCCACTGATCTCCAGCTATCTTCTGTACGTCAGAGACTCTGGTTACATCCTATAAAATACGCTTCTAGATTTCAGTCATTTGTAGTCAGTTTGCCAGGGAGTCCACACAGTCTTTACAATAACCATTTTGGGACAAAGCTGTGGCAGATGGAGCTAAATAGGAAACCCAGTTTTGTACAAACAAAAAAACCTAAGCAAACAAGAAAGACAACATACTACTAATAATTCAGACAAGCAGGACAGAGATGTACTGTAAGATCTATGCTTTCAGAGTCCACATTTAACTGGTGATCCAATGGAGACAGTATACAGACTGTTTTCTTTTAACATGAATTCATCAGTGTGACTTAATGCAATTCATTTAACTTTAATTTTTTACGCTTACAAGCTGAATATACTTGGCTATTATCAGAAAAATGAAAGTATTGCCTTTCTGCACTGAAATTATTGATCAACATACTTTTTATCCAGAGCCCCAGGCAATGAAATGCATATCTTTAAGAATTCATTATCCAGATATTACAATTCTTGCTGGTCATTCATAGCACATTATAAGACTTTACTGAATGTACAAACATCACTCATTGCCACCAGATCAGTAATAGTGTTTCCAATGTAAATGAACTCCAGCAAATATGGAGAAAAAAATAAAATAAAAAAGCACAACAAAGAGAGGAACTCTTTTGCTTTTTGTCTGCAAAGATTTCTACAATTTAGTGATGGTTTCATTGATTGTAAGCATACAATCTCACTAAGCAGGTGGTGATTAAACATCAGTAGTTTCCCTCCTATATTATTAGTGAGATTGTTTCACTGATTGTAAGCATACAATCTCACTATAATTGAAATTTTAATTGATGCTTCTTCAGAAATCAAAGCGGAGTTTTAGTTCAAACCCCATCTACATAAAGGGCCTGCCGATAAACCCTTCAAGTAACAGGTGATTTTTTCTGAACACTAGACCCAAAAACTAAATCAAGCTTTTAGCAGCTAGCAGTAGACAAGTCTATAGAGAGGTAAATACCCATCCAGGTAGCATTGCAAAACAAGCCTTTTTAGGTGACTGGAGGAATACATGGCAGTTGGTATCGTGTTGGTGCCTGGATGAAAATCTCATGTCCCTTTCTAGGAAAGCAATGTTCCCACTTTCCATAAGGAGGCGATTGCTAAGCTTTTATTCTGAGCATGGATAGTATTACCATCTGTTGCCGCTCCTCAGATCTCCCTTTACACTAGAAAAGGCTGTAGGGCAGGTCTACTACATTCTGGTGTCTAGTATGTTATGTAGACTATAATTAATGCCATTAGACTGTACAGATGCTACCTGCTCTCAGGCAGTATGGACTGGATTTAATGGAATCAGGTGATGTTTTTTAATTTTGGGGAAGTGTCTTCAAGTGCTGATGGATGACTGAACTTCTTCTGTATGCAATATTTTATTTAGGGTCCTTTAAAATAAATGCAGTGTTCAATGCTGTTGCAACTTGTGTCTTGTGGAGTGGCTCTTGCAGACAACATGCTATACGCTTCTGAAGGCTAAGCACTGCCTCCAAGCAAGTGAGGATACAAGCTTTATAACTTCAGAAGTTGTACATTTTGAGAATTCTTTGCTTCAGAAGTCATTCTTCCACATGAAAACATGAAACAGTTGAGATCAGATGAACCACATCAGCTAACTGTCCCTCTTGCTGAAAAGGAAGCTGTTGGCAGAGTACTGCAGAGATGCATCCCGTGCTCTGTAAGTTATATATTCCAGTGATTTGCTAGATACTGAAGGTGTTAATGACTACAACATATGGTAAATCTCTCTGTGCTCATGCGCTGCTTTGGGAGAAGTGATCAATAATTGTATTTAACAGTACAATTTTCTTTCTTACTGGATGATTTTATTTTGGGATATTAAATGTCATCACTGCAAAGTCCCAAAAAATTAACAGAAGAAAGGTGAATTTTATTGACTTCAGGTAGAAAAATGAAATGAATGTGTGTCTGCAGCAGTGAGGAAAAGATACTGGTCATACATGCATGCATATGTAGAAGATAGCCCAGTTTGTAAAGCCATATAATATATTAACTTCTGGTTTGCTCTAGAGGTTCCTTGCCTCCCGCTCCTGAATTTACAACAGCTGCCAAACACTTTCAAACCTCCTATCACAATTCCAACACACAAGAAATTCCACAGTGCTGGCAGATCAGATTTCGCATCAATATTTTGTTGGGCTGCTTGCCAATGTCTTATAAAAAATATAATTACAGGCAAGACTATTGCAAGTTGATGCTAATATATGCTCCCCTTCTGTCTACGCAACTAATATAATAAAAGTGTTATGAGATATGAAATCTTTAATCTTATTTTCATTTCAGTTCAACTGGTGAATTGCTGAAGGCTCCAGGTGATGCTGGGGCTACTGACACTCAACTGCTTTAGCACAAAGCCATCGGACTTAGTAATATTTAGTTGTATATTTTACACACCTAATGAACTAAAATGTCCTGTAAAGGAAGCTGTTTTTGTCACAAACCTGTTACATAGGACAGCTACAGAGGCCCTGCAGTTAATTTCGCCTTTGTATTTCCTTCTTCCTCCTCCTATTTGTATTCCAAGGCCCTGTAGTGATCAGTTCAAAATGTGACTATAAAAAGATTTTAATTCTATTTCCCATGAAAGCCGTAACTGATCATAAACAATTCCACAGTATGGTTAATGTTGCAAGGGACCGCTGGAGGTCATCTTGTCTAAGTCTCCTGTTCAAGCAGGGTCACCTAGATCTGGTTGCTCCAAGGATGGAGACTCCACAACCTCGCTGGGCAACCTGTGCCGGTGCTCAGTCACCCTCACAGTGAAAAAGTGTTTCATGCTGTTCAGAAGGAACCTCCTGTGTTTCAGTTTGTGCCCATTGCCTCTGGTCCTGTCACTGAAAAGAGCCTGGCTCTGTCCTCTTTGGACCATCCCTTCAGGTATTTACATACATTGATAAGATCCCCCTGAGCCTGCTTTTCTCCAGGCTGAACAGTCCCAGCTCTCTCAGTGTTTCTTCATAGGAGAGATACATTGTGCTCCTTGCACTTTATATTATAAATTACCTGTATTATGCACATAGAAAGGGGCATTAGCATTTGACATATTTTGGTAGCTGGAGTCTATTGTCTTTCACTACAAGACACATAGATACAGCCCAATACTCTTATTAAATACCCCTATTAGTAGCTGTAATGTAAGAAAATATCCAGCAGCTACTGTGATTTAACTATGCTTTTTGTCCTGCTATAGCATTGGTAAAATTATTTCAGGTGCAACCATATGTAAAGGTCCAATTCTAACAGCTGAAGGTGTATGGGAGTTGAGCTGTGAACTAGAGTGGAGAGAAGTACAAATGAAAGCAGGTCCCATGGCTACTTCAACACTAGCTGAAAGATAGTTTTATACTGATCTTTTTCTAAGGTAAAAGAAAAAATAACTTTATTCTAGCTGCAAGGTACTATAAAGAGCTATAACAGTCAAAAAAGACTACAGTATTTTTTACAGCCTTTCTTTGTGGGTATGAAGCAGATGGTCAAAACAATTACATTACTGCTAGTCTTGAAATACTGTGTAGAGCAAGAATATTTCCCTCTTTCCCTCCCTGGTTTCACTGTTCAACATTTGCAGATATGCACATGTCTCTATGTTTCTTAAAACTTTAATCAGTGTTTCTGGATGTGAAGTGCTCACTCAGAGATACATGATTTCTGCAGAGGGGACAACTGGGCACATTTCTTGTAAATAACGGCAGAATTGAATGTGTCTCTCTGTGCATACTTGCTTGTAGCTTATTAAGCTGGCATTGTCATTTACCGAGGGCTTTCCAAGGAGTGTAGGAATATTACAGCCCTTTGATACCACAGCTCTTGCCTTCCATCCGAGTATTTCTAGAGGCAAGGAGAGGCCTTTGTCCTTTCATATTCAAATACGAAAAGGGAATATTTCATCTCTATTAAAAGATATGCAGTGTTGCCATAAGCACATTTGTATGTTTCTGAAATCTGTAAACAAACATGCAAAGGAAATATTTACTAAAATTTCTGGGGAACTTGCAGAAATAATTGCTCTGCCGTAGGTAATGGCACCCCATCCTCCCATCAAGAGAGGCATCTCTCATTGCTTGCAATGGGAATTGTAAGCACATAATAATGAGGGAATAGACCTCAATAGTACTATGTTTCCATTAATACGGCTGAGTTGTCTCACTGGTTTGCTGAAAGAACTGGATATCTGACATTGGTTCACAGTTGCACATAGTTGTAACTACTGTGTTATCTATTATTTCATGTATGTTAGAACTTGTCTGTGTTAAAGTTAAGTATAGACACAACTTCTCTTGCTTCATATCTAAAGCTGATGATAGTCATGCTTGCATTAGAAGATTTTCAGTGGTTTTCATTTGCAATCATTCAATGTCCAATGCAGTAAAAGAAATCACATTGCCAAATGATTTCTGTTTGCTTTACATTTTACAGCACAGTTTAAGTAAAAGAAATAAATTATGTAAGTTTATATACACAGAAAATGAACAAAAGGCAGATATGAATTACAGTGATGTAATATCACTTCAGGATTCTGATGCCTCCATAACCAACAAGAATCACATTGAAACAGTTTATGCAGGCACAAGGATGTTGACATGAAATTGCTGACTCACAGCTGAATGACTTCTATTTTATTCAGAGTATGAAATATATGGTTCAGGATTTATTATGCTCAATTTAAGCTACAACTCTCTTCCTGTTGTCTCTCCCTCAATTCTTTAACTTTTCCAAACAATTTGTAAACAAACAATTGTTTGTATTCCAAACAATTCAATTTGTAAAAAGTATGTTTACATCTCACCTATTACTAAATAAATTTGAATAATGCCCAAATGTTTCTCAAGCATTTTCCTCTCCAGCAGCATGTGTGCAAATTTGATGGGTGAAAAGGATACTTTTTCAGTTTCACAACTATGAAGTCCTCTTGAGTTCCAGAAGCCAAATTATTTAACTGTGTAATAAACTTGACAACAGGGAGTAGAGCGCGGTTTATAGTGCGGGCATGACCAGAAATTGCCTTTATTGAGCAGGTTTTTTACCTAACATTGCCACTATTCTGACAGCCCTGTGTTGCTGCTGTCAGATGAGAATGAACGCTCCATTCTGAATTTCTCTGTTGGAGCTATGCTCAACCCAGGGACAAATGTGCTAAAAAGGACTAGACTGGAGGCTTACCAAGACTATTTTTTAAACCAAGCCTGTTGGACAATGCCACCCTATTCTATTCTCTCATCCTCAATCTGTTTTTGTGCTCTTCATGATAATTGAAGTCCACAC
Organism: Ciconia boyciana; assembly: GCF_034638445.1. NCBI lineage: Eukaryota > Metazoa > Chordata > Aves > Ciconiiformes > Ciconiidae > Ciconia > Ciconia boyciana. Next base: position 53,926,595 of record NC_132937.1, on the reverse strand, counting down.
TATTCAGATTTAGAATCTAAACAAGATCTCTGCATGGTATGTGCGTGACCTGTTTTTTTACCTGTCTTTCATGTATGGTAACAGAAGTGGCAGCAAGGAGGAAGCATATGAGGAAGTAAATTTTCTTCCACCTCTCCTTTTCTATTGTGCTTCTATTGTTTTCTCTAGTGGTAGGAAATGCTAGGAATCTCACATTTCCTTCTAATCAACAGTTCTTCCTTCAGGGCTCACTTCAGACTAGCAGTGCCATGCCATATATTCAGCATAGTGGCATTTGCTCAATAGAGAAGAAAATCATAATATTTAGTAAAATATGAAAAAACAAGATCATATTTTGTTTACAAAGTGACGGGCAGCTCCATTTTGCAGGTAGTAAGTGAAAGTTCATGATTTGGAAGGTGAAGAAGGGAAAGACTTGGAAGAATTTGGAAGAGAAAGACATTTTAATCATAGAAATTGCAGTGCTCTCTACAGTGGAGTACAACTACTGATAATCATTCAGATTTCAGATGAAAAGATGGAAATAATTAAAGAAAATGGCAAAAATAAACTGTTTTGCAAAGTTTTCTTTTTAAATTACTGTATATTCAATGCTACTTGACTATTTAAAAATTTATTGAAAGTTCTCAGGGCCTGCTCAGCCATCCAGAACAGCTGAGGAGCTGTTGGAAAGCAAGTCTTTCCCCTGAGTGTGTGCTCTACAAGATGAGGAAACACTGAACAGACGAAGTGTGGAAAGGAAACTATTTTGATGATGGCAATTATTAATGATGCCTGTGACTCTGTCTGGCATTCAAATACCACTACGATGGGCAATAAGTGGTTTAGAACAGCAGAAGTGTGAGGGGAGCACATTGGGCTGCTCTTGGGATTTCTCAGGAAGGGTTCATGGGTTAGAAATTAAGAACAATCGGAAGAGAAGAGAAAACATAACTTAGGAGGCTTAGGAAAAGGGGACTTTCTTCAAAGATACAGCAATATTTTCCAAAGAGCTAGTCCAGATCATATTTCCCTTCTAACTTTTCATAATAACTATCATCCCTATATTTACTTTATCCCTACAGGAGCAAGAATTTCCCGTTCTCTCTTCTCCTTTTTGCCTCAGTATTACAGCCTGCCCTTTTCTCAGTCAACCAGGGGACAATAAAACACAAAATAAGGCAAAGAAGGGGAGGAAAATCAAGAGCTCGGACAAAGGGTACCAGATTCAAGCCATTTGTCTTACCCTATAACCTACAGTATGAGACAAAAATATATGAAAGGAAAAACTGAGTTAAGACATCCTGGATTTCTTCCTCCACTGATGTTGTGAAACATTTCTAGCACCTTATACAGTACACTTGGGTTGAACCTGGCTATTAAAATATGGGGTTAGGAAATTTAAAGTTGCTATGAAATTTAATGGTAAAACGAGTCCCATGAATAAAATGCACAGGCTATACCATTGTGAATAAGTATAAAACTAAACATGTACTGTATTCATCTCACCTCTACTGTGATAGTAGGGGGTACATTACCGAAAAGTGCCTCACAGCATGAGCAAGCAATTACTTCTTATGCAGTAAATACCCTCACATTGCAAACATAACATAGCTCTCTAGCCAGAGATTACTGCTTTAGGCCTCCAGCTAACAAAGAAAATAATTTTTGTAAAACAAAAGTTACATTAATTTGTACTTGTTCCCTTTAATCATCAACTCCACAGTAACACCTAGTTGCTAGCTTACTACAGATGCCTTGGTTAGAATAAATCTTATAATTTCTTCTTGATTTCTAAATTGATACAGATGTCAGTTCCATTATACAAAACACCTAGCTGAGTACAAACCCATTGTTTTCAGCCTTCAAGCTCTAGTAGTCTAGCCTCAATTTAGGCTCCTAGGTCTTATAAACAAATTAGCATAGTAATCCAGATATATGCTAATTTGGGCTAAACTGCATTTTATAGGGCTCTTTAGAATAGCTTACTCCAAAATCAAATTCCTAAATAACAAAGATGCACGGGCTAGTAGAGTTCTTTGTACACACTGTCACATCTCTTAATTCTTACCCTGCTTGAGAGTTAAAGTCATATTGATATTATTTTGAGTCTATTTATAAGAAATTCAACATTGACCGCTTCATGGAAGGAATGTACCACAGAATTATATTTTATTATAATTCACTTAGTTGTTACTTGATTCCCCAGTCTTCAAAAGGACACTTATTTATACTATTCTGTGGTAAATTGTCAAGACAATCTCTGAGGCTGTTAGCTTCTGAAAAAGTTATTCTAAGCCTTTTAGTTTCTTAATTAAGATGACAAAGAGCAGAGTAAAAAGTGTATGAAAATTATGGTGTGGAAGGCTATTAGAAACCAATTGCACAATAAACTTCGAAGAACAACATATAAAAAATATTTTTTGAAAACCTGGTTTATGAAGAAAATTGCATACACAGGATGGATATCCTTTCCACATTTGATATATTGTTACTCAGAAAAGAGCTGACCATTACTCATGACCCTAATCAAAAAGAACTGCATTTTTCAAATTCTTGACAACACCAGCTTCCTTCTTCCAGCAGCCTCTCTTCTTTTCTCCTTCAGCTAAACTGAAGCACAGATGATTCCTTGTTATTATGTTAGGCATAGATCATTTATAGGAGTAATATGGGTGTACGCTTAAAGCACAGGGCTGAGAATCCTGACATAGGAGTCCTGTTCCCTCTTCCTGTCCCTGCAACCTTTGGTAAATCACTTACTTCACTTTGTCTCAGTATTCACCTTTATGTAAAGTCAACAGTAGTACAGCAGTCTCCCTGAACAAGGTACTGCAAATCATCAAATCCTTTGTCAGTGAATACCACAGAAATGTCAGTGAAAAAACCTCTCATTAAGCATTTGGCCAAGCTTGCTACACCAGGAATATGCAGAGGTAGTTTTAAAAAAAACAGAAAGACTGTATCTGATTGGACATTACAATTATTTGAATCAAAACATATAAAAGGACTTCGTACTGGAGTTAACATCTGAAACCTGGTAAAACAAAAAAAACAAAAAGCTCCAAATGCAGCGTATTTTGACTTATGGTTTGCATTTTTCAAATGAGAACACTCCGTTCTCATTTGAAAGAACTTAGAGCCAACTTTCAGGAGCTTCAAATGGAAAACCTAAATCCCTCATACAACCTGATTTAGTAGAGACATGAATGGTATTAACAAATGTAGGGGTCTTTATTGATAGAAGAAGGCCTCACAGAGAGCAGCTGACAGAGACAGATGGCTCTGAATGCATGATTATAAATGAATAGGACTGTAAAAACAAACTAGAATAGGTTTTTTGAGATGCATTTATTTATTTACTGTGTGATCATAGATTTGCAGCAATGTTGAGTCATATCACTACCCTCTGTAACTAATTAAGTTCTGAGTTATAAGTTTTCCACAAAACACCTTAAAAAGGCAAATACTTGTTTGCTGAGAGTGTGTTTGTGAATAACCACAAAGTAATGCATATTGCATGTTGTATATACACAGTAGCATGGTGTGCTATAGGCAGAATGCTGTGCAGGACTTCATTAATATTATTTTTAAAAGTTGCTTTCTTTACTTTGTGTTTCATCATTGAGTCATTATCAGGAAATAAATATTTTCAGATGAAATTATATGAGCACGCAGAACCTTGCATAACAATTGGCAACATGCAGCTCTTGAAATAACAGAAGTATTTTAAATAGAACTTTGCATACTTAACAAACAGCAAATCCTATCTTTTAAATTTTTAAAAGATTTATGTTGCTTTCTATATTTCAAACAATTCAGCAGAAGCTGAGTTTGGTACCTCACAGAGTAAGTGCACATGAAACATAGATCTAGATAATCTAAGACACTGGAAAGAAAGTCTTCAGATGCCTTTTAATTTATCTCTTAATTTTTAATGCATAATTTTGAGAAGTAACAAAATTGAAGTAACAAAATCATGCTCCTTATTGTTTCTGGTAAGAAGTATTTTGCAATTCAATGAAACAGTCCTTGGGCAAATGCAGAAAAGCATACAGCATTGCTGAAGGACTATAAGGATTCTGCCCAACATCTATGCTATAGATCTCACCAGCTTCAGTGCGTTTTGCAGCTACAGTTGTTCCAATAAGAAAGTCACAGCAAGCAAGTTAAACTTGGTTGGTTTATCAAGCATACATAGCTATTATGAAGCATTAATGACAACTGAGCACAGAGAGAATTGTGAATACATGGGAATTCTGAAATCATAAAATCTTCAGAATGCCATTTTCTCTCACATTCCTTTAACTCCCTTCAAGAAAACCCATAACCAGTGTGCAAATACATATCCTTCGTGGGTTTCTGAAGTGCAGAATATCCCACAAAACCTAAATACAATTATGTAATTGCTATTTTCATGCAGCACATCACACTACATAAGAAATGGTTGATTGAATTAATCTCTTTCTTTAGTAATTTTTTAAAAATTACTCCAAAATTTATCCATTTAATTAAAGCAATTTTGGCTTTTCAATATCCTTCTACGATTTAAAAGCAGATGTCTTATCTGTCTTTAAAGGACAAGTTCCCTAGAATAATGTTCAGACACTTGCAGTTTCAGGATAGCAGTATTCATGGGCTTTCACTTTTTAAGTTTTGTAAAAGTCTGTTTAAAGTTCTTCAAAGAACAACATCTTTCACTAAGACAAAACTCCAATTTTTCTTTCTCTGTGACAGATCACAGAATCACAGAATCATATAGGTTGGAAAAGACCTTTAAGATCATTGAGTCCAACTGTAAACCTAACACTACCAAGACCACCACTACACCATGTCCCTAAGCACCTCATCCGAATGTCTTTTAAATACTTCCAGGGATGGCGACTCAACCACTTCCCTGGGCAGCCTGTTCCAATGCTTGACAACCCTTTCAGTGAAGTCAAATTTCCTAATATCCAGTCTAAACCTCCCCTGGCGCAACTTGAGGTCATTTCCTCTCGTCCTATCACTTGTTACCTGGGAGAAGAGACCGACCCCCACCTCACTACAACCTCCTTTCACAGAGTTGTAGAGAGCCATAAGGTCTCCCCTCAGCCTCCTTTTCTTCAGGCTAAACAACCCCAGCTCCCTCAGCCGCTCCTCATAAGACTTCTGCTCTAGACCCTTCACCAGCTTCGTTGCCCTTCTCTGGACACGCTCCAGCACCTCAATGTCTCTCTTGTAGTGGGGGGCACAAAACTGAACACAGTATTTGAGGTGCGGCCTCACCAGTGCCAAGTACAGGGGCACGATCACTTCCCTAGTCCTGCTGGCCACACTATTCCTGATACAAGCCAGGATGCCATTGGCTTTCTTGGCCACCTGGGAACACTGCTGGCTCATATTCAGCCAGCTGTCAACTAACACTCCCAGGTCCTTTTCTGCCAGGCAGCTTTCCAGCCACTCTTCCCCAAGCCTGTAGTGTTGCATGGGGTTGTTGTGACCCAAGTGCAGGACCTTGCACTTGGCCTTGTTGAACCTCATACGATTGGCCCCAGCCCATTGATCCAGCCTGTCCAGGTCCCTCTGCAGAGCCTTCCTCCCCTCAAGCACATCAACACTCCCGCACAGCTTGGTGTCATCTGCAAACTGACTGAGGGTGCACTCGATCCCCTCATCCAGATCATTGATAAAGATATTAACTAGAACTGGCCCCAACACAGAGCCCTGGGGGACACCACTTGCGACCGGCCGCCAACTGAAGTAAACTCCATTCACCACCACTCTTTGGGCCCGGCCATCCAGCCAGTTCTTAACCCAGTGAAGAGCACACCCGTCCATGCCATGAGCAGCCAGTTTCTCCAGGAGAATGCTGTGGGAAACCTTGTCAAAGGCGTTACTGAAGTCTAGATAGACAACATCCACAGCCTTCCCCTCATTCATTATGCAGGTCACCTTGTCGTAGAAGGAGATCAGGTTGGTCAAGCAGGACCTGCCTTTCCTAAACCCATGCTGGCTGGGCTTGATCCCTTGGTTATCCTAGATGATGTCTGATTTACTCCCAGTGAAATGAGCAAAACCAGCCTCTATGCACATCAGTAGAATTGGGGATTACATTTCATTATAAAATAAAATTTTATTTATTTAGTTAATTATTCAGTAAATACATTACTGAGTACAAAATAAAAGGTCAAGGAATAAACACATTGAGAATAAACAAATAAACACTCTTGCAATAAATAAATACAGTTCCATATTCATATGCAGTGCAAGTAAAGGCAAACTTTCTACTATCAGTAAAGCCTTTGGCCAACCATTTTACTTGTACATAGCACAGAATTTACACTAATGTGTTTCTAAAATGTTTAACAAGTTTTCAGGACCACAGAGAGATACAACACAGACATTTCTTTATTCTCTATAGTTAGAGCAATCTAACTTTCTAGTCCAAAGACAGTATTTCTTGCCTGCATCTAAAAATATATCTGTGTAATATCAAAAAATTATTATTCCTCATTGTTACAATATGCTTAAATGCAAAAAAGTTATAATTTCACTGTGATGCTATATTATTATAGCATATACAATGGTCCAAGCCTAAAAGAAAGCCGCAGTGTTTGAGAGACATCAGTATAGTTCTTCAAACACTGGTCTTAGAATGGGTAACATTTATTGTCTTTGTTAGTAAACTTCATATAAGAAGTCACATTGTTCCAAAAAAAATTGCTGACTGCACATGAAATTTTAAAATTACTTAGAACAGTAGAAAATATCAATTTTTTTTTAGATCTCAGTAACTCCACCTGATGATAGAATGCCTCTGTTTGAAAATCTTCCTCCAATATTTTGCAGGGTTTGCACAGACCATTTACAGAAACTTTCCTGGTTGACAGAAATTATCTGCAAAGAACTAGAAACCCCTTTTAATCTTTCTCCATTATTTTAAAAATATTCCACTTAATAAACACCTAGTCTCCATTTCTAAGATATCTTTTCCAGAGTTTCTCAGGATTAATGTGAAAGAAATAGGAATGCAGAAAACCAGCCAAAATTGCTATTTTTGGTATATCAAACTAGTTACTTAGCTTCTCTCATATTGGACAAAACCTGACCCTGATTTCTCTTGCACTAATTTTACATCACTTCTTGGACATTTTACTTCGCAGTTCATCCCACAGGAGCAAAATCACCATTGGACCTTATGACTGTACAGTGCAGCTTACTTCAGAACATACTTTGAGTAGGAGATGCATGTCATTTTTTGTTCATTATAAGGATGAGCTCACTAACTTAATTCAAATAAAAGATTTTTATTATTACTACTTATTGGCTCCAGGACTGAAATACTCTTAAGTATTCCATGATAGTTCCATTTAACAGAAAAGCCCTGTTAGAGGGAGGGAAAATGTCTCAGGCTTTAGTTTTTACGATATGTACTTCACTGACTTGTCCACTGTGGAAATGAGTTCATCAAACAGGACTGAAATCCTGACACGCAGATCAGGTAACTGATAAAATTAACAGATTTTCATCTCTTCAAGCACAGGCACTCAACCCCTTGGTGCTTTTTAAAAAGAAACGCTTTATGGGAATGGTGCCACATTTTTCTTCTTACTTCTGGATTAAAATTGCTCTGTGATCCTAGATGAACTGCTGTCCCCTTTCTTTCCACCTTTCCCGGCTTACTCCTTCATTTCTCCCTCTTGCAACGCCTACATCTCTGCAGGCCAGCATCACTAACCGTATTGCCCATCAAGAAGAGCAAAATACCTTTACATTGGAGAATCAGTGTGTGTTCATTTAAAAGAAACTGGCAAAAACAAGGGTTCAGTATGAATGCCATCAAATTCAGCACAAAGGGAGGGATGAAAATTACCTGTCTGTGGTCAGTGTCTTCTCCTGCTTTAAAATGAAAACTGCCAGTGGAGTCATGAGAAGAGAAGGTTGTCTGAAGTCAAGTATGATTACCTCTGCTGCATGAGGACCACATTGGTATCAGCAAGACATCCCCACACAGGACAGAAGGAATGGGTCTGAAACCAACTGTGTGTGCGGACAGACATTGTTGCTGGAAAGACAGGCACTGAGCATACCATAGAGCACCACAACCTTGCGACCTAGGAGCTCAGTGACTCCTCTGACTATCCAGACTTTTAGATTCTAAAGTCATTAGAGAAAAACATTGAAGTGTTCCTTGGAGGAAGACTCCAGCTTCCCTCTGTGCTAAATAAGCGCTAAGGAGTCCTGTCCCCATTTTCTGCACTGAAGCACAACAGAACTTGGAAGTGTCTCTACTCTGAATAAGGTGACACTTCAATATTTGTAATGTTCATTTGGGTGGCAGGCAAGGGAGGCTCAAATTCCTTTGAATTCCCCAGTTATAAAAGAAAAAATACTGGGCTTTCCTCAGCTCCTTAAAAGAAGGCCATAGGCACTTGTCTTTAGGAATGGGATATATAAACAGTGTCTTGAATGGATGGGAGTTTCTCACAGCAGCCTGTCATGGAGGCAAGATTGAAGACACATCCTTTTGTCATTGTATGCGGTTAGTAACAGATATTCCAAACGTTAATTTTAAGCCTTTAGCCTAGGGGGATGCCTATCCCCTTGGTTGGTAAACTCATAATTTTTGGGTCCCAGATGGATCTTTCATGTAGAGGGTAGGCAGTGCAGCTCTGTAATTTAAAATTCTGTTTAAGGCAAGCGAATCCCGTGTCCTTTGCTGGATCTGGTTTACAGTCTCTCTGCGCCTTTTGGGTATCTGCAGAATGTGAAGTCTCACATAAGCTGAGGTGAGAATGCTTTAAATAAATATTGGCAAATACTTCAGATGGTGCAATTTAAATGTTAACATTCTGGGTGTTATACAACACACAGATAGTTAGAGACATACTCTAGGAAAGAACTGAGTCAATGTGCAGTGCTGGAAAAGATGCTTGGATGCTTCACATCTCAGAAAGCACAGCTGAGTAAACCAGCAATATCTTCAGTATTTTTCAGTAAGAAAGCAAGAAACTAATGATTGCATGGAAAAAATCAAGAATCTGTTGAATATTAATTTCTTTTAGTTATAACAGCAAAGTGAATATTGCCTCAAATCCTAAATAAATACCAAAACATAAAAGACAAGTTTAAAAAAAACCCCATGAAATTGCACATGAGATAAGACTATCAAAAGAAAAGAATCACCCTGGGCACCACTCATTACAGAAATCTGCTGGATTCTACTTCTGAAATAATTCTGAATGAGAATTTAAATGCACATTTACTATTTCCTTATACACAGGCTTTCACACTTGCCTGTTTTAAATTCCGAAGTCCCATGGCAGAAAGTGAGCAAGATGAATTACGTATAAATTCTGATTCTCACAAAAATGCCATTTGAAACAGAAATTGGTCTATTCCTCTGAACTTTTGTTGTTATAAAAAAACCTTTACCTTTCCTTATTTTTCAGCTTCGGGATTAGCACTGGAAGTTGGTTCTGACAGTTCTCATTTTGCTGTAACTTCCACCATCACAGCACCACGTAGACACCTTGAAATTGCAGAAACAAAGCCACTACAGACGTGTGCTCTGCTCTGTACCACATGCTGTAATCGGTGAGTAAACAGCTCTGCAAATCTAATTCAGTACATGCAGACCCTGCCAGTATGGCATTTTGGGTTGTAAAAATCATGTAATGTTTTAATGCTTGGTCTACTATGATTTCTATGCAGTAATAATACCTAACATTTCATATGCAGAAGCATAAGATTCATTACTGCACAATTAGATGACTGAAGGCTTTCACATTTCATATTGCAATACAATATTAGTCCAACTTAAAGGCCACCAAAGGTGTTCTACATCCCACAGATTTTCAGTATATTGAGTGGAATATATCAGTATTCTCATCAAATCATGGAATCACAGAACCACAGCGTGGCTGAGGCTGGTCAGCATCTCTGGAGATTGGCCTGTCCCACCTCTGCTCGAGCAAGGTCAGCTGCAGCAGGTTGCTCAGGGCCATGACCAGGCTGGTTTCAGTATCTCCAAGGAGGGAGATTCCACAGCCTCTCTGGGCAGCCTGTGTCAGTGTTTGATCACACTCACAGTAGCAATGTTTTTGGTTTTTTTTTTTCCTATGTTTAAATGGAATTTCCAGTATTTCCACTTGTGCCCATTGCCTGCTGTCCTGCAGCTGGGCACCACCAAGAAGAGTCTGCCTCTGTCTTCTTTCCACACACCCCCACATGATATTAACAAACACTGGTAAAATCCTTCTGAGCCTTCTCTTCTTTAGGTTAAAAACTCTGCCTAATGCAGCCCAGGAGGCTGTTGGCATTCTTTGCCACAGGGCCATATGACTGGCTTATGGTCAACATAGAGTCCACCAGGATCCCCAGCACATTTTCTGACATACTGCTTTCTAGCCTGTCAGCCCCAGACAGGGCTTATTCCTCCCCAGGAGAACGGCTTGCCACTTCCCTTTTGTTGAACTTCTTGAAGTGCCTGTTGGCCCATTTCTCCAGCCTGTCCAGGTCCCTCTGGATGGCAGCAAATCTGTCTGGTGTATCAACCACTTCTCCCAATTTTGTATCACCTGCAAACTTGCTGAGAGTGCACTCTGGCCCACCATCTAGGTCATTCAGGAAGATATTAAATACTGTTCGCGCCAGTATCCACCCCTGGATACTGCACTGCATACTGGCCTCCACCTAGACTTTGTGGTGCTGATCACAACCATTTGAGCACGGTAGTTCAACCTCACAGTATTCAGTCCACCTCACTGACCAATTATCTAGGACGTACTTCATCAGCTTGTAAATGAGAGACTGTGCAAAGCCTTACTAAAGTTGACCTAACAACCTCCATTGTTCTCCCCTCATCCACTGAGTCAGTTGTTTCATCGTAGAAAGCTATCATATGGTCAGGCATTACTTCCTCCTTTGTAAATCCACGTCTGCTCCCAGTCACCTTCTTATCCTTCATGTCTTAGGAAATGGTTTCCAGGATTATTTGCTCCGTCACCTTCTCAGGGGCTGAGGTGAGGCTGACCTGCCTCTAGTTGTCCAGATCCTCCTTCTTGCACTTCTTCAAGAAAGGAATGACATTTGCTACCTCAATTGCTATGACCACTCAAAGATAACCAAGAGTAGCTTCACAATGATGTGGGACAGCTCCCTCAGCACTTATGGGTGTATCCCATCAGGCCAAATGGACCTGGTTGTACCCAGTTTGTTTAAATATTTCCTAACCTGATCCTCCTCCAGCAAGTGTAAATATTCCTTGCTCTGGACTTTCACAGTGGTAGCAGGGGCTGGGGCGTTCCTGGAAGTTGGTGTAAAGTAAAGACTGATCTGAAGAAGGCATTGAGTACCTTGCCCTTCCCAGGGGCCCACCAGGGCACCTGCCCTATTCAGCACCAGGTCTAATGTTTCTTAGTCTTAGTTTTGCAGCTGAGGTACTTGTAGAAACCTTTCTTATTTTCCTCCACCTCCCTCACTAGATCCAACTCCATGTGGGATTTGGCTTTCCTAGCCCCATCCCTGCATGCCCAGAGAGTGTCTCTATATTATTCCTGGGTCACCTGTCCTTGCTTCTTCCATTTTCATTCCTTTTTATTAGGAACATATTTGTGAAAGAAAAACCCACATCACTGCTAGCATGTATCACAAGTCGCACTCATGCTTCATTTCTCTAAGGAAACACATTCAGGTTCACACCAAGTAAGTTTTATGCTGTTGTTCCTGCCATGCTTGCTGTGTCACTAGAAAAAGATTCTACTATTCTTTATACAGTTCATTAAAACTCACTGAATTATTTGGTCTTCAGAAATGCAATTTTAATTATCTGTAACTGCTGATTTAAAACTGGTTACAGAATATGTGCATTTTAATAGGCTTTCTTATTAGCACTTATTTTCTCAGGCAAGTTTTCTATGTCCAGGAGAACATTCAGTTCAAGAAGGGGTGCATTTTTTTATCCACACTTACCAAAGCATTTGAACACTTTTTTTGGTGATAACTGCTTAAATACTTTGTTGAATCACTTTGACAAAATTCTGGGGAAGATACAGCTGTAGCTTTTAATAAATCCATTAACTTCCTTGGTTTGCAAAGCTGGGAAGTAGCATCCAGAAGAGACATAACTCTAAGCAATAAAGCATATTCTGCAATGTCGCTGCCACTTGCAAAAGAGTTTCGCAAGTCACAAGATAGGGATGTAACATAGACCATGTGAAAATAGAATGAGGTAAATATATAGTTGGGTTGCATAATAAAAGACTAAGAAAAAGAGGAAATTATCTCTCAGTGGAGTTTCCTACTTTGGTTTGTGGTAACAACTCAGCTTATTTCAAGTTCTGGGAAAGGTTTAGAGGGCCTGGGTTTTGAAAGAAGCCCAACCCAAATTTTCAGAGCCTTGTCTATACTCTTATTCATAGAGATGGTGTTTGTACAGCTTATTACTCTTTGAAGCTGATTGATTGGTTGTAAACTGAAATAGGTTTGTACATGGGTACAACTAGCTGAAGATGAAAATTGCACTCCTGTTATTCAATGATCACATACAATGAAACAAAGCATTGTAAGACTCCCAGAATTTTTTATCAGCAACTCACAACTCCTAATTTTGAAACTGGCTACCATTCTAATTAATTAAGGTCAGTCTACTCACAGTTCTATTTATCATGCCCTATTCCGTCACGCGATGATTGCCTTTACCTATACCCATTAGAGTTGAACAAGCTAACACAGCGCTGGGAAAACAGCCAACCCTTATCCCCATAGCATGCTATGATATTATTTAGCTTGTTTCACTTGACTGGCATTTCCTTCATAGAATGGGCAGCTAGATGATCCTGCTTTATGCACACTTTCCCAATAAATCAAATGTTATACAGTCCTTATAAACTTACTGCCCTACATACGAAAATGTAGGTATCAGAAGAAAGCAAGCTGTCAGATTTGCCCGATTCCTGCATGTACTACACCAAGGCAAGGAAGATTTCCAGAGGAAAGACTGCATGCAGAATACTTTGTAAAGCTGATGCATCCTTGGGCTTTCTCTCCTAATATAGTCAATGAACATTGCCAGTCATTCACTTTCATAGTTGCAGAAATCATGGCTTAGGGAAGAGCATGTTGCCTCTCTCTCTCTCTTTTTGTTTCTCTTTTGGTCAGGCCACTCTCTCGAACGAAGGAAAAATTAATTCCCAACAGTGCCGAGGCATGAATAGAGGCATTGTTCTCACAGGGGCCTGAATACCTCTGAAATATATCAGAGAATTAGCTTGTCATTTTTTTCTGCTTCCTCCTTAAAGTGTTTTGAAATGACTAATACATTACCAAGAAGCGGCTTCTTACATCTCATGCAGACTAATTCCCCAGGGCTCCCATTATGTCGGCAACCTAAAATGATCAGTTAACAGAGCGCGTTAGCAGCAGTGAGGGGCTGAATAAAGCACTGAGAGAAGGGAAAGTAGTGTTCTGTGGCTTGCCTCCCTCCTCTTTTAGTAGCATGTCAAACATAATTATGCTCCTGTCATCTGCACCTACGAGACAGGATTTTAGTTATGATATCTTGCCTGGCACGTAGCTGCTGTTGACAGGCCCCTGTGACCCTGTTCCAAGCAGTCTGACTCTACAGATGACAGGACCCTGGCCTAGATGCAAGAATTAACCTTCCTAGGCAGAAAAGACTTTACCAAGGGAAGAAGATAAAATGCCAGAGAAAGGCAGGTCACCTTGTGGCCTGGTTGGTTCTCAATAAGCAGTTGCAAAAGACTTGACTTTGCACATTGCACATGAACTGCCTAGAAAACCGCTGCTGCCTGTGGACTAGGGCATGCCTTGAGGCACCAGGCTAGACAGCTTTGTGCTTCCCACACCCTTCTACCCAGGTAAGCTGTTCTGTGAAACACACATAAGATGCCAGGCAACTGACAGACCTTCCCAGGAGCATGAGCAGATCATAGCGGTAAAGCTGCAGACATGAGTTATGTTACTCAGCCAGGGTGGAAGAAAGATAGTAAGTTAACAGAGAGATGTCATTATTCAAAGAAAGTTGTCCATTTCCCTCCCAGTATTCCTAAGCTTTTAGGCAAAAAAAGGACTGAAAAATTCACCAAAATTTAAAAATGTTTTTGTGCCTTCTGGAAAAGGAAAAACATAGATTACTACATCTACACTGAAACAATGCTGTCTACGTAATACTATTTCCCCAGTGCCCTGCTACACTTACCATTGGTTTTTTAATTAAGCAAAACATTCATTCAGATGGGATAGAGACCTCCAATGCCTTGAGAAAAGTATTTTTAGCCTTGAACGTTTGGTTTTGGGGTTGGAGAGCAAATTTGGCTCCTAAGCAGGAACATTTCTGGGTTTAAAGAGACTGATATTTTGCAAGTCACACACTTAAGCATGGAAAAACCTGATGTTTTTCAGGCATGTTAAAATTCCCTGACGTTTGCCTTGTTTTTACTGATGGCATGTGCATTTCTATTAAGAAGCTTGCAGTACAGCAATACAAATTTTATTTTGTATTCTGTATTATTGTATTATTTTGACTCACTTTACAAACCTGTCTTCTGAGTATTTGAGGCCTCTAAGGATCAATGTCAATGAAGAGCTGCCTTCCAGAGGACACCCTTGAAACTGTGTTCAGTGATCTGCCAGTTTACAGCACACCATAAACTGAGGAAAAGCAAAATCCTGCGGGAATGCCTCAGACCTAGAGTTACCCACAAGGTCATGAAAACATACCTGATGGAAAGCTTGCCTGAGAGCTACGCTCGAAATTCATACAGCTCAGCTCAGGTCAGCATGCAAGAGACTGAGGAGCAGCTGGGACATCAGATAACAGACACTGGATGAGATCAGAAGCATGTTCTGAGATAATGTTTCAAGTTCATCAGAGTTAGATAGCTCTCCCTGGAGAAGCTATTGACACTAATTCATGGCAGTTAGGCAACCACATAAAGCAATGGGTCAGATTTTCTTTGGCAGGTTCATTATACAAGAGTATAAAATACCAAAAATAAATATTACAGAGAGGCACATGATGGCACAGCATGAGTTGGAAAAGCCCACAAGAACTCCCAAAAGTCAAGTCATGAGCTGACTGTGCAGTTGATCCCAAAGAAGCAACAATAAAATCTTTATGCATTGCTATCATTTGTTCTTTACAAGACATGTCATACAGGAAAATAATTCAGGCATAGTTTAGAATTTATCAAATAAGAATGAATGAGATTATCTTGCATATTGCTCTGTTTCTAATATCAAATTTAATATGTTATTCAAAAGACTTGAAATATAAGAGTTCCAGTGCTTCCTTAACAGACCTTTAAATAGCATTTTAATATGCAAATGTTGCAATTCTAAAGGTAATTTAGGTTAACTCAATCCACGTATTACTATAATTGCAAGGGCAAATCTCACATTGTAATTTTAAGGAAGAAAATATTTCTCTGGTCATTTTGAAATATTATAGTGCCTTTTACAATGGGAACCTGATATCCTTAGCATTCTCATAAGAAAGAATAACAAATATTAATAAGATTAGAGCACTCAGGGAGACTGATTAACGTGCTCATTACAGATTAAGTAGCCAAACACATGCAATTGAATTACAAACCCTATGTGAAGGGCAAAGACTCATTAGAAGTCTTATTATCCTGTGTCTTTGAAATTATCCTGTATGGAAGCATGGAAAACCTGAAAGCCAGGAAAACACATGAGCTGAGTCTTGGAAGGCAGAGGACAGAGCTTCCAGTCACTTAAAGGAAGCTGGAAACTACAGAAGTAAACTCAAAGTCAAAGGAGGACGGGGTTAGTAGGGTGGCTAAAATTATAGAGCTTCTAAAAATTGGGAAATATGGAGGGCTCTGCATCCATTGTATAGAGAAGGCCAAGGTGGTCCAGTATGGTCACCATGAAGAATTATAGTAGTTTGGAAGATATTGATGACTGATATCAAAAAGTCTTTCTGCTTACAGACAAGACTAGCCTTCATAACAGACAGGTGTGCTTTCCTTCTTTCTCCCTGGCTACATAAATGAGCAAACACAGTCTCTTTGAGGAACAAGGCATCTGGTGATCCATAGAAGCTTCTGTGTAATACAACTGACCATGAAGTAAGTTCTTATCAGGCACTAAAGGCTGGTGGTGGACTGCAAACATGGAGGGACTGTTTGATAAATGAAGCACGTATATGTTCATGCATCTCTTTTGTCTTTACAGACTGGAACACTTACTCTGGTTTTACCACAGTCGACTATAATCCACGCATTGGCCTCAGAGAGGCATCAGTGTCCTCTGGTAATTTTCCATCTGCTTTCCACACCCTGGAGGATCCAACAGTCTTAAATACAACTGATTAGTACTGAAACATCACCCCCCCCCCAGTGCCAGAGCCTCTATTTCTTAGAATCTTATCTATCTTACCCAAACTGCATATGAAAGACTGTACAGAAGATCCCAAAATAAGTTGTGCAGATGGTCTGACCTCTCAGACCTGTGGTTGCCCTTTGATATGAATGCAATAAAGAACACATTTGGCATTGGTGTTCTTGCAAGTCATGTATCTACAAGAGCATCACCACATGGATAAGAAAAGATGAGAAACACATTCAAATAGGATGGTAAATAGTCCCAGGAAAAAAAATCTTAGCCACAAGGATGCTAACCACTTGACTAGGGCATTTTGCCACGAAGTTTAATAAACCATATATTATTTTTATTATTGAAGTACTCTTCTAATCTTCAGTAAGGTTTTTCATTGAACATCACAATGTAAATGCTTAACAACCAGCTGGGTTTGATAGATGTGCAACTGCCTTATAATAAGTATATAAAGTAATGTAAATTTCTAGGCATAAGCAAGTGTCCTTAAGCTGAGTGCTCTGTGCTCAGAATATAGTTTCATAAGAGTGTAAGACAGCAAAAAGGACTCCTTAAAGATGGTCTGCGCACAAATACTCCACTGGTTACAAGGCTACATTGAGTTTCAAAATAAAGTCCTTGCCTTTTCAGAGGTATATCAGATCACCTAAGCACAATGACATACCTTAGCTTTCACTTATTTTCCATACACACATTAAAAGCTTAATACAAACTAATACAGACTAATAAATTAATGTAAACACTGTGCAGATGTTTGATAATCAGGGGCCAGGAGTACCCATTATTAGGAAAAAAATGCTTTTGAAGTAGTGTAATACAGCTCTGCAGCTATCTTCTCTTTTTTCCTCATGTACAACATCAGTAAAAGACAGTTCTGATACTAAGAGAGGAGGAAGAGAAAATGGGAGGACAGTGTCAAGATTCACTGAATGTCAGGCCTTCAAACCAGATGTCAGGAGGAGAAAAATTAATAAAGTTGAAAACACTTTTTAGCTTTGTTCCAGGCCATAAAGTTCAAAAGAATTTTTGCTTTTAAAATACCAATTCAACCATATGAAAACTAGGAAATATTAAGAGTAAATCAATAAATCATACAATCTGATTGCTCCAATAGACAGTGTAGGAGACTGACTAGAGAAGTGTTATACACTTCCTCCAAAAGGAATGCAATTGATATAACTAAGCCCTTTAGCTCTTTGAAATAGAATTTCCCTAATAAAAGTAAATAGAATGGTATATCCTTTATTTTATTGTCTGTCAGTTCAAGGTTTTTTTTTCTTCTTCAAGAATAAGCAAATGTTATGTGACATCATTAATCAAAGTGAGATTTGTATGTTCAGAACAAATTTTATCCCATAGTTTTAACTGTTCACTATAAAATAACACTATGCTGAAATAGCATCATTAATTTTTTCTGATCTCAACATTCTTAACGTATTATCTTAATGATTTCAAAGTGCTGTTAGCATTAGCAGCAGTATGTATCCTAAACCAAGTAATTTACAAGCTTCATAGCTTAGGTCATAGGTACAGAAAAAGCATTTAGCTTAGAATAAACCAGCCAGTCCCTTGCTCAAAAGGAAATGTAGGATGAATAATGACTTTTTATACATACATGTAAAATTAATTTGTTGATAACTTCCAGCTCACTTAGACAATTCATAATGGTTATTCTCTGGAGATTAGCTGGGCTAAAGTTACTAAGGAGTAGGGCTATGCATTACCGCATTTCTTTGCTATGTTTTAAGGAGTTATTGGTAGGCAAACTGCATCCCAGCCCTCTATCTCTCGCTCCTGTTGCTGCCTAAAAGCAGTAGAAAGTAATTTGTTAGAGGAACAAATCTTCATTGATTTGGATGTGTAGCTGCGGAAAGAACAAATTTGAGGAAATGTGAGCTGATAAGAAAATCGTACTTCATACATCAGCTGTTTTAATTTGATTTCTTTCATTGGTTCAGACTCACAACTGCTTGCTGGAACTGTCTTGCTCTTATTTTTCTTCTGGTAATACATAGTCTACAAGTCTGTAAAATGTGAATGGCCTGAGGCATCTTTTTCCAGAATGTTAATTTTTTAATTGTCTAATGGACACTTTTTCTTAACCTGTGTTGCTTTTAAAGTTTCTATCACCTATTTGTTGCTGTCATCTTTCAAAACTGCAGCCATCACTGATACATTTGGCATGCTACTTAGCCAGTATTCAGTTTACAGTGGATGCCATTATCACACTAAATGTAGTAATGTTTTCCAACACAGCAAATTTTATCACAAACCTGACAGCTTATTACTTTTCCTAGGTTAAAAAAGCTTATCTTTTTAGTTTACAGCTTATTACTGCCTTTGCTTTCCCTTGCTATCTATGTAATTCTGATGTCATTGGAAGGGTCAGTCTCTCACAAACTCATTGAATTAAAGAGACTTAATGATATAAAAAACAGCCTGTAAGCCTTATACAGTTTCTAGATCTCTCAGGTTTCTGAACTGAATTAGAGACAGCTGAGGGCCAAGAACCTAGTCAGGAAGCTAGAAAGGACAGAAATTACAGACTTGAGGTTGTAATGTCTCAGCTTCCTAACAAAACCCTTACTGAACAATAACAAAATGTGTTTTATAACAAATAGTTTATTAGTTTTATTTTGCTAGAATATTATATATTTATTATACTATAAATTATATTATAAATTATGTTATAAATTATTTAATTATATAAAATTATTTATTTTGCTATTATAGAAATATAATAAATTTCTAGTATAAATCGAACCTTCAAGTAAAAATAAACTCCTTATAACATAATATTATTCTGGAGCTTTCAAAAGTCATATAATTCTAGTAGTTAAGAAAATATTTATCTTTTAAAATGTCCATGATTTTTTAAAACAAGAAAAGCAATTCCAGGCCCTACTCCAGAAAGATTCAAGAATCTAGCTTCCTTTTAAGCCAAAATTTATTGATCATTAAACATAAGATGAAATGAGTAAACTACATCTAAGTCTTGAATTATATAGCACTGATGAAATCCTGTGCACCAGATTTGTCCACCATTATTTTTTCAATAACAATTATTTGAGGTGAATTTAGTACTTTCTTTTTTCCTTTTCTGTTCACCGCTAGTTTAACAGCAGTCCTAGTCACAGACTAATCTTCATCAATTTCTTTTATTTTAAATTACTCAATGCTGATAAAGGTGCAGTATTGGTGACCTTGCTATCTTGATACCAGACCTCTGTACATTCTCCAATGGTGAAACATAAATACCATACAATGGATTTTATCAACACACTATGCTAACTTTTTCTTGACCCCTTCAATAGTGTTTGCTTCTGTGTCTATTGAGTGTCTCAATAAATTTTCATTTATCATGGTACTACAAGAGTACATGGTGTATGGGAATATCTAGATACTGTAGGCTAATATTTTTTATTTGTTAGAATAAGAAAGACATTGGTAATTTAAAAAAAATAAATTAAACTAGGCCCAAATGTTATGAAATATCCAAGAGTGCTGCTGGTACACATATTTTTCTGCCAGAGTTCTTTATGACCAACAAAATCAGATAATGAATCATGACACTCTTTGGTATTACTCAACTGTGTCACACTTAGCATAGCATCTGTTCCTCTTTATTCAATATGTGAGGGGAAAAAAAAAATCCATTACACATGCATTCAAAAGACAAACAGAAATAAATTATTCTGATTAACCTATTACATAAATATGATAAATTATTTGCTTATCTCATGTTTCCTTGTTAAGATAACCGGAAGATTTGAGAAGACTGTAAAATATTTCCTTTCTTGTCCTACAACCAGACTTGCTGATATAAAATAATTTCACAGTATTACAAGAAACAATGTTGATTCATTGTAATCGAAGGCATTCCTTTTGCCATAGCTGTTTCAATACTTCTGTCTTGAAAATCAAGATTACTTTAGTAACCATATTTGGAGTTAAACTAAAGTAATCTTTTGGTGCTGGATATCTAGCATGCTATATGAGACCAGTATAAACCTATCTTTCTGTGGATTGCTGTCAATTAACAGAAATGTCTCACTGCAGTCTGACTGACAATGTATTGCAAGCTGAGCAGAACGACTGAAGAGAAAATGGAGACAGACTCTGAGTTGTCCTCACCTGGCCAAGAGTATTTTATACCTGTCATGTGAGAGGATGACTTAGCCTTTATGACTGTGAATCTTGAATAGCAAGAACAAGGCCTTTAACTGACTAGATATTTAATGATGAGCCTGAGTATCTCTTGATAGAGCAAGCCATGTGAGTGAGAATCTAGCACTTTTGGGGGATTTAGAGCATGGGTGCTGAGAGTCAGGACTCTGGTCTCACACAACCAGTTTTGATGTTGGGAAAGCCACACCTTCCTTGACCACCCATTGTTGAGATGTGTATCTTATTAGGGAGATACTGTATGCAAATAGCATCAAAATCTTGAAAGGAACATTAATTTAACATACGAAGAAATATCTTAACCAGCACTGTTTAGCTTTCATTGTCCACTGTGGTGTATAGTCACTTGCTAGAGATAGAATGTCAAAAATAAGTTTAAGTAGCCTCGCTTTAGTTGATTTAAGACAGCTCCTAAATATTATTTAAACAGCGTTTCACATTTAATAAGAAACACATTCTACTTTCTTAGGACACAAAAAGAATAAAAAATAAAAGGTCTTAAGTAGAACAGCAGAATCTCTCCATTTTACCTATGCACAGCTTGCTAAACAGAGAGTTGAAAATAGCTAGAGCTGAGAGGGAGAAAATTGAAGAGTATTTTAACAGTGAAGTAAAACCACAACTAATGACTTTAGGAGACAGGAGCTAGGTGGACAAGCAAAGCATTACAGTTTTAAATATATGATATTTGGCTTCACCTCCCAAATAAGAGGGCTGGCACTGATTCAAAAAGGCTGGTCTGGCATGCTTGTGCCTCTGAGAGGGACCACACTGCCTGATGGAAACAACCACAAAAGCCACAGCGAGAGCACAGCCTTCCAAAAGCAACAAGAAAGCAACCAGGCTGGCAATTAGACCATGCCAGCGCTTGGCCTCGGTGAAGAGAAGGCAGGCATCTGAAATGGCTCATCTGTCCACAGAAGAGATGGGCCCAGTGACCAGCAGATGGGACAAAGTAAAGCAGCCATCAGATAACAGAGGGAAGCATTTTGAGCATGGATGACCTCCTCCCCTAGCACCAACACAACAAACATGATAAGAGGTTTACACATACTTCTACATCTTGAAAATAATATTTTTACAGTGTTCTTTGAAACCTAAGACAGCTGTGCGAAACATCTTTGCATGTGAAATGTAAGGCAGCGTATGGATTTTTATGTCTATTCAGTCTGTATCCTGGAAGCTATTTTGCCATACATGGAATCCTCTTTTCATCTCACTGGTTGCCAAACAACTCATATTTTAAGCATTTTCCCTTGTGCCATGTGATAAACTGCACTGTAGGCTGGATTTCTTTGTTGCAGATATCTCTGGAGCCTACAGGCACTGTGGCTTCCATAAACATCTGTTTTAAAATACTGCTTTTCCCATTTTAGGGTGAGTTTTCTTACTCTTCTGTTGGCTTGCTGTTTCAGTCCAATAATTTAAGAAAAGAAAATGAACAACTGTGGATGAAACAAGCGGTTAAGAAGGATCAAGAGCTTTGTTGGAAACTGAAAATTTATCCAAACTTAACTGGTCATCTTTTACATATTTTCTATATCAAAGAACATGGGAGTGTCAATTTCTTGGATAGTACAGAAATTAGACTGCTGTATTAGCAGGTTCAGAGTTTTAAATTGTTTCTAGCTTGCATGTTTCAGAAGATGGTGCTAAAATAGATGATATAAAGCACAGTCTCATCAAGTTTACAGCAAAACATATCACTACCAGCAGCATGAAGCCTCTCTTTAATTCAGTCACATTCTTCTCCTAGAACAACCTCATAGAAAAAAAAGATGAACTATGGGCTAGATCAATGGACAGTGAGGTGAACCGAAAGCTACTAAATTGCTGGGCTCAGAAGGGTTATGATCAGTACCACAAAGTCCAGCTAGAGTCTGGAGTCTGCAGTGCAGTATCTAGGGGTGAATACTGGGGCGAACAGTATTTAATATCTTCCTGAACGATCTGGATGGTGGGCCAGAGAGCACTCTCAGCAAGTTTGCAGGTGGTACAAAATTGGGAGGAGTGGTTGATACACCAGACAGATTTGCTGCCATCCAGAGGGATCTGGATGGGCCGGAGTGATCGACCAACAGGCACTTCAAGAAGTTCAACAAAAGGGAAGTGGCAAGCCGTTCTCCTGGGGAATAATAAGCCCATGCACAGCACAGGCTGGAGGCTGACTGGCTGGAGAGCACCTTGTCAGAAAATGTGCTGGGGATGCAAGCTGACCATGAACCAGCAAAGCACCCCTGTGGCAAGAAGACCAACAGCCTCCTGGGCTGCACTAGGCAGAGCATTGCCAGCAGGCCAAGAGAGGTGATCCTTCCCCTCCACTCAGCACTGGTGAGACCTACCTGGCTGCTGGGTCCAGTTACTGGTGTCCCCAGTACAGGATAGGCATGGACATACCGGACAGCACCACTGGACAAAAGGCAAAGGGCCATGAAGATGATGAAGGGCTTGGAGCATCTGTCATAAAAGGAGGGGGTGAAAGTGCTGAGAGTGTTTGTCTGCAAGAAGAGAAGGCTCAGAGGGACTTTACCAGTGTTTGTTAATATCATATGCATGTGGAATATCATATGTGTGTGGGAAGAAGACAGAGGCAGACTCTTCTTGGTGGTGCCCAGCTGCAGGACAGCAGGCAATGGGCACAAACTGAAATACTGGAAATTCCACTTAAACATAAGGAAATAAAAAAAGAAAAACATTACTACTGTGAGTGTGATCAAACAGTGGCACAGGTTGCCCAGAGAGGTTGTGGAGTCTCCCTCTTTGGAGATACTAAAACCAGCCTGGTCATGGCCCTGAGCAGCCTGCTACAGCTGACCTTGCTCGAGCAGAGGTGGGACTAGGAGACCTCCAGAGGTGCCTGCCAGCTTCAGCCACCCTGTGGTTCTGTGACTTTGTGAACATGGTGGTGACCCATCAATAAACACACTGCTGTCATTCTTTCTGACTGATGCTGAATGAAAGAATTGTGCAATGCTTATTTGCTACTACATCCAACTTTTCTGGATACCACCAGTTACCACCAGGGCACGCACCACTTAGGTGCATGCAGGTACAGAGCTGTTAACACAGGTTCAATTTTGTTTTAATCTTTCATTAAATGAGCATGGAATCCTGGTGAATATAAGATATCTTGTCCCACAATGACTACTGCAGAATAAGACATTCTTAATCTTTTCTAAAAGAAAGCTGAAATATAGTGTGAACAGGGCTGCAAGAGAAAGTTGCAGGCGTATATTCCATAGGTAGGCAAATAAACTCTAGGAAGACTGCAAGCTGACCAGTTTATTTATTTGTTTCTGCCTTATAGAGGTAGCATTTATATGCATGTTTCCAGTTTGTACCTTACTGGGTAAATTTTTATTCATGTGATATCTTTGTGAATAAGCCCTCATACTAAATTATATGCTTACTAACTGTTTTTTTCACTTCATCCTTCACAATGTTATCTTTGTCATCTGAATATCCCATTCATTTCTTCAAAGATGGATCTTTAGTTGGCTTTAAAAGATGAACAGCAACTAGAATACACATTTTTCTGCTAAAGTTTTTCTAACTTCACTAAAGTTTTTGAGGGCACTACTTAAGATGCCTTGAAGAAACTTGATTTTCAGATAGTAAATCCAGACTCCTTGAGGAGAAAACTAAGCATGAGCCCAAACACAAAAACCATTGTCTTAGAAGTTGAGCAACCAAAACCTGAGCCACTAGTCACCTCTGAAACTGCCACTGAAATCACTCTTCCCTCTGGCCACAATTATTGTCTGGTAGGACCTACTTTCTTCTTTACTGTCCAGCTTGACATATGTGGCAATATGACGAGCATACCTGCAGTACAGAATGCCTTCAGAAGCTTTGTTTCCTTTGGCTGGAAGTCCCATGCTCATCACTGCAAAACTTGGTGGGAGAGATAAAATACAAGAGCAGAAGCAGACTGGAGCTGTGAGGTCATCAGACTGGGCTTCAGTACCTTATTAAATCATTCCTTGGTACAAACACACAATTTTTCCTTTTTAAAACTGGCATAGAAAATGGATGTCAGTTTGAAATTCTGAGTTAATCACATGAATGGTTATTTAAGTTCAAAGGAGTGGCAAGACATATTTATTTTAGTTAGAGAATTCCAAGTCAGATGCAAGCTGGAAAAGCTATATGTAATTTGTGATTCACTGTCAGTTTTAGAATCGGGGCCAGGATTTCCTGAAGGGGCAGAAAAGGAGGAGGCAGTAAGAATGCTCTGATGATCAATTACTACATACGTTGTATGTAGCATTCCCTTTTCAGAGAGGTGGTAAATTCAAACCCAAGAATGGTTCTGCAGAACAAAACCTGACTCACTTTGGGTGAAGCCAAAATCCCATGATGTATTGTTAGCTAGGGAATGTGATTAATGTAAAGAACATCAAAATAGGGAAAACATGTGCCTTTTTGAGCTTTAGCACTTAAATATGAAACACAAAATATGTGCTGCTTCTACTAAAATGTATCCAATACCTGTCATACTAAATTCCTGTACTGTAGTTTATTTCACCTGACTAATCCTGTTACTCATAGGTTTATGCATTTACCTTAATGAGTGTTGGAGCTGTGCAAAACACAAAAACAATTTGGCCATGCTATTTTTCAAGAAAAAGGTATTTTCATATTATTTCTGACAAAATTTGTCAATATACTTTTCTCCCATGATTTAACAGAAGTACTTAATATACATGAGGGATAATCTTCTTTAGTTTGCTGAAATTTTTGAAGTCTATTTAAGTTAGCTACAACCACTCCAATCACATGCTCCACCACAATCTGACACGTATTTTCAGAGACTTGATTCTACATTGGTTTTATGTATTGATAATCAAAGCTTTCCTCCACGGCCTGTTTAGTTGGTTGTTTTTAAAGTGAATTTAGATTGGCGATCCCCATTTCATATACTTTTGCCCTGTTATTATATACAGGCAGTTTTGGATTTCTAGTGTGAGCACATCCCGTTCATCATGTTATAGCGGGGCGCTACTTAGCCTTTTTTGTTTGCCGAGTATCTTCATCACTACCATGACACTGCTGCACAGCTGAAAGCAACTATGATTTTCCTCACTCTGTGCTAATCAAGATTTACATACTAGATCCAAAAAGTTTACCTGATTGTACTTCATGTTGTCTTTTTTGACTTGGAGATAAACTTGTAGAGATGCTAAATTAGCGTAAGTGCAGTGGCATGTGTGCGTGTGTATGTGTCTGTGCAGGCAAGAGACAGATCGCACACAAAGAATGTGAAACAGCACCCCTTAGTGTCCAGTTGGATCAGTTGCACCAAAACCATTAAAAAAAAGAAACATTAAAAAATGAGTAATTTTGAATTTACCAAAGCCTCTGAAAACAGACTTCCTTTAAAATCAATGCTATCATAGAAAAAAAGAGTAGGAAAGCATGAACTTTTCAACTCTACCTACTAGACCTACATAACACACAAAGAATAATGCTGTTGTCTATAAAATGTTAAGAAAAATATAATTGGACTATATAAAGGGCGGTAGCATCAAAGGACAATGTAAAAGATTCTCAAAGGAGATAGATGATGGTGAAGGTTCTTTTCTTACAATTTAGGCTAACATCAAAGAAAACTTCTCTCAGAGAAGCTCCACCTACTTGTGGACTAATTCCCAAAGAGGGATGGTAGGAAGACCAAATCTTAGCATCATGGACATCAGTTTTAAGTATGTTCCTGACCGGGATGCTTAGTTAGCAGATGACTTTATTTTCTATGAACTGCATTCTCAAAGTGGTGAATAAAATCAGTTTCCTCTGCCCTCAGCAAGAATATCAGATTGGCATATGATACCTATGTTTTTGAAGATCAAGATTTAGATATTTTCAGACTAATTTCTGTTCAGAAAAAATATTTAATTTAATATTTAGTAAGCATAAGAGGCAACAAAGTGTTAAAAATAAGCTTACAAACATGAAAAAGAACATTTTCAAGGACCTTTCCTGAATTCTGGTTATTCTGGGCTGACAAACGAGGTTGTTTTTTTAAACAGGATCTTTTCATAAATGTAGGCTGCAAACCTAAAGCATAGAAAAGTCTAGTCAAATGCTTTTTCCTGAGAATCAGAGAAGTGTGTCAGAATTAGTGTAGTAACACTAGGCCAAAGGAACATATAAATGCAGGAATAACTTGCACAAAACAGAGTTTGTGAGCAGAATTGCTACCTGATTTTTCTAATGGCCAAAACTGAGAACCATCCAACATAGAAATCTGTTGCCTGCCTATTGGCAAATGTTCCTTTCCCATGGGCTCCTCCACAATGTGTCTTTGAGGCTACCAGGCCTCCAACCTTCCTAGCGTATACCTTTTGAACAGAGCACTTAAGATGCACAAACCATACGCTAACAGTAACTGTTAATCTAGATCTTAAAAATATAACACTTAAAACTTACTTCTTCAGCATCTTCTTTAGGCCACTGAAGTTAAAATTTATGCAGTAGGGAACGGAAACAGAACTACGAGGAAATGAAGGGACATGAGTAGGTATTGTGTAGCCTGAAAAAGAAGTTCTGATTCTTCCATCATGCCACTCAGATTAGTCCCAGCCTGAAGAGCAGCAAGCCATTGCAGCCCAAGCATGACAGTAGCCCACAGATGCACATGAAAGTGTCTGTCTCTTTGTCCAAACTGAACAAAATACATCAGCTAGGAAGAGCAACAGAGGGGCTAGAAGAACACATCAGGGTGAGAATATATCATCCCATCAAACACTTTCCCAGAATCCATACAATTGTGTTGAGAAGGAGGCATGCTGGGCTCCTTGTTATGTAGGAAATGGTTTCATTTCCTACATTTCAAAGAGCTTCCCATTCTCAGCTAACCTTTGTTCTACCATAGCTTTCAGCTAAAATGTATACAGAAAAACACTAGATAATAATAGTCAAGCTCAGAAACAGTCCATCTTGGATGATATTTCTGGGGTTTGTTTTGGTTTTGTTGGGGTTTTTTTCATACAAAAGACCATATTTAATGTTCTCAGAAGTACCAAACTGAGAACAGGGATAATAAATTACATTCTCTTACTACACTTAGCATCTCCCTCCTACAATTTGTCACCATCACCTGTAACATTTGAAAAACATAGCTGTTCTCTTAACACCAGCTAGCACAATGCAGTTCTGCAACGTTCACTGCCTTCAGAAGGTAATGCAATACTGACTTGTAGCATATGTAAGCCTGTATATATCCCAAGATACTGAGAATAGTCATTCCCTTATTTCAGATGGCCTAAAACCATACAGAAGTCAGAGTTTCAATACCCCTCAAAACATAATTACTGAGATTGCTAAACTACTGAACTAAACTTTTGCATCAAATTCTGTAAGTCTTTATTCATCAAAAAGGTTGAAGTATTTCTTGATAAAATTCTAATGAATAGGCTTTTTTCCAAAGAATTTTTATCATCTGATTCAGGATGCAAAAACAAATACACAGACAAATCTACATAAAAGCTTTTCAGTTCTGAGAAGAAAAGGGGTCAAGTTTAATCCCTCATATTTCTGGAATCTAGTGGTATGTGTGACCCTTCATTCCCATCTCTATTCTGTATGTCTTGCAAGATAAGCTCTAACAAATATATCAACAATATTGCACTGTTATATAACTCAACTTTTTTTTATTTCTTTCAGAATTTATTCTCACCAAATAAAAATATGAAATGAAGGAAGTAACTGCCTAAATTACAAACTAATTAAGGTAACAAGAGCATTTTACTCCATGAACTGCATCTCTTTTTTTTTTCCTGGCCTAGAAAAAAAACAGATCATTTACTCTCAAACTCAAAATGAGATACTGCAAAACAAAATACATACTCAAACAATGGGTACACAGCAGCTCTGCTTTAAAAGCAATGCTATAGTGTACTTAGCTTTTTTTTTTTTCTTTTTCATCCTAAACAGTGCTAGTCTTGTAACTGGTCTCTAGACAGATTAAAGAACTCTCATTGGAAACATCATGAGAGCTATTATTCAGTCTCAGACAGATATATATTATGATCAGCTCTGAACCTAATTGATATAATATAGACTCTAAACTGCAAGTTCAGAGAATTTTCTCAATATTTCAGTCAGACATGCAAACATGCTTTGTCCCCCCAGAATCTACAACTCAGAGTGATATGGTTATACCTCCCATGTAGAAAGGTTGTGTTGTGCCTCCAGCTATTACAGAGAAGAAAGTGGTTCCTGCAGAAAATATTTTTATTTCTGAGCTCCCAGTTCAGTGTTGAAGCTCAGAGAAAAAGATTACAACCTGAAAAACATGTAGAATTATTTTTCCTATTTCAAGGCAGCAGAATATCCTTCTCCCTGATTTAAAAATTCATTTAATAAGAACCAAAGACAGCATTTGTTGGCAGCAGAGTTCACAAACTTTACTAATGCTAGACTTTGCCAAATGTGTTTTGACATGTTGATCTTCCTCACTTATTTGAAAAACTATTAGATAAACAGGAAATGTCCTAAAACTTCAAATTAAACCTTTTCAATTTGATTTATTTAGTTCCTTAAAAATTAATTCATTTTGAATTGATGTAAAAAAACTAGAGAAAATATGACGAAAGCTGTGATCACCAAACCGCTGAAAGCACACGCCCACATTTTCCATGAACACTAATGGGGAGGAGCCCAGATCACAGCTGATAGCTAAAGGTCCTCAAGCAACAGTCATAACTTGTACCTGTACACTAAGGCTTTCAAAGATGGATATATAAACCTGTAAACCTGTATCATGGACCATCTGGAATTGTGACTGAATTTTCAGAAGTGCTGGCTACCCATTATCCTCCATCGTCTTCACTTTGCTCTTGTGGGGGGTTTTTTTAATCTTTCATGGACCAAACTTTCAGGCTATTTGCTATACTTCCATTTGCAACTTGAAACCATAAATAATTATGGGCTTGCTTTCCTCCCTCACATTTCAGGCAGTTAACATTGCTAAAATGAGACAGGTCAACATAACTCATTCATTAATACTTCAGTAGTTAAATGACTTATATGCTAGAGATAAAGATTTATAGATGCAGTATACTGTCATCTGTGTGTCTTTTTTGCACCTGAAAATATACAGGGCAGGAAATTTGGCAAGTTGGAACCCTTAGAGCCCTCTATAATCTTATTTAATTAATATTTTTAAAAATATCTGTGAAATATATTGCAATAGTAATTTTAAAAGCTTAATTTACCAGTATTTCCAGAGATTAACATCTGGTCGGTACTGTGGTAACAAACAACAGATGCTATAGAAGTTTCAAGGAAGCAAAACTGTTTATTTCAACTGTTTATTTCAAATGTTTATTTCTCATACTTAGAGAATAATAGGAAAATAGTACTGTATACACAGCCTGAAATTGGAAGCACAGCTGAAGACAAAGAATGGTGATGAAAGAATGCTGAAAATTGAACTAGATAATACAAGTCTGTCCTTATCACATACAAACCGCAGATTGTCTGTTAGTATGCTTATTCTCCTGGGCAGAAAAAATTTACAGAGTTTATCTTAACAGAGAGAAGTTACACCCTTGAATTTGATCGTTTGAGGCTTTGAGGTTCTGCTGCTAAGGTTTTGCCACGTGAAACCTAGATTTAGTGTAAAACATTAGGGTTCTTATGTATTTTGAAACAGCTTTCTCATTTTTCAGCCAGTTCTACTGAAAAACCTTCAGTGAAAAATCCTTACTAAGTCTTCCAGTAGGAACATTGTATCCTGACCATGGAAATTTCAAGTTAGAGATAATAATTTCCCATTTTCTTTCTTTCAAGAAATTCAGTCTCTAAATCTTGCAGACTTTACAATATCCTCTCTCCCACTCCAGTGCCTGAAAGTTTTGGCAACTAAATGGTAAACGCTTACTTTACAAGAACTACATTCACAAATCAAACAAAAAAAATTCATTTCTTCATATAATCAATATTCAGTAACAATGACATTTCCAAAAGATATGGACAATTGAGCAAGTATAAGTCCTAGAGCTGCATTATAGACCATAAAAAGTAATAAAAGTGGAATTTTGCCTTTCCACAGGAAAAGTGATGTAATGCTCTAACTACCTTAAGAATTACAGGGCTCGAACAAAAGCTTATTGCAGTTAGCTAGCAGAATCCTATTCAGAGCAGTCTGCATCAAGCTAAAAGAAAATATAATCTTCTAATCCTCAGATTATTTCCAAGGCACGTTCCAGGTGAAAGTTTTCATTGAAGTAGTTTTATGGATAAAATATTTATCCTGATTGCAATTCTCCCTGTTGAAACATAGACATTACAGTCATAGAACGTAACTCTTAGAAAAGGGTTTTGTTTTACTAATAATATATAAAATAATTATCTAGTTACAATACAAGTTATAAGAACAATTATTTCTTATTGAACTTCTCTTAAGTACCATAATTCTTCTAAACACAGAGAAGATAAGAACTAATTTGAATATCACGAATTACTTGACAATGGTCTACTTCTAGTGAAACCATGGCACAAATTCAAAATGTATCTATATTGTATAAATTTACCTTGCATTATGTGAATTCTGCAGTCCTTTGATTGCAAAAATAGAATCCATTTTTAAGTCACAGCAGAAACATTTTATAATACCATATTAGCATTCCCAAAGGAAGTAAATATGTTATAGAGAATGAGAGATCACTAGGTGTGTCAAGAGTGCCGTTTTGCAAAAACTCAAGACTATATTACATAATGAAGAGAAGGGCATTCCAGGGCATGAAATAAATGTAGAAATACAGATTATAAAACTCAAAGAAAGGACCATAAAGTTATGACAGTAATATGGAGATGTGATACGAAGTTTACAGTCTCAAAGACATGCTGAACAACAACTTGTGCTAGAAGGAAGTAAACAACTACACTAAAACAAAAGAAAAATTTCATAATTTATGATTACCCATAACTACTTTGAATTTAGATCTGTATTGTGTCACTTCGCTACATTGGTTTCTAATGTGTGTGTGCTTCTTCACATCTGCCCTCACATATTATAACCAAAATACCAATGTTCATCCCAGATACTTAACCTGCACTTTAATGGTCATTTTCACAATTTTACCAGTGGTACCATATTCTGCTTAAACTGATGTTATGGGACCCTCTAACGGAGAACCTTGTGATCTGCAGCAGTATAGCTAAGAATTTGCCGGAGTACTAATTCTTCTGGCAGAATTTTTTGGCACACAAGTTCATGGAAAAAGATCATAAATAGCTGATTTAAAAAAAAAAAAATTAATTAGGTTTTCAAAACAACTATAAATTTAGTACTCTGTGTGGTGGTTTTGCTATCTTATAAATCTTATACGTTAATAAATGAAATCTGGAAAATAGTTGAGGAAGCAGCATGAGTAACATACAGCAAACCACCATCTGACTCTCATCTTCTTGTCAGCAAGTTCACACAACTTTTAGCAGGAAAAAACACCTCAAGTTGAATGCAAGCGCTTAATAACTGTATGACACAAAATCCACTTCCTAGGTCTTGCCATAATAAGATCTGTTTAGAGATAGGATGATGGTGCAAAATTTGTATCTGGAGTCAACCCTCCTTTAAGCCTGGGGGACCAATACTATGTATTGTGTGCCTCAGCTTATTGGATCTCTCAGCATTTTAGAATAGTGGTGTAAATGGGTTTAAGAGGACTAGCATGAGCATGCCTTGAGATGCTAAGAAGTGAATAATGTGTTCTTTTAACAATTCTTGCAAAAACCCATCAGCCTGTTTTGCAATATGTGTAGAAAATTATTGCAACAGAATGTGTGACTTGGATCACATTCCTGCTTTTACAAAAGAATAACTTCACACTTGCTTAAAATGTCTTCTTCATTGAGTGTTTTCCAGATCCTATCAAAAGGTATTGTTTTGCTAATAGGTCCCATTAAGGAAATCACAATAGATTGAAAGATACTGGAGTTGTCGAAAAGCTGGTAGTGGCATCTGATGGATAGAGAAGACATGAAATATTGTCTTTTGGTGCCTGAATGTTTTTACAGTCTCACATAATCACTGCTGTTAGAGAGTATGCATTATCTGCAGCAGTTTTTCCCCGTATCTCCTGGAAATTTTTACTTCAGAAATTGTTCCATTTTATAGTTGGAGAACAACACAGGGCTTTCTCCAGGTTGCAGAATATATACATTTGGATGATAAACCTGCAACAAAAATTAAGCTTCTTTCTAATTCTACACTTATAACCTCTTCAATAACATAAAAAGATCAAGCAGCACGTATCTTCTACAAGTTCTTCTTCTCCTTCCCTTCTTTTTCTATCATGTCTTTACTATTCCAGGTGCTTTTTGACAAAAACCTGTTCAAGTCTCTGAAATTAATGATTTGAATTTTGTAGCAACATGAATCTTCACCAAGAAAGATGAAGAATGAAAATGTGAAGAATTTGTCATTTCTCTGAGATTGCCAAGAAAAGGTCATGATAAATAAACTTTCATGCCCATTTAGCCAGTGCTTCTCACTACCATATTTGGGGTTTTTTTTTTACTGAAAGAAGATGGTGCTTTGTCCTTTAGTAATACTGTGGCAGAGTATGTTTTTTTCATTTCCCAGCTGAAAAGTAGGTTGCTACTTCATCTGCTGCATTACCCATCCATCTAGAGAAGAGTCTTGTTTAATTGATTAAAATCAATTTCTAAAGAGGAGTGAAGCATGGGAAGTGGAGAAATAAGAGATACAATGCAGAATTCATCTGATGATTTCCAGTCACAAACTGAGTAAATCACCTAATCCAAACTCAAAAAGAAAATGGGAAAAAAAAAAAAAAAAAAGAAACAAACCTATCCTAAAATCGATTTGCATAAGGATGGGCAAGTAGAAGGTCTAATTCAATACTTAACATCTCTGTTTAAACAAAGTGTGGAATAATTGTTCTACTTCTCGGTTGCTCCGCATCAAGATTTCATTTCTTAAACTTTCCTTCTGCACTTGTGCCTCTTCTCCCAGAGGGATTAATAATACAGAAAGCTACAGCATAACTCTAGTTTGCATTTATGCTTGCACAAAGACAATGAGAGCAATGAATTTAATCATTCTGTTAACTTTCAAGTAGCTCCTTTAAAAAAGGGAAAAAAGAGAAAGTCCATCCTGCAGTGTACATGAATACTCCCTATACTTGAATACTCCTTAAGATTAGCTAGCCTTTCATCTGGAGACTGACAACAAAAATCTAGTCCAGCATAGCAGTGATCAAAATAATTTCTTCATCAGAATTTCCAGTGCTTAATATCAAAAGGATTTATTAATATTGCTCTGGTCTTCTGGTCCTTTGTGAAGACTGGATAAGATCTTTGCAGAATTTATGCCTCTATGAAGTTGGGCAGGTCTTCTAACTGTGCTTCACCTGTGAGTTTCCTCTACTCAGCTGCTTGCTCCTTTTCAGAAAGCAAAGAGAACTAGATATGAGGAATAGTGTTCCACAGCTGTCACACATGTTATTTAACCAGTAAGAAGGCACTACCACAGGGGATATTACATGCCACATGTATGGCCCATATCATAAATGATCATAAATGAATTGGCCACCTGTCCTCTCCGCCCGGAGGGGGGCCCAGTTCAGCACTGAAGAGCATTGGCAGATGGGTGTGAAGATGCTTGCACTCCTGCTGGTCATACAGCATTAGTTTCATGAATGAAACTGAAGACATGAAGACTACTTCACATTTTATGTTTGTTAATCAGACACAAATATTAAATTTAGTTAAAAAACATATGCCGATATAAATCATCCTGATCCTTACCAATACGTTGCTACAATCACATCTACAGTCTATTATGAGCTCTCCACTGTCTTTTAATTCATGAGCTTTTAAACTATATGGAAATTTTCAAAAGGGAAAAATACTAGGAAAAAAAGAAAATAACAACAACAACAATAATAATAATGTTTATGGTGCTTAAGTAGACAAATAATTGAAGCTGGAAGTAACAAAAAGTCCAATTTTCTAGTTACGTAAACCTCTGAGAAGTACGTCACTTAGGGATGTAAGTCCCACACCTGAAAAGCAATTTAAGAGCTGTAGCCCCCAGTCACACTTGGGCCTTTAG
Organism: Ciconia boyciana; assembly: GCF_034638445.1. Lineage (NCBI taxonomy): Eukaryota > Metazoa > Chordata > Aves > Ciconiiformes > Ciconiidae > Ciconia > Ciconia boyciana. The sequence continues at coordinate 53,891,980 of NC_132937.1, read as the reverse complement.
CCCCAGGTGTAGTGCAAGGTCCTGCACTTGGGCCACAACAACCCCATGCAACGCTACAGGCTTGGGGAAGAGTGGCTGGAAAGCTGCCCAGCAGAAAAGGACCTAGGAGTGTTGGTTGACAGCCACCTGAATATGAGCTGGCAGTGTGCCCAGGTAGCCAAGAAAGCCAATGGCATCCTGGCTTGTATCAGGAATAGCGTGGCCAGCAGGACTAGGGAAGTGATCGTGCCCCTGTACTCAGCACTGGTGAGGCCGCACCTCGAATACTGTGTTCAGTTTTGGGCCCCTCACTACAAGAGAGACATTGAGGTGCTGGAGTGTGTCCAGAGAAGGGCAACGAAGCTGGTGAAGGGTCTGGAGCAGAAGTCCTATGAGGAGCGGCTGAGGGAACTGGGGTTGTTTAGCCTGGAGAAAAGGAGGCTGAGGGGAGACCTTATCGCTCTCTACAACTGCCTGAAAGGAGGTTGTAGTGAGGTGGGGGTCGGTCTCTTCTCCCAGGTAACAAGAGACAGGATGAAGGGAAATGGCCTCAAGTTGCACCAGGGGAGGTTTAGACTGGATATTAGGAAATTTGATTTCACTGAAAGGGTTGTCAAGCATTGGAACAGGCTGCCCAGGGAAGTGGTTGAGTCGCCATCCCTGGAGGTATTTAAAAGACGTTTGGATGAGGTGCTTAGGGACATGGTGTAGTGGTGGTCTTGGTAGTGTTAGGTTTACGGTTGGACTCGTTGATCTTAAAGGTCTTTTCCAACCTATATGATTCTGTGATTCTGTGATTCTTTTCCAGGTGTGAATCCTTCTCTATAAAGTGTCTGGACTAATTTTTAAATGAGAGTTAGATTCCCAGGTTACTTAGAGCCTTCTGATTATTCCTAGCTTCTATGCTTCAAGCTAGTTTTCATACAACTGGCTGGACTTTCAAAAGTGATGATTGACTTTGAGTGTCCAACTTTAAATGCAATGAAAAAAGACCTGAATGATACAGCTATTTGATCTTCCTCTGAAAAGTGGACATTTGAAAATCATTATTGTAAACATGTAAGTATCCCTACTCACTTTCTTAAATCATTATTTTAGATTCTGAAAGCTCTAAGATTGACAGTGTTGGAGGAACTGACAGGGAAATAGTTTTCATCAGTGGAAAATCCAGGAAATTTTAAGAGGTAAATGTGTTGGCCACTGTTTCAGATGCCAAATTGCTCATTCTTTACCTGTCCCTGAGATGGTTATGAAATGTAAGGTTAAGCTGGATTGAGTTTATATTCAACTTTGAAAGGAGAGGAATGTACAGTATAAATGGAAAAAGAACATATTATTTGCTTTCTAGCCTTTGTTAAAAATTAAAGAAAAGGTGTAAACAGTTACATCGTTTGCCATTCTGTGTTATTCAAGTACAGTGACATCAATTTTGTCACAGACAAGTCACATGTATCCTTCAGTCAACATCAGAATAAACACAAAAAAACCTGAAATCCAGATATGACATGTTAGCTGCTGCAGCCCTGCCAGTGAAGTAGCATAGCACAAGGCATTTCCCAAATGGCTCTGTTTCATTGCACAGTGCTCAAACAATAAGGGATGTGTTATTTTGGTATACTCTTCCCATTCCCCCGTCCTACTTTTTGGACAACACTCATGCCTTGGCACACAAGGAGCATCAGCCCATTTGCCTAACATGACCTATCCAAAAATAAACTGCAGACAACTGATCTTCTCTAGTATTTTCAGCAGATGGCAAAAGAGGTTCATACTGAATGGCATGAACTTGCTAAAGCTGAGCACAGCAGCAGCCGACACCAATTAGACTAAAGGGAAACATCCCTTCTTTTGTTACAGTAACAAAATTGTCCAGAGCTGGTATCTGACAGTATTAGAAGAAACATACTCTTTCCATAATTTTACACTGAAACCAGAGCCTTAAACAAAAAACATTGTTAATGACACAAAAGTCTTTCTTTCTGTTTTTCCCTGACAGCCCCTCTTCTCTACGGTGTATTTTTTGCCAGCCTTTTCTGATTTCATTCTCTCTGTGGATTTAGGGAAGCAGTACAAGTGACACTAGCTCTGTAATGACTGCCTGGATGATCTACACAACGGCTCGTATGATTTATATGTTTTCTGAATCTCTGACCCTTGTAGTTTTGTTTCTGTGTGAATTACTCTTTTCATCAAGACAGTGACCTAATTTACAACAAATTATAATCCAGAAAAGAAATAAATACGCAGTAAGAATTGCTGACATTGATGCCAGTACTTTGTATTAATCCCTGTGCTCATTAATCCCTTCCCAACACATGAGCACTCCCATTCATCACCAGGTCCTCTATTTAAAAAAAAAAGCCAAAACAACCACCACCTGAATGATACACTTCCTGTGTCATGAATTCTCACAAAGGTGTGGTACTAGCTGAATTAGCTCCCAAACCCCTAAGAATAGCAATAGCTGCAAAAGCTGAGATATGCATGGGAAGAATCATAGGTCAGACTTTTTGGAGCAAGGATTCTTGATATCTTTGTTACTTAAAATCTAAAAGCCAGTAAATAACTGACATTTTCTCTTTCATCGTCTAACCACAACAACATGAAGTAGATGTTTTCTATGCTATTCACTGCTGTGAAGAATTAATCTTTGTTTGTAATGGATTCTTGATTTTGTGCAGCATCAGTACTTTTTCAGTGGAGTTGCAAGGAAAAAGCACCAGATGGCTCTATGGTGACATTTGTCTGGGATAGAGTGTCGATCACATGCTCAGAGTGTATGTAATACCTCATTCTGTGCAAACATAATTGGAATATCTATTTTAAAATTCTGGATAAATACCTTTACCTTTTAATGTCTTAAGTTTGATAGCGTGAGCAGGACAGAGAGAGTGTCTGAGAAAAAGGCAGATAATAATATTTCAATTCAGAACTTTGACTATGAAGCAAAATCAAAATAAACTTGAGTCAAGATAGGCCAGAATGGATACCCAAGACAGGTTGTAATCAGATTTCAAGATGTGGTTCTTGACTTATGCCTTGGGTGCTGCAAACCTGTAAGGCAATTCAACCAGAATTATGTACTATATGAGAATGCCTACTCATCTGTGGACAACCGAAAATGGCTAATCAATTTTCCTTACCATTACAGGCATTTTTTTGAATCTTGATGTCTCATTCTCAGCCTTTTGTACAAAGTTTAGCCTCTTAAGGCAGGAAGGGTTCAAGTCTTAACAAAAGGCTTTGGGCTTAAAAAGGGGTTTTGAATTAATTCAGCTTTTCATTTGGAAGTGAGGAACTAGAGAATTTTGGAGCTGTGTTTTGCTGGGCATAGCACTTTTTGCAATGCAAGAGGAGCAAATGCAGCCTGACATGCAAATGATAGGGGAATCTAGGGCTAGTAATACATCCCATGCTTTGCAGGGCTGCTGCAGGATGGGGATGAGACAGGTCATTAGCTGGTTTTGGAGGAACCTGGAGAGGGGTAGCTCTGAGCCGCAGTCAAGAGTGAGGAGCTGCTGGTGGCACAGCAAGTGATTGTATAAGGGGGCAAATGGAGGGCAAAGAGCCCTCTTCAGCTTTCCCAACCAGACCATAATTTATAAATTTCCATTTCACTGAGAGTTTCAACTGAGTAAAAAGATTAATTTGAGAAAAAAATAGTTCTATGAAATCTTTAATGTTTTTAAGGAGAAGATCAAAACAGTATTGAGAAAGCTGTTTAGTCTTTTTCAAAGAACATTGTCTAATCTGTTCATTATGTTTTTCAAGTTTTACAGAGAAACCTAGGTATATATTGGTCATCAGGGTGAAAAAGTAGCAAATAGCAATACAGAAAATTCAGTATTTTTCACTTAATCAGTATTCAACTAATAAAAGTACAATAAAGAAATCAGAAAGATTGTTCATAATTGAGAATTACCAGCAACACTTATATTACCCAGAATCTGACTCTACTGACATTTTTGTAATAGCAAGTGATGCACAAGTATCATTTACTCTTTAAGATCAGTTCCTTAAATCATCACTGAAAGAGAAGCCAGAGTTTTTTTCCTTTTAAGTCCTCTTTGTAAAAGCATTACGCAAAGTAAAAAACAGCTAAACTAGAGTACTACAAAAATATTTCATTATATGTACAACCACTATAGAAAGCATAAGGAATATTTCAAAAATTAAAGAACTTTAAAAATCAATGAAAAGCATCAGTATCTGCACAAAATTTCCAAGATTTTATGCTACTTGTATTACAACATAAATAAACATAATAGCAAAAATCTGATTCTTTAATATTTATATATAAAAATTCATAGTTCTATTTCAGAAAAATTCTCCAGGTATAATGTGACCAAAATGTATGCTGTCATTTGGCTTCCTCAGCTATTTTTCAGTCAACATTTAGAAACTGCCACCCAAATGAAGCCCGGTGGCCCTCTCTGTCTTTCTACGTTTCAAACCACCAATAGTTGACTAAGCCCTGTAAAACTGAACTCTGTTGACTGTAACCAAAATGGTAGAATCATAAAATTGGAAAAGACTAAAAGATGTCTTCCAGTCTTTTCACCTTTCTCATATGGAACAGTTACAATTTTAACATTTTTGACAGACCTTTGTCTAACATATTCATAAAGACGTTCGGTGATACAGCTTTCATAGACTTGCCAGACATATCAACTACTTCTCTGTCCTTATTGGGATGAATTTTTTCCTTGATATGCAGCCTGGATCTTGCTTGCTATAATTTAAACCCACTACTTCTTGTCTTATGGACACAGAGTACAAACTGTTCTCCCTGTTTCTACAGCAGTTGTTTACAAATTTGAAGACCATGTACCCTTCCCTTTATCTTCTTACGAACACACAGTCCGATACGTGCTTAATGACGGTAAGCATTAGTCAGACATAATTTACAATGGTGGGCAGTAACAGGTTTCTTTACCTGCCCTCTACTCTGCAGCCTGAGAGCCACTGTTTTCATGATAGTGCTCTCTGCCAGTCACAGTTGGCACAGCAGAAATTTTCTATATAATACCTCTTTATTTAATTCTAACTGTACTGTCCTGCTCTAATCACAACATATTCTGTTCCAACAAATCTGTGTCCCATCAGGAGTACTTTTTCTTCCTCTTTCTGACAATAAAAAAGCAGGGGGAGGTGGTGGTGAAATAAGGAGAAAAAGGAGGCCAGTATAATGCACCTCTACTGAAAGCAAACCTTTCATTAAACTCACTGAAGGGTTTGTCTGAGATGGCTCTGAAGGGATGACACAGAAACAGGGCTGTTTAGCTCACCGTCGAATAGTTGGACAATGCTTCTCTGAGTCAATAAGAGTACACTTAAACTGGTATGCTTCCCTTTAGTCAGTGCAGCACTTGAGAAATAGAGAGGAAAGAGCAAGGGAATACAATGAGTTTATTTCCCTCTTTCATTAATTTTAAGTCTTCTCAGACACTCTTTGAAAGTCTTCTTAACAGAGACAATAGATCTCCCACTTGCTTGCTGTAATTAAGCTTTTATTTTGAAATTAAATATAGGAATAAAGTTCAGCTTGCTTATTGTATTTGCTAATTCAGCTACTATATTTGATTTTTGAAACTGTTATGATTGAGTCATCCCGCCTAATACTGTTACAAGATACCCAGGGTAATATATGTGTCCCATTAATTTTACTCTCTTGGAGGAGGATGGATATCATTAAAATGCCAGTATTACTCAAGAGAGATGACAAACAGCAGGCTCTGAATGGGAAAAGGATCTCTGTGGAAGTGTTGTTATTTTCCCACAGTCCTAGAAAACATCACGTTCAGCTCCTGCCACCATTACAACTAACAGGACCCCTTACATTGACAAGATTTTATCAATTCAGTTATACTATGTAGAGCTGTCCAATTATTCTACTTTCTGTCTCACAAGGAAAAAATGATGTTGCTAATGGCCTACTGAGTCAGACAAATGCTGGTACATGCCTGAATCCAACCACAATTTCATTTTGTGTCATAATTACAGTGAGTACAAACTACTCTATGAAGTCATTGAGGGGAGTCAACTGACAGAGGCAAGCTGGAATTTATGTCAAGAAAAATCTATTCCCATCTTTTTGACAGAAGAAAGCAGAGAAGAAGGCAAGACTAGGTAAGAAGATAAAAAAGGAAGTATCTGGGGAGCAGAACAGGACTCTTGGAGACAGAGTTTTCTGTACAGTATTTTGTAACTTTTCCACAGATCTTTCTTTTGTATTTTGACTGCCAGCAAAGAACAGCTGTTTAAGAAGTTCCTTTAAAGAGTTTTCCTGACTCTTTGTTTCACTGCTACTTGGGAAGAAAATACTGCTGTTCTGCACTTGGTCACCACACAAAAATATGAAATGGCTCCGTGATGTCTGTGGCACTCAGGCAACACAAAAAAATGCAAGTGAGTGCCATATGGAGATACAGGCATCAACTGAGCAAAACCGTGGGAACTAATCACTCTTTGAACAGGGTTGTAGGCAGCTGGACCGTGGAGGCCTATCTCATACTAAGGGCTGCTTGGCGGGTGACCTACACAGGTGTTGGGGGGATCTGGACTATCCAATCCTGCCTAGCCCAACTGCAAACATAATGTACAAATGTGATAGTGAGGCTCGTATATCAGAAAGGCAATCCAGATCATCCCATTTCCTCCATCAGGGAACTCGGGAGGGATTTTGCAAAGATTCCTGCACTATTTGTGAAGTGCCAAATTTCCCTTTTGATGTTCAAGACTTTCTAAAAGTATCAGGTAGGTAAGGAAATAAAGGTCTTGTCTTATCTCTGTTCCTGCTATCACGAGCCGCAGAGTTTTCCAAATGACCAGCTGTTATTGAGCATCCTGACAGGAATGGTAATAACCCAGTAAAGGGCAACCAAAGCAAACAAAAACCAAATTCCCGAGCAGCTGTTTAGATGGAGAATGGTAAAAGCTGCATGCTAGCAGAATGGAAAAGTAAGCAGTAAGGTGTTAATTCTTTCTCGTTTGTGAGACTGCTTAGTGAAAATATCTGAAAGATTGTGCAGGCACTCTGCTAATCACGTGTGGAAGGTGCCAAAACAGGAGGAGAGTCATGCTATAACAACACCATATTCTGCCAATTGCCTAACAGCATCAGGAGAAGGATTCTGTTCTAAATCCCTTTCACTGACCTAAATTAAATCTAGAGTTATTAAGATGACTAATGAAAACTTACACTTGTTCCATAGTGCATTTTGAGACCAGTCCTGCTCCTATCTGGATAGAACTCCTAGGTCAAAAGCCTACTGACTTGCTGACCAGAAGAGAAGACAACCATACCCATTTCAATACACATTTCTCATTGAAACAGTGCATAGAATAAGAACAGCAAATAAATGTAGCTGAGAAATCTTATCCTCTCCTTTTTAATCTTCTGCAAATAGAGAGATAGCAGTGTATGGTGTAAATGTTATTAAAGAAGTGGAAAAATGAAGGCAGGCAAGTGTTAATAGGGCTACTTAGAGAGAACTGGCACTAAAAATTGGTGGATGTCCCAGATCTCCCTGGATTTAACAGAACTGCACATACTGAAGAGCGGGGTCAGATCTCATGCTGGTACACTTCAGTTCCCATCACTTGTGATAGGAAATAAAATTCTCTTTAGCATTCAACAGCCATAGTGTATGTTGTAGCACTTAAATAAAGTTATCATGCTCTGTGCAAATCTTACTTCTTGGGGTAACAGTAAACCATGCTGCTCTCAGCAGAAAGTGAAAAATCTAGCAGAAAAATACAAAACCCAATGGCAACCTCTAGCTGGGAGTCTTGATTAACAATGAGGGAATATTCGAATGAACGCCTGTAGCATTAGGAGCGAAACCTAATAATAAAGCAGGATGCAACACCATATGAATTATATTCCCCATTGCAGCATATCATCACTGTGACACATGATGTCTAAACTTCCAATGCTTTCAGCTCTGCTTAAAATGGTGACACAACCACAAATCAAGGGAACTGTTGATAGATGAGGAATGCAATTGAGGCATTTCTCACGCGCACATGTACAATCTCAGTCATGAGAAAAATCTGTCTATTAGAAAATCAAAATCTCACTCCTGGCTATGACAAGGGACAGATCTAATGGGAGAAGAGGGAGGGAAAAATGTTTTGGAAGTTGTTCAACATTTACTCAGTGTCTCAAGACAGAAAAGGAGGGGAGAAAAGATGGAGAAGGAGAAGAGGAAAAACGCTTGCTTTTAGGGAAAGAAATACCTAATGGCATGCTGTACTGTCAAAGCAAGATGAAGCCAACGTGTTGCTGCTGTACACCTGGATTAATTATATAACCCATAACCTGTAACTGCAGAAATTGAAGGATTTCTTTCCAGTAGCTCTAAGGCCTCACTTGTCAGAGGCACATGTTGATGTTGTTAATGCTCAAAAATTGATGTATATTAGCTGCAGACATATTTGTGTCAAATCCCGTTACATTTCATGCTCTTTTTTCTTTGTCATGAATAAATCACTACAAATGTAAGACAATTACACTTGACAAAACCTGGTAGATAAATTGCAGTAAGTAGGTGAAACTTCTGTTCTTCACTGCTCAAAGAACACACAAGGAATTTTCTTGCTAATAATCACTGACATTATCCCAATTTCTATTGATTTAATCTCCAAGAGAGAAAAATAAAAGTGGCCTACGGGCTAGCACAGACATTAGGCTAGTGCAGCATTGTTTTGAGGGAGGATTCAACTAAGGCACACCGGACAGTGACAGAAACAGTATGGACTAGCAAGCTGAAAATGATGCTGACTGTTTTTTTCTCCCAAATTTGCCACCGGCTCACCCTGTCATAAAGGGTAAGTAAAGATAAAGTTACATGTGATGTAACTCAATCACTGTGAAGTGCTCTGAGGTGTACAAATGAAAGGCTATACACTAATGATTATTATTCATCACATCCATCCAGCAGACATATCTGAAGAGGTTCCTTCACACCCTCTAGTGACAATGGGAACTTTCCAACCCCATCGAAATAACAAGGAAAGCCAGGCAGCAATAACATCACCTGCTCTCCTGCAGGGTGAATCCCTCTGGTAAACTATACATTTGTTTCTCTAAAGCTCTCCTCATCTCTGAAGTGCTAAAACTTCACTTAACCAATAATCTGAACAACTACCCCCAAATTCTACAATTGAACAATGAAATCCATTTAACCCAGGCTTTAGAAAAAGTCCAATGTGACATGAGCACTAATGAAAGCGTACCCATAAGAACGGAGTTTAAAAAGTGCTATTTGTTTAAATAAGTTTTTTTAATTGTATCAAACATTTGATTTTTGTTGTAGGTTAGCAATCTGCATTAAAGGTTGTATTTTATTGAGTGAGAGAACAGTTAAAGTCAGCCCTGTGACTCAGAGGCACATCTGAGCCCCACTCTTCTCCCTCATGGAGGCTGCTACTAATGCCATGAACAAGGTGGCCTTCATTATAGACTGCACATTTTAATGGGGAATTTAATGTTGGCCTGCTTTGTTTACTTGTTTGTTTGTTTGTTTGAAGCACAAAAGTACTGTTTGTTGGGTTTGACTAAGTTGCAATTGTCATCTGGTCAGCTGAGTTCAGGAGTAAAGACAAACAGGTAGAAATGTGGTTCACACCATTCTCACAATGAACGGGTAATCAGACATGCTTTCCCCCCGCCCCCAGCAATTCCAGTAGACACATGACTGTTTCTTCTGGTCTTGCTGTAGGGACAGAGTATAAAATGAACAACATACATTCCTTCCGCTTTACAAGTACAGTTAAGGTATTTTCTGCAAAAATTGCATTAAGTTGGTGCTCTGTAATTACAGGCTTTTAAAACCCTAATCGGCAAAGATTTAATCTGTCCATCAGGATGTATCAGTCATTGGTCAGACAATCCTTGAGATTTGAATATACTCCTATTTGACAAAACTCCTTAAGTACTGCATATAATTGGCAAACTGTATTTTCAGTTTTGAAACTTATAGCACAGACATTAAATTCCCCTGAGAACTCATATCATATATTTATACAAAACTAATACTTGAGACATTAGACTAAATTTAAAAAGAAAACAAAAAACTCTTAAATGTAACAATAGCTATCAGCACAAATATTTAAGAAAATGAGTATGAGTATTTATTGATTTGATCTTTGCCACCAGTTTATGCAAATTTATCTAGCACTATCTGATGAAAGGCAGTAAAAAAAGTACTTATTGGGAAAACAATTAGCATACATGATAGAATAATTTCATTTAGCAGAAAGTTAACTCTCAAGACAGAAGTATCTGTAATCTTTTTGTTTTCCTTTAAATGTAATTCTAAGTTGCCTTCATAGTAACACAACTTGTCAAGCCTTAACAACTCATCAAACTTGTCAAACAAATGGCCAATGGACTTTCACTGGAGAAGTATGAATGATTCCTATGCACTGCATTTTATGAAATCATGCCCCTTTCCTTGTGCTGGTGCTGGCACTTTTCTGACCTTGCAATAACACTCCAGGCAAGACAAGTGTCTGTCCAGCACGGCTGCCTGAATCAGAGCCCTGTGCTGGCCAGGGAGAGTGTGGGACATCAGCCGCCAGTGCAGCATGGACAGTGGAATCTCAGCAACCTACACTTAGGTCAGTGCTTCCATGGGAGAGTTCATGCCCAAGTGGGCAGGTAGTATTCCTTCAGTTGTCATTCAGGACAGAGTAAATTTCACCTGAGGAAAATAAGTTGATTCATAAAAGAGGTAATTGCTGCTCAAAACCAAATGCTGTTAGGAATAACTCAGTGAATGGGAGACAGGAAGGCAAGGATACCACAATATGTACTTTACAACTTCATTCCTTGTGAATAAAATTAGTATAAAGGCAAAAGAGAAAATCCAGGATTGCTTCAAATCAGAAAAGGGTTAACTGCATTTGGTTTCCCTATCCAAGAATCCACAGCAATAGCGGCAGGCAATGAAGCTAAAACAAGGCCAAACAAATGGGGTTAAGTAATGCGCTACTGGCTGGAGCCAGTCATATTCAGAGTTCACTTCTAACTTCTAGCAAATTACTGAGGCATAACTGAAAGAACTGTCATTCTGTGGCTTTTACAGAATATCATGACTGCTATTAATACTGTACTTCAGGTAATTTAGTTGTCAGGATGTGACGAGAGTATTCAGAAAGCCTATAATATCACACTGCAAAAACGCAGTATAAGATTTATCAAGATAATTGTGTTGCCTGACAATATCTAAGACACTTGATGGTAATCAGTAGTTTACTGGATTTCTCTTATAGGTCTTGACCCTCCTCCCACCACCAGATGTTTATGAGTTGGTGCGCTAAGGAGTATTGTATTAGTTTCAAAGGAACGCTCTGACCATCTCTGCCAATAGCCATACTAATATGGACAGGCTTTGAAAATTACCCTCTGCAACCACTATTAACAGTAATGATGATGGACCTTGAAAGGCAGGAGGCATGAGTAGCATGGGCAGGACAGCGTGGCGGAAAGAGAATTCCTCTCTCTGGTATTCAGAAAGTGCCAGTCATCTGAATATCTGCCTAAAAATAAAACATCAGCCACAAATGCAGCTCATACCATGACTGTCCACTGCAAAGCCAGACACCTCATGCATTAGGCCTAGCAGACAGTTTGGTCAGGAAGGCCAAGAACCACAGGACCAAATATGGGAACTAAAAGACACTCAAACATTTTAATGCTGTTATTTAAAATTCACATTCAAATATAGTCATTATTTACTACCCCTAGCAGTAATCTGCCATTGATGGAGCTGTCCCACAATATTTGTAACTCTCGGTAAAATATTATTCTAATCTGATCGTTGTAAATACTAAGGTCCCTGAGTGGAAAGTTTAACTATACTTTCACCTTAATTCTACTGGGAATTGTAGTTTCAACAAAACCCCCCATTAAGTTTTGCTGTCTACATTTTTTGTCTCAACAAGGTTAAGGGCTCCATGGAAGAAGATAAAATCAGTCTCCCACCTCAGCAGAGGACTGACGCTTCCCATCTAGCCTGCAGCACTGGAACAAGAGGAGAAAAGGTTTGCCCTTTTTCTGGCTGCACGCAGATTAGCAGAAGGGCGGTCAGTTCTCTTCCATGCACCAACACATGACCCAGGCTGAACGGTTAAACCTTATTTAATTTTTTTAGTGCTTATTAAAGTTGTAATCATATGAATACCTGCACAGTGCACATCTACACCAGAAATAATGCCCAGTGAAAACAGATATGCCCATATTGTGCGGAAAATAACACACATACTTTATATATGTTCTAAGTCTCTTAACACTGTCATCCGCTTCTTCACTTTTCTAAAGGAATATAGACTACCTGAAGGTAGTCTACTGGTCTTATGCTATCTCAGTCCCAGACCAAGGAGCACGCTATTAATTTTCTGTTGATTGCAGCTTGGTTTCTAGTATCCTTTCGTGTCTTGGTGAGTCCCTTGGAATTGAATGGGGGCAGAATATGGCCCCAGCATCTTCCCATGGCAGTGATAGTTCATACTACCACTTTCTGATGTGGTTTTTCTGGTGACTAATAACACTTCAGACCAGCCTGTAGACTTTTCTTGAGTAGGGACAGGAACTGGGTCTTTTTCTGCTACATATGTGCTTTCTTAGAAAATCAACCTGGGATTTGAAACTCAGAACACTTGAGCTACACATTCATTATTCTGCCTGTTCCTGATCTCTAAAATTTAATCTCCCTGCTCGCTACAGGGTTTGCTGTGGAACAAACTTGTAATGCAGTGCAAAGGGGAGACACCAAAACACATCTGTTTCTCTAAAGTCTATTAGTAGACTAAGTAGTAGACTAAAATATTAGTTGTCTAAGCAGTAAAAGTGCATGCCCTCTTTTTTTACTTTTTTTTTTAAGGTTTATGGGGAAATGTTCACCTCTCATCACCCACACAGTGGCAGTATTGCTGCCTTCTCCTTGTTATTTCTGTGCCTTTTCATTGCATAATTCTGCACCATCATCTCTACTTATTGAACTTATTGCACACCACCCAGTGCAGCCATGTAATTTTCATAATCGTTGCTTTTCCACTTAGTAGCTTCATCTGTGGAAATTCTCAGTAAGAACTAGTGAGAAGAGAAAAAGATATTTATCTTGTCCTCAGGAAACATTAGTACACAGGAACCACACCTGCTAATTCAGCTATTTCTTGTTTCAGGAAAAGGAAAAAGGTGGCAGCTTGGACTAATGAAAAGGGTTAAATTGGCAGCGTCAGCACAATCAAAATTTCCACCACCCATTGTTTCCTCTACTAGTTCCAGACAGAGGATTGTGTCCTGAGGTGAGCTGGTAACCTGGAACCAAGCCTGTCCCCTAAAACAACTGCGAGCAGCATTCACTGGTGCTGAATCCAGTCAAACCAGAGCAAAGCAAACTACCCCTGAGCTTCACTGAAACCAGAATAATTCCCTGTTGCATTGCCACCTCACAACAAATGGGTCACTGGGTGCTGTTGCTCAGTGCTAGCACAGTTACACGGAGCAGAGGTGTGGCTGCTGGCACCCCAGGGAAAATAGCAATGCCTCCTCTTACTTGCAGCTCCTCAAGGGTGGAGCAACCACACCAGGAGGATGGACACGTGTAGCCGTGCTACCTCCAGCTACAGGCCACCTCAGCCTGCTGTCCTTCCTAAGAGACCCGCATCAAGTGTGTTTGCTTTTCCTCGGTTACTTGTAGCTCAGAGGAACTCACAGCTGGGCATAAATGTGATCTGTGAAGTATGGAAGACTTGGACCTGAGAAATGTGGCATTTTAGCTTAGTCCCGGACAAAAACAATGCCTGGAATTCAGTTCCTCCTCATGCCTGAGACAGACCTGGTGGCCTTGGGCAAGTCATTTACTGTAACTTCACCCACATGCCTCTCAACACAGATAACCTGCATCCTTTTGCAGTACTGTTCTTTGAAAATAAATCCCCATTTACTTATTTTAAAAAAAAGTAAGAGAAACAAGCATCAAGGGAACTAAGTGTAATTAGAGATAGTTAACAGGTAAAAGCGAAATTTAGGGTAAACCTCTTTTGTGTTACATGCACATGTGTACAGCCAGTTCTGCTACCTCAAGAGTGTTTTGTTTTGTTTTTGTGAATAAACAACCAGGGACACACCTGAAAGAAGGTAATCTGCCTTTTTCAACTGCAAAATGATGCTGATGACTCTCCTGTTCTCTACTTTTGTTTGTCCATGGAGCTTAGAAGCCATATAAGCAGGATGATCTCAGCGCAAACTTTGTATGAAACAGCTCTGACCAGCCTTGTCTGTGACACCAACCAGTTACTATGATTTAAACCTGCTGATCGGCAATACGACCATCTTAGCAAACAGTGAGGCATATCCAGTATCTGTGCCATGACAGCCTATTAAGAAATTATTTCCTGTAGCTGTGTTAACTGAGATTAAAAGGAAAAGACCTCTCCTTGCCCCAAAATATGCTTCTTTCTTGAATGCTGGGTTGAATGCTGATCCAACCCAGAAGCCGAGAGAAATGAGAGAATACAGCATGTAGATAGAAGCCTCTTTAGTGTGGAATTTTTCCCTCTGGTCATACCTTTCAATGCATTTCTCCCCAGTGCAAAGTCTTTGCCAGTATATCTGACATCCAGTTACATCTGGAAACCTTTTTGGTGGTCAGGTTTTACATTATCATCTAAGCCACATCTAACTGATATTTCAAAAGGCTGTTCAATATCAAGAATCAAAAAGATTTCACTACAACAAAATCTCAACATTCAGGTCTCTATGCAGAGCAGACACTTTGTTACAAAAGGTATAAAAAGTAAACAGTATAAGACCTAAATTATAATTTGCAGATGTCTGAATCTGCCTATTCCTTATCTAAGCTTACATGCTGAATGTACTTTCTTTTAGTTCTTCCAACTCTACTTGGCCTATTGTCATGCCTACCCAAAGATCTGATACGTGCAATTAAGAATATTTTTAATTTCTTTGGTATCAATGTATCATAACACTATAATTCAATGCACTGAAGATATAGCTAATAAATTTAGTTAACATTTTTTCCCACAAACTTGAGCTACTTCCAGCTCTCCAGAGTATCAGTGCAGAATCATTTAAATAAATTAATTTAACTTTTCATCTATCAAGAAGTTTGTTCTGTATTGATTCATGCACTCTGGATAATGAACACTCACTTGTTCTTATGAAGAGTATTTTAAAATTAAGCAATTTAGTAAAACCTGCATTTTGGCTATTTGACTAGCAAATGTCTATTTGCATTGCTAGGATTATTCAGCAAGAGAACGATTTTGCACTATGATGTGTCTAGTCCTTGGTAATAAAAGAGAGGAGAGTAAAAACAGAAGTTTAAGAATATATGGCATGTTTTATTCAGTAAGCCCCCTAATTTACTCATTAAACTAAAAAGGTAATATTTTCTTCTAGCTTTGTGAGATCCTAAAGAATAAGGTCTCTCTACTCCTGTTTGTTCAGAATAAGAATGACATCCAACATGAGTTTCAGGCACTGCGACCACAGGACAAGTTGTTCAGCTGTCTACATGTAAAACCGAGAAAAGTCACCTCTGCACACACTCCCTCCTGTACAAAGAATCTGGTGTATTTTATAATGTGCACCGTATCATTTTCAGGCCTGAGGTAATCCACTCATGATGACACAAAGAGTTCAATCAGTAAGCAAGAAATCCCCATGCCTGGCAGGCAACAAGGGTTTAATGCAGAGGTGACCGACATCCATGGAATACCAAGTGCCCTGCATCAGGCCTTTGGAAGGTAGTAACGGTACAATTTCCAGGTAGACAAATACAACCCTTTCAATGACACTTTGTCATGCCTAATGAAATGAGCTGGTGCTGCCTGCAGGAACCGCCACTGGAGCAGCAGTGGACAGGCAGAGCTGCCCAGGGGTGACTGAGTGCTCCCTCAGCTGCACTCCTGCTGCGAGCCAGATCCCTGTGGAGGGATCTGGCTACCAGTGCCACTGTTGTTATGGCTTCCTCAGCGAGTTTCAGTGCCTTACCTTGCATCACTGATGTTCAGCTCACATCAGCGCAGCACCTGTTAAGCACCGGCCAGAGCCTAGTGTGTTGTTGCCTCTGGGCTGGGCACTGTTGCATTTACGCCTGTTCTGTGGAGGGGAGGTTTTCATCCTGGAGCTACCCTGCCAGCTGAGACCAGGGTTCCACGCACTTCCAGATTCTCTGCAGGGATGCCATGAGACCCGCCCTCCAGAATCCCTGGGACTGGAAGTCATTGCTCAAAATGTGGATATAAAATGCCCAGGGACTGAGGTGAGAAACTGCCTCGCCTTGATCCTGGACACTTTTATTTTAAAAAAAGACAGTTCTTACTGGCAAAGGTCTGCAACTTGAGGTCCAGTGTTAGTGGGACTATTTTGGACAGAGCACTTGAATAAAGCGCGCTCCTGCATCCACTGTGTGAATGACTTACCTGGCCTGCAGGCATAAGCTTAAAAAAGGCCAAAACCAGGTTTAATAAATGTATCTACCCAAAAAGCAAATCTCATTTTCAAATGAACTGCACTAATACTTAGCACAGAACTAAACAATTCATGATATTGCTAATGACTTGCTGAGATTTTCACCTATAGCTTAAACAATGTGATGATAGAGTAGTTTAATGGAGGTGAAAAGTTATTCTCTTTGAAAGATGTTGTGGTGTCTAAGGAAAGTTAAAACAGAAGACTCTTTGTACTGAACAGATCAATTTCATATTTTTCTTGTTATTCTTTTATATCCACCTAGTTATTTTTCAGTCAGGATTTATATTATGATAAACATGAAACTTCTCCACTAACATGTAAATCAGATTTACTATATATGAGTAAAGTGTAGGTAAACCTGCACAGCTAGAAATATACAGCATATCTTCTCTACGAGATGTCAGCAAGGAGTAATACTTGGAAATAAAGCCTAAAATGTATAGGTATTACAGTTCAAAGATATTAGAAGAGAAAGCTCAATAACTAAAATTCACAACATTTTCAAAGCCAAGTTTAATTTCCAGCTGTCATCAACCTCATCCCATATCTGAGTGGGAAACAGAAATAGACATTGAAAATAATTTTTAAGTATTTTAATTAATTGTGGGTAGAAGTTATTAAATATAATATATAAATATAATAATTATTTTGTTGTATGTTTTTTTCTTTCATGTGCAGAGTATTTCTCAGTTCCTTTTGCTTATATTTAAATTTTTCAGCCTTCAAGGGAACAGCTTTCCACCATCACCAGAAAATTGAATAGTAAACCAATAAAACTGGCAAAACCAAGTGAGCAGTGGGACTGGATATTTGGCTTTGTAAAGCTGATTGATTGGCTAAAGATTTTTTCATTCTTTTTACTGGGGAAGAGCTTCACTTGGATCTGAAGGCAGACAGACATTCCTCCTTGTAAAATCCAGATCACACACAAAGAAAAAGGGAGACGGCCTTATACACTTTTCTTTCCATTTTATAGCAATTTTAATCTACCCTAAAATGCACTGAAAAGCACTGGGAGGCCCCACAATCCTTTGGTTCCCTCAAACCGTCTGTTTCAGCTTCAGCCCTAGCCACGGTGTCTGCTGTTTGAAGCCTTTGAAGTATCTACAGATTGGGCTGACACTGCCCTCAGCAACTCAAGGGAGGAACCAGTGGTTTGAAAGAGAAAAAAATCCTCTGCTCACAGCCAAGTTTTGACTTATCCGTCAGCTTTGGTCCAATCCAAAGCTACTTCAAAAGGCTTCAAAGTACAGACACAGTGGCTGGGACTGAAGTTGACTTTGGAGATTTTAGGATCCAGGACTCAATAACATTTTACAAAATTAAATTGTAAATGGATTAAAATGAAGTCATATAATTAAATATATACTCCAACTCCTTTTATATGCCTTTGCAATCTACTGATAAAATGTGCTGTAGACGAGGTAGACATTTGACAACTAACAATTGTTTAATTGTGTTTCAGTTTAATTTAATAATCTCTGTTCTATCTGTGAAACAACATGAAAGGTTATTAAAAGATAACTGCTTGCCTCAGGTGCTGAGTAAAGCTGGCCTTGCGCCCCACTGCTGAGCTCAAGGTGAGCCACTGCTTTCTCGTATTGTTACACAGAGATCTTCAATGTATTTAAAACCTACATTCAGATTTATGAATAACTCTGGCTCATGATTCCACTCATATTTCTCAGGCTTTTTTCACTACCAGAACACACAGCAGCATTTTAAAACAATACTTCATCAAAATATACTAATTTAAGTAAATCTAATAAATGTATAATCCCAAGGTCTTCCTACTAAACACCAGTGGCATTCTTAAAGCTAGGTATTTTCCCAGAATCTCTTTTTTTGGGAGAGGAGAACAAGCATGGGAACAGGGTGTTTTGGGGAAGGCCATTTTGGACGCCCATTGAATCTCTGTTCTGCCTGATCGACAGCAAGAACTGGAACTCTGGCTGTCATACCCTAACAAGGCACCATAGCCCATTAAGGTCACTGGAGAAGAGAAAATTCTCTCACTGTGTCTTCCTTTTTGAAGTTGCTTGTCCTTACATTAAGCAAATAAATATTTCTTTGTCCAGGAAAAGGGAAACTGATTTTGCATTAAGATAGCTCTGTAAAAATATGGGAAGGTCAGGTAGTATTTCTCTGTTCCTGTGACTGTACACTTTTTGTACAAGGTTAAACTAGTTCAGGAAGAGAGATTAAAAACTCAAGTCTAGGATACTGCAAAACTTGCTGATTAGTTAGTCTTCTGAAATGTGGAAGCAAGTAGATGTCTCAGGTAGGTGGATCCAGGGGGAAGAAAGGAGCTCTCCCTTTGTGTCCAATGGTTTTGTGACCTCTCAGAGCCTGACTACCCTGTAGACTGGCAAAGAGGTACTCACAACAGCTTTCGGCTGTGTCATTCAGGCACAGAAGCTGTCTAGCTGTGGAAAAACATGAAGGTGTGTGCTGGCTTCTCTGCTTTTTACTGCCTGTGGGTTTTGTTGAGCTGTGGGGCACCCAGATGTTGCTGGGACCTGCTCTGCAGGTTTTGCCCACTTTGGTTGCTGGGAAGAGAAGCAGTAAGAGCTGTTACAGATTATTTTTGTTTTAGTGAGGTAGCCAAACCTGGATGATTCTTGCAAAACTTGCTGAAGAGCTGAAAAGTGTTTGCTCTTAAGGACAGAAGTGTTTTTCTCACTTCTCATCAAAAAGGCTTTTGTCATAGGCCTAGAATTTATTCAGAGTGGTCTCAGTTATTACTACCCAAGTCTAGAAAAATCTGGTACAGAAGGGAAACAGCCAAAGGATGTCCTTCTTTACATGCTTCTTGACATGCTTCTCATCAGGGAAGGAGGACTGTCACATGAAAGAATCCAGTCAGTTCAATTCACATGGTATAGTATAAGGTTGTAATCCAAGACATATAATGCATTTCAAAAGAGCTGCGAGAGCATGTTCATACAGTGCAAAAGGAAAAGTTTATTTATTTATAACATGCTGGGAATCCTGACTGGTGATCTGTAGCCAGTCTAATACTTGGCATCAACATTTGTCGTTAAATATATTAATGCAACTGTCTAATTAGATAAAGCACTGTAGAACTGCCTTCAGATACACAACTTAATTAAGCAGAATACTGTCATTTAATTTTCCCCACACAGCTACTTCCTGTAGCACAGGACATTTCCACTGATACACGGTCATGCTTAATACCACTTGGAAATTTAATAAAAGAGCTTAGGGCAAGAAGCAGAAGTAAATGCTTCACATAGCTGAAAATTAATTTGGGTAAGTAGAGCAAAATCACCCTTATATGGCTAACTCTCCAACTGAATGAGTGAAATTGGTTCAGATTTCTTTAAATTCCAGTGGTGAACACATGATCTCTTTCTCTTTCTCTGTGAGAAAGATGCTGACTTGTGCCTTCGTGCTTTTCAGCCTGCAGGTGCCTCTCTACGAGCAATTTAATAAAACAGAGCAATTTCCGTATTGTACTGAGTCTGGCTAGGATGGAGTTAACTTTCTTCACAGCAGCTCACATGGTGTGGTGCTTTGCTTTTGTGGATAAAACAGTGTTGATAACACACCAGTGTTTTCGCTATGGATGAGCAACGCTCACAGAGCATCAAGGATTTCTCTCCAACCACCTGCAATCCCCCAAAGGCCAGCAGACTGGGGGTGGGTCAAAGGTTGGGAGGGGACATGGCTGGGACAGCTGACCCAAACTGACCAAAGGAGTATTCTGAGTTTCTTTTCTGCCTTTGGGGTGGGAAAATATACAGTTAAAAAAACCTTGGACTTTTCTGAATGAAGTCTTTTTGTCCAGACAATGCCTCAAAAGTTTTAAAGGCTCAGGCTGAAGAAAGAGTCACTCTTTCTCACTGCTTTCTGAAGGCAGAGGTTTGGGCGATATCCCTCTAAAAGAAAGAGATTAATTGGCTTCCTTAATGATTTTGCTGCCCCAAAGCTGAGAATGAAGAAACTGTAATTGCCTGAATTTTTGTGTTATATTGGTAAAAGAGATAACAGTGTGGAGAGAAATGAAAAAAAACCAAAGATGTAACTGAATTAAGTCAGAAAAGCCGAAACTCAAAAAATCCCTGAACAGTAAACATCTATCTAAAATTTTAGAAGTCTTTCCAACTAGAAATCAGG
Organism: Ciconia boyciana; assembly: GCF_034638445.1. Taxonomy (NCBI): domain Eukaryota; kingdom Metazoa; phylum Chordata; class Aves; order Ciconiiformes; family Ciconiidae; genus Ciconia; species Ciconia boyciana. The sequence goes on along the minus strand of NC_132937.1, from coordinate 53,871,351 downwards.
AATACCTCCTTGGTATTTCTATATTGTTTAAAAAGGCAGTCATCAAACTAATTTTAAATTTAAAGAATGTTCTCATCAGAAAAAATCTTAAGTTTTGTATTCACATTTAAAACATAAGGAATAGAGAAAAGCAAATACTCAATTTGGAGGCAAAGGAAAGACATATCTTAAAGACTGTCCATTTTTTTAATCAGAACATCACTTTTAGCCGTAAATTAAATCTTTAACCAGAATTACCTTTCTGCAGATAGCAATTTTCCATGCAAATATGATTAGGTCCAGAAATTTCCTTATTCAAAGTAGATGTGATATTTTTCTTCTTGTACTTCTCTCCTACCAGAAGAAACTTCTTCTCTCAGATACAGAAAAACTTTTCTAAATTGTAATTTTTGAGACAGAGGAGGATATTTTGAGAATAATCCAATAAGTATCGCTGCTGAGTTTTCTGGAGTCAAAACCAGAAATATTTCCAAATAGCACACTACTCTTACGGGAATGAAAAGTTTGACCAAGATACAAGAACACATAAATGAAAGAGAAATAACACAATCTGATACCGTTCTATACCAAACTTCAACTTGTAGGTATTTATAACTGTAGCTTTAAATAACAAAAGGAGAAGATAAGCCTGTATTCTTCAGCATCCAGCATCTCACTATCCTAGCCCTACACCCACCTGTTTTAAAAAAACATTGCAAAGCACCTACACAAGAATTAAAAGGAAAAGGAATAGAAAAATAAAATAGGAAAAGGAGATTCTTCAGGGCACAAGAGTGTTATAACTATGCCTCAACTTGTTTCAGGCTCTGAATCAAAGTACAACATTTTGTAGGATAGCCATAAGTAAATAAGTTATTTTATCTGAGCAATCAATTTAAAATTGTTTCACATCCTGCAACTTGTAAGCACTTTTACTTATTGTTTATTTTGCATGTACCGTGATTTTTAAAAGCTGACTTTTTTCCCCTGCAGATAAAGCATACCAAAGAGTAGGCAGAAATACCCATTGCCCTACAGCTATTAAAGTCAAAGTATGTTCTAATTAAGAAGTTAGGATGACTCGTAATATAATCCACAGTATTCCTAAATGATGGGATTAAATGTGGATAAGGTTTTCAGAGCAAGGTGTATGTAGAGATTTTAGCCCTAGAGGAGGTTACCAGAGCCAAGAACTCTATGATTTACCAAATGGATTTGCACTCTTTACAGTCTGGTTAGAACTCTTCTCACTAACTTTTGGAGATGTAGCATGTTCTTTCTTATAAGCATTTCATAACTTTCATTAGCTTTTGTTAACTACCAGGACAATGCTTCTTTGTTGGAAATCCTTCTAGTTAATTATCCTTTTAAGCCAACGTCCTTTGCTTTACAGTTAAATTTCAGCTGTGTTTTGTTGAAGTCCACGGGAGAATAAAATTACAGAGTGAAGCAAGGACATGGCACAGAGGCATTAAAAAATTATTTTTCCCAAGCATAAAATTCAGAAGGGATTTGAGGAGGAAGACCATTTTATTTTGCTTTCAGCAGGTTGCTCAAATTCAGTTCATTCCAAAATGAAATTCTAAGATGGACTGAAGAAACCAAGATTTGTTTTCATATTATAGCCATTATTCATTTATAGGAAACAAGGTTTAGAAATCACAAATTAAAATCAGACTGGTCCAGTATACTACAATTCACAGTTTAATGCAATGTCAAATTAAATAAATATCTATTTATGCTTAGAATAAAAAGTGAAAATTTGAGGGGTTTTGTATTAGAACAAAAAATTTTAAATGTAGTTGTTAAGACAAGTATGCTTTTCAACACAATGCTAAAAAGTACCACAAAGGGGAAAAAACCCCAGTATTTATTTCTGCTGGGTGAGAATACTGCCACTCTCTTCATCTCATATTATCTTGAAATATTCTATTTGACCTTGGGGATCTGTTTGGAGAGACAAGACTTCCTTAAGATTTTTGGCAGAAGGCAGGTCAGAGGATACAAATAAAGAAGCATCTGAGCAAACTAATCGTAATAACGCTGAAGTCAGCATACTTTTTGAGAGATGATAGTGCAAACATTTGGCAAGTAATGGGGAGAACATTTGAAGGAGTTCATGACTACTGCAATTACTGAATATATTTGATTCCTCTTCACAAGCCTGAAACAGTCTCTAGTGGTAGCAGTAGATGGATGCTAGCACCGTGAATGATGAAAAACACAAGGTATAGCAAAACATCTTTAAGCATTTATATTTATATTTACATTTATATATTATTTATAGGAACTTACTTAGATCACATTAGGCTTCAGGCTCCTTTATGGGCTCGGATGAGCAGTTGGAAAACAGAAGTTCTATTCTCAGCTCTGTCTGACCTGAAGGTGTCTTTCAACTCACTGCGTCAATATTCCTCTTCTTGATTTACTTTGGATTGCCAGCTCCCTGAGGCAAGGACTGTCTTTGATTTCTGTGCATGTAAACAGCTGTTAGCACAGAGCAGTTTCAGGCTCAGCTGAAGTGTTTAGGGTTATGTTATGTATTTGCAGGTTTGTCTGTAACCAAAAACTTAATTCAATTTCTAATGAGTCTCATCAGTTTTACAAACTTGCAAGTCCTCCTAATTTCCACTAGTTTTTGAACATTTTATTGATTGCTCTCCCAAATCTTGGTCAGGAATTTCGAAGAGGTAAACCATCCACTCCCTTTCCACATTCTCCCTGAAAACATAAGCAGTGTAACAACTCTTCCTCTTTCTCCAGAAATTCAAATGCTACCTGCAGCTGGATATAAATCTCAAATATTCTACACTGTCTGGAGAAAAAGATGGCAAGGCAAAAGTCCAGTCTCAGGTAAATGTTACAGAACTGTGGGTAAGCATTAGCAGGTATGACAGATTTATGGAGATGTATTTGATGGGTAATTCAGGTAAATACAAAATCACGTAGACTGTGTTGAAAAGTCTGGGAATTGTTTCAAGTAATATCTGTGTTCAAGCCATCCTTGAAGAAAAATGTGAAGTAAAGACAACACTAAGTATTTTTTAATCATAAGCAGAGGAAAAGCTCCTATAAGGACTTAAACAGAAAGGACAACAGAAGGCCTTATAATTATCACAGCTTTTTTTGCTGTTAACACATCATTCAATCTGCCAGTGAAACTTTAGAAGCCAGGGACCTTATAGCATGGAGAAGGAGCATTGCTGCTCTGTGATCCAGTGTTCCTACACCTGTGGCTTTGGAAAAAAACCAACCCAAAACACTACATTAACTTGCAATGGGACAGCTATATTTCATAAGCAGTGTAAAAGGCAAGCCTTAAAAGATTAAGGCTTTAAAAAAATCTCATGAGAATTGGCAGTCCTGTGAAACCACTATCATGTTATTGCTTTTTCACTTTTCCCCCCTTCCTCTCGGACTTCATTCAGGTTTGGATGTTTAGTGTACTGAGCAGTATACAATGACCTGGAAGAAATGGTCTAGCTGCAGATCATTGTGCAGAACGTGTGATGGCAGAGGCAGGTAAATCCCCTTTTCCCTGAAACTCCTGGGAAGAAAAGAAAAAGGGGAAAAAGAAAAAAAAAGCTATATGGGGAAATTTCAAGGGAAGTCAGATGAAGGAGTTTGGTAATATATCCCACAACACTGAGCAGGAAGACATGCCGGTGTAACAAGGCTTCTCTAAAAAAAGTAAGAGGGATCCTATTCCATGAACTCTTTTTCCAAACATGAAAAAGCTGTCTCATTCTGATAAATGAGGTAGAAAGGGAGAGCAGAGAAAGGTGCGTTTTTCAGCCACATAGTCTAGGTGACTTGTACACAAGCATTGTAGTTCCACATGCAAGTCTACTGCCAAATCTCATGACCAGAGAGTTAGGGGCCTGGAAGTCTGTTAAAAGACTTTTTACTGACCCTGATAATAATAGCACTGCTGTTGCCACTATTGAATAAGCCACTTAGTCACTCTCACTTAGTCTTCGAGGATCTTGGTACAGAGGGCTTACTGCAGAGGCAGACTTAGCTCATGAAACTAAGTACAACCTTCTTAAAAGCCCAGAAGTTAGACATGGTTTGAAATTTGTGAGAGAAAATTCACATACAGAGGAAAACCAAACTAGCTTAAAAATGTTTTTCATGAATAACCAACAGCTATACTAGTTACAAACAAGATGTGTAGCAAATGATACTGCTGGTATATAATGTTCCCTAACCTCATAAATTCACCACAAGCCTAATCACCCACTGTTATGTGGCCTGTGAGCTTTTTAGGCAAAAAACATTAAAAATTGCACTTTGTCTCAGAATCACTTGATATGCAGAGGACAGACAGTTTTTCTCAGAGTAACCAGAGGGATGTATTTAACCAATATTTCACCATTAATACCTGTACGAATATACGCAAGCCACTTTAACTTATGTCAGTTTAGGGAACAAAAAATTGAAAAAGTTAGTTTTGTTCCACATAACATGTACAGAGTCCTCAAAGAAGTATGAAGCTTCTTGATCTAGTATATATTAGAGTTGTCCTCAGCACAAGTATCCAATTCAGCATTCAGGGGAAAATAATTTAGATGCTAGGATCAATTTTTATTCCCTTCCTTGAATTCTGTGAATTTAACAACTGAGGGTTGAATGCAAAGAAGTATCACGGCTTGAATACATCAAGGCTTTCTGACACTTCCCAAACCCAAGTCATATTAAGCTACTTCAATTTTTTAAAATACCAACAATAGTAATTATTTTTAATACGAGAATAATTTACAAAAAAAAATTCTATCCACTCCTTCTAGATATAAAGTCTAGATTCACTCCCCACAACTAACCAATTAACCATGCACAGTTTAATTTCATTTGTATGGACAGACACACTAGACCTTATAAGAAAGTCCAGTATCACACAAAACAATTGAATATGCCCACGTTAATCTGCAATAGGTTTAAAGTGCCTGGCAGTAAAGCATACAGGTAACCAAACATTACAAAAAGTATTTAGCTCACACAATAAATGTTTAGCACACATCTCAGATAAGGAATTCAACTTGGCATTCAAGTGATAATTTCACAGAAAGCCCATACCATCTTTTTTCCACCAGCCACTCATTGTTTTGGGGTATTGGTTTATGTATGTATGTATTTATTTATTTGTATATCTTTATAACAAAAACATTCAAAAGCTTCTTTTTCCCAACTCTTTACTTCCTGCCCACCAGAAAAAATCCACACAGGCTCATGGGTGGGCTCTGTAGACAATATCATATGCACCTGAGGCAAAGCCATTTATTTACAGAAATGTAAAGCATTTAAGTGTTTAAAGATGTTTGGCCTGAGGTATGACATAACCGTAATATGACACATTGAAACTCACTAGAGAATTAGACAAGCTAAGAGATAATTAGGAATAGCCACTATAAACTGTTCAGTTATGTCTTAGCAGTACATCTGTAATTAGGTAACCCAAGAAGATAGAAAGCTGCCTTTTCAGATCTGTGCCATAATTTTTTAATAGTTTGGTACATGTTGTCCAGTTGTCTGTCTTGGAGAAATTTCTTGCCATGCAACTTGAGAATGAACACACCCCTTAGGAAATACGGATTTGTAAGCTGAAAAATGTACACTATTTGTTTTACCATGCTTAGAAGCCGAAGCCAACATGTAGAAAACAGTTATTTAAACCGATTCCAAAACGCACATTTATACATTTTAACAAGCAACTTGTGAAATAAGTCAAAAAACCTACACCACCTTTGTATAACTGCTTAAAAGTCTAAAAAGAGAAAGTTTTGCCTTTCAGTGACAGCCACAGGCACCCTTAGCTATCACAGAAAAATAATTCTGACTCTGTTAAGCCAGAAAATGAAGAAAAACTAATTTGCAATTCCTGTCTGCCACAGAACTCCTTTCAGCAACTGGATTGGTGGCTGAAGTATGTGGGTGGTAGGAAAAGCAGTGAACTCGTGTATGACCAAGGCCAAAGGCAATGGTACTCCACAAAAAGAAACTATCCCATCCTTGGGGTTTCAGTAGCAGACAGAGTTGCTCAACTGCTGCATTATATCACAGGCTGTTGATTCATTATTTGTTCAGAAAGAATATTCCCATCATCAGCATATGCTCGGTGAAGAACAAGGAGGATAAGCTTGAATACAGAAATATTAAAAAAAGTCATATGAAATAACCAGTTTTCATGGAAACTGACATATTTTTAAGCAGGACTTTAAATATAAATGCAATAAAATATTAAGCATAGCATGTGGTGTTCAAACTATGGCAATACTCTTTCATCTTACTTGGAGTTGGATTTCAAACTGAGTCCTGCAATATATCATAATCTGTTTCAACAGTTCCATTTTAAGCACTGCCATCAGTTGGATATGACCTTCCCACAAACAACCTGCAAATTATTTATAGCTATAAAATTAAAAATATAAAATACATCAAACTTGCAAAGTTCCTGAGAGTATTACTTGCCTGGCATTTTATTTCTTCACTATATAAGTTAATGTAGTAATCAAGACTCATGCCAACTCATTAGACAATTCGATAGGTCAACTGATAGTTTATCAGCTCTGTATTGGTGAATAGTATAAGCACAGAGTTATGGATGGGTTCCAGATAGAGCTTACAATAACACTTGCAAAACTACAATGAACAAATATTCTGTACTGTGTAGATGGGGACAAAGAAAACAAAGCTGAAAAAAAGCCAGAAGGACAAGATAACCTATCCAAATAAAATCAATGTTAGCAAAATAAAACAAATAAAGAGAAGAGAAAGGAAAAGAAGATAGTATTCTCTAAAGTTTGCAAACTCACATTATGCAGTAAAAAGAGGAAGGAAACATGACCAAAAGAACAAATAATTAATGAACTTTTAGAAATTACAACTAAATTCTGCAGTTATTCAGTAACAGGGTTGGTTGGTTGGGTTTTTTTTCAGATAAATTACATCTGCAGAAATTCAGAGAAATTCATCTGAAGGACAAAAGTAGGAATTGAGAGGTTCCCTATGAAACCGAACAGCAATCAGTGCTTAAGATGGAGGGAATGTTAATGACTGGAAGACATGCGAAAACACCATTAAGAGTCTGAGCTAATGCACCCTGATGGAAGAAGGAACTCAGATGAACTCCAGTTAAACAAAAAAGGAGTGTGCTTTTAAGAAAGACCGATTTATCTTTACCTCCTAAGGCCTTTACATAAATCCTCTCCCTGCACATAAAGACCAGTGGTGCCAGTTTTGGATTTTAAGAGTCATGCTTGGTGTTGTTTGGTTTGGTGAGTCAGCTGATAACTGATCTGATAAAACAGGGAGAGAGGGGATGCTCCTGAAAAAAGATACATTTGGGTGGATTCACAGGAAATTTTCCTTTGTTAAGGGCTCTCTTCTGAAATGAAAGAAAGGTAATGCTGGAGAAGAGAGATAGTTGTTGCACATAAGTACACAGCAAAAACAACCTCATAAAATTTAGACTTACTAAATTCAGTAAAGTTGTAAGAAGTAACACATTAACCTACCATGGTAAATTCAGCTGATGTTAACAGAGCTGTATGAGGAACAAATTTGGCCTACCATGTTTAATATGTAAAGGACATAAACATGATAAATCAAAAATGGGGGCAATATTCCTGGAAGAAACATCATTTTATCCCTCAAAAAAAAAGTGAAATACTTTCTACACTCAACCTGAGCTTTTATATAATAAACACCTTGTAAGAATAGTTCATGTAATTGGTTTATGACATCCATTTAAAATCAGATATCTTGCAAATGCTGCAAAACAGAAATCCTTGAATTGTTCATAATAACATCTTTTTCTACCTATAAGTAAACTTAATATTTCATCCCTGTATTTTTATTCCTAAGCACAAAATTTAAGTAATCAAAATTTAATTCTACAGACAATGACACCAACAGATGCCACAATCCAATGTAATTTTTCTAATGAGAAATTTGGTGTATTGTGTCTTTAGAGAAAAAGGATAATATTCAGACTACCTCTGTTTACTGTGTAGATTCCAGCTGATTACATCAAGCTAAATCAAATGGAATTTTTTGGAAGAACAAATGGAAAAATAATAGTCAAAACAACTATGGAGAAATAATTAAAAGTTGAGGAATGGTGATTAAGATGCTTATGGGGAAGATGCTATTTTTAGATGTCATCCAGAGGTTGCAAAAGGGATTTTCCAATGTCACAATCCAAAGAAAACAAAAAAGGTATTTCTTGAGAAAAGAACTGAGATGGTAGGAGAAAAAGGTTGAATGAGCATCCAGTACTCTAGGTGAAACAGCAGTGAGCTATTTGGGAAGAAACCTGGTAGCTAGGCTCAGTCATGGTATATGATGATACTTCTGGGTAAGACCCAACTGTATATACTTTTAATTACTTTCTCTTTCACTTATGCATTTGGGGGAAAAAAAAGGTGTTTAAGACATTTCATACCAGCTAGTCTTGGATGTTTGGTATGAGTAAAACATAAATCAGCCTGTCTAAGAGTACTCATGCAAAAAAAAGACTGCAAAGGCAAATGCAGGAGAAAAAATAAGGTGTCCAGTTATCTTCATTGTAGAGGAAAAAAAAAATCTAAATCTGAATAAATAAATATGTAAAATACCTTTGCTCCAGATAATGTCATGGTCCCATTCCAACAAAAGAAGTGTTATGACACTTTTATGACACTGTGTTATTTTACAAGAGTTAAGCAGATTGTATCTGTGCACATGTAAATGGTCTTCTTCAAGAACTACAAATTTATAGATGATGTGAAAGTTCTGGGACACGCTATTTTGGTCTATTAAATTAAAGGAACCTCTAGATCTCAAGCCAGTTAGAACCATTCCTGTTATCCTCAAGCAATTCTTCTGGAGAATCTGTTCCTAAATGAAGGGCCACAGTATAGCTAGGTGGCCAATGCATTTATGCTAGACGTAATCTCACCAGCTGGCTCCACTGGAATCACTGTTCTCTCAGGCTCTGAAAATGGAAAATTCAGCTCTAGTGAGGAGTTACCACAGGAGAGATTGCTCTTGTCCTTTTCACAGAGAGTGAGATAGGGCACAAAGAAAAGAGTTGCTAAAGTTTTTGATATGGTCTTTCCATACAAAGTCATATATTGGCTATGGAGAATACATGCCACCTTTTTCTTCATTTATCCTGCAATTATTCTAGTCCATAAAAGCAAGTGGATCTATGAAGATCACATTCTGTGGTTTCTTCACAAAAGCATATTCTGGGAGCAATTCTTATTTCTGCAGGCTGAGAACACAATTGCACAAGCATGCATGTGTTCCCCAAGACTGAAAGTTCAAGTTCCATCAAGACTCCTTTCTGGGCTGGCTTCTGAACTGCAGGTTGCAAATAACATTCTCTGCTAGCTTTTAAATTCATTACTGAGGGGTCTGATTTCATGCATTAGCATGTTCACACTCCTTTATCACCAGCCTAATCATTCGGCACATTTACACAGTATTCATTGCTCCTTATCCAGTTATTCCTTCAGGGCATTGACCACCTTTTGGAATTTCATCATTTGTGCTTAAGTTCCACATAAATCAGCCAGAAAAATATCAAGGAATTTCCCATATCCATTGTTTAAGCCATTTAAAACTAGGCTGGGTAAAACATTTGACAGTATGCTGAATAAAGAACTGAAGAATTTCATTTCCTGCTGTGGAAGTGGGAGTGATAAGATAATCTAATGTAGCATCTCCCTGTCCAATATCCATAGTTTCTTGATCACTAGTGCTTTAAAAAAATCATTCCATAAGGCAGCTGCTTCTCAGCATTGTTTTTTTCTTTTCTTTTTTTTTTTCTTTTTAACATTAAGACTATTCATTTCTCAGTTTGATGGCACATTTTTAAAATACTTCTATTAACAGCAGTCTTTTTTGCTGCATCTATCTTCATCAATCTCCATTATTATCCAGTTATATGTCTCTAAAGCACTCAGCTCCTCTGCAGCTCAGAGCGCAATTCACACCATATATCATTTCACACAGTCAATTATGACATTGCATTTCTCAGGAGAGGAAGAAAGGGAAAAAGATTCCTGCAGTGAGATTTTCACTTGTAGTCCTTCCTGAATATGCAACAGCAACCAGCAGACAGTAAATCCAGTATCTGGGAGTCAGATTTCTTTGCACAGTCTGTATTCACAAATGCATATTTTTTTGTATAAAACAAACAAAAAACCCCAACAAAGATAATAAAATTACAGTTGAAAACAAAACCAGTGTCATATAATCTTTTAAAAAGACACCTGATGTTAAATGGATTGGTCATTTTAGTTTTGAAACTTTGAAAAAATTAACATTCTCTTTTAAAGATTACTCTAAAACTTTCTTCAAGCATGGTTCTGCAACCTCCAAACCTGCTTTTCCATTGAATCTTTAATGTTAAATATCTTCCATCATTTTATGTATAACACTACTCATTAGGAAAAATGCATATACTCTTGATAAAGTTGTAAAGACAATGTCTTTTAGACAACAGAAACCATACTTTTTGATCTTGTGATGTGTTTTGTGTTTTCTGAAAAAGCCTACTGAACATTGCAGATGGCAATTGATAGGTGTTATTGTTTAAGAAATTATGCACTTGAATTGATTTCAATCATGAATGTTGTGCTGTTAACTCTCTTCTTTATAAAATCACCTGACAAGTTACTGTAATAAACATTGTGAACCTGACAAATTATTGTAATAAACACTGTGAACAACATGAACCAGGTTGATTTTATTGCATTGTTTATCCTAAAGATGACACAAGTGGAAAAACAAACATAGTTACTCAGAACTGGATCAACATAATCTTGTGTTTGCAATATGACTTTAGAGGTTGAAATAAGTCTTCAGGATTTTTTCCTGCTTTCTGATTTCTGCTCCTTCCATTAAGCCAAGCATTTCCACTGCAGGGGTAGAATCTGTGTGCTGGACTGATATATAGTGTTGGTCACGTTATTCTGGTCCTCATCACAAGGCAAATCAGCCATCAGATCTAGGGATAAGCTCTATGATGACGTGGGACATTTGACACACATGTTCCTCACCTGACTATGGTACAGAGGAGGATAAAGGAAATAAATAGGCAAATGGCAACACAATAATGGACAAAGAATAACAAGGAATAAAAGTGTACCAATACGGGTGGGAGCAGAAGTCACATAACCACGTAAGACTGTAACCTGGATGTGGAACGAGGAAACATGCACTTAAGCAAGGATCCCAGGCAGCACAATAGATAGGATATAATTTCTGATGCACAAGAAAAACAGATTTTTAAGGGTGGAGGAATCTCGAATCCCTAAAATTGGAGGGTCCCACCCTGGGGACTTGCAATTCTGACTAGAATATAGCTGCTGAAAAGTATTATACATGCTGCAAAGACAAGAACAAAAGCAAAGGTGTTGACACAATACATCAATGATATCCAACTGCCTTCTCCCACTTTCAGGTCACTGTCGTCTACCAATCTTATACTGGAACACTTCCTTTTGCTAAAATTTGTTCAAATTGGTCAAAATTGTTCACCCATTACATCACTTGGTCATGATAGCCTATAAAAGAATAAGAAGGGACACAGTATCTTAAAGAAGACATTAGCTCAGATCAAAATGTTCTCAGGTAGGGACACTCAGGGATTGGGTTTGGATATGGAGTTCTGTAACACTACTGGAGGAACTGATATTAATAGGTATTGTGTCACTACGGGAGGCTATCTTTCCAAACATGGATATTTACTAACAACAGGATACTGAGATTTCTGGATGCAGCAGCTCAGAGAGTTCTTCACCAATGAGTCACTAAACCTGTAAGAGGAAGTGCTATTTTAAATCTGGTAAATTAGACAGACAAATAATAGAACTTGTCATAGAAAACAGTCTGATGAAAAAATAGACAATTGTGCCCTTCCCATTAGGCTTTGTGAAGAAAATTTGAAGAGGTTCTTCAGCCTATAACTAATAAATATAATGTGAATAAATACAATTAAATAGACAAAAAAAAAAAAAAAAAGGCAGTTCTGCAGTGAGGAGGGAATTGAGGAGAAAGAATGGTTATATACAGCTGGGAAATGACATCATACAGATTTTTTTCTCCCATAAAGAAAGGTGATATAGAATATGAGGACAAAGTTAAAACTGGAAACAGGACTCATGACACGGAAAGGAAAGCTACCATGTAAGGAAGAAGTCAGTAGTTTAAGGCACTCAAGTCAGAAGGCAGAAAGCTATCCATCCATCCCACAACACCAAGAAGTTGAAAAAATATAAAAAAAAAAAAAATCCTGGCAGGATAGACTTATCAGGTTTCTTTTGTAAGATAAATGTAAAACACAACATAAGCAAAGTTGGAAATAATATTTCTAACTATCAAAGCAATGAGGCTTTGAAATAACCTTGCACTAAAAGCATCAGAGCAAACAACTTAAACAGAATTTTGATGAGTCCTGAGAGGTTTATAAACTGAATTAGAGGATGATGTTTCCTGCCACAGGGGGTATATTCCATTCATATATTTATTTTTGTCTTTCCCCATTGTTATCTTCATGCACTCAATTTGAAGATAGCTTGCTCAAAAGGAAGTGAAAGGTACTTTTGGCATGCAAAAGCCTCACAGATTATACTCAAATATCCTTAACTTTACTTGGGTCCTATAGAGAGTTTTCAGAGATGAACTATAGGACTGGCATTTCAGAAATAAAATTTTATGCAGAAATGATTGAAAAAAACAGATGTGGAAACTGGCAAGACTTGGTTAACACAGATCCCACTTTATTTATGCCCCACAGAACTAGACGATCTCTAAAGAAGGGAAAGAGAAGAAACAGCAGACAAAGAGTCCAGGCACACCCAGAGGAAAAAAAAGGATAAAATAATTTGAAATTTTTAAGAAGGACTTAAGAATTGGGGTAAAATAAGGAAGAAGAAATGATTGATAGAGAGGTAAAGAATAACAAAATGCTTGTTTTTCTTTACTGTTTATTTACTTCAACCTGTTTCTAACTAATATCAATATAAAAAAATCAAGAGGGAATAATTTCTATGTATATTCACAATACTTTAGTATTATTACTCATGTAATGATTAGGAACAATATGTTCATAACCATCCCTTTATACAGAATTTCACAAGAGAGTAAGATAGCTTTTATTTTCTGCAGAACTCAGGTAAAAGACAAGGACAAATGCCTCTTCCTCAAACACATCTCTTAACTGGAATGATGTCAGCCTGATGGTGCTCTGTAACCTTTACCAACCAATGGGCAATGTATTTTACTGTAGGCCTAAATGAGGGCAGTATCAGAAGCACTTCTTCTTATCATAGGCAATGTCTTTCAGCTAAAATAATATCAAAGATCCACAAGCTGCTTATCTACACCTATAAAAATTACAACAAAAAGAAAGCAAAAGATTGCTCGTAAATATTACTGTAATCTTCTGATTTTTAGTTGGTTAATGAGGGCAAAAAATATTGCAGGTGGCTAATCTTTACTGATATGTGAGGTCATTTTCCATTGCAGATCTTAATCCATGTTTTAAAATATGGCATACTGTAGAATCCATAATGCTAAGTTCCAGGACACCTATTAATTGCTTAATGTAATAGACATGTGCTTTTGGAATTTTTTTTTAATTTGGAATTTGCTTCACTAAGCCACTAGTACGTTCTAACTCCATATTATTATCTCTAGCTGAAAGATAAGCACACTTAAAATTTATCCGAAAACACAGATTAAGGATAGATAATTATAATATTTATCTTTATATTACATTTGTGTCTAGCAGTATAAACACATATTTACTGCTATATAAATTTAAGTCTGTATAGAGATACTTAAAATCAACAAATATAAATATGATTATTTATATCTATGATTTTAAACTGTTAGTTTAACCATTTGGGAAATTTAAAATTACTCTCTTCTTTGTAAATTTAATATAACCAACATTATGAAGAAACATAAAATAAATGAAAGAGCTAAGAACAATTAAAAGCATGTATTTACATTACATATCTCAAAGAAAATGCATAGCTAAGTAGATAGAAGTATTTCTCTTCCAACTTCCACCTTTTTCTATTAAAAAAAAAAATCAAACCCATACCTCTAGCTGTTCAAACAGAAGGCTATGACCACACAGCTATATAGGAGATTATCTGTGTGGAACAGAAGACAGAAAGATATGAACCATAACTATCAAATTACACTTAAATTTGATATTGGGAATGTGGCTTTAGATGTCAGCACTATATCTTCTAATTAAGACCAATGGCACATCTTCCTAGTGGCATGTAGTTCTTGTCTCTAAGAAACAACATCCCTCATCCCCAAAGCTAAAAACAATAAAAGGCTTCAGCATGTGCCTCTACTTCTGCTATCCTATGCAGCCCAATGTGTATTTTGTATTAATTCTATAAGGCAATTTGTTGGAATTTAGTATGCTCTGATTTAGCCTACAGATTACATTCTGCAGTAGAAAAATTAGCATCAGATAAAGACCTCAATACCAGAAGTAAAACCAGAAAGCTTAGCTTTATTTTTCACAAAAAAATTTAAAGCAAAAAAGAAAAGTAAAAAAAGAAAAAAAAAACCCAAAAAATAACACCACCATTGGGCCCTAAACAAAGAAACAGAAATGAAAAAGAAAGTCCAGTTTCTGTACAGAAATCAGCAATGCAGGAGAGGGTCACATTTGTTAATTAGCTGTTCTTTTAATGATCCATTAATATAACAAGATACATATTTAGTGTTGATGCTAAGGTAATGTTCCCTGGGTTTATGCATATTCATGGTCAAAATGCCTCTTTATCTAAACCATTTGCTCCCCGATTCTGGAGTCCCTACTTTATATGTATTTGTCATTTCTGCATGCAATAGGTGTTAGCACTTCTACCAGTAAGTTAGTATGAGCCACTGCCAGTGATTCCTTTTGCTTATATTGCAACTCTCCTAAAATACTAATATACTGAAGTCTTCAGTTTGTAGCTACTGATGAACACAGAATGACAGCCTTTAAGACTGACTAAATTCATGATGCAATCTTGTGATTTTAAGCCATTTATAACTAGACAATTAATTATCTGTTATTCCTGCCTATACTTTCATACTTGTTCCTATTGGACCTTCTGTGGACAGCAAAGTTATGTTCATATAACTATCTTGGACACTGTTATTTATATTCCAAAACCATTTTGTTTGAACAGCATATATTCTTGAGGGCATCACTGCCATCCCGGGGTACCTTGACAGAAATTTGCCAACAGGAACAGCCAGGGAAGAGATTGTCCCCTCTACACTGTTCATCAGACCACATCAGGAATATCACCCTGCATGCAGGAAAGACATCAACAAAGTGGCTGGAGGTGAGAGGAAGCCACCAAGGTAGTGGGGCTGGAGTCCTTGCCCTGCGAGGAGAGGCTGCAGGACCAGGGCTGGTTCAGCCGGGAGGAGGGATGACTTCAGGGGCACCCAACATCATCTCTGGCACCAACGGGAGGGGATGGAGGAGAGATGCAGCTGGGCTCTTCACAGCAGTTCGTGGAGGGAGGATGAGTGGCAGTGGCACAAGCTGAAACAGGAGAGGCTCAGGCTGGAGATATGGAGAAGCCTTTTCCCCAGGAGGACAGCCCAGCAGTGGAGCTGGGGCCCGGGGAAGTTGGGATGTCTCCTGCCTGTGGAGTTTCACACCCCTACTGTGTGAAGACCTGAGCAGCCTGGTTTGACCCTCTGGCTAAGCCTGCTCTGGGCAGGGGCTGGGACTGGAGACCTCCCCAGGTCCCTGCCAGCCTTTGTGAGTACATGGGTCTGTGATTCTTGTTGAGAACAAACAGTAATTAGGCTTGCTTTGGGTTGGTTATAGCACCTAGAGTTAGCGTGATCCTGCCCCTCTGTATCTTTACTGAGGTACTTGTCCACTTTCCTCATGCAGCAGAATTTGCCTTGATGTGAGTGTCTGCCCCAAATCCTCACATCCTCATATTTTTTTTGTAGTATCAGACTTACTGCTTCTTTCTGCTCAATCCTTAATGCCTTTCCATTCATCAGTTCATCAGTTCAATCAATTTATGCCTTGTTTCTTATTTCCTGTTACAAAAAACATTGCCTGCTCCCTACACCTTCCCAATCTCCTCTCTCTTTTTATTATTTCCCATGACTACCTAATTTCCTAATGCCCATATATCATCACATAGACTGAGAAAAACATAGAAAATGAAGACCCAGAAGGTGCTGCCAAAGACACCTGAACATGACGTCAATTTCTAATATATAATTATTAATATCTACACCACCAAGTGAATACAAATTGAGCAACTACAAACTATCATAAAGTTAATTTTACACTCATGAAACAGTCTATAAGGATTTAACCACACAATTTTCCCTCTGTTAGGAACTGTGCGAAGTCAGTGGAGCTTGCTAAAGTGATTTTTCTTCCATTCTGTGTGATTTTTCTTCCATTCTGTATGCCAAGGCTGATACAAAGGATATGGTATAAAATAATTTCCCTAACATTATTTTGCATAGTTTCTCACGGACA
This sequence comes from Ciconia boyciana, assembly GCF_034638445.1. Taxonomy (NCBI): domain Eukaryota; kingdom Metazoa; phylum Chordata; class Aves; order Ciconiiformes; family Ciconiidae; genus Ciconia; species Ciconia boyciana. Next base: position 53,854,838 of record NC_132937.1, on the reverse strand, counting down.
TTTAAGCACACAGAGATACTGAAGGAAACTAAATGACTGAGATATATCTGCACATGATAATAGTGGGAATTTCCATCAGTATGTTGAAATGTGGATTTGATTACATACAACACCAAGCAAGCTTATTTGTTAACACAATTAAAACAGTTTTTTGGGAAAAAAGAAGTAAATGTCTGCATAAGTCAGCAAAGACATATTCCTATACTGTAATTTAATAATTTTTGTTAAAGTAGCAATTTAATTTAAAATGCAGCTCTGATTTCTGAAGTTCAAAAAAGCCTATGCTATGCACTAAGCTTAGCAGACTATCAGTTCTGAACCAAGGGGACAGAACAAGTACCTGCCCAATATACACTATTTTGCCTTTACAATTTTTCTTTCTCTCTTCCTTCATTGCTCCTTTTGAAGCAATTTCATCAAAGCAGACCACTAATTCACCTTGTTGGATTTTGAAACCACAAAAAGCAAGTGGTTTTGAATTAATCATTAAAAATTCACTCACTATTACTGACAATACTATACCTAAGTTCTATTCGGATATCAGGCTTCCAACAAATCCACCAGCTTAAGACAAAAAGGTAGAACAGGCTGATTTTTTTTTGGGGGGGAAGGGGAATGGAGAAATAAAATGCTCATAGAGCTGCTTCTGGAATAAATCACTCCCATATTTTCTTCTCTGTAGGTTAAAACCAAAGAGAGAAAAATTCATACACACATATTCCAGACTCTGTGGATCCAACTTCACTGTAGAAAAACTGTAGTTTCTAAATAGACACAGAGTATCCAATATACCTTGCAGGTCCTTAGGCACATTTCTTAATATATTTTAAAAATAATCTATTTGATTGTTTTAGATTCATATATGGAAGCCAGAGTGCTTCACCAAGATTAATGTAAAAAGGTGAAAAATCCTTCTATAACCTATTTTATCACAATTCTGGTTTAAATCATAGAGAACTGAGGCCCAAAAAAGTTTATCTATGATAAAGATAACACAACTGGTCAGCAATGCATGCAGGAATAAAAGTCACATCATACCTTTCTTGCAATCTAAAAATGCAACAGAATTTTTTTTCCACAGGATGGGAAAGAAGTAAACATTCTCATTATGTAGAAGAATGCGTCTAGAATTTTCAGAGGCAAGTGGAGGAACTGGCTCTGAGTACTTAGACCATATTAAACCCATGTTTTGCTCCCCATAAATTCTCAATAAATTTCTTGTCCAGGTCTTAGTCTAGAAGCTGCATGATGGGCAAGGTATGCAGCATCTGAAAACTGAATTCAGTACACAGGGAGTGGTCAACAGATTTATTTCTGTGATCCATTACAGCATAGGGAACACTCACCTCTGCATAAAAAGAACTTTCTTAAGGGTGAGTACTATACCAAAAAATGAATTCCTGGAGGGATGATACCCCACCCTTCCTTCTTGTCCAAACCTCACTATCTTTTGGTTCTAATGCAGATTCATTTCCATCTTCATCATAAATAGGAATTGTAATAAATACCTACCATAGTACATTCATATTCAAAAAATAAGATTGTTGCAGTGCCCACACTATTCCACCTGAGGAAGAGGGAAGAACGAATATCGTTGCTACTGAAGGAGATCAGGTAAGAATGACACAGAGCAAACAGAACAGAAATAAGCTTCCCATTCAAATAGTAATATCTCTGTAGAAAGATAACTAGTACTCTTTGGATAAGGCATTGTAGGCATAAAAGATTGTACAAGATGATGCAAAAATTCAATACATTTATTTTGAAAGCACACTCCAGCAACAGTCTCTGTGTAGCAGAAAAAGTGTTACAGTGGATTGTCATTTCAAGGCTAGATTTATGTCCTATATCTTGTAGCAGAACTTGTCGGATAAACTCACTGTTTAGACTCTACCAATAATCTTTTGTTGCTTGCTTTCCCAAAAGTCTGCAAAAAATCTGGTATGATCAGACTGACAAACATCTTGTTATAAGGCATAATGGAGTACAGCCAACATATTTGGATACAGGCCTGCACTACTAATCTGAAAGCTACAAGTAAGGAAGAGAAGCCATGGAAAGCGTACAAGAATAAAACTGAAGCTGACTTGAATGTAATCTTCAAATAAGGATTTAATAAGACAATTATGGAATGTTAATTAAAAATGCCAACAGATTAAACACATTCATCATGATTTAACAATTCAGCATGTGGCAACTGATTATTGAAACCACATTGTGCTTAATGGTACTGCAATTGAGGATGAGCAATTTAGGATTTATTCTGATTCTGTGGTCATCCATTCATATCTTTTCAAGTAATTGCCATTCTAAATCTAGATATTAGGAGCACAGTAAATGCTACAAAGCTGTTCTGCAAGCAGCTGCTTAATTCTGACCATATACAGGCTTTAGCCAGGTCTACAAACCCACTTGATAATTTCTTTATCTGAACATGGAAACGTATGCATTTTGTCTATAGGTGTGCTTGTATAAAGTAACTTCTAAAAGTTTATGCTCTTCAATACCATCACTGTAAGCTTTATGGCAACCATGAGATGAGGATCACATCAACATTCTTAAAAAAATCAAAAACAAAAAAAAAGAAAAGGAAAGGAAAGAGACCTAGGGAAAGGGAAACAGACTTTCTGGCACTGGCAGTGAAAATGCTAGAACTCAAGCCTTCTGATCATTGGTGTAAACTGTATACTCATCCACCAGTACTTTTTGCTGATACTGAAATTGGCAGTGTCCTACTTAACACAGTTCAGGAGCAGGAGTTTCCAAAACCCTTCGTCAGTGTCCTAGACCAGAGGCAACCCAATGAACCAGGCCAGGACATGACAGCTAGGAAATATGCAGGCATACAGACTTACTTTTAGGTCAGAAAACTAAATTTAGACTCTGAACCCTGCCAGTGATTTTTCAGTAGTATAATTTTTCTAGGAATAATGCCCTGGCATAGCTTAGTGTGACCCAAAAAGGAAAAAGTTTAAGCATTTCTAACATTCTCTAATCCCTCCGATGTGCTACCTTTCCCTTAGATAGTCAAAGCTCCCTACACTGGATTCTCCAACCCTCATCCTCAGGAGGCAGCCTGGACCCGTGTGAACAGGGAATGGAAAAAAAAAATCCCTCTTTCATTTGCAGTGATGCTGAGAGGCATTGACCAAGGCTGGAGGACTGCGGACAGATATTAACTGTAAGAGGCAGTGTTGATCCCAAAGTCTCTATGCCTATATTCAGTGCAGCTAAGAAAGCTCTGTACGACTGGGAAGCAAGGGAAGCGTTCTTGAAAAGCCTGTGTTCCTAAAGCATCACAGGCCATAGTTCAGAACTCTCTTCATAACTACTGGAAAAGCAAAACTGAAAGAATAAGCTGTGACTTGTTCCTCTAGTCTGTTTCAGACAACTTAGTAGTGAGCATTTGCTAAAATGTCTACATTACTTCAGACTTATGAGACTCATGTTGCAAATCTGGCATCTAGATAGGCATATGCACATTATAAAGGGGTATGTGTGTGTACCTATATCTGCAATTAGCTATATATGGCACGTATGTATTACATATACACATACAAAGAAAGAAGGAAAACTAACAGAACTTCAAAGATATGCCAGCCTAACACAGAAATATGAAGGTATGAGGAATGGTAAACTTGCAAGCAGCTAAAGCTATGCAACTGCATTTTTTACTAGCGTGATCAGTTAATATTTATAAAATAGAAAATTAGCAAACATTTGCCTAGCAGTAGAAAAACGTATTCTTAGTCAAGGATGTAATCTAATTTCAACAAAAACGAGTACTTTCCTCCAAAATGTTTAAATGAGCTACTAATTTCATCATCACTAGTTTTTAAAAGATCATAGTTCTTTTCACTCATGCTTTGCCTCCTATAGAACAATTCGAGGTGAAATTCATGACCTCAGGTAGAAGAGGAAGTTTGGAATACCTCAGGTCAGTATCCTGTCTTCCTTGCTAGAGACCTTTTATATTATTCTTTCATCTACTTGATCCTTACCCTTCACCCAGTGTACCTTAATTAATAAATAAAAAAAAATTATATAAATTTTGCCAATGATATAAAAAAGATGAATTGCTCATTTTAATGAAGTAAGACCTTATAAAACAGTGATGTTGAGTGTTTGCTTTGAAAAGCTAGAACTATATGTATTTTGAGTGTAATAACTCTTCTTAACTAATTTCCTGCATGAACTACTTATACTGCAGTTGCAATTTACAGTTTCAAAAGACCTTTATTAAAATGCACAGAAGCAAGACTTGCACACATGAAGAGCATCCCCATATTGTATTACTGCAAAATAAGCTACTAGATATTTGAATTAAGCTAATGTAAGGTGGAAACAGTGTAATGAAAAAAGTTTCCTGTACTTCAGTGAAGCAAACAGAAAAGCTACTTAATCTGATGGAAACTAGGGAAATTTTCAGTTGTAGGGAAGAGGTATCTGGAACAGATATTAATAAGTTTAACTCTATTTAAGTACTGTGGTAGACCAAACAGTGTTCTATATCATTACACAAACAATGGCTTAGTTGTGTTTCAATTTTTCATTTTCCTAATGTGGGCAAGGCTAATAACTCAGTCTTTCTAAAAACAGCCTCCTTTCCTCCTGCGTCAACTCCAGCACTAGATACAGTCACAGGACAGTTTTGGCAGCTGTGGGACCTAGATTCAAAGCTTTGGAATGTAATCTTTTTTTCCTGAGCAGTAGTGTCTTGATTGGCTTTCTAACAGAAAAAGAAAAATATAGGAACAGTTAGGGATCCAAAACATTCAACGGTCATGCTTCTATTTTTAAAGGGATGCAAATAATATAATTAAGAGGCAATGAGAAAAATGGACAAGAAAGCGTTAGAACCTTTTGGTATCTGAGTACTTGTAGACATTTAGAATTAAGGCAAGTGGGAAATGCCAATGGTCCATCCTATTTTTTGTTTTCGATGATTCACAGATCTCTAAACATATTTAATACTTTCCCTTTTTAAAGCAGGTGAACCTTTAAGATAAAAACCTTGATCAACTTAGAGAAATTTAGTCTGGAGGAAACAAGTAACAATTTTTTAAAGTATAGACTGAAAACCATTTCAAAACATTTGTGGCAGGAAATGATTTTCACTGAAAACAGTCCATACTCAAAACAGCAAGTGGATAAGGAGCAGTCATGAATGTGGGTTGAATCATGAGACAGAACTTTAACAAAACAATTTTTTTAAAGATTACTATCATGTATTAAAGAACCTGAGAATTATCAGTTGTGAGAAGAGTAACACAAAGGATGATGTTACTCAGAAAAATCAGAACATAATTTATCAGCTGGTGGCCAAGTGATTTTTCTGAACTGATGAAACAGCTGAGCAAGGTTATATGGAAGAAGAGAATCCCACTATCTGCAGTCAAGTTTCCATTTCACTGAACAAACTGAAAAGGCTGCTCTCATCTCTAAAGATATGAGATTCTCCCACAGCAATGATGTTTAACCTGTGGCCTAGGGGCATCCTGTTGTTCTAAAGAAACCAAATGGTTATGGCATGAAAGTGAGCTTCACAAACCATGTTCTGCCATGCCATGCAGCTGCTACAGGTGGCCTACGAGAAGTCTGTGCCCTAATTGTTTCCCACTGCTTTCCTCACCACCCCAGACAAAGCCCCAGTTTGATTTGCATCTCTCTGAGGGCATTATTTTCCAGATAACTCTTAAACAATTCCTGGTCTCTAGGTGCAAGTAGAAATTCAGGCAGCTCTGCTTTACACCCCAAAATATTGACGTCAATCTCATGGTTTTGCCAGGACAGACTCATGATTTTCAAATAATTGGGTTGGCAGCAACATACATAGGACTGTCTTAACTTGCACCAGGGAGATCTGTTCTCTACAAAGAGCAAATACAAGGTATGGCTAGTCAGAGAAGAGTCCCTCCTATCATGAAACCATTTTTCTTTATCTGTCATGTCAGCAGTTGCATGGGGCAAGCCCTGTAATTCCTGCGGTCTGGTGATTTCTTATCCCTAAGGAGATCAAAGCTGGATTCTGAAGCACTGTTTTATAACCATTTATAAATATGTGATCTTTAGCTGAGAAGCTTGGAAATTCCTTAGTCAACAGGCTGAGCATCCTCTACTGTTACACATCAAATAATTCAGAGCACTCCCGATACTTAAATTCTGAAAACTATCCCCTCCATCTGAAATGCATAAGCGATACACTGTAAATACCAGAATCAACTGTTACACAGGAAAAAAACCAAAGTTTAGACACACATCTTAGATCTTCTTCACTGTGTACAGGGTTTGCTTTCATTCTTACTTCATAATGATGTAGAGAAATTCTAGTCAGTAACTTCATTTCAGAATCAGACCTCAGCACAGAAAACTGGATTTTTATCTAAGTTTTTAAGTAATTTCTCAGTACAACAGTTATTTCTTATAGAGTTGCCTCAGGATTCATGAATCCCAAATAGTATTATCCCTGAGTTTCAGGAACACATAAATAGGAACTTTCAGAAAATTGTAGGAGAATAATCTTTGGGATGTTCTTTAAACTACAAATTCCTTACCCTTAAGTTTTGTTTCTACTAAATATTCTAAATCCATGTGCTCATTATATTTTAATTATTTTGTCCTAGTTCTTAAATTATTTTCAATATTTTTTCCAGAAAAAGAAAGAAAAACAACGTAATTTAGGAATTGAGAGTTTCATACCACAGTGGCTTCCTTTGAATAATTTTGTTAGTGTAATCTCGGCTACTGGCTTTGCACAAGACAGAAAATGATAAAAATACAAATCTTCCTCTGGCTTCTAGTAATTTCCGCCCCCTGAAGTTAATGATGGTAGAGCTACACCAATAGGCTTAGGTTTTAGTGCTTATATTGAAACGGAAACTCTAAGACCTAATGGCTACAGTATTAAGATGCTAAATCACATTGTTTGCAAGGACGGAAATATAATTGAAAGATAAGGAAAGCATCTCTATGAGCCATTTCAATGACCAAGCTAAAGCCTACAGATTCCAGAAACAGGGCATCCGCTATGGTACAGCAAAAAAGGTGACATACTGTTCTGTATTCTTCACTGGACATTGAGTATCGCAAGCTAAGGTATTTGGGCTAACATACTTTTTAACACACAAGCTTGCAAACAATTGCTTAAAACTGCCTCGCAAGCAGGTTGTGTGAGTATTTCCTCATTCACCATGTTTGCTGTAGTAACTGTTTACAAAAAACAAAAGCTCTTTTGATCTCTCCAACTTCTGCTGAGAATTGCAAGGTATTATTTTAACACCACTGCTAACATCTTTAAGGCATAAGCCCTATGCCTTAGCTATACACACCTGCTCTCTGACTGTGACCGTTGTCTCGTTTACACCATAAAAGACTTATCTGGCACCTCTGGAAACGCATCTCTTCTCCCAAATGGTTATGGAGTTATGAGGATATTACTTTTCAACATCAAAAGTGAATCACCCTTTTCAGATGCTCTCAGGTACCCACAGAAATAGTCACACATGGTCTTTTTTTGGAGAGTGAAGACACATTCTTCAGACAGTAACTTCTAAATGTGGTTCACCGGCCTGAATTTTCCCAGAAAGCATCAAATCAGCTCACGTCATCATCAGGGGAAAATACAAAGGTTAAAGATTTTTATAAATGATAATTAAGACACTAGCTGCACAGCTTTCATTAAGGCTCTGTGTGCACACTGATTTTGAAAAGATGCAAACAGATAAGCCTACCCTATGTTAGTCATAGGACTCCTAAAAAGAACCAAAGTGGGATATTTATTGGGGAAGTATGATCAAAGAGGCTGTTTCCTCCCTGTCTCATTTGTTAGAAAAACATCTTTGCAGTAGATTTTTTCATTAGATGCACCATGATCACAGTGGAAATTACAGGAAAAAAAGGATCGGTCCTATCGATTGAGAAAGATTGGTCCTAAAATATAGCTTGTGCTTTCTGTTCTGGAAAACTATACTCCATATCTCTGCCTCTGCGACACTTTTTGTATCACTCTAGCCAAGCCACTTGTAGCATTTTTTCTGATACGTTAGTAATCACGTACCCGTTGTTCTTGTAGATGCCTTATCTGTTATCTTCAGCTTGATAGACAAAGATGCTGAGCACTCATGACTGCATCCGAGGTCAATAGTTCCCCTCTGAACTTATTGCAATGTCAGGTGAGGTGAATTGAAAAAAATGGATCCTTGTGTCTCAGACAGAGCACTCAAGAAAAGTAGATACTTTTGATGTTAAAGTCTGTGAGGCTTTGAGTCTACATCTCTAAAATAGGAACAATATCCTGTCTCTGCCACAGAAATTTAGGAAAACAAATTCACTAATATTTAAGAAACAGAAATTTAGAATAAGTGACAGAGAAAAGCCCTTGTTGAAATTAATGCTTGTCTTTGAAATAAAGTCTGCATAGCACACAGTCAACAAGTCATGAGACCACACATACATTTAAAATATTTCAGGCAAAATATAGAAAAGTTACTTCAAGCTCTTCCATACTACCTGTTCCCTACTGAATCAGTCACGCAGAAAAAACTGTGTGTCCTTCTGTAGTTGAAGATGGTATCACAAAGACATTAGGTTGGAATAGAAGTTCCTTAAGTCATACCTAAATGAAGATTGCAAAGTCATATTTTCTCTGCAATATTCTTTCAGTGTAGCTGTGTTTTCATACATACCTAGCTACACAGAAAGAAGATCAGAGGAATGACACAGCATCCTTGTGAAACAGTAATAAAAAAAGAACACTACCTTGAAGTCAAATCTATGAATAATATGCAGAGCACTTTCTGCTTGTGTGAACACAATCACAATACACTTATAAACAGGCATAAGATCAGCACAACTCAGAAAAACAATAAATCAGTTCACTGGTACCGACAAAACGGTAATAAAATGTTGCTTGATTCTCTGGACCACAGAGAATAAATGTTTTTATTGAATAATAATTTCAGCCATACCTCCTCAATGAATGGATGGGGGTAGAAGAAGATTGGCATTCTCTGTTCAATGAATGTTAATTGTCCTGGCCGTAAAGTGGTTGCTTGATACAATCCTGAACTGCCATAAAATTACCCACAGTGGTAGAACAAAGTGCTGGTTTTGCCTGATCTGAAATCTCTTTTAGCAGTTGCAAAGCACTAAGGATAACTTGTCTGAGAGCAGATGGGTTAACACAAACATGGTGGGTTGTTTAATGCCTTCACTCCTTTTGTTAACTGGATTCTTTGACCTGAGCAACAAAACTTATCAAAAGACATCCACCCCATCCTCCCAAAGTCCTAGCTCTACATGCTCCCATCAATGATAACTGGCTAACATTCACTCATATGCTAAGAAAGGCAACTTCAGGCATTGCCCTCTGAGGCTATGAGAAAAAGTTGATTTAAAAGGCGCTAAGCATGGCTGTGCCAACACTTAATTATTCTAGAATCACTTTCCTTTTCTTTCCTGTCCTATAGAGTCTTTATTTTGAACTTTAATCCCTAAAATACGTCACCAGTTCATGGTAATATCAGAAAGTAATGCACCACCACTTCTGTTAAACGACAATGTGTTGGACATCATAATATATCAGCCCTTGAAAATACCAGACCTATAAATTTACTGCAGTTTAAAATCAGCTGGCTTGCTTTACTTCATATTAAAGCATGATTAAGCATGACTCCCAAGTTTTTTACTTCCATTCTTTTCTTCAAAAAAATCAGAGAATTAGCTGCTAGACAGACATGAAGTTGTTCAGACCTGGAACAAATATCTTGCCAGGCATATACAGAAGAGAGTGAAAATATATTTTTCATAAAACTGTTTTCCCTGTTTGTTACATTCCTTGGTGTATTTTATAAAATTATTCTTTTCAAAGCATTATTTATTTTCACATAACCTGTGAATTTAACTTTACTTACTCATATTTAATAAAAAATAAACTCCCTTTGCATGTGCAAGTCAAACAATGGCAGCAAATTAGACTGACAAAATTCTGAATGAGAAAAATTTTCATTAGAAAGCAAAAAACCAATCTGTGCTTCTTTTGAAAAAGTCTGTCCTTAAAATAATAAAACCTCATATGCATTTGACACCCATCCTATGAACAAGTCTTTATTTACATGGAATTTCCAATATTTTTAGGGTGACATTTTTATATAGCGAATCTGATTTTGTAACTTTCCATAAATTGATGAAGCAGAATGAAAGACCTATCACAAAAACCTGTATTTCTGCAAGCATTTCTGATCAAATATTTTAGAATAGTAGAAGATTCCTACCGGATCTTCTGTTTTGTGGTTATTCAGCAAATCAGATAGGAAATCATCATGAAGACTTTCTCTCCGAATCAATGTAAATTCACGTAGGAAAACTGCTCCTTGATTTTGGTCTCCACAGACCTAGAAGAAAAACATGGTATTAGGAAAAGCAAAATTTTAATTCCATCATAGCCACAATCATAATATCCAGATAAATCAGACTGGAAGAATAAAATGTCCATTAATGGTCCTTTGCTTTCCCTTACTAAAATCATTCTAACTGGTCAGCATTGCCATTAATGAAAACAAAGACATGCATTTAAAGAAAGTTAGTAAGTTAATGAATAACTGCCATTTACATGAGATTCTGTTGTAAAATAAGTTTTTCTATTTTGTTACTTACAGCTGTGGTCTATAAGGCAGTTAACAGTTAAAACCTCTTTTGTGAAATGAATTAATATTTAGACAGTATTTTTACTTTTTGGAACAGATCATGTTTGTCCAGCATTTTACTGCTCTATCATAAGAAGTTAGAGCTTAAAACTTCTGAGGGCCAGAAAAAAATTTGGCTAGCAAACTTAAATAAGCACATATATTCAAAATAATTTAAACTAACTTTACACCTATTGTTTTCAAGTTCAGGAAGATATGTAAGCTACTTGAGAAAGAGGTTGCTTCTTTAGTAAGTGTCTGACCAATAGCTATCAAAATGTCCTAGGTACTATTATGGTATTGTTATCATTTTTGGAAATAAATAATGAAAACAAATCCACATCATCATTCATGCTCCCACATCCTTTTTTTCTTTGGTTATCCAAGCCAAAGAATGATTATTTTTTTTTGGTATAAAGTAAATTTTAAATGTTGGAAACTGGTGAAATATCAGGGAGGGTTTTTTACATATTAATGGAATATGTTGCTTTTCATTAGACTGACTATAAAGAATTCCACTACAGGTGAAATATCCATAAAGGTTGTTAACAACCAGAAATAGGGAGTATATTATCAACTGGAAATCTAGTAGATTTTTCAGTTTTCAGCACTTCACAACATATTTTGAAGGTGACTCAGCTTGAGAGAATAGTATGTTTTATCAAAAAGGCTAAGTAAGAATATTTTGTACTTTAGTATTTGATAACAGACTGCAACTCTAGTATGAATTAGACAAGTGTAACAATCTTAAAAAATGTATTTATATTAGATACTAGTTTATCTTCCTATAAAGGTATGTGAGATACATGTGCATGGTAATTGTGGACTTTGGAGTTTCTGGTTATCTTGTTCTGTTTCTCCATCTGAAGAACAAGATACTATAATCAGGAATGGTAGATGAGGTATTTCTTCATGTATTTAAGATAAGCACAGGACTTATAAATAGACTGTGGTTATTACTTACAAGTGCTGTATTACCAAATTTATTTTACTTAAAAGAAAGTCCATGCTCTGCTGCTTTTATTATGACTATTTCTTGTATTCATCCTTCTGCATAGCCAGATGCCATAGTTATCCTGGCTCTACTTATCCTAGCTGAGAAGTTCAGAGTAAAAGAAGGGCCTGGGAGTACCATGAATATGATGTGTAGTGTCCAAGGGGAGGATGAAGTATAGATTTGCCTTGCCACTCCCTACAAGTGAGTTGGTATTGCTGTTTGGGAGGAGGCAGTCCTCCCTGCCAGCTGGGAAGTGAGATCAGAGCTGCTGTAAAGCTAGTGCAGCTATAATGGGGTGACTAGAAGGAGATGAGCTAATAAAATTGAAGTGGGGGATGGGAATCTTAATATGAAGTGGGTAATAGGAAGAAGTAAGAGTCCCTGAATTCAAACTTTATGCTGGTTAACATAGCAGACTTTTTCTTTGACGTAAGCCTCTTGTTTCTAGTAGTAAAACACAGCACACCTAACTCTTTTGGTTGTTTTGAGCTCCTCTGCTGTAAATTTTAAGTTAAAAAAAAAAAAAAAAGAAAAAAGAACACTTTCCATAAAAGAAACAGAGTTTTACAAGCGTGGGATTTTAAAATTTATACTTAGCTTCCCATCTTGTGGATAATGTTGAGAGATACACCCATTGATATTACTCCTATATTATTGAGTCATGGCAATGAAGAATTCTCAGGGGTGTCAGAGGAAGAAACGTGCATGTGTCCAAAAGAAAAAGAAGCCCTGCTACTGACACATATTCTTTTTGTAATAAAAATTATGGACAAATGATTATCTTACAAACAAAAATGTCCCTGAAATAGATCATAGTTCATAAAAATGTTTCATCCTAGGAGTGGGAAAAAAAGTTCAACAATAAAGGTTATTTCAAGAAAGGAAATCTGTATTTTTATTTTACTTTTAAGTAACAGTCTCTACTTGTGATTTTAAGCACTTATGGTCAGCAAATGTAATGATAAAATTATGATTAATTTGGTTGTCTTACAATTTTGTGCTTCTAATTTCAGAAGTCAAATTACAAACCATGTAAAAAAGTCACTTCCTCACCAATTAGTCACCTTCCTATTTCACCTATTTTGCCACAACACAAATATACCCAGATTCTGCAAAATCTTTTCCTTATAAGAGCAGTCAGTTTCCTGTTATTACAGTTTCTAACTGGCTTTCAAAAAGAAAGCAAACCTACTGAAGTACTGTTATCTTCCTAAGTTATCAAAAGTTAAAGACTTCATAAAGTCTTCATTTGCAGTATCAATAATCTCAATGAAGTATTGCTAACCTTCAAAACTTAACTATTTACTATATCAATATTAATGCTTTAACTGCTGATAATTACATAGGAGGGAAGTAGATGCCAGAGGCACTATTCAGGAAGAACAGACAGACCAAGAGAGTCAAAAAAAGACACTGGGAAACTGAGGATGAAGGAAGAAGATGAGAAATAAAAAACAAGAAAAGAGTAAGGAAAGCATGCATTTTTTTTTACTCAGAAAATCTGAATGATAAAGTCCTGAAAAAAGGAGAGAACTGAAAAGCATGCAGTCATCTAAAAAAGCTTATTCTCCTCTTGATTTATATCATACACTTTTCTGCTTTGAGCAGTAGTTCCTCCTGGGTTCACAGTAATTTATACATCTGCTGATGAAACTTAGTCCTAGTAGAGTATGGCCATCCTTACTGAGAGCTGGAATCAATCCATTTAAGATGAGTGTCAGTAAATTGGACTAATATCCGGAAAGACTGTTTTCCATTTTTCAAGTTTCCTTAAAGTCTTGGCTACATATAGATCACCATTTCATTCTCTCAGTAAAGCTATTACCATTGTAACACAGCCACCACATCGCTCACCTCTGTTCCTTCAGTTTAAGATTAGACAAGCTTAGAAAACAATCTCCAAAAATAAGGCAACTGAACCCTTCTTAAGCAGTAAGCAAATCATACAAAGAAAGAGTGGCCTGGCAGAAATCTGACCCTTACCAGCAGCAATCACCTGCAGCAATATGCGGCTTTTCAAGAACCTGCAAACAACATTGGAAATGAGGTTTTGCTAATGCATACATGAAGATCAACAGCATAGCACCAAAGTTTCTCAGCATGAGGAAGCTATCTGGGTATTCAGATGTCCAACTGACATTACAAAGGAGCGTTTTATGAAATTGAGGTGAGACAAAATTCCAGCAAGTATCTAAGCAATAATGTTTTTCTCGTTTTAGCTCAGCTCCTCTCTCTCTTAGATCAATGTAAAAAATGAGTTGTTCCATTAGACCCAGTGGTGTGAGTCCATGAGGCAGAAATGTTTGAGGAGTCAGGCAGACAAATACAGAATTAGGAAATAAAAGACACAACACAAACCAGAGGGTGGAAGGATGCATCCCAGCCAACAGAGTCTAAGTTTCCCTGCACTTGAGTACTGTCCCACTGTGGAAGTAGCTTCATTAATTTTGCTGTGACCAGCAATAAAGTAAACTACTAATAAATCTTTGTTAGCAAGGTGTAATAGTGATACTTTGCTGAACTCAAGTGGCACAGAAATAACAATGCAGGCCAGGAATCTGATGCAAATAATCATGGTACCTTTGATAGAACCTTTCTCAGCACAGAGGCCAAGGGATTCTAAAGTATTTCACTCACAAAGCAGAAATATCAAATGTGGCCTCACATATTTATAATTACCTATTTGGGCACATCCCAGGAGTAGTTTTCAGGCAACAGTGGCTCAGTCAAAGCTTTTCTTATTTTGGATAATCAAAGCCCAAAGCACCCAGAAAATTATTACTAACATCAAAACTTGAGGTAAAAAAAATATGTACTGGTTTATTAAAAATGCTTCTTCTGACAAAATGATTTTTAAAATCAAGTTCTTTAAGCTTACTGGTTTTTTTGAGAGGCCTAGAGTGTCTTGACAATGATAAGAAGGATTACTTTTCCTTATTAGTATCATTCTTAGACATGGCATGAATCTCTTGGATTTTATGACAGAAACAAATCAGAACGTGAAGCATATGACAGAAATTAAGGTATTAAATACCAGAAAGGTAACAATGACATTTATAGTAAGGAATGAAGAATGCAGGCTTTTAACAAGCGAAGTTATTGTGCAACACCCTTATTGGTTTAAACTCCACTCTAAACAGCATAGCAACTTGCGCATGTATTTCAGCTCTGAATTACTCTCAATAAAAGCTAACAATGACATTCCACTTTATTGCCTGCACATTTCCAAGTGAAAGAATGCCACACTTTTATATGGGTGACGAGCTTTACTGCATCCCTCAATCCTTCAAGACACAATCATGGAAGAAGGAAAGGCATCCTAGAAGACTCACAGGTGTGTCTAAGCAGCTGCTAGGTGCCAAATGAACTTGATTAGTACCACTGGTGCCTCAAGCAAATGTTTAGCAAAATCTCATTGGGAGTTCTGAAATAAGAAAATGATTATCATTGCCTTTAATATTCCATGGCTTTGTGCTGCAATTTTGATCCAACTTTTCTTTTTCTTTATTCTCCAAAATGGAATTAGGATGGGTAGAGAAGGGGTACAAGCCCAATACCAGGTCCCAAATTTAGAAGCAATTATAGCCTGGCTCCAAATCTGAATTCTGAAAGCTGTTTGTCTTTACCAAAGTCCATGTAAGAACTGAAAATACACACAGATTTTACAGCCTGATTCTGCCACTGTTAATCATTCTAAACACTTTTCATTCCTCCATGGAGAGCCAGAAAGCTATGCACAATTTAAAATCTATTCTGTATGTTTCCTTCTGGGAATTTCTCGGGTATTAGCACACTATGTTTTTCAGAGGAACACATGCAAAAGGAGCTACTACCCTATTTAATTAAGGACATAATTCTCCAAATGCTATTTTTCTGTATTACACATTAATACACTGGTCCTTCAGAAATGTTCAAAATTTTCCAAACAGATTTTCTAGATCCGCATAGGGAAATATGCAGGCCCAGGTAATCAGAGAGGCTGTGTCAATACATTTGTAATAGGGTCGATAATTTGAAGGCTTTACTGTCATGAAGTCAGCTCTTGCTTTAAACCAAAGACTAGAAGAATCCATGTCTAACGTGAATTGTGAGATACGCTAAACACCAAAACAAAAAATCTGATTTTTAGGCAGAGGTAGTAATACCTCCAGCTTAAGATTTTTCTTTCTTTTTTACCATTGCATTCTCACAGATTGAACTAGGGCTGTGAAGATGACTGTTCGCCCCACGAAAACTCCTTTCCCTTCTGTAAAATTTAATTCTGTTTGGATTCAGTCCAAATAAATTGTTTTCTTGCCAAAACAACAACAACAAAACAAAAAAACTTTTTTTCTTTCATTTTTTTGAGGTCAGACAAGATGATTTGTTTCATTTCTAGGCCACTGTAACAAAATTAAAGGAACCTGTGGGCTATTGTAATAAATCTGCCACAGGTTATGAGGTTAAATTCCCAGTGACCCCATAGCCCAATGACAAATGTGTTCATGTGGTTGCAGAGAGCTTTCACATGAGCATCTCCATTACTGGCATGCTGGACAGTCACCTACTGCAGTGGTATCACTATATAGAAAATATTTAACATCATGTGAGAAGGCAGGAGAAAACTCAGGTGATTGCAGACGTGACTCTCATGAAGTCACAGCAAGCAGAAAGCTTATAAGAAAGCAGTCAGATTCTCAGGATGTTCTCTGTGTTTTCCTCTCACCTTCAATTCTTTATTACCCTTGGAAGAAGTTCAGGATCTCTACTGAAGGCAGAAGAGACTGTTCCAGGTCTAAGCTAACTGCTATCAGCAGGATTTCTTCCTATCTTTCCTGTTAGTCTGGTTTGAAGGGGAGTTCTCTTTGCTGATGAAAAATTTTTTTTGAAGGTAACCTTTAGAGGTTAGATTCCCAGCTTTCCTTGGCATGGATAGTTAGTAGCTATTTCTTGCCTTACAACCCTTACATTTTATGGCTTTGATTCTCAGCTTGTTAACTTTCTTTTAAATGGAAGAAAGGGTTGTCTAGATTTAGAAATTAAATCAGCCCTAAGCTAGCATTTTCCACTACTGCAATACCTGCTCCTGGTGTCTCAAAATAGGATTGCTTGTCCTGGGAAGGATAAGTTACATGACAGAAACAAACAAACAAACAAATCTTTATTCCTGTGGAAAACAAATTTTTCCTGAGACCTGAATATCAACGATACTGCTTTTTTATTCCAGTCTTTCCAAACAGTGATGATATTATTGTTTCTGAATTAACAGCCTGTCTCTTAGGAAACTGGCTACTGTTTATAGTGGTTTTGTAGGTTTAGAATTTTTAAAGAGAGAAGGAGGGTCTTACTTGGCTTCTCTGAAGGTACTTACAAAGTGCCTCAAAATACAAACCCAAATAGCAATTTATTTCCCAGGGGAATGTTTTATTCAACGGTGAAGTGTTCCCACCAGAAATCTTTTTGCTCGTCTTGAAATATATTTAATCTTTTTTCTTTCCTCCCTGCCTTTCCACAGAGACTGAATTCATGATTATCTTAATGGTAATGCCCTGACTTCTTTTAAAGCTCTGTGAAGGAAATGTGGCTTTGTGCTAATTATTTTCAGTTCTTAAACAGCCACAATAGAAGAGTCTGGTTAATGTATTCATTGAAGGAATTACTTAAGCTCCATTTCAGTCTCTCATTATAAATGAACAAAAGAAACAAAAAGTGATTTGCACTCAAGAATTACAGCATGAAGTGTCCCTCAAACAAAACCACCAGCTACTAACATCTTGGACAGACATTAGCAATGATGGGGATAAATTTGTAAAGCACACACACGCCTACACTTGACCCACAGTGTACCAACAAGGGAGAAAGCCAATATGGCCCCATTAAATGGAGTAGCAAAAATGCAGAATGCACAAAACCGCAGCAATTCTCCTGCTGCCAAGCAACCTTGGCGAAAAAAGAAGGCAGGAGGGGGGAAGCGGAGAAAGAGCAAGAAAAAAAAGAAAAAAAAAAAAAAGAACAGACTGTAGGGGAAAAAGATGACGTCACATAGAAGCAAACAAATCATAGTTATACAATTCCTTTTAAATCCTGCTGATCAGAACCTTCTTTCCAGCTGTAGTTAACACAAAATGCACAGATCTTAGAAAGCTTCATGAATAAGAGCTGGAATTATATTTGAGAGCATTATCATCTAGTTTCTCGTTTACTGGATACACAAGAGATATATAGATGGGTATGACTTGTGTTCCTCAAGCAAGTTATTTTTTAAAAAAATTAAAAAAAACTATCGTGGTTTGAGCAAGATTGTGTCTGAATTCAAGCCAGATTTGCTTTCCAAAACATGCCAAACAAATACCGTTGTTCAAAATACTTGAAAGCAGAGACACAAATTGCTATGTGACACACAATTAAAGGAAACCAAGCCATATAGTCTGGAGAACTCATTTTCTACCACTTGTTTCATTGCCTCAGTTGGTTGACC
Organism: Ciconia boyciana; assembly: GCF_034638445.1. NCBI lineage: Eukaryota > Metazoa > Chordata > Aves > Ciconiiformes > Ciconiidae > Ciconia > Ciconia boyciana. The sequence continues at coordinate 53,836,702 of NC_132937.1, read as the reverse complement.
ATCAACAGGTAAGGAATGGTTAACTCCACTGTCATTTTTCAAAAGATTAATCAATTTTAAAATGGTCAGAATCAGTATGTATCATGTGACAAAGTGGAGCAAGTAACAGCTTCAGAAATCATTCTGCAAGCTTCAGTATGTTCATTTATCAATGCACCTTGTCACTGACCTGCAATATCCTAAAGGCCAGACTAGACAACAAACTATGCCAAACTGCATGAACAAATATTCATCTGCGATTAGCAAGACCTGTCATTTCCAAATGTTATCTAATCAGCAGTACCTGATTTCAAATTATTATTAGCATGACAGCAAGCAGAAAACAAAACTTACCATTGATTTGCAAGATATATCATAATTAGCTGTACTTGTGCTATCACAATTTATTGCACTTGGTATTTTTGTGCTTGTTAGAAAAAATACTACTAATACAACTTTCCTGTAGTAAGGAAATAACAAATGACAAATGTGCATCCAGGAAAATAATTAAATTAGATAATCTAATTTAATCTACGGACCAAATAATATAAAGAAGTCGTTACTGTTCTTCATTGAATCCCATTGCTCAGAGGTTTTTTATTTCAGCTGAACTACAGAATCCTCTAGGTTTCCTTCTTCAATTTTGACTGAGTTTTGGAAGAGGAAACTGGCAAGTTCTCCAGAATCACTTTACCAATCTTCCTGGGCACTCTGAGCACAGTATTTTCCGCATGAAAATAAAATTTCACAATAATAATCTTCACATTTTGTTCAGTAGTTGAATCTTGGGCTTTTGTGACCCAGGACCAAAGAACACCAAAGAACTTTTAAGCAAAGGAATCAAACTACTCATTCTGCTTCTTTTTTACTGTTAAACTTTATTATGTTACAGAATAATGAACTCTGTAGAAAATTCATTGAGCTGACATTATGGACTTTGGCTCAAACCCTAGTTACACAGAGTTCAAGTACTGGTGGTGGAAGGTTCTGTTTATTTTATTATATCTCTATCATATTAATGCAAAATAAGGCAATTACCACAACATAATTCTTCGCAAAGTGGGCTTCTTTTATGCAAACCATAGTTTGTTCATTACACTCTTGTCATATTGTTGGGCCTCTGACCATGTCTCTGCTTTATTAAAGACTAGAACTTCAGGAATGTCCTCGCAGACCGCTGATGGGTATTTATTACATTTATACTATTTTCTGCTAATCAAATTACACAGTATTTACAGCAAGCTAGATACTTCAAATAGCCAATACAGACATTAGAAAACAGTAGTAACACTATCTTTATGACCTGCAATTCAATCAGATAGGTTTCAGTTACCTGATCTCTTTATAATAAAGCATTGCAAATTCTATTCAGTCCAGGTGAGTACGTTTTTTCTTGGCTGGGTAGCTAAACTACCATTGTTTCCATCAATACAATGATTGGCTTTGTTTGTATTTTGTGATAAGATTGATAAGTTTTTGTTACAGCTAGCACAATGCTGAAATAGAAGCCAGGATTTTCTCATGCTTGTGAAATATTAAGACATCCAGTAAGAAAAGTATCAGAATGAGAAGCTTCATGGCATGAGATCTTGTGTAAATCTTTCCACTGTGGTTGTCCTTATATTAGAAGACTTGATTCATAGACTCTGAGGAATCTTTTTCTTCACATTCGATTTTATGTCCTGTATTTTAGTTTAAAAATACATTTGATGGGATTTGTAATGCTTTCTGCCAATGGTAAGACTGGTTTTAATAACTTTAGAGTCCTTTTAATTCTGAACAGTATGTGGAAATAGGAGTTGGGCTTTTTTTTTTCCCTTGGGAAGAAAAAAAAAAGAAGCTTTGTCTTTATTGGGTTGGAGGTTTCCTTTTTTATCTCTCCATATTTAGTATACCAAACCTCTGTCACATGTGTTATCAATGCAGTCACTTGGGTCAGACTCTTGCAATCAGAATTTCTAACTTCTCTCAGATCTTTATGCTCTAAATAAGGAGCTGAATGGTTTCTGGAGATGATGATAGCACAAACTAGCAAGTAACAGACCAGATATCCAGCTGGAGTAAATTAGCACAGCTTCATTTAAGCTATTGATTTATACCAGCTGAAGAATTATACCTGCTTTAACAAAAATACTTTTTTTTTTTTTAAATCACAGCAGGACTTTCTAATTATTTATTCATCTTTCCATTCATCTTTCTGGCTGTACTGCTTAGCAAGATACTATGTCTCTAATTCACTTTTCAGAATATTTGAGTCCGTGTTGTCCCAGTGCGGTGGGCAGTGATGCCACAGCTGCCCAGCGCTATAAGCTGGTGCATCCAGCCAGAGAACAACTTGCCCACACCCTTCCCAGCTCATGATAAACCCCAGTGCCCTCTCCCGAGCACAACCAAGGTCCCCTTCACCACCTGTATTACAGGGTGTCTCCCTATCTGCGCATACAACAGAGTACCCCTTTTACACTGTGTTGTGTTCTTACAGCCAGTAATGAGAGAATTTCCTAGAACGTGAGTCATCTACCTTTTGTGGCAAAGTTATCTGAAGCTTGTTTTGTGCTAGATAACGCCTTAGTCTCATCAGGTGGAGTTTTACAGCATTTTCAGAGTTTCATAGTATTGAAGGCCAGAAGCCACATCCATTATCAGGCTATACAGTTTCAGACCTATAATTCCTGCATTAAGCAATCCATGTACTCTGCATTACTCATCAATAGCCTTTGGATGAAGGAAAATACATCTTTTAGAAGAAGCATCCAGTCTCAAAATGCATCTCATCACTTGATGGTTAGGGAGCATGAAATAATATCCTCTACTAGCATAAGTACATTGTACAAGAGAGAGAGTCATTACAGCTGAATTCCCTCCTAAAATGCTTTTCAGTGAAGTTTGTCATATCTTTCTGTTTAAAACATGGTACAGCTTAACTAAAAAACAATCATGGTATATGCGAGTACAAGAAATACCAACTATAGAAAGTATAACATCCAGCAGCTACTCAGAGCTGCTAGAAGATTACTGCATGTATTTAATGTTGAGGCATAGACAGAGGCAGAATCCAGCAGCCAAGAGAGTCTGCACAGAAGCAGACAGAGCAGAGAACCGAACAGCCTCTCAGTAAGCTCCCAAATGCCTGCCATGAGGCTGCTCGGAGGGCCTGCTTGGCTTTGAGGAATTTGAAATTGACTCTTTCCCAGCCTGAAGCTACTGGCATTGATATGACATCCATGTAAAATAGGAAAACTTATCCTGTCTGTTCAGGGCTTGATTTGTATCCCAGAGTAAAATACCTTGATCTGGGATTCTAAAACATGATTTTTACTTTCAACTCTTTCCTGTTTATCACAGGAGTAACCCAGAGTAAATGGCAGTAATGGCAGAGTAAATGGCAGAATGGCAGAGTAAATGGCAACCCAGAGTAAAATGCAGCAGTCTCTGCAGGGATTAACTCTAAAAGAAACAAAAGATGCACAGGAGTTTCCAGATAAAAAGCCTACAATGCATCAAAAATCCAGATGGAAAGAATCTTCCAGTTGATCTAAACCTCTTGACAGCTTTCACTAGCAGTCCTTACTGCTGCACTTTTTAGACAAACCACCTTCTTAAGATCTTAATTCTGGATTTTTTTACCAGTTTAAGGGAATATCCTACTAGTGTACAAGTAACTGAGCATCCTGCCAAACTTGGTGTCTCATTTCATCAGTACTGTGGGTCTATGAACTCAGAATTCACATGCCACTGTCCAATACTCCAAGCTGCCCAGAAGCTGTACAGCTGAAACAGGGTGGTGGTGTGATCACACTCACTGAAGATAACTGAGCTGTGGAACTTACTAGCAAAGGACAAACTGAATATAGTAGGATGGAAATCGAAATAGATTAGAACAGAACCAGACATGTAAGTTAATATGAAGAGTATATAGGGTTACGACAGTAAATGATAACACACACTGGAATGTGCAGTACCTGTTAGGTTTCAGGAAACAAGAATATCAGACACGTCTATATGTTCCATTTGAAAAAGGCAGATTATACTATGTCTGCTCACTGCATCTGTACTTTTGACTGAAGTCACTAATTTCTCAAACTGGATATGTACCACAGGACCACATGAACACCAGTCTGATTCAGGATGTCAGTGCTAGTGTACTAGAAAATAAGCTTTTGATGATACCTGATATTCCTATTGCAATACATTCTAGAGAATTTATTGTGTACTTTTCTAAATTAGAACTTATTATTTCTATTCAGTCTATTGACTGGACCTTGTTTCACAGAAAAGTGACATATTTCCTAAAAAGAAACTGATTTGTCTCTCCACAACCATCTGGTACATCAACAAGAATTCTGAACTTCAAGCAGATAATTTTTTGGGTTTTAATCTGTAAGTTTTACAGTTATATTAGCAAAACAAGGAAACAGAAACTAGACTGACTTTATTCAGAAATAAGTTTTTATATAGAATATCTTCCTTTAAGAATGCAACAAAGTAATGTATTCATGATCTTCATCATGAAGGTCCGGAAGACCCCATCACTAAGCAGAAGTGGATAAAGCCATGAAGTTAAAAGCTCCTGGATTTTCAAATTTGAGTTTTAAACAGGAAGAATTTCCTCTGTTAACAGGTGGAGTACATTCTTTTCCATATTTGTTTGTTCACACTCAGCTGTAGACCTCCTGAAGATAGCTATGAAATAACTTAAATGTTGTAATTGCAGATCAATATTCAGTGCCAATTTGTAGTAGAATATCTGGCACAAAATAACAGTATACAAAACACGACATTGCCTCCTGTCCAGAAGCTCAGATCCAAGCCATTACAAGGAGTGAAGGAAGATTCTCTTTCTCAAATCTCCAACAGAGTGCATTGAGTCACAGTATATTCAAAGAAAGGTTGGAAAGAAAAATTAGGTACTGTTTCAACAACTGTGAAACAGCCACCATCATAAAAAGAACAAAAATGTCTTTACATGTTACATGCTTTACACCACTGGATTTAATCATGCCAAGCCACCATGATCCTGGAAGACAGCATCAAGCTATGGTTTCCAAGAAATGATGCAGGAATCTATTTTTTGCTAGCAATCAGTAAGATTATTTAAAACTAACTTTAGAGTCTGCTGACAGGCTGAAATATGATTTATCACCTGCCCTGATACCTTTAGTAGCAAAATAAACCCTCTGAGGTGAACTTACTTTTTTCTACACAGCCTGCGATTCTTCTCACATCTCAAGAATGGAAACAGGACTGTGTTTTCTGGCTCCCACAAGACAGTTTCTTACACCCTTCTCATAGTTTTCAAGTCTAGAAAGAAAAATATTTATGGGCATCTTGAACGTCTACAGCCCACAGAAAACTGAAATGCTTCACAAAGAAGTTCAGGAGTATCTCCTGTAGTTATTTCATTCACAGGCACTTCTTGATGCAGGACTTCAAATTCCATGTAAATAATTCCTGGGATAAAGAAGTTTTGTGCTGCTACGTTTACTCTCCAGAAAAAGGCAGATGATGTTATGAATGGCCATGAAAAATTTGGTAAGAGCTAATATACTCCAAATCTTAGAGCAGCAAATTGAGACACTATGCATAATAGCTGCCAAAGAGCTCGCACTACTTCCTTAGTCTAATGCCACTATCATTCATCTCTTTGGCACTCTGGTAACACACAGCAGCATGGAAAGCAGGAAAAGTGAACTCTCACACAATGGCAGTGGAAATGATGGATGAGAACACATGGGTAAGTGATTCCCACAGGAGTTCAGAAGCATACTCTTCTTCTGGTCTCAGAATCCAGAACTTTTGAAACAGATCAGAAGTCAGAATATACAACGAATTCAAATGAAGTTACTGCAAGTATCTAAGAAATTACCAGTACAGTTCTACAATTTTTTCAAACACAAGAAAGACAAGTAGAATCTATGTACTCAGAAAAACAGTATTTACTTTATGACATAGGTGCCATATATCAAGAGAATAAGGAAAAAGAGGGACAGGAAGGCAGTAAGAGGAAGTAAACAGTATTATTGGAGGATATTGTTACAGTCAATAGATTTGGAAAAGAAGAATACAACATGCATCACACTGAATTAAACATAACAGTGTATTTCAGTGGTAGAAAATGAATAACAGGCAGTGCTAATCAAAAATTTTGATTCACTGTCTTGATGACATAGGAAAAAAGTCCTTTAAAAGTCTAATACACCACTCTGTTTTTCCCATTTGGCCTGAATGCTACATACAACATTATTTGTTCAAAAATGTATCTCTTTATGCTCTGTTGCTGATTTCCCAGTTTGACATCTTCTTACTTTTTTACATGTTTATGGCTTCTTCTTTGTCAGTAAACTTAAAAGAAACAAAGCCATCTGCCACGAGGTACACACAGCTGCCTCCCACCCAAACTGGTGCTAGGCTAAAAATATCTTTAATTAACAATCTGCACAAATGCTTATCATAAAAGCTGTAGATAAAGCACAGAGTAGGCAGAGAATTTACAAGAGACCACTTACTAAGTTCAAAATTGCTCCCAGTTTTTTACTCATCTGCTCATTTAATAGAAGAACCACTTTTTCCCACTTAATGAAACCCAGTGCAAAACTTAATTTATATTAAATTATTGACTGGCTCAAAGGGTTGATAACAATTCCATTTTTACATTGCCTATTGAAATGCAGTTGACTGGTAGTTATAACAGCTGAGCAAACACTCAAAATATGTTCCCTAAAATAAATTCTGCCAATTTGATTTTATATCCTCTTAGCTTACAAATAAACAATCCTGTTTATTCTAACTCTACTAGCATTCATAGTGGTGCATTATTATTATTTAAAGTTAATTAAGAAAAGTCTTTCTATAAACTCCCAGTGGCCATGTACAAGCCTTTGCTTTCTTCTTCCAAGTAAGTTCAACTTAGTTCTAACAATCTGGTAACAGTCTTTAAAAACCTCTAAATATAGATCAGTCAAACTTTGAGTTCAGTCTTGTTCCTCAATACCTTGTAAATCAGTAAATCAAGAGGCAAAATCACCAAGCGTGAGACTCTGTGGTGACACAGGGAACAATTAAAAAGCTGGATGACATTCTGTGAACAGATCTGCTTATGGATAACCTGCAAACAGACAGCTAAACAGATTTAATGAATCATTTACTGGACAAAAACTTACTCAGCAATGATAGTTTCTAAAATACAATTAAGCAGCTTGTGTAAATGAAGTAATTGTCTCACTGCAGTTTCTAAAAAACAGGGGTACTAATCATAAAAATTACCTTCGTATTTGGTTCACTGGTGAGTAAGACTAAGGCTAAGTGGCACTAGAGATAGAGCAGTACTTCCTCACAGAGTCCATTTGTTTAGATACTTCTCTGAGTCACAGATGGAGATGTTTGAATGTGTATAGTAGTATTAGACATAATTATTTTGCATTTTTAACTATTATAAAATAAAGTCACCTTTGCTCTTATGATTAGAATTGCAAATTATAAGGAGCTGGGGTTTTACACTGAAACTTCACTAATATAAGCTTAAGTAGAAGAGTGGTCATGGTAAGTCATTTAAAGCTGTCTATTCAGTACATAAATAGACATCTGCCCAAATAGAAAATCCAGACATGATATGGAAATTAATATGTACCCTAGATTTCAATTGTCCTTTCCTCTTTTATTTCTACGTATTATTACCTTCCATTATACATTAAGTATTGATATCTTTCTTACTTCTCAAAGTTGGTCATACTTTGTGCAACACAATGCATAACCTATTGATATTTGCTTCTGTTTCATTTGAGTGTACGTTGTGTTAAAGATATAAACCAATTCCATTCTAGTAGGAAATCATGGAATTGAAAAAACAGTTCTTGTCTTGACACATGAAGTTATGTTTCACACTCCTAGTTTAGTATCAGATGAGGATTATTCTGAAACAGCTTCTCTATGTGCATACTGGTGGCAAAAAAAAAAAATAAATTAAAAAATGGAACCTAAAAATCAACCCGTAAAAAAATGAGGGTGTGTACAATGTTGGTGATGGGACTAAATGGTCCTGGAAATTCCTCCTAGCTCTATTTTCATATGTAGAAAAATTGATTCACACAGCAGAAAAAAAAATATTTATTTTTCAACACCTATTCTGGGGCACTTCCTCCTTCTGATAAAAGTACCTCAGCATACAAGCCACATTTATTTGAGAAAAAAAGGGCAAAACACTCTGTCTTTTACTAAACACGAGGCCTTGAAATTGCCTTGGTTCAGACATACTTTTTTCTTCTTCAGGTAAAAGTTTTAATCAGACATAAGCAGAAGTCACTTCAAATGTACAGTTTATTATATATTACATTCCTTTAGTATTCATTTTGAAGAACAGGACTACTCACAAAACATTTTGGCAAACTTTAGAAAAGGATTATTTAAGGATAATTAAAAAAAAAAAAATCTTGGCCTGCTTCAGGCATCTTATCCAGCACATGAATATTAATGGTACCTCCTTATAATCCCTAAAATGTGTTTCTATGAAGTATTCTTATCTAAACTATAGCAGGAATTTACAGAATATCATGAACAAGGGAAATCATCACTTGACTCATCTCAGATAATCGTAAGTCCTCCTTACAGTATGTATTTTCTCAGCTATTACACACTCTCAGCCATCTGTGAGCACTCTTCCAGGATTTAGCAGAACTAAAGAGGGCTCTCTTCCTATAACTTTAATTTTACAAAATGGGAAATGTGATCACTAGAGTATATTCATATTATTGAAATAATGGAAGAAACAGGTGTTTTCCAATAAGAACTCAGTTCCCAGTTGCACTGTTCCATTAAACAGATTTCCCTACTTCTCTCTTGCCTGATGGTGACCCAGTTCGAGAGCTGTTATATTTATTCATGTGACAGCAGGAAAAGTTTTAAAGGTTGTTCAACTGTTCACTTAATGTTTAGTTCTCAAGAAAATGGATCACTTCAGTTTTATTCAAATAACTTAAATCTATATTACTGTAGCACTTATATAATCTAAACACCACAATGTGTGGCTAAGAAGGGAGCAACTAATGGTCATTGGTTTGATGAACTTTTTATGGGCTTGTAAATTGCTTCAGAAAAATAAATGTGTGCCTCCACCTACAAAAAGCTTCATATTTCTAAAACCAAAACCACAAATGGTTTTGAAGTTGCTCAGATATTTGGTTTCCTGTTTTTCCCATCAGTTTCATTTCTCCCAGGAGAGAAAAGTGCTAAAACTCCATTAAGACAGACCAACTGCTCTTACAGCCATCCCAGATCAAGAAGGGGCAGGAAACACTAGCAGTCTTACTCTAAATTTTCACGCAATTTCCAGTGAAATTTTGCAGATTCTGGTGGCTCAGACAAAATTTGAGGTAAATGTTAAAAATCTTTAAGGGATTTAGGCAAACTAAATCAAGTATCCTTATCTTCCAAGATTTTCTCCTTACCCATGTAAACATAACCAGCCAGGGCTCATTGAATGAAGACCATGCAGCTTTTTGTAGAATTAACTTCCTAGATAAAATACAGACAGAGGCTGTATTAATTTTATCTTCAGTACGATTGTAATTTTCTTTTAGAAATAGGCTTATTTAATTAAATCCTGTCTAAGACTGTCTAATACCATGCAGAAAACTGCTATGAATGTGGTTGAACAAAAATAAACTGAAACCAATACAAAACAAAACCATCTATTTTATTTCAAGCTATCACCTTTCATGTTTTACTCCACTTGAAACACATTGGAATTTTGAAAAAAATTCTACTTATCCATGGATTTCCTCTCCCTATTTAATTTGCAAATGTAATTCTACCAAAATACATAAGGAAATGATGTCATAGAAGCAGTTACTACTGGATAAAAATTTGTAGATGTCCAGTTGGGTAGCCATTTTCAAAAGTAAAGCAGGTGGATAGATCTTCATCTACTATACTTCAAAACAAATAAGCACAGATTATTAAGGACTTGCATCACTTTTTAAACACACAACATAGATGCAGCTGCTATTAGTTATCTTTCAAATAAGAACATGTCAGATTTGATGCTTTTCAGTGCCTTTTGAATTTTCAAAGCCTGTTTTATTTTCACAGTCATAAATATCTCTGTGGAATAGAAAATTGCAAAGTTGGATTCAAATATTAAATGCAGTTTTAGTGACAGGAAAAATCATCTGTATAAAGTAATTTATGCAAAACTATATACTACTAACTAGCATCAGGCTACCTATCATATGTAATTATCCTGCCTGCCTAACACCTCGTATTTACCCTTCACTGTAGGGTAAGAGACTCTGAGAGACCCTGCTTCAGATTAAAAAATCTTTTGCCCTGGAGAATTTCTTTGCTTCTGTGTTAAGAGGTCATTACATCAGATTAGCTGTGATTGCAGATAAATGCCACTCAGAAGTGGCTTGACTTTTCAACAGCTTTTTTCTGACTATATTGAATACTACTTTATTTGCAGGGAATTAACAAGTAGTTTTTGCTGGTCTGACATCCAACAGCAAGCCATTGTTCAGCTACTTTTTGTTTGATCCATCATTCGGTTTCTAATCTGAAAGTAAAACCACATTCTAACTGAGGGCAGCCTGACAGATCACATCATAGGAGCAGATCTCAGATCAGCAAGACAGAGAGAGGAAGTGTTTGCTTACCACAGTGCACATCACTCCTTTTGAGACTTAACGTATAAAACACAGATGATAAGAAAAAGAGACATGCAGTCATCTTTTAATAAGAACCAAAAGGATGTCATGCAAGAAGTATGGGAATTCATCTTCAGCACTTTCCCTCAAGCATTCTGCATGAAGAGGGTTATCTTTTTAGGTAATATAATAACCTAGTAGCACAGAAGGAAAAACCCAAAACAAAAAAGCACTGTTGCCAAAAGGACAACACAATTCCAAAACAGCAAGGAGACGCTTGTTGTAATCCATCCTCTTTTCCCTGAATTTCTGCCATAGGGATCTCAAACACTGGGTCTCCAAGGAGGAAGAGATGCCAACTGTGCTCCTCTTGAGCAGCCCCTAGCCGCTAATTCATGAAGTGTCAATGAAAGGCCGCCTGTTCGCCGCGTCCCTCCGGCCGGCTGTCTGCAGCAGTGGGTGGTGACTAGTGGGATGATGTAACCCAAAGTGGCCGTCGGCAGTAGGTCACGGTTCATCTGCTTCCACTAAGGAATTGCAGCTGTGCAATCTACAGCCTTTACTTGGGAGAAGACTGGCCACATGCACGAAAGCATCCTGTAGCTGTTAACTTCTATCTTCCCCAAAGAAGACACAGGAAAGGAGGAGATTACAGAGAACCACAATGGGTCGCTGGTATGGCTGACATCCAGCCTCAATGAGACAAGGGCCATTAAACAAAGCAATCCCAAAGTATTAAGACATGCAGGTGAAAACTTAAGGAATAGAGGTGCTAAAATTGCAAAATATTTGAAAGCGCTGTTCAAAGCCTCCAGCCTCCAGGTACCAATCCATTTTCTGAGCAGTGATACAAACAGATTACTCTGTAAAATCAAGCATAAAGTCTGCAAAAAGGGACAACGTTAGTCCTTCAAAAGAAAGGGCTAGCAATTCAGAAAAACAAGATACCACAAATAAGTGGAAAAGATGCTGGAAAAATAGTGTTAGGAAATTGCTGGCTGGCTCCCCTCATTTCATAGGAAAGCTAGTGGACTTCTCATTTCAATGTGTGTCCTTTGCCTCTCATTATCCTGAGGGACATTCTACTGAAGATCAAACCAAGGACTTTTTCAAGAACAAAAATAAACTAAGGAAAAGTCAATTAAATTTGAAAAGAAAACATAAACTCATGTTTTCTGTCACCCTAGGCATAATCACTCCTTCTCATTCCTTTCTCCCTCTGAATTTAAGACTGTACTTCTCCTACACCTTTGTATCCCCACTCTGAAAGTTAACAGAGTGATGACTCTTTTATGCAATGCAACCACCTATGCCTCTTGTTTCTCTGATTCTCATCAATGAAGATTCTTATCTTCGATTCTAATGTTCTCCATGTCCTTTCAGTTCATCTGGAAATGAAAAGGCAAGACATTCTGAAACCCAGGACTGCTAAAAACCTTGCAAAAGTTGGCAACTGGTATTTTTTCCTCTTCTTCAGTGGTGTAATAGTAATATGGCTTCAACAAATTCTCGCTCTGAAGTTGTAAACTTCAGCATGCAGCAAAGTTTCCTTATTAGATGCAAAGCTCTCTCTTCTTTGAATGGTTATCTGCTAGAAGTTAATTATGTCTGAATTCTTTCCAAAATGAACTCATGGAAAAAATGACAGCTGACAAGAAATACATTAGGCAATCAGATGAATTTGAAGATAGGATAGAGGAAGTTGCACAGAAATTGAGATTTCAGAAACCTGCACAACAAAAGGGTAGTGTAGCAAGAGCTACAGAACTTAGCTAATAGCTGAGATATGAGGATGAAATTCAAGTTTGTCCTATAGCTATAAATGTGGTCTAGTCTAGTATCAGGAATGTGCTCTGTGTGCACCCAGTGAACTTAAGTCATAAATTCCCTGCATGATCCAGGAACTCCCCAGACAGCCATCTGCATAGGTGAGAAAATGGATTGATTCGAAACAGTGAGTTGACTATGACAAAGATGATTCACTGAAGTCCTAGCCATCCTTAGAACAAAGTGTCTGGCTACTTGGTCCAGGAGTGCTTCAGGTGGGAATTTTGGACTGAAGATGCCTCCTGAAAGGTGGTCAAAGTGCATTGACCAGTTTGTATGTTTCAATATGGTGATTAACATCCTGGGTGGCGGAATCCCACCCTTCCTTGCAGATACTCCCTAGGAGATTCCTCTGCAGAACTGAGTAAAGAGTGTAGAAATATGACAGTTATAAAAAGTCGGTAGAAACTCTTCTTGCAGGTGCAGACATGGTCACGTACAACAGTCCTTTGTACATGGTTAATATGATTATGAGATATTTTATATGTAATCCAAGCCAACCAATAACAAAGGATCATGCATGTTCTGGAGTGGTCATGCAGGACCAGCTGAGTGTAAGAAGTGGTTCAGAGAGTTTAATCTGATCCTGCTGAAGACAGCAAGGACCCTTGCTATCACTATTTGGACAGTAACCAATCATCCTGTCTGAAAGAATTCATGAGAGCTCTATCCTATGACACAATCCAAATAAATTGGGTCTTTTTTTAAAAAAATCTTTCTGCTTATGAATGTCTGTGCAGGGCACTAGCTGAAGAAAGTGACCATCAAAGTATATAGCCACAATCACAGACAATCCAAGAAGCAAGCTTCTGGAGAACAGAAATACATAAAATGTTTCACAAATACATACATTTCATGTGCAAAAGAAAGGGAAAGATCTGACTTTCAAATCAGTAACAAAAAAAAAAGAACAGAGAGGAGAGGAGAGGAGAGGAGAGGAGAGGAGAGGAGAGGAGAGGAGAGGAGAGGAGAGGAGAGGAGAGGAGAGGAGAGAATAGAATAGAATAGAATAGAATAGAATAGAATAGAATAGAATAGTTGGAAGGGACCTACAATGATCATCTAGTCCAACTACCTAAATAACTAGGTAACTCAGGGCCTTTGCAGAGAGGGTCCGTGCTTGACACCAAAGAGACCAAAGGCAGAATATCCATCTATCTGCCAAAATAATGCTACAAAGTGCACTCTAAATGCTGAAAAGTATCGTAAAGTGGTGGTGGTGGGAGATTGTCATTGATCAGCCTAAGCCATCCTTGAGAAAGGATCCTTCCAGGCAAATTATAAATCTGCCACATTGGGGAAGAAGTTTCACAGAAACAGACATTCAGGTGGCTTGTAATGGAATTCTTTTGCTTATTAGAAAAGGTGAATTACATAATGACAAAAGTCAAGAACTGGTGCTCTAGACTGCCTTTAGCTGTCAGAAGGCAGAAATGGAAAAAGGACTCTGAATGTTTGTAGTTCAAAAATGTAAAATAATAGCTTTCTCAGGTCAGGGCCAGTGGGAGGCGGAAGGGAGTTAAACATAGAGAGAAGAAAGGCTTGTTTTCATAAGTCTACGTCACAGAACTTAGAAAATCAGGTAAAATACAATTTAAAAATATATTTTAAAAATCCATGGAAAAGTTAGGGAAAATACAAAAATGGGAGAAAACATCAATAAGTGGAGAGCAAAAATAAAGTAGGAAATACAGAGGGGGAAAAGGTGACAAACTTGGCTTGGAAAATTAATAAAGTCAATGAGAAATAAGCAAGATTTTCATAGAATTATGTAAGAAGGCTGATCAACACACTGAACAAACTAGAGTGACCTGTGTAAGACATAAAGCTAACTGTAGCATAAAAACCAAAAACTTCTGAATACAGGTACTGTGAGGAAAGAATTGTTAAAGAAGAGTGGAAATAAAACTGTTGGGTAAGCATTCAAGTATTTAAAAATTATCTGGGAGAAAATTATTTTGCGAAATAATTATTAAAAAAAATATTCTAATGCGACTGTAGAATAAGTCTGCCAGTCACAACTACAGTCCCATTTGGATATATGCAAAGATCTCAGTATTATTATTGGAGAGGAAACTACTGGCAAGAATTGTGTAATTATGGAAAACTAATATCCCAAACGTACTTTGGAAAACAAAGGACTACTAACAATGGTACACCCAGTAATTTCTAGATGCAGTAGCTAGGAGAACTTGAAAAATAAATGAAAAACATTTAATCAACTAACCAGAAAAAAAAAGGAACTATTTCAGACCTAGTTTTGGTAAGTAAGAATGAAATAATCGAAAATATACTTGGATGAAGTAGCTGTATGTTTATTTATTTAAATAAACAGATAGAAAGATAAAAAATAAGTTGGTAGAATAGGCTTTTATTGCAAAAATGTCAGTCTGTGAAGAATTAAGGCCTCTGGTAAGCAAATTCAGTCAAACTAAAGAGTTCAAAGTCTGAAACAGTATAGAGGCTTAAAATTTCCCCAAGTCAAAACTACATAAAAGCCCTACTTGGAACACAGATCCCAAACAAGTAAGAAAAGCATCCAGAACTAATGTAATGAATCATTGTATATAAAAGCATATCAGTAATAATATGTGTGCCTGCAAAAAATGAAGAAAAAAAAAAGAGACTGAACTTCAAAGAAAGCTGGGATTTAGCACTGTGAGAATAAAACAACATTCACTAAAAGCCAAACTGGATATAACCCCAAGGAAGAAAATAATAAAGATGATGAGATGGGAAAAAAGGAGAAAAGGTACTGGGTGAAACTGGAATCAAGCTCAAAGATAGGGAATTTCAGCCTAGAAAAACAAGTGACGTTTTGATATAAATTTTAAATAAGGTTAGTTGCATTGACCATATGGGCAAAGGCATAGAATGAGTATTATGAAATAAAAACATGTAAATGTAACTGCCATAGCTAATGTTGAAATGCAATTCAAAAACTTACAATATTGTAAGGGGAAGGTAAGGAAGGGAAGAGACAGTAAATAAGCTCCAATGTGAAGATAAGAACAAGCTGGTATTTATCAGACCAAATGTCTGGCATTTGATAGTTCTGTGCAGCAAATGGTGAAAAAACAGCAAATTAAGACAGGATGACAGAGGACAGGAATACAAGTAGGCTTTTAAGGGCCTCATATTCAATATTTTATGATATTTTACTCATGACTTTGGCACAAAAAGCAAAATGTGATGATGACATATGGTCAACACAAAGAAGCATTATGTCACCTTGAGAAACAAAGGGATAGAAAAGAAATGACATTGGGTAGTATGAAGTGAAAAATCACACACAGGTATCCTATTCCACAAAATTCACAATGTAGAATCCTATTTATGAAAACTTCTGACCCTACAAAGAAGACAGCTAATACAGAACCCTAGACTTCATAGATATAGTAGAAAAGGGATATTTAAATCGGATCCTTATTATCCTGACAAACCTTCAAAACCCAAGACCTTTAAATCAGGCCCAAAACACTGATGACTGGTTTAAAAATCATGAGCTACAGAAGTGCTATAAAAAACTGTCAGGTTTGTTTTCATTTAACTTCTCAGATATTTTTATGTTGTTACCTCTGGGGCAACTGCTCTCTCCCAGTCCAATTTGCAAGCATCCTATGGCAAAAACCTAGGGCTGGCTAAACAAATTTAATTCCATTTCATTAAAACCTTAAAAATAAGCTTTACTGTAGTTTCCTATGTAATTTGCACTGAATTCAACTTCTGATTAACCCTAGACTCAGTACAGTAACTAACACTGTATATAAAACAGCTCTGTGGAAAAGAGACAACCTAGATCCAAGACCTTTCTTTGCTGATTTAACACCTTACC
This sequence comes from Ciconia boyciana, assembly GCF_034638445.1. NCBI lineage: Eukaryota > Metazoa > Chordata > Aves > Ciconiiformes > Ciconiidae > Ciconia > Ciconia boyciana. Next base: position 53,820,424 of record NC_132937.1, on the reverse strand, counting down.
TACAGAAGATATGCATCTTCAGCTCATGCTCTTGCGTCATGCTCATTTTTTCTCCCATTTCTTCCATAGTCCTCTATCACTCATCTTTTTTTGTCAGTAGAAACAAATGGGTCTCCTATTCTCCAGTTTTCCCCACTTTTCAGGCCTAACAAATCTCATGCAAAAAAATGCAAAGCTCCCACCCCTCAGCACCTGAGAGCCTCTAATACAGGCTTCAACATGCAGGAGTACTGCTCAGCACAGGTCCCTGGGAGACAAGGCAAATGCTACTGCACAATGGGTAAAGTCTCAGGACAGGGAAAGGTCATGGGATCCCTTTGGTGATTAAGAAGTATGTGATTGAAAATTTTGGGCATGTAGCATAGTCCTTTTTGCAGGAATCACTGCAGTCTCGTGTCTCTTTCTTGGCCTTTGACACAATAACATTTCCATAGGAAAGTCAGGTAATAATTCTTCAAAGCCAGAGGTTGGTTGCTTTGGTAAAGATAAGTAGATGAGGAGGTCCATGCACAACTCCTGGATGCCGTTACTAAAAAGGAGTCTTTACTGAAAAGAGTAGGGAGGTAGTACTCATTTTGATTTAGGGCAACATTTCATAAAAATGCATAAATCAGAAATATTTAAGAATTTTAAAGAAAGGCCAGCCCCAAAAATATTTAAAGGTTCACAGTAAAACTATAATTCCTGTAGCTGAGTTGCACAAAAATTCCTTTGCCACAATGTTCTAGAAAATTTCCTCAAAGGTCAGACCCATAACAACATCACACAGCTTTTCACTTTACGTTTTCACAAAAGAGAGATCATGTGCTGATGGACAGGATGTCCCATTTCTCTGACATGATGAAAATTATTTCAATTCATTTAATTAAGGTTAATAATATATATAAGCAAGAAGGCATTTTTTGCTGTGCCAGATTTAATGTGATTTATGACGATAAATGATTTATGACAAAAATATTTTGGAATACAAACAGACATTTTGTATGTATGCAAGATGAAAATAAAACAATCCATCTTCTGAAAAGATTTTTTGAGCAAACTGTGTAAGACTTCTCCTTTTTACAAAACTGTCTTTTGTGATATAAATAGAATGAAATTATTACTTCATCAGTTGCTACCATAAGCCACCTTCTTTTAATGCTATGTACTTTTTCTTGCAAAATTAAAGAAGGCATCACATGTGATAATGGCCTAAATTTAACACAATAAAATTAAAACTTCAAAGAATTTTAAATCTGCAAATACCAGGAAATGCCAATACTAATTTCTTCCACAGGCTTTATAATGGTTTTTAATATTGTGAGGCCTGACTAGAAAATTGGAATTTCAACATTTCCTTTTGTCTCTTGTTAAGAACACTGTAAAAAAAATCAAAGTACTGGGAAACAAACAAAGAGAAAAATTCTGATAGGCTTTGACATTTCAAGTTACAACTACAATTGAAAGCAAGTATTTTAAAATTATTTGTATGTCTTAAAAAAAGCTCTAGCCTCCATTCTTCGATAATAATTGAGTCACTCTACAGACTACATGCCCCACATTGCCTCGTATACTTCAGACACTTATTGAGACGCAGTCCATCAAGGAATTGTAATTTACAGAGAAATCAGACATCAAAGAGGTTGTGTTATTTTAGGAAGGAGTAGTGTCAAACTGACTTGAAACCAATAAATTGTAATAATAATTGCACAAGTCAGAACCTGAAATATCAACATATGAGTCCAATAGATCAGGGTAACTTTTAAGGGTTAAAAACTAGGTTTTTTGCCTCTGCTCCATTACAAGACCTAAATTCCAGTCTCAAACGCCCGCATCTGTACTTGCCTTCTCCTTGCTGCTCGGATAAAGGCTCTGTTACCCCCTCCTTAAGACAGATTTGTGTCTGTCTTCATGGACAGGTCTGCGCTTTTCACTTACAAGCTTTTGCCCTGAATCATGGAACAAATGTGCTGGAACAAATATATATTTTTAACAGCAAATTCTGCTTTACCAAACTATTCCTTTATTCAGAACTAAATATTTGAATGTAACATATTTTTATAAAGTCTGAATTTGTGTTTAAATAAAAATTTCCAGAAAAATCAACATTTCCCCTGTACAAGCATTTGCTTACTTTCAGTCAAAATCACATTTTCGTGAGAAATTTGCCCAGATATATCTTACAATTTCTTATACTTCTTAGTTTCTGAGCTGAGGGGAGAGTAGGGAAATGGCTTCATTTCTTCTGTTACTGAATTGCTATTCACTTATAACTTTACCTTTTTTACTGGTTCTGCATCAAGCAAGTACAGTAAAACTGCACTGTTTTAGAGACAGAAGAAAATCATTGGAAATTTTGTTCTACAAAGTCAAAATCCAAGTAGTAAAAAAAAATATCTATTGATATAACAGTCCTTTTTTCTTTTCCTCTTCCTTTTCTCTTTCCCTTTTGATAAATAATCAGTCTTATTTGAAACCTCACAGTTTATCTTCTTTGAAGACAAAAAATTCTCTGCACCTGTATATTGCTAGCTCTGTTATAAAAAGAGACATCTGACATCCAGAAACTTAGATCTAGAAAAACTTGTTTGGGTGAAGGTTCACAGAAATTATAGAGACATTGATTCTCCCCTCATCCTTTCCTTTTTGCAGTTATCTCTACTACCTGAATCCCTGCTCTGAAAAGAACACATTTAGCACAGCACTGAAGTATTCTGATTTCTTTTTTAAAACTGGTATCACACAGCTTTTCAGTTTTACAAACTAAATTGCTTTTTTTGGAGTTCTTGCAAGGCTTTTGATTCTTGTGCAATTATGATGCAAAGTAAGTGACATATACAGCATCCAACTAACATTTAGCAGGTTTCAAATGTATTTCTGACATGGTGGGTATCTGCCAGCACTGACCTCTCTTCCCTTCCTGCTTCCTCTACAGCTGACCTACATTCCCAGCCCCACCATCTGGGCAATGCCTTTCACGTACAACTATGGAGGACTTCTCAAATTGTGGCTGGGAGGCAACATAAAAACCTTCTTGTCTGAGGGAACCATCTGAGCAGAGCACAAATTCTGTGTCCAGCATGGACATTTGTGCTACCAAAAACCCTGCATGTTTCTCGTTGCTCTAGGAGCATTGAACAGGGCTCCAGAAAGAGCATGTTTCCTCCTGGCTGCTTCCTGCTAATAATCTGAAGTCTGCCAAAGTAGCTCGAACCTCTCCCCTCTCCACACCCAATCCCTAGGTCACTAACCTTCCCAGCGCTGACAACAACAACTCTCTGAAAAAGAATGACAAAATCTAAACCATCTTTCCATACACAGGGAATGGCTTGCCAGGGATTTGATCTGTGGCAAAAATCAGCCCTTCTGAGCCTACCATTATTTTTAAAAGCCTTTTGGTTATGGGGCATATTAGGATTTTACACTCTGCAATGAGAGAAAAAAAAGCCAACAACAAATCTCCAACAGTTTATTCAACTTGCCCTCAATTCCCCTACTCCTTTCTCCCCCACACACCCACACACATTTTATATCTTTATTACATCAGAGAATGCTGTCTCAATGATGTAGTACAGTATAGTACAGTACATCTGGTGGCTTAGGTAATAAATCACAGGACTATTTTTCTAAGCTTTTAAATAAAATTGTTTTATCATCTGCTTCTTCCTACTAACAACGCCATCGGTCCAAATGGCTGCTTGGCTTTGCGAGCTTTCCCACTAGCTCACCAGGCCTGGCACAAAAATTTCACAGCTGTGCCATATGCTTGACGGCGTTAACAATGAGTCCCTGGTTACACAATGAAATTTCATTTTGCACTCCTCAAGTCTCCACTCCCCACATTCTATGAGGATGACAGACAGTTTGGGAGACCAGCCCTGCCCCCTTGTCTGGCAACAGAGGTATTAGCGAAAAATAAAAACCAACCTTCTTCTTTGGGAACTCCCAAGATCTTTTCAAAACACGGCTATAACAAACTCCAAAGCACTAAGGACCTTTAGCCTCAGGTTCCCTCTCCCCACCCCACTCTTCCCCCATCCCAAGTCAGGCTTGTGAATTACAAACACAACACCCACTCATGTAGATTTAACTACTTGGTTATTGAAACTGTGCAAATAAGACAAACATTCATATAGACACCATTTGCCTAAAGGTTAGAGTATTCCTTGGTATTTCAGGACACCTCTACCAGTGGTGTGTTAAAATACGTTTTTTAAGATTTAAGTTTACTCAAACTTTCATTCTACTTCTTGCTGTTGTCAGAACAGCCTGTTATTTGGTTGCTTAAAATCCTGCATATACTGCAGGCCAACTAAGGAAAATGCTGAGCAGCAACTTCAGCTGAGCCCAAGCAGTATCAGCTGACAGCTGTGTACCCAGAACATCTGCCACTGGCTACGAGGATGTGCTTGTCCTCTAGTGCACCTTCAGATAATCCCACAGAGGAGGTAATGGCCCAGATTTTAGAGGAAAATCACTTTTAAAAAACACACAAAATATTTAGTTGTCATAATACCAATGCATTTTGTAGATCAAATGCATTGGTTGGAGCATCTACTTGAAAAACATCAGTACACTGAAGCTACATGTTATTAGCTCAAAGTTTCAGTGTACTTAATTCAGCAGTCACAGTAGCATTCCAAAGTAGATGCACTCCATTTTATCAAGTTCCTTCTCCCGCAGATAAGTTTTACTATTTCCTTTGTTTAACAATAAAAATCAGCAGCGTGTTGGGTAAATATTAAAGAAGCCCCAAACCTGATGATTCATGCACATAGCTGGTTCCATTACATATAACAAACACAGAAACACTGGGTATATGTAATTAACAAACAACAAAACATTATATTCCTTTATTAATACATTATCAAAATAATAATTCTTCACTTCCTACAGTTATACGTAGTTATTTACTTTTCATAAAACTAGGGCCATCTCTGTCTTTGTCTTGTAATTCCCATGAGGATGGGCAGGGAGATCAAAATATCCACTTAAATGTCATGAGTCAAGGCTGAGAATCTCTAGTGCACTGAAATCAAACCAGGAAGTAAAAACACTGCAAAATGAAGTATTCTTCATCTTTAAAACTTACATTTACAATGAATGAGAGTGATAACACAGTATTTGAGAATAACAGTTTATTCAAATACTACTTAATGCCAAGTGCAAGAAGAAATTTTACTTTCACAGGAAACTGTCTTCATACACTCCAGAGGGTTAAGGTTACTTTAAAGTATAGTGGTACTCTCTTCACTGTATCAGCTCAATACTCAAGCCCCTCAGCTCAAGCTCTAGGTGTTTAGTATGCTGAAAACAATCATGTAGGAAACTCAGCATTATATGGCAAATCAAAACACTATGGTACCTAGTAGAAGAGAATTTGTATGTCTTCAGAGGAAATTAGGATAGCTGGCAGGTTCCTAATGCTGCTTTTTAAAGCTTCATGTAGAAGCAATCAGACTTGCCTAAACACAGTTCATATTCTGAAGATTATCGTCAAACTAATGAGAACTGAGATTTAAAGTCACATTTTCAGAGTGTGTAAAACCACACATTTCACCCTGACCTTTCATGCTTGTACTTGGTCAGAAGCCTAGCTTACTGGGCAAACTGTACCACCTCCCAGTGGAGACTCTCCTGATATCTGGACCAGGCTCACCACTAATATGGTATTTTACTCAAACCACCTCATCTCAGCTTCAACTCAGTTAAAAGTACATGAATCAAAGATAAGCAATTCAAGCTACAACAATATGGCATAGAAAACCTGAAATGTTCGCCTTTATACAGTCGTATACACATAAGAACAACTATATTATGTCAGGCCAAAGTGTTGCGGTCCACTTGGTAATCTAAAATAGTGGCCACTTAGGGAAGCGTAGAAAAAGGACAAACATCCTTCTCCGAGCATACAACCCTTAATAGGACAGCATAGATGTATGCCTATATTCACAATAAATTTAGTATTTCACAAATTCATGGTCATTATATCAGAAATTCAGATCTGAATCTCTAATAACAGCTAGGGAATTTATGGAAGTTACTCATTCTTTCAATAACAGCAGGTAGCATTGAGTAGAAACAACGATTTTGCTTGTAATCATCTCACAGCAGAATTATGAGCCACTCACCACCAGAAAAGACACTGCTAAAAAATAAATTATTTTTAAAAGGACTCCCTCAAGATATGCCTGCACTAGTGCTACCACAAAAATAAGAGCAAAATGAGTTCAAGACTTTGGAAGACATTTTGTTTCTGTTTTCTGAAAACAGTAGCTAAGCAGCAGACAAGGACTATTTATTCCTCCTCTCTTTGCGAGACTGTGGAACATCTAATGCTAAATCTATGCTGTCTAATTATCACTGTGCAGAAGGATGCACATTCTATCCCCAAAATACAGCAGTGCCAACTTCTGCAGCTCTCCCTATTAGCATAGTTTGTACAATAGTTAGAAGGCAGCCTGTGATAATTTGCTGTTCAACTCTTTCTTTATTCTGAGTAACAAATACACAAGAATGAGAAAAAGATATTTGATTATCCAGTTGAAAACAGTCCAACTCATTTGAACCTGAAACTATTACACTTTGGAATACACTCGGTTTTCAGAAGCCCCATCTATTCCTAAGCGTTGAGTGTAGCTGGATCAAATCATCATGTCCCCATTATGTGATTAAAACAGCCCCTGACCATGCTGTTTCTATGTTTGTCTCTGTTTTCGACTTCCGTGGCTCCACAGTATCCCCCTTCGCCCCCATTAAAGGTGATCACAGATTGGGAGTTGGCAGCTTTGCCTTTTTATACATACCACTTGGATCATGAGTAATGAGGGGCATTTCATTTAGGGGTGTTCCTAACAACGGGACCCTGTCCAACTGCCATGTGTCTGTTAACTGAATGTTAAAACAAGGTAGGTTAATGTTAGGCAAGGCTCCTTGGAAAGTTATTAGCACAAGAGACTGTTTATTGCTAAAACATTCTTAAGCAAAAATAGAAATATATTTAACACTGTGTCCTAGATTTCCAACGCATATGTCCAAAGAGAGTGTTTTAATCATTTTGCACTGTCTTTGTTCTCCTCAATAATAGCTGCTAGCTGGTCTGATAAACCCTCTTGCTCTTTCATTCCAGCTTCAACAAGAATAGCAAATAGCAGCATTATAACACCAAAAGAAAGTTCCAAGATTTTCCAAGTCTATGAGATTTCTCAAATTACCAGAAACAATAAGGCTATTAATTTTAAAAACAACTTAATCCTAGCATTCTTAGGATTAATGAATATTAAATTCTCCTCAAAACCCTCCTCTGGGGCAAGCAAGAAAGTTTCCCAAGGAATGAGTTAATCAATATGTGAAGCAATGGCAAAATCACATCACTGCTTTAAACTAGCCTGATAAAGGGAGTTGAGGGGAAAAAAAAAAAAGAAAGAAAAAAACCACATAAAAATTAATCAGGGCAAAAACAATAGACAGCTTGCTTTTCCAAATTTTCACTTATGATGTCTGTAGCTCACAAGTTCACAAACTGAATGGATGAAGCCAAGGTAAACACCCTAAGCTAAACATTATGTGTTTTATATAATCAACTTACTTATTTTCATTTTTGATACCCTAACATATATCCCTGAATTAGAAGCAGTTAAGAAATAGATGTTATGGCATTTTGAGCTCACAAACATTGCTATTTTCTACTTTTCACTTATATGCCTTTCAAAAATTACAAGCAATATCCTAGGAAAGCAACAAAATTTGATGGAGGAGTGGTCACCACAGTTTGGAGTCATCTGCAGACCTGACAAGTATACCCTCCTCCATCCCCTCCTCCCGATTGCCGAGAGAGACAGGAAACAGAACAGGTCCCAGGACAGACCCTGTTGAATGCCCCCTTGTTACTGGCCTCCAGGCAGAGTACAACCCTCTCAACATGACCATCCAAACAGCATTTTACTCATCCACCTACCCAAGCTTCATTGTCCTAAAAGGAATACAAGAATATTGTGGTAGACAATGTCCAAAGCTTTGCTACAGACAATGTAAATGACATCCAGTTGCCCTCACATTATTCACAAATCCAGCCTTTTTACCCTTCATAAAAGGCAGTCAAGTGGCTCAGGCAGACCATACTGCAGAAGACTGAGGCAAAGAAGGCACTGAGTACCTCTGTTTCATCCATGTCCACTTGAAGATCTTTCTAAGCTTGTATTATTTTGAAAAGAAAAAGTAAGGAAGATCCCCCAGAGGAAAAAAATTATTTCTCCTTCTCATGGAGAGAGGCTAACTATGCTAAAAGACAAGAAAGTCTGAGAGATGGCATGGTATCTCTGAGGTGGTAGAAAGAAGCATTTCCTTGGAACCAGGGAGAAATGTATGAGTTTGCTACCACTGAGTTGGCTGGAAGCAAGACCTGTAAGGACTGAAATAACAGAGAAAGAACTGCTATTATAAATCTTCTGTTGGTTTCTATTCTTACTGAAGTATTTTGTACTAAATTGTCTTTTTCTCCCTTTAAGAAGCTCAATTTATTGGTTTTATTTTTTAATTGCTTTTTTTAAGTTTAAAAAGCCTTTTGGGGAATTCATTATAGGAGAAAATTTAAGCACATCCACTTCAAAGCTCTCACTGAATCCACATCTCATTACGGCCATTTAATTGTTTCTTCATTAGTCCTGTTCTTTCTCACTTTAATGGAAAAAATAGATGTTTGTTATTTTCTTTAATCAGGGAAACAGACAGCTTCAATCACCTCAAACAATACTTTCTCTGCACTGCATTTTATATAATTAAAATTATTTCTGTTATCTCCAATTATCTAGCAAAGACACGCCTTAAAAACCCTTAGGTATCTATGCATGGGCCAACATGAAAGCTTCATCATCATCTAATGCAGTTAAATTCATTTTCTATATGTAAAATGAAAATTATTTTCCAAAACAAGTTAACACTTAAATTTTAAAAAGCACTGCTGAGCTTCAGTTGCATTTAAGTCCTACACTTGAATTTACAGAAAACAATGAGAATTATTTACTTAGGCTTCTTGTTTTGCTTTCTGTGTGCACATAAATATAATACTTCAACAAGTATTATTATAAAGAATAAATTCAGCTCTTTCATGAAACTGGAACAGCTTTTTGTATGTACCCGTTACAGAGGAAAATGTTAGTTTAGGCTTCATGCCAGCTTAATCCTTGGCATTTGTTCTTAAACACCCAGCAACATGAGTTTCAATTAGTATTAGATGTAGGAATGTTGTTTTTGTAATAGACATACCTGTTTGGTGTGAAACGGGTTGAATCCAACAACCTGTTTTACACACGCTACATGATAATCTCATGGAGTCATAATTCCTCTCTTTCCATCATCCCTTACTGATGATATGCTTTAAAAAAAAAAAGTTATTTGAAAATACTTTGGGATCAGTAAATATAAGAAAAAATAGTGTTCTCTGAGTTCATTCGGAATCAATATTATAGTGGTATACCATCTTCTTGCTTTGACGCCAAGAGACCGCCTAAAGGAAAATAGCTGGATGCTTTCCAGGACTTCAAAACACAGCCAAGTAAGCTTTAGTGTATATTTCATCACCTTGACAGCAGTTTAAAATACCACTGAAATAATGCAAAAAATATCTCAAATAAGGCTTCATGAACAACCAGAACTCTGGCTGAAATAAAAAAATAAAAAAAAAAAAAAGTTCTAATGTCTTTAAACAGAGTGAAATCTGTTCAGGAGTTTCCAACAATTCAAAGTTCAGTTTTTGTAAACTATTAGATATCTTTCTTTTTACTGAAGAACTGAAACTTAAAAAATAATCAATAAAAGAAAACCCTTCACAATGCCACGGACTCTATCAATATAAATTTATTTTAGAGCTTACAAGGGGTCTCTTCTCTTTTAAACCAGGTAAAACCTGCTTTTTTTTTTTAAGAGAAGACCAATTTATTCAATACCCAGTGTTTTTAATTTTCTTATTAAAAAAATAATTCATGTTAATACCACATCATTCTTCCTGGAGCACTCAAAAAACTGTTGGAGATGGCTGTGTCATTTTAACCAGGAGTGCCTCTTTCACCAAATACAAAATTGAGTGGGGAAATTTCCCTCTGGTCATTTACTTCTCTCTGGAAAATAAGTATTTTCCTTATCTAGAACTTTTTTTGCAATTTACTGTTTATGTGGGGGTAATCTTTAGTGTCCTTGAACCATTATGTGGTATGCAAACCAAAACCAAGAGACTGATCTTCCTCTAAGAAATTTACAAGTATAAAAAAGACCCAAACTGAAAAATTCAGATCATTGCATCCTGTGAGGCTGAGTTTGAATAACTCATGCCTTTTTGTATGGACTTGCCAAAAACAGACCAAGAACTTTGACGACACACTTATGTTTCTCCTCTGACTGACTCATTATGTTATTCTGTAGCAATGATAGACTGCAGCTTATTACAGGGAGTAAACTCAGGCAAGGGAGAACACAGTATTATTAGCTCAAGTAACCTGAATATTGAACTAATTGAAGATGAAATATTTCCTTGAGTAATTTCTCTAATGTACTGGAATGGCTTTAACCAAACTAAAGCATATTGTCCTCTGTTTAAAAACAGAAGGGAGTGCAAAAAATATTATTGTGCTTAATCTAAACAATAAAAAGATTCAGACCATAGCTTGGGAGGCTAGTTACTGCACTATATCCTTTATTTAGCATAGTGCTTTGTTACTTTGGACAAGCCATAGCCTGTGGCATCACAGTCTAAGAAATACAAAAAATTGTTAGTGAACACGCCATCTTTACCCCTGGTTTTATGTTACCAAGTTCAGTGAACGCAGGTCATAAGTACTATCACTCTAAATTATTTTGCAGCAGTACATAACCCTGGATTAAGACATTCTGCTTCTTCAAAGAACACTAAAATAAAGTAAAATAAATTATACTATATGATCGGCAGCTGTGAGAACCTCAGTTTTTTAAAGGTGAGGCAAGACATATTGCAGTGTCTCCCAATGCCATCCCTGAGTAATGACTACAGCTAATAATGTATATTGGTTTAAGATAGTCTCATACTGGAAAATTCAAAGTTGCAAGACTTTGTCAAACCCAAAGCTGCAAAAAAACTTCAGTTCAGAAAAATTCTCCAGACTAATCTTTCCCCTAACCAATTGTTCTTTGGAACAGTGCAAAACAATTTTTTTCCTCAAATTTCTGTTTGTGAAAAGAAAAATGAAAAAAATACCAGAATATTTCAACTTATATCCAAAGCATTTTGACAGATTTACTACTATGTTTTGTGAAGATATGAAATTTTACCTTTTACCAAAACTCAAATTCTTACAAAATGAAAGGTTATTTTTCTACCCAACCTGACTGGCTTTAATTTATAATAGATAAAAGAATGCAGACCAATGAGTACATGCAGCTTTTTATGCAACATACTAATTTTTTAGGAAATTTCTCACTTTATGTAGTGACAAATTAACACTTTTAAACTTGTGAGCTGTGATAGTATCAAAATATGGTTGTAAATATACTGAGGAAGTAAGAAGCATGAACTATATTTGTCAAAATATTTTAATCTTCAACGTTTATAACTTGTTTCACTTCTAACATTGATAATAGTAGACCTAGGACTAGCAACAGTCTCCAGATAATCAGGAGTTTCCATACTTCTGTTCCGACTGGCACTCTGTGCGATGGCCTTTGCCATCTTTTTTTGGTTTTTTGTAGGAAAAATCTCACATTAAGGCTCAATATTTCTCAGAGAAAGATAAGATAAATCTCACATTAAGGCTCAATATTTCTCAGAGAAAGATAAGAGAGAATGGCAAACAGGTAGACCAGGAATAGGAAAAAATGCTTTAAAAGTCAATAGCAGAGAAACATCATGCTCTCCTCTTACTATTCCACCAGTCTAGCCCTCACACGGACAATTCTCTCTTTAACATTTCGAAGGAAAGTTGAAAAGTATGTTTTTTATAGTTCATTATGGGTTTTTTCCATCCATCCCACCACTTTTTTTTTTTTTTTTTTTTAGCAAATCATTATACATATAGCATGCTTCACTAGTAGAAAATCTTATTACAGGCCTTTGCTTCACAGCCTATTGTTTACAAAATTTGGGCAAGTGCTGGTACCACAAAACACAGCATAAAATATCAAGCAGCAAAGCTCTACATCTGTGCAAAGTCAAGGTTCTCCATTAAATACGACTTACTTTATTTGCCAAAAATTTTTTGAGGTGGTCCAGAACTTATAAACAAATAGCCTACTCTGCTTTTTGAAAAATGCGGATGATGTAAAAGATGGCTGACATTTCTTCTATAAGCATATTACACTTACTATGCCAAATATTTCCTATTCTTTCCCTTTATTAAATGCAAACCCTAACATTTTGCTTTTATTTATGAGAGGTACTACATGTAGTGAGGTAAAATGAGCTTTGCCAGAGCACAGCATTGTATTTTCAGTTAGGAAAGTTTACTTCTGCAAATTTAAAACTTCATCAGAAAATTCAAATACATGGATATCATTTAATTTCTATGCATGTGTATGCATATGTATTTAAAATGTTTAGTACACAAAACTGATATTCATTTCTATAAACTCTACCATTTCTATCAAGTCTACCTTACAGCAATCCTCAATTATCCTGACAGTACTATCAAAATGCTGTTATATTATCTGAAGGAAGTATTCGGATTTTATGCCTAGCAATTGCTCAATTACATTAGATACAATTTGTAAATTCCCTGTTTGCCACAGATATGACTCTATTTTGCACTGAGTCAGTAAAATCAATTTACAAGCTATACTAAATTTTAGAACAATCAAAATTATACTGTATTGGATCAACATTTTTGTCCTGAATTGCCACCTAAAAGTTACCTGTGTTTTCAAATTTATATCACAGTGTACGCTTAAGGTTATCACACTTCTGTGAAGTACTCCAATATAAAAAAATAATCACTGCAGTAATTAGCATCATATTAATCAATAGATTCCTAAGTTTCACATTCCAACTGCTTGCATGGAATATGCATTGTTTCCCTGAGAGTGATACTGTTAAAAGGCTGAACTATTGTTTCCACTGTTATAAAGAACATTGTTCACGCTCTTGCAGCGAATGATGTGCCTCTTAAAAGATAAGGGCTGCATTTATATGATATTGAATGACTGCAACTATAATTAAAACCTCAGAATTTAAAAGATAGTCTGCATCACACAAAAACATGACCCTCTAACAGGAGTGAATTTACAGTTCAATTCTACATAAACCATTGTGCTCATTTCTTGAATAATTATGAAGAATTATTGGGGCATTTACAAGCATTGCTCCATTGTGATAAGAAAATAAATGTAGGATACAAAGGAAAAACATAAAGAAGAGGGGAACCTAAAGGTTTTATTTTATTTACTGTTTTACTGGCAATGAAAAAAGAGTTTTTCTCACCATGAGTTATTTCTTAAAAGCCAAGCATTTTCTCTGTGCCATTCTTGTAGTGTGCAGAGCCACAGGAGTTAAGAGCTAGCCAATTCTGTCAAAACCTGCCATTCATGTAACTATCTCCACAACCAAAATTACCACTGTGAGTATGCACTGATTATGCATCTCACTTTTGTACTCTCAAAAACATCAGAGCAAACCCTATTGGTCAGTTTTAAAAATGGCTCAGCTGCAAAGTTAATGTCAGTTGTGATTCAGCCCTAATTTTGCCTGTCAACAGTCTTGTTCAACTTCCCAGATATTCCAGCTTGTTGCCAAGACCATTTTGTAAACGAAATCTCTCTTTTGAAAATCACCATATGAATATGTCAACAGGTCATGAAATATTTTCATTACAAACCTTGAAGAAAATCTAAGCTCTAAAGCAACAGTTAGAAAAATGTCTATTTCATTAGGCATGAGTGTGAAATCTTGCTGGAAAACATTTATTTTGGCAACTCCCTATTCTGTTGGTGGCCCAAAAGTATTCTGACTAGACTATCCTGGTGGGAGGCAGCACCAGCTCCAGCGAGGAAGCTGTAGCACATGAGCTAATCACTACAAGGATCACCCTAGAGCATGAATTTGCAGTGTGTGAGTACCTAAGCAGCTGCAAGGTCAGACAGAAATAGAAATTCACATGTTACTTCAAAGTAAAAGGCTGAAAACTTTTATTCATTTATCCAAGGACCAAAAAGAGCGTTAGAAAACCCACAAGAGAGATTACTTTTTTCTCATGCTAATAGTGGGAATAGATGTTAGCTCACATACTGGGGACAGGGTTCCTTCAACCTCTTCATAACCTTTTAAAAGTTCTGTGGTAATTTTAACTAAGATCCTCTAGTTACCTGTCAGATCTAGTTAGCATCCGTCTTTAATCTCACTGTCTCCTACAGTGCACAAAAATCTGTGATTTGAAAGCTGAAAACCGTGTTCAAGGCATAAGCCATAGTCAATTACTTGATGCACAAAGAGACTGCTTCCCAAATAAGAAACAGGTAGGTGTGTATAGGGCACATCACGTGTGTTTGCACGGGTGTAAGGAAGAGGATGTGTGATGAACCCTAATCCATGAAATATAGGAAGAAAGGCATTGGAAGCCCCAGTACAAATCTTGAAGTCTCTCCTTGGGGAGAAGATTTTCTCACAGTCATCAACATCTTACCCTCTCTCAACCTCCCACCTCCAAAATTTCCAGAGATTCATACTATTCCTACATCTGTGAAGGTTTCCAGAGCCACCTCCAACACAACTCAGGAGGACTGCATAGAGAAAAAAAGTCTGCTGGTTAAAAGATCCCTCTTGAGGTGTGCAAAAGGAAAGCATCTACAGTATCTTGCCATAGCCATTTTCTTCCAAGGAGGACTTAACCTCCATGAAACTCAGAGGGTTTTATCCTAAAACTGAAATTTAAGATTTGTGAATCTAATCTGCTTGAATCTCCTGCATGACTGTATTTGAGACAGATTTTTTTTTTCTTAGACAAATGCAATAAATTCCAAAAACATTATTTACCCGAGGAAGAGATCTTTAACAATAAAGCACACAGCTGAGTGTCAAGATACCTAAGTTCTGCCAGAGATTTCCCATGCACTCCATCCCAAAAAAGAAATACTTATCTCACTTGTGAATTTCACATCAATTTGATGTCTGTAAAGTATCCAGAATCTTCAAATACACTATGAATTATAAGTCTACTCAGTGTTACATGAAAAAAAAAAAAATCACTAAAAATAATAGTGCAAAGCTCTTAGTTTCAATTCTTTATTTGTAAATGTTTTTACATACAAGACTTCTTAAGTAGCTCTTTGCAAACCGAGTAAGTCCATACACTCCTATCAAAATTAAAAAACATGATTTGAAGGGGATTTTTTGAGTTTTGGGGAATTTTGGTTTAAGTCAAACAGATCAAATGCATGACTAAACAAAACAATCTGGCAAAGTGTGAAATACAATACTCCTTCCCTTCTCTGTAACAAATCACTGTACTACCAAAAGGATTAAGTGGTTTTATGTTAAAATTGAGAAGGAAAAGACAGCTTTCCTACTTCTTTGCGATGAATTTGGAGAGTTCCTTCAGCATTCAAATGTGAAATTACAGAACTGCTGGCCAAGGTATGTAACCTACCATTATAAACAGCTACCGTGCCAGTGGACTGGCAGGTTGCCATTATAACTCCCATCTACAAAAAGGGCTCCAGAGTGAATCCTGCAAACTACAGACCAGTGAGCCTGATTGCTCCCATGCATAGGAAGATGGCAATCTGTCTTTAAAAAAGAAAAAAGAAAAGGAAAAAAAAAAGGGGGGGAGAGAAAGAAAAGATTACTTAACACACACACAGATGAATACAGTTTTGTTGGGCAGGCATCAGTGTGGCTCCTGTAAAGGGAAATCCTGCTTCATGAACCTGTTGGAATTGCAGAAGGGTAACAATAACCATGTGGATAAAATCTGACCTGGGTTTTCAAATGTCCTTTGACAAGGCTCCACATGAAATGTTATAAAGAAATTCCATTGCTGCAGGAATGGAGAAGAGGTCCTTACAGCAACAGGTCCTTTCAGCCAGTTAAAGCAGAGGAAACAAAAGGTAGTGCTTAGGTGTTGCTTTCAGGATGGAAAAATGCCAAGATTAGGGTCCCTCCCTCATGGGTTGGTGCTGGGAACAGCTTTATTTCACCTCCCTTTCAGTGATCTGGAAAGGAGAGGCAACTGTGAAACCTCCAAGCTTGTAGGTGATACTGAGCTTTTTATGGGTACTCCAATGCTGTGCCCATGGCAAGGAACTATAGAAAGGCCTCAGGGATGTGGTAGGTGAGCATCAGTGTAAGGTCATGCTGAGGAGAAACAACTCAGAACTGGCAGTTTCAACTCAGGAACAAGATCTCGGGGTCAACCGTGGCAGGTCTCTGAATCATCAGCTCAGTGTGCAAGGGCACCTGAGAAGCCAAAAAAATGTTTGGCTTCATCACGAAGGTCACTGAGGACAAGGTCATCTGTTGGTTCCTGTAACAAACACTGATGCGCCCACATCTTGAGTGCTGTGTGTCATTCCACTCTTTGCATCTCAAAGGGAAGGTAGGAGAATTAGAGAACATAAAAAGAAAAGCAGCTAAAATGAACCAGGAGGTGGACTGGCTGCGTTACAAGCAGAGGTTTAAAAGGAGGAGTAGTTCTTCAGTTTGGAGAGGAAAAGGCTGAAGAGGGCTATGACTGAGATTTGTAAATTCCTGAAGGCAGCAGGTAAGCTGAATGTGAGACTGTGCCTCACCAGATGCCATGGTATGAGTGTAAGGGTCACTT
The DNA here is from genome assembly GCF_034638445.1 of Ciconia boyciana. Classification (NCBI taxonomy): domain Eukaryota; kingdom Metazoa; phylum Chordata; class Aves; order Ciconiiformes; family Ciconiidae; genus Ciconia; species Ciconia boyciana. Next base: position 53,803,673 of record NC_132937.1, on the reverse strand, counting down.
GGTGAAAGTAGCAGGAGATCAGGTTAAAACAAATAAAGCCATGTATGGTGTCATGTGGTGGCTTGTGAACTTCTTGAATTTGCTTCCATCAGGCTGTGGAGGCAGGCAGTGTCCGTGGGTACAAAAAGGGGTCAGATAGATTCATAGACAGGAAATATGTAAGCAGCTACTGAAGAGAAGTAAGGAGGGATGTCCGCTGCCACCTTGTGCTCTCCTCTTCCAGAGGCTGGAGGAGTACAAGGGGATCAGACTGCAGAAACTGTTAGGTTTGTGCACTCTCCTGAAGCAGCATCTGCTTTTGCCTCTGCTGGAGACAGATCACTGTTGGTGGATGTACGCAGAGCTGGTCTAATCCAGTTGATTAATGTTCTCATATGTTTTTCCTCGTCAAGATAGACTGTAAGAAGGATATTTACCTACTGCTTCTGACACACTAGGTCCATGACTAATTGTGCTGCACAGATTAATTTCAGGACAGTAAAGAACAAGATGCAAATAGTCAGACTGAAAATGGAGGGGAAATCTCTGAGACTCCTCCCTGAAAGACAATTCCTTCCCGAAATTTAATATGGTGTCCCTAATCACATATTATTCATACTGAAGAATGATTTTTTCTCCATATTGAATAGCTTCTTCCTAAGCAACAGTTACTCAGCTCAATGCACTGGTGTGATATTTACATTTCTTGGGCAATCCGGGAGAATCCAAAAATCTTTGTACTAGATACAGAGAAATTTACATTCATAATATAAGCACTTTATGCTTAATTAATGCTTGTCATCCTATGTACTAATTAGCAGTTTTCACTCTATTTCATTTCCAGCTGAAGAAACTCAAAAAGCATTTGTTTGTTTCAGTGTTAGGAGGCTAACGCATCGCCATCCTCAGCTTACGTCAGAAGAATTTTAACCACAAAGCTAAAACTCAGTGTCTTCATGGTACTTACGGGTACTTTCAATTTTAGATGCTTGAATCAGACAGAGCTACTTTTCATGGAGAAGTATCACATCTGACCAAGAATGGAGAGGAACTGCAGGCAATTCTCAGCATCACTTGTTTTGCCTGAATTCACACCGAAACCTGCCCATAAGAGACACAAACTCTCTTTTTAAAAATACCTCACTTATTTCTTGGCACAAGGCCAACAACTGAAGTACTGTAAGAACTAAACCATGTCTGTTTAAAAGGAAACTTCTGTACACTAAAAGCTTAAGAATAGTAATATCAGGGGGGGGAACACAGCCATGAAAAGTTCACATTAGTACTTAAAATCACACACACTTGCCAACGCACAGGTCTTCGTTATTCATAACTGTACCAGATTGATGTAATGCATGTCACAAACATACGTTTCAGAGAGAGTTTTATGGATGAACCAGCAGGGCAATTGCTTGGGACCCAAGGAACCAGAAGAAAGCACCCCAGGAAGCCAAGCTAATTAATAGTGCAAGTCATCTAATGTATGGGTGGGAGCAGGGAGAGGACCATGCTTCAGCCTGTCTGGAGCCTTGGTGTATCTAAAGCCAGTTTCAATTCTCTCACCCTCTTCTTCACGTGTATCAGGATAGCTGTGCTGCTGCTGTAAACAAAAAAAACCTATCCAACATAAATTTTACACACTGCAATGGTACAGTGTTAGTCTACTGGAAATAATCAGCATTTTCTGAAAACCAGAAGGAAAGATTGCTAACACACTAATAGCAGATTAGCACGCTACAGAACCAAAACAAATAGTCAGCTGGAAGGATTTGCCACCCTAGCGTCACAGTCTGCAACTAGCCTTGGTTGCTTCTGATCTAGCATTTTCCTTAACTAATAAAGGATTTTGTTTTAAATTTGACTGTGTAAGAGTTACACACTATAGCATTTACAATTCAGAAGATGGATCTGCGTATTTAAAAAATATAATCATTTGTTTTACAGGTTAGGTTTTTTTCTCAATCAGAAGCATAGCTAACAGTTTACTGTTAAGACTGCTATGTGTTCTCTGTAAAGGATTTTGAAAAGCTGAATAAATAGAAAATGATTCAAAGACAGTTTATGTCTTAGGATTCGCATATTCTTTTATCTTTTATCAAGATTTAAGAATTAGGTGAGAAAAGACACACTCAAACTTCTTGCACTTTCTTGTTGATCTTGTTGATCCAAGTTATTACAAGTGATCATGACGGAACGGCGTGCAACATATCACAGTATAAAATACACTGTATTTTAAAGATCTTTCACCATAATCCACCTGCATGCAATTTTTGTAAGACTTGTTAAATATTTAATAGAACTTTGGAGCGCCATGATATATAAAGTCAGTTGTAGGTTTGTTAACTGCTTCTAAAGATTGAGAACATTTTATAAAGCAAGAGTAACAGAAGGCAGTGGACACAATGAGATGGCCTTACTTAAATATCACATGTTTGGGCCTGACTCTCTCTTTCTCTCAAACAAAGATACAAATGCTAAAAATGAAAATACAAATCACTCAGCAACTCTGAACATCTTACTGGGATGCAGGCCCCCAGTCTGACTGATATTTACACCCTTGATGTTTTGCTCATCCTTGCAAGAACAACTTTTTAAATCCAAAAAGGCCCACTTTCCTAGTTCTGCACATGTTAAAGATCGTAATTTTATGTTGTGTGTCTGACTGATCCACAAAGAACCACCAGCATGTTCAGATGGTTTTGAGCAGTTAGGGACAAGACGACCCTGTCCACTCTACTTAATTGCATGCTTATGCTGCTGTGAGTCTTCCAAGGGTGGGGTTGCCCAATTAGGCATTTCAGTAGAAATCTTTGACAAAAAAAAAAAAAAAAACAGCTGCAAAGACTCTTCCAGTTAGACTTTTTAGGTAGTTTAGAAACAATTTAGTCTTAAATTAAGACTACTGCCATACTTGTGTTTCAGCCTCTGCAAACAGAATTCCTGCTGACAGGAAAAGGAAAGTATATTAAACATCAAAAAGTTGTGCTTTAAACATTCACTATAATTCTGCAGTGAAAGTTTGAATGGGAATATTCCATAAAGGCTATAAGTAGAGAAGTAGTTCCTGAACTAAATGGGTAACATCTTGGAAATTCAGTCTGTATATGGAATTTAGGATCAATAACTCATCAGACTACCATTGAGCAAAATGTTAATTTGGACAAAGATAACGTCTATAATGTCTCTAGTTCAGGTTGAAACAGGAACTTTTGCCAGAAGTACTTTAGGTGGTTGTTACCCTGATGATCAAATCTTGACTGATCTGATTAAATCTCTGGCATGCCTCTTACTTCCTCAGGAGTTAAGATTAGTTTGGTTTTCCACATTATGTCCTTGAAACACTTGTTCAACTATATGGTGCAGGAATGATCCTTTTGCCTGAAGATACCATACACGGGATAAATACACTTTTCCTGTCCTACAATTAGAACAGTTCAATTAAGTAATTTTATTGTCCAAATGTCACAAGCTGTGACTCCCTGTATTGCATGAAAATTTTGCTCCATTCAAGCCCTGTGTTCATTCTGCATAAAGCTAATATCTACAGCCAATATACCAGCATTTATAAATCAACTTTTTTTTTGTTAGACAAAAAAAATTATCCCCTACCATAACAACCTATGTAGTGTTTTAAATCTTGTGATTCAAAATATATCAAAGAGTAAAGCTTCAATATCAGTATTATTATCCTAAAATTTCAAACAGATTTCAGTTCTTCTCCAACAAGACATCTGAAAAATTCTCAGACCAGGGACCTGATATTTATATTCTCCCAGCACTCACCCCACAAGAATCCATTACCAAGGACACTAAGAAACTCGTCTCTGTTTGCTCCCAGTGCTTCTGAGTGCTTAGGGACTCTGAATGGCTTGCTTAAATTATCAGGTCTCTCTTGTACTTTAAGTTACCCTAAGGTTTCATCAGAACCTGAGAGCCAGAGAGTTATGGCCAACTTCTCTCTCAAACTGAGCATATTTTGGGACGGGAGAAGATTTCTCCCATAGATTTCTACAAATGCAAATATTCCTGTCAAATATATGTCAGCTGGAAAATAATCAACTACAAAAACAGAATCTAAAGTAGCAGACAGACACCAGTGATTTACAGGGGAAATCCCATTAACTTTAGTTAAATGAGAAGCACATAAGGAAGACAACAAGGTAAAAAAAGAAAATATTTAAAATAAAAGCAATGGAAGTAAACTGCACCAAACATGTAACCTTTATCTGGAATGATATATTTATAGTGTAATGAGATGTTCAAGACTATGCTAGATGGTTTTTTTCCTGGATTGACAGCTGTGCCTTGCTGGTAAACAGCTGAACTGTTTTGACACCGCCTTTCTATATCTGGAACCTCAAAAAAAAATGAAAGCTAGGTTAGACACCTGAAAAAAAGGCATATTTTCTGGAGGCACCAGATGCAGAACCTTCAACAATGAAAACTGCCTTCCCTTATAGCAGAAAAGATTTTTAATGCTCTGCTGGTTTCTCCATGTTGTCTTTCTCATCCCTTTACCAATGTTACCAGTCCACTGATTATCACCATATGTCAGTGCTGTATGCGTCCTCTTACTGTGTTTTTGAACAGGCTGGTTTTTGCTTTATAGCAGGTGTGTGCCTCTACTCCACTTTTTTCAACATCTTTTCCTATGCCTCACCCAATTCAGACAGAAGGTGATCCCTTCAGTTCATCACCTGTTACCATCTTTTGTTCCCACATCGTCTCACAGCATGAACCTCCATTTCCCTTGTGGAGTCTTAAGGGAAAGCACATCAGCTGAATGCAGACTCTCCCTTGGATAGTAATCATCCACCTTTCCTTCCTATTTTGGAAGCTAAGATCATAGCAAAATCACACACAATAAATAGTGCATGCTTCCTATGTTGTAATAAAGATTATATCAGTATTTCTAAGTTTCCATGTAACTGCTGATTTTTGTGATTTCCACTGTGATAACAACACCTTTATTTTAGCAGCTCTGAAATAATTCCTTTTAGAATTATTGATGACTCTCCTCCAGGATAAGTATTGGCCTCATTTTGATAGTTATGCTTTTCCTGAGTTCTCCTTTCTATCTCTCCCTCAGCCTTGCTTTCAAAGCTCCTGTTTCCATGGATTTCAGTATTACTTTTGGGGAACTCACAGTACTAAGCACAAGGCAAAACATGGACACAAGATCTTTGCTGTATGGAGCTGGTAGTGCAGCCCTAAGAGAAGACGAAACAGGTATTTGTGCCAAATGGGACTAATTCATTCACCTTTTACAGCAGCACCAACTGCATCTGGTCAAAATAAGTAGGTCTGAACTCAGCATGTGAACACAATACACATACATTTCTGTCTAGCAATGGCTAAGCAAAAGGTAATTTTTTTAAAAAAGTTTGAAATCCTGTTTCTCTATATCTTTCCTCCATCACTTTCCTGTTGATAGGAATAATCAGTACTTAAAATTGGTGGATTAACACAAGTAGGCCAAAGTGGTCAAAGAGGTTGAGGGTTAGCACCTTGAACAGCTCCAGGACGTTAATCAGCTCCCTTTGAAATCCATAGCATCAGTCAACAGATTTGCTGTCAAGAATGAAGGAAAAGCCTGAGCTCTCTCTGTTTGCCAGGAGGCATCCAAACATGTTGAAAACAGAGCTCGCTAGGTCCTGACACTTTAAATCACTTATGCAGCTGTCAAACTTAATTTATCTGTGCAATTTAGAAATGGCAAGGGGGGTCAGAGAAGCATCCAGCTCACTGCATTCAAGATGTTTACAGAGGGTTGGTCTAACAACATACACCTCTAGCAGAGCAGCAGGATGTATAAAGCATCCTGGGCTTATTCTGCAGAAGTTTTAATTTTGTCAGGTCTATTATCTTCAAGTTCGAACGACTACGTTTCAAGTTCCACTCGGAGGAAGAGAGTTAGTAAGGAGAATCTAGTAATTTTACTTATGCAGTAATGATGGGGAATTGGATAACATTATTGTCATGAAAGGCTGTGGATATCATACTCTAAAACTATCATTTGTTGTATCAAAAGTCCAGATGAGTAACTCCTAGATATCAATGCAATTCAATTTTATTCCTGGGACAAATTAATCCCTCAAGTCATCCTTCAACTTTCAGAGAGTTTCACAGGAGGTTAATGTAGACCAATCTGTCCTAAGAAAGTGGGAAAATGAGGTCATGAAACCCAAATATGTCATGTTTTCTTCTTCTGAAAAATAAATGTAGAAAAGTCAGGAGTGAAGTTGAGCCTGGGAAGAAAGGAGGGGTGGGGAGAAGGTGTTTTTAGTTTTTTTCTTATTTCTCACTATCCTACTCTGTTACAATTAATTGGCAATAAATTAAATTAATTTCCTCAAGTTGAGTCTGTTTTGTCCATGATGGTAATTGGTAAGTAATCTCCCTGTCCTTATCTCAACCCATGAGGTTTTCGTCTTATTTTCTCTCCCTGTCCTGTTGACAGAGGGGGAGTGATAGAGCATCTTGGTGGGCACCTGGCAGCCAGCCAAGGTCAACCCACCACACTGATGTTCTTTTCCACTGATAAACATGAGACTAAAGCCAGATTTGACTTCATCACTCAGGTATAGTTTAAGGGATTCCATAATGTCATTTAGGTTCATTCTACTCCTAATGAAAATACAACTTGGCCTCTAGTAAATAAATCACATATTTATTACAGTTTTAGGTAATAGTTAAGTTTAATATAGATTCTTTACATTTTAACATTATTAAAAAATGACAGACTAGCATGGAATTTCATTTTTCAGGTCAAGGAGCAGCAACCATTTTGCAAATGGAAGATCAGAAAATAATTAGCCATAGGAAAAGTTTAGCTCAACATTCATCTGTGGTTTGGTGACATTGATAAAAAGGGCTTACGTGCTGTTCAAGTAATTACTGATGGCAAGTGTTACACAGGCAATTATATATTGAAGAATGGAATGGAATGGAATGGAATGGAATAGAATACAATACAATACAATACAATACTTTCAGCTGGAAGGAACCTACAACGATCTAGTCCAACTGCCTGACCACTTCAGGGCTGACCAAAACTTAAAGCACGTTATTAAGGACATTGTCCAAATGCCTCTTAAACACTGACAGGCATGAGGCATCAACCACCTCTCTAGGAAGCCTGTTTCAGTGTTTGACCACCCTCTTGGTAAGGAAATGCTTCCTAATGCCAAGTCTGAACCTCCCCTGAGGCAGCTTTGAACCATTTCCACACGTCCTGTCACCAGATACCAGGGAGTGGTATTAACGTGTTACTAAAGTGCAATTGTCTATTTGTATTTTCATATAGGTGACCAGTGATGAGCACATACCATGTTCAATTTATCGAAGTGACTGATTGTGCCTGTTCAATATAATTTAGGTCTATAAACGTGGTCCATCTTTCTCAATGCTAAAAATGATGCAAGTATTGCAAACAAAGTTCCTTGATTATAATGGTAGTAGAAAAATCAATTGATTGTAAGTCCAGAAAGTGTAACCAGGTAATCTCACATCCTAAAAAACAGGTCATACTATTTCAGTCAGTGTTTATACCTATGTGCGCTGGATAAAATGTGAGACTAACATCAACTAAAATATTCAGTCCCCATTTTAAAAGGTTTACAAAAATACCATGGTAAACAATTAAAATAGAATAAGTTATGCAACCCTTAAAATTAAACAGGACTTTTATAAATTACTCCATAGGAAAGCGAAAAGCAGCCCCACATGTCCCAACAATTTGCAGTGGTGTTATGTTGCTCTTTCCGCCTAGGGGGAAAAAAAGAAATCTACCTAAAAAAAACACGAAAGGGGAGAGGGCAGGCTGCAGGGGATGTTTGTTCCCCAACATATTCTTTTTTTGTGCCATTTGAAGGACACTTATTTTAACATAAGGCAAACTAATATGAAGTGTCAAAAACTGTCAAAGAAACTGAAAAGGTATAGAATCTACGTTACTTTTTTTAATAGCCTTTCCTTACTAGATTCCAGGTTGAAGAGCAAGAAAAAGTTTCTAACTGCTTACGTGACTTAGGAAATTCAGAACTGTGATCTATTACCCTTAGGGCAACTCCAGTGCTATACTCACACTCAAGCTGGTCTGGTAACCAGGGCAGCACAGTGATCCAGCCTAACAATTTACAGTCTTAGTTGTTTCAGTCACCTTCATTTCGCGTATCAGCTGCTTGTGTAAATATACTTTAAGTCACGTAAGCAAGTTCAGAAATTCTGCTACTGCTACCGCTGACATAAACACCTATGAACCCTGACATATACAAATTACACTCTGAATGTGCATGGAACTCACTGACGGATCAAGACTGTGTTTTTACATGACTCAAAAGGCATTTAAAGAGCTTTTGACCACATGAAACTGAGAAATAAGACTCAGACCAAAGTCTCACACTAGACACTGGGAACCTCTTTAAGAACTTCAATAGGCTTTAAATCTGTTACTAAGCAACTAGTAGCCAAATAGAAAAAAATGTTATTTTTCTACTTTTAAATTTCCAGCAAGATTAATAAAAAGGTGGGGAAAACAATCACAAGGATTTAGCAGTGCTTTCTGGCAGTGAGTTAGCTTGCTTTATCATTTAGTAACAGAACAACTTTCCCAGCTTTTAGTTTTATGTATTTCTTGTAATGTCCTATTTTTGCTTTCTTTTACTATATTTATCACTTTTTTTTTCCCCAGCCAGTAGGAGCTGAGCTTTAGTTTAGTTAATCTAGTTCTACTGAAGTGAGCCCTTCCCTCCAGGTATTCCAAGTACATCGTGTAAGCAGGTAAAATTATAACTAGTTGCCAATCAAAACTGGTGTCATTCTGATCAATTGGCAAGGTCTTCAGTGAACGACTGTTCTAGCTTTTGTCACCCCATCACTTAAACAAGCAGTCTTTTCTGGTGCGTTTAGTGTAGGTCTGCTAAACAAATTCAAAACCGCAGGCCTCTGCACTGACAAGACACCTTGCTGGGTTTTTTTAAAATTACATATTCTAGAGCAAAGGCTTAGCACCAAAAGCTTTATCCCAGTGAATACTATTCATACTAAATGCTTCAGCTAGTTCATTGCCACAGTAAAGTTCAGCCATCCCACAACTACAATTTTTCATCATTCCTGCCCTGAGTATGCACCACAAATGCCCAGTAATTATAACTAGTTGAAGACCAACTACCTGGAATGAGCCACACTCAGCCCAGTACAGGCGACCCTCTGCTGAGCTGACAGCATTTATTGTCTTGCCATGGCATTCAGCTGGTAGGTTTAACCTTTTCTCTCCGTGGCCTAGAAGTGACCAGATGACACGTAGGATGAGGATAGGTTACACAGGCTCCACATAACAAACTATTCTACAGAAGCCCAGCTTACTTGAAACAATACGCTGCACACTTGTTGGAAAGCGTGATCACAGACTGATTATAAGCACATGATGGATGTTATTGATATATTTGAGCAGTGACCTGAAAGGAATTATGCACAATCTGGGAGAATAAAAATAGCTGGGAGATTTCCTATATTTTTAGGGTTTGGCTCAGTGACTGACAGACTGGAGAATGTTCCCACCAACCAGGTCAGCTAGTAAAGCGATAGGACCAGTGAAGACTATTGAGTCTAAAGGACTGTTCAACTATTATTTTCTTAAGCACAGATTCTTTGTTTCTTGGCATTTTCTTTACTTCTCTCCCTCTGTCTTACAAAGTCATAGTTTTGATATAAATGAAGTTATGCAGTATGTTAGTGATTGTTACCTAGGTAGCAAAAAATAGAAATACTTTAAATTTTAAATTTAAAAAAAAGGGTTGTTGCCTGTGTGTTTTTTCCTTATACATCATGCATTTCTTTCAGCTTGGATATTGTAAAAATAAACTTTTAATTTATGCTTTTGTTTACATTTGTTTCTAGCTAGTATGCTGAAAGGAACAATATCTGTATTTTCAAGATAAAGTCCTTTACCCGCTAAAATATAGTGTCCAACCACTTTTGTTTTCATAAGGTCTCTTGAATATTTGGGGATCAATGAGTGGTTATACATCATTTATGATATCAGTTATGTATAACATACAGTATTTTTATTTTTATGGCCTTGTGGAAAGTTATAGCTAAAGACACAGTATGTCCCATTTCCATTACCGATTCCTGTTTCAAACTCAGAAGTAAACTTTTCCTGCTGTTGGCTTCGTATCTCAGTCTGGAAAGACTTTTCTTCTTTTTAAAGAAAATATATTATTGATTTTAAAATTTTGCACAAAAAATAACAATACACATTCCCCAGATCCTGACTGCCTTTTTTAAAATTTACATTTAAGATTATTAATGACACAACAATTTGAAAATATTAATCTCAGAATAAAATTATTCCTGATGCAGAGAGCTTGTGCCAGGACATTAAAATTACTGTTTCAGTTCTACTACCACTCTGAACCCTATACATTTATTTGCTTATCCCAAACATTCCCGTGCTTAACCCAAATAAGATCACATGTAGCTGCAGGAGCCTCTGGAGCTGTGACTGTAGACCTTCAGCTGCCAACAGTCTGGTCTTGCAGAAGTAAAGCAGTGAAGACCAATTTCCTAGAAGCTACAGAACACCTTAGCTGTACATAAACTTCTTCAAAACACCTGCTGTTTGAACTAGCTTCTATGGAGACATCAGCTTAAAGTTAATTTCTTTGAAGTTCAGATCTTGGCAAGTATTAATTTTACCCAAAAGTCCACAGGAAAATGATGAGCAGATATCACTGTTACTTTGGCTTATACGATATACAAAGGACAACAAAATCAGGAGGGCAACTGTACTCGCTTAAATCACACTTCCATTGACCCCTATCTTGTCTCCAACAGATCATGCCCATAGATACTTTCCCTACAATACTGTCACTGATTCCAACAATTTGTACTGAACGAACTTCCCTGGCCAAAAATGGCATTTTTACAGGGTTCTTTAAATAGCCTCCACTGGACTTCTTTTTCCATGAGAATATCCAGTTTTCTTACTATCCACACAAAATTTTAGTGTCCACATCAGCCTGCAACAATGAACTCCATAGCTCTGCTACACACTGAGTGATGAACAATCTCTTTTGGTTTGCTTTGCCATGGGCTAGTTTTATGTGATGCCCCCTAGTTCTTATATTGGGTGGAAAAAGAAGAAACCGTTTTCTATACGTCCTCCCTTTGTAACTGGTGGTTTTATAGATATAGATCTATGCTATTCATTCTTCCTGAGGGAAGCCATTCCTAGTTTTGATTTCCCAGTTCTGGGCTCTCCAGTACAAGACAGACATGGACATACTGGAGAGAGTCCAATGAAGCGCCACTAAGATCATGAAGGAACTGGAGCATCTCTCCTCTGAGGAAAGGCTGAGAGAGCTGGGACTGTTCAGCCTGGAGAAGAGAAGACTCGGGGGGGATCTCATCAGTGTATATAAATACCTGAAGGAAGGGTGCAAAGCGGACAGAACCAGGCTCTTTTTAGTGGCACCCAGTTACAGGACAAGAGGCAGTGGGCACAAACTGAAACATAGGAGGATCCCTCTGAATGTAAGGAGACACTTTTTACTGTGAGGGTGACTGAGCACTGGCACAGGTTGCCCACAGTGGTTGTAGAGTCTCCTTCCCTGGAGATATTCTAAAGCCATATGGACACGGTCCTGGGCAACCAGCTCTAGGTGACAGGGGCATTGGACCAGGTGACCTCCAGAGGTCCCTTCCAACCTCAGCCACTCTGTGATTCTGTGATTCTGTGATATCAACCATTCTGTGTCCACATGCTTGGATAGAAAGTGGAGTTCTCTCAAAGAACTCCAACAAGTTTCAGAGACACTATATTTTCTTCATCTCAGGCTATTTTACAATGAAGAAAAGTTTTTTCAAAATGATTTTGAGCCCACGATTTTTAAGAATTGTAAAAAAGTCTTTTAAGAGAGCCATGACAACACATTTTAAAAAGCAACTACTTCATACATTAATGCCTTCCCAGAAGAATTCCACAAGGTCTGCAAATAGCCAAGTTAATTGGTTACACAACAGATTTAATTGTCCCCCAAAAAAACAGTATGCTCCTTCATTTTCAAATACACTAATAAAAATAATAATAAAAAGCAAACTCTATACAGTCCTAAAATTATAGATTAGAAGACAAACCACTTTTTAGTTTACCAACTGACATCTCTTTTTCCTCCTTTTTCTCAGTTTTTATTACAGATTATGTATACAAACTTGGGACAATTTAAAATGATCTAAGTTTCCCTTGCATCAGTTCCAGAGTACTAAGTGAACAATTCTCTAGAGGAAGTCTGAACTGAACATCTGCAAACTGTTGCAAAAATAGCCCATACTAGAAAGACCTCTGAGAAACTTACTTTAAAAAAATGCATGTAGTTTGTCTGGGCTGTGGTTTTGCTACCTGAAAGACACAAAGACTGCACAACTCTTCCAGGGGCCTTCAGAAACTCTCCCTCAAATGGGTGTTGTAATTTGGAGGTGTGTCTATGACTTACAGTCTCTCACTTCTGAACCCATTCTATGACCTCCTGTGTCATCTCCCTTAAGATGATTTTGCAGATGTACAACTTCTATCACCTTCTTTCTCCATGACAGACAGATTGGCTAGACAACTCCTTTCCAGACCTGTCACATGAGAAGATAAAATAAATAACCATAACAGTAGTTTATGTGAAAATGCACATTCTTCATTAAAAGGTGCCTTCCCCAGTATCATGTTCCAATACATCAGAAAACCTGACTGTTAATCAGCAGCTCTGGTTGTAGGTTACTGATGAATACAAAACTGCTCTTTGCTTGGAGATAGTCATCAAAATCAAAAGGGGTTATTTTATTTTGTTTTGGTTTTCATATGACCTCAGAATTGCTAACTCCCCTGAGGAAAAGCAAATGAGCTTGACCATATGTTTAAGTTCACAATCAATATCAGCCAAACTTACCGAATTTCATACAGCAAAAACATTCTTATGTCCTCACTGAAGAGTGGTTAAGATGTTTGAAGGCATGAAAATCATGTGTGCAGAGTCAACTCTGCAAGCACTCGAATAAAATGTCAAAGAACCAGACCAATTTGAGCTAACTGAATGTTCATTTCAACTTCACAAGTGTGTGATGTCACAAGTGCCTCATCAGATTTACGCCTTTTTCCCTTCTTACACAAGAATTCTCTGGTAAAATGGTGAACAGAAACATAATCCTTTGCCTCTCACTCCAGTGTTGAAGCCACTAGATCAAGCTTCCAGTTCAAAGGATTCAGCAACGTCTGTGGAAAACATTACGTGTATTCAACAGGTCATACTCTCCCACATTCCCAACAGACTTTGAAAGACAGGAATATGAAATAGGGAAGTAGTTGGAAGCCATTGTATAAAAATTGTTCAAGGAATCCTTGTCCCCAACAGTCACAGCTGTACAACATGGATCACGTAGATGACAGTGGCTGTTCTTTGACCATATGAATGCAATTATGGGTATTTTACCAGTAAATCAAGAGAACAAAGTCCAAATCAGTAGTGCAGTAAGAATTACAATGCTGCACAGAAATCCATTTTTGAAGACCAACATCTGATAAAAAGTGATTCTGAAGGTCTGTTTTCTCTTAATTATTCAGACTGAACAGTACCATTGATGAGATTATTTGTGGGGTGAAAAAAAAATTGGCATGTATAAAGGTGAAGGAGTTTGGCTGTAATTGTACCATTAGGAGGACTTTATAATCCTCAATTCTGCATTTCTTACTTGTTGCATGTTTTAATCAAGGCATAAACATTTGTGACTCTCAAAAGTAAGCTGAACTAGAGTAAGTCAATCTCTGTTAGTGTAAAGACTCAATGAGTCTCAGTGACAATTCATGAGACAGCTAATGCAGTATAGCTGTTTGCAACAGAGTATCCTAGACAAATATTCCATTTCCAAATATCACCTAATCCCCTAATCCTTTTTTTCTAATGCCACAAGCATACAATCTTTGGTTTACTCAAAAGCATTCACTTCTATCTCTCTACTCTTTTACCTCTGAAATATGGAAGACCCTTCTTGCAGATCCAATTCCTTTTGCATCAGTTTCTATATCAGAGCATTTGCTATACAAAACTGAACTTCCTATTCTAAACCTGGATAATCTTATTTCAAACACTGTAAATGTTAACTGGGAGTGAAAGATGACCTTTTAATGGCAACCACTGCAACAACATTGAAAAGGAGAGCTGGTTTAAAAGTAACTTTTGAGCCCTATAAGAAAAAAAAAAAAAAAAAAAGGCATTCAGGTAAAACTGGACATGAGCAAAGGTCACAGAAACATGGGCCCAGAGCCAAACTGCCTTGCCAAGTGTCAACAGAATTCTTACTCAGCTGGGGATAACTTTCTGTTCCAAAAGGGGTTTCAAAGCAGAAAGATTTGAATTAATCACAAGAGCAGGAAAAGTTTAATGAGCCAGACATTTGTGCTACCTCCACATTTGTGTTAGATACCCAAACCTCATTTTTTAGTCCAGATTTGCAGTTTACATGTGCTTACCAGTCAAGGAACAGAAAATATTCTAGGAAACTAAGCTAAAGCAAAACTCCATTTTCTCTACTATTCCAAACGAATACAAAGTTTCAGGTATCCTTGCAGCAATTTTTCTAAACTGTAACGGGATTATGGGCATGCAGAGATATTTGAATTTCATTGCCTATCTCCTAGGATAGTAAGGGGATATAAAGGGTTGTTTCAACTATCTGGGTTAAATTTACGGCCTTGAAGCTCAAAACACAAAAGGTGGCACCAGCCAGCCCTTAGAGCACTTCACCACTAGATTCTCTGCCCCCTTGTTGTTCTGGTGGTACAGAGAGCACTAAAACTGTGTTACAGTAAATTAACCCATCCTTGTTTGTTCCAGAAGAACTTATCCTCAAAGGATTTACCTGTAATATAAAATTAACATGGGGGAACTATTAACTTGTTCAGCTGTGTCATTTCAACAATACCCTGGGAAATTACTTCTCTGCAGCCAACTCCAGTTCTATTGGAGCTCCCATTTCACAGATGAAAATTAGCACTGAGGAGGCTGCCTCTCCCTCCAGATTGATTAGTGAAACAGAGAGGAGGAAAATACACCCTTGGCTGCCATCTTCAAAGGCCTGCTTGGCTAGAACATGTAGCAGACAAGACAAACTTTTCCTTCAACCTGCGCTCTTTTAAATGCACAAGTCACAGAGGGTAAAATGTGATACTCACTTCCAGAAGTAAAAGCACCAGACTACCACTACTACAAGATGATCTCATACAAATCAGCAAGAAAGCTGGCTTTAGCAGATTAAATCAAGTTCACGGATAAAGACCACTTTGTTTTTCATAGTGATTATTACAGAAAAAAGAGATGAGCTGAATGTGTTTCTTGCCAAAGGCAATAATAAGGTGTATTTTCTACAAAGCAGTATAATAATTCAAATAACAACTGAAAAAGCTCCTGGTCTGTTTTGCAGAGAAAGCATGCTTAAAGGGAAAGTAGGTGCATGAGTGCAGCCTGCATGATTCAGCACCTTCCCTTTTGGGGGTTAAACTGGGAAGTTAGTTTTACATGTAGTTGCTTTTCCAGCTGTTGAAAAGCACTGTTTTGATATATTCCTCCTTCCACCACCAAAGTATTGAGCCACTCCAAACACATTTAATAATATTTCATTTTTTCTCCGACATGAATGCTTGCTGCAGAAATTGTTTATAATTCACTCACGAAGCCAGGTGTGAAAGTCAAAGCCAGCTCAGCACAGCCACAAGATTCTCCCATCAACTAGTAGTAACCTTTATACCTTATAGAAGCTAATTTCAGCCAAAGGCCACAAGCCCTTCACGTAAGTCTCCCTAGAGCAACGCACAGCTTCTTCTAACTGCTAAAGAGAGAAAAGAGCTAAAAGTACAGGAAATAATAAAGGAAAGTGGTATGACCATTCATATGCACAGAAAGGGCAGATGGAAGTAGTCTATACATGGTAATTGTCCCCAGAGGACAAATCTTACTGTATTGGTGCTGATCAGAAATCACTGAGTTAATTTACCTGATTTTCTTATGCTGAATAAGAGCATTCATGAGCAAGTCTTCACCAGGGATGGACAAAGAACAATATTGTAAATCTTTGAGTTAGATTTTTAGAATTGCACCAAAATTATTATTCCCCAAGAAGAGGGGTTTTTTTCAATAAAAATGATATAATATGTGGTAGCATAACAGCATCACCAAACAAATCAGACCCAGTTATCATCCAAAACCTCATCTGAAATTTGTTAAAAGGAACAAATTCACAAAGGCCTTAAATCCATGGAGACTATTGAGATTGGCTTGTGATGAGTTACGTTGTCTGCAATGAAATAAGGATCCACAGATCTGCCTCTTGAAAAGAATGTGGCAGTCAGTTCACTTTTCTCCTCATTTCTCTTTGCTTTTAAGAAAGCGAAGTTTTGTATCCAGCTGCACAGCCCCAAGAACATGGAGATCGATATAGTTGGTTTTTTTTTCCTACAGTTTACCTAGCATACAATGGAAAAGGACATTTTTCTAGACACAGACTGTGAATGTGGTGCTTGTACATAATACCTATGTCATTTTATTTTTAAAAAGCCAACAAAATTGGGAAAACAAAAATAATTAAAAAACAAAACAAAACAAAAAACCCCAAACAAATAAAAGCAAAAACCCAGGAGATACCGTAACAGAAGTGTATGTGAATAGTTTGGTTTTGCCTTTCAGAACCTGGACGGAAATTAGAGTAGAGCCTGGCTCATACTCAGAACACCCACTTGACAAAAGAGGTTTACAACGGCCAAACAATCCGCCTAACAGCAAGAGGCACGTTGTAAAAGAGGAGTTTGTGTTATGTGACAGCCAAGCTTTTCAGCAAAACAGCTTTTTAACAAGGGCACATGCTGGAGAGGATTCTAAAGTATCTTTTCTCTAAGAGGCTAAAAAACTTCTAAAGATATTAAAACAGTTTTAATTAAAAATATTAACATGCATTTCCCAAAGTAAAATTTATTTAATTTTAGGTATATAAAAGATGAAACAAATTAAAATCACTCACCTTCCTGAATTTGTTTATGTCGGGGTAAAAACACATGCAATCTAGGTAAAATAACCAGGCAAGTATACAGACAAGCATACCCTGTCAAAAAACACTGATGAGTAGAGCACACGGTCTGCAGAGAGAGTTTTCCCTTTCTGTGAGTAAATTACAACACAAAATTAATTGTAAAGCAGTACTCAGATACAACTGATGCTAAAAGAAGTCCTTAGAGCTAGTTAATACCGACATGACATCTTGCCAGGCTCTCCAGTGGTATTAAAACAGTGGAAACAACAAGTAGTCTTTGAGGATTTGGCCCAACAGCTCTACAATAATACCTCCATTGAAAAGCTTCCTATTAAAATATTCTCTACCACACATCAGACATTAACCCTGTACTTCAGTACAGTACAGCAAAGAAATGTGATATTTCTCTTTTCTGGGCAAATGTTATATTAACGTGTAGTTGATACCTCACTTTGTCACCTCTCCCGAGCTAACATACAAATGTCTGTTTACTACTGTTTACTCCCATTAGCCTTGAGAAGGTGGAAAGGAAATAGACTCTTGCTTCTTTCATATCCTGAAAGAAAACAACTTGCTAATTTTCCCTTAGGGAATAAATACTGACATTCCAGGTAACACCACTACACAAATGTTACTGAAGGCAACCACCAGGCATACAAGACCTTTATTGCTAGCAATTAAGTGTCATTGAGATTAACTTTGAAACTCAGTACCTTGTACAGATGGTGATAAGAAATGGCATTTTTTACATTTTACACCAGACACCTAACCATTGAAGGTTATAGAGGCACTTGAACAATTCAATATACAACGGCACACAAAAACCATTTTTGGACCAGAACAGCAGCTCCTGCTAGGTGAACTTTTAATATCAACTATTTCCAACTGCAAGGAGAGATCTACAGAGAGATCAGGTAAAATGCCAGTGGTACATCTCTCTACACTTCAGTTACGCACATTTGAAGTACCAGCTTTAACTGTTCCTCTAAATTTTACTTCCATATTCATCTTTCACAGTTACACTTTTAATAATTTCTTTAACATCAGTTGAAACCACTCAGGATCCACACTGGGATCATGGAGTTTATGACAAAGAGCTGGGGGGAGAGGCATTCTCTCTACATGTGTCGGGGGGAGTCTGGAAGCCTGCACAACCCAAGGAAATCAGTGTTCCTGCTCAATCCTTTATGTATTCCAGAAACAGCAGCAGACACATGCTATCTTTTTTAATAGCAGGGAATAAAAATGCAAATGAATAGTCAGCACTGAAACAGCAGTGTAAGTGGGCTCAAATGTCAGACAGAGATTTACAAGCAGGGCTGCAGCCACTGCACAAACTCCTAATCTAGGTATTTAGCTACTAAAGATTTCCATGGTGGCATGTGCAGGCAGGATAGGAGAGAGATTTAGAATATCAAGAGATTCAGACGGCTTAGATTATTCTGTAGGGCAGCGAGATATCTTCCTTTCTGCTCCCTCTATTTCTGCCAACTTTGCTAACACTGGGATTATTCCATTTAGACTACTGTTTCCTTCAGGTTAATGTAGTGTAGAGCTTGCAAGCCAAATCCTTTCAGGTAGGTTTCATGCTACATTTCATTATATTTGACAGTAATATAGAAATGCAAGGGTGAAGCCTACTTCATATTTGGAATAACAGAAGAGCAGGACATGGAAAAAATCCATCTGAAGGAGATATTTTAAATTGTGATCCTCAAAATGAAAGGAAGAAGTACAGAAATGCAAAATAAAAATGAAAAACTTTTGAGTCCAAGACAAGCAAATAATCCAAACAACTAAAACACAGGCATCCCCATTAAATTTCAGTGCAACAGAGATTTTCAATTACAAAGCTCACATGGGACTGGCAGAGTAATTTGTTAGAAACTTAAGACTGGCAGTTACATCTGTGATTTTTCCTGCTGGAGTTTTTCTTGCAAAAAAATTGTGAGATACAAACATTCTTCCCTCACTTATTCAGAAAAACAAAACACCACAAATACCATAGATGTACAGGCAAACCTGTCTGGGGTTTATCTGGGTTGGGTTTTTTAAAATTTATTTGTGTACAGATGAACATCTGTACACAATTTGTTCTTTAAAAATTAAGAACTAGTCAACTTTGGTAAATACTAATGTTTCACTTAAATGAGTCTTCTCCTTAGTGATTCTACACTGTTTTCAAAAACAGGTGCTGTACAAAATCTAAGATAATAATTTTAGAATATTCATACAAGGCTCAGTCAGGCAAGACCAGTATTGAAATGTTTTCTGGTTATGATTATGCTAGTTTAAAACTGATCCATCAGGAAAGGACATGTTTGCCTGCAGGGTTTTTTTTTTAACTTTTCTCTCTCAATAGAAATTCATATTTTTCTTTTTCACATAGAGAATTTATATTGATTTCAAGGAAACTGTCTAGCAGCACCCAGCCTCCACCATGGCCAAATCAGTCACTTAAGAGAGAGTATAAGAACAGAGCAAGTATAAGCCCATTTTCATCTCAGCTATGATATCAGCTCTTTGATTCTGTGCCTTCTTATGGCTTAATTACATACATTTTGAAAAAATATGGTCTTTTTTTTCTTTTAATTTAACATCTATTGCTGTAATTTGAGGATCTCCAATTCTTGGATTGGAAGGGATAGTAACTAACTCTTCTCTATTCATGTGCTCTCCATTCCATTCATGATTTCATCAACTTCATCAGCCTCTCAGAGGATACAACCTACAACACCCCACCTTCTCACCAAAAAAACCCACCCCAAAATATGTTGCCACTGCCTTTCTTAGCGGTTGATCAGTTCTAACAGGTTTTTTTAATTGCACAAACTGTGATTGGTCATTTTGCTACATCTGCATGCTTCGTTTGACAGTTATCTTATACTGCAGGACATTTATTTCTCATTGGGAAGAATAAAGCCAAACCTGTAACAACGATATCAAAGTCCCTCTTCAGGCAGGTGCCAGCATCACAAACCAATTCATGTGCACAGAATAGCCAAAAGGTATACTCCCTCAAAATCTTCCAACATGGAATGACTTAATGAGCATGTTTCTTCCCATTTTACAATGACAACAGCAATTTACCACCATCCCAGGTGCCCTTCTCGTCATGCATTTTCTTCTGCATCTGTAACTTAAACGACAGAAGCCCAGGTTTTGAAAAGTTTCTGCCCCTCCAGATGTGGCTTTCTTACCTTTTTCTTACTCCTGCTCTCTTTCTTTCTTACTCATCACACCTTACTCCTTGTAATTATTAGAAGCAAAGGCAAAAGGAGTTGAGCTCTCCTGAACTCCTCCACTTTTTCCCTCTACGTGTACTTGGCTGCATGTAGTTTTTTTCTGCTGTCAGCCACCAGAGAGAACACACAGGGAATGCCGGCCCTCTGTCTGAATGGAGAGCTAAGAAGTGCTAGGGTGGGCACACACTTCAAGCGCACAGTGCTGAGGAACTGTTATCGGACATCTTTATGTACATCACAGCTCTCAGTTAGGGATACAAAGCTCTCAGTTAGGCATACAGGAAGGGAGAGGTCAGAAGATGGAGAACAGACACTGTGATGAATAAAAGCATCCACCTTTCCCAGAGGTTCCCTTTCAGATTGTGCTTTCTGACTCAGCTGAAAAAAATCAGAATGAAGATAATGAGCTAGCTCCCTGAAAATCTTTTCTACTTCACTTTAAGACACCTCTATTTATGAAATGAAATCTTATCATCAGCTGCACTAAGAAGTATGCCAGGTATTTTAAGCTGTCTATACCTTTTGATCATTCTAAAAATTGAGGAAGAGAGTCATGTCTTTCAGATCACCTTATACCACCAGAAGAGCTTTTCTCTTCTGTTATTCCACAAGCCTTCCAAACCAAATCTATCAGCAGGGTGTGACACCACAATCTATCAGACATTCTTCATACAAATAGTATTCCTTAGAAAAACCTGCAAAAGCAGGCACACACATACACAAAACAATACGGGATTGCCACAAGGTTGTATGCTTGTGCCATTTTTATTTATGCCTGATGTGAGAAAGGTAGGTATCTAATAATGCTATACACTGCTTTGAGAGACTATACTGCTAAAGTATTAGCAATAAGCATTAGCAGATGCATTGACTTATTGAGAGCAATCTGTATGTTTGCCTGGACATGCAGAGTGGTCAGGCAGAATGAGGATGTAGAGGCATCCCCTGCAAGGAATACTTTGCAACTGTTGGCCAACTGAAAGCAAAAGTGGCTTCCAAGCTGGGACTACAAATTGCACCGCAGCATGTTCCTCACTTTGGAAAAACATAGTTACAGTAGGAGGACACAAGAAGAACATAATGAATGCAACAGGAGCCCTTACAGATAATTTCCAGTGGCTTCTGCCAGTTCCAAGAAAACAGAGTTAAAGTTATGTGCTCGTATACCTAACTCTTCATTTCCTCATCAAGCATTTGCTGAACTCATTATCCTGGGAAATCACATGGTATTAACCCATAGCCTTAAACATTTTCATTTATGCAAAGTTTTAGTTAAGTTTACAGTTATTAAGTGTAAGTGTACAAAAATACACTTTTTCATCAAGAATCAAATGTCTTTTCAGTGCGATTTTTTGCTGTATAGGGAACAAGGTGTCAAGACACAAAGGGCAGAACTTCACTGGAAAGGTGAGTACTTTATACTTGTTCACGTGAACAATTAAGCAACATACAATAAACCTGTTTCTTCTTTATGAAGGTAAGTATTAGAATTTTTTATTTTTGCCCTTTAAAGTTATTGTATATTTCCACATGCAGGAATGCAACTTTTGGACAAATCTGTTGAAATTGTTTGAACTATCAATGGAAAGAAGTTATTTTTAAAAAACACTGTAGGTTTTCATATATAAAAAACCTCCCATTAATCAGTGTTTTAAATCTCAGTCTTTCTGGACACTTAGTGTCAGAGAAGACATATGGAGATAGCAAAACAGAAGAAATGACTCAAAACAAAGAACTTGCAAATGATTGACTATGAAATGCTGTCGTATGTTTTTTCTTTACTATTGTGTATTAACCATACATTCATGCAAGTGTCACATATCCAAGCATGAACAAAACTCTCTGGTGATTTCCACTGTGCCTACATGGTCCAAAATTACCATGCCTATATAGTAATTATTATTCAATAGTAGACCCCTTTTGAGAGTAGTGTATCACTTCACATACTTCTTTGCTCCCATTTAATCTCATTTAAAATATTTTTTCATATCAATGGTAATTTTCTTCCCTCTCATGGAACACAAATTCATTGTCAGATTTTTTACATTTTCAATGTCGACAGTCTTAGCATTTTTAATGAAAAGACTTCTCTCATGCCTGGAAATTTCACTACTTGAGAAAAAAACTGAAGCTGATGAGTGAACATGCCATCTTGTCCTTTTACTTATTTGGAGAAGAACACTCATCATCCAGCCACAGAGGCTGCATACTGTTTTCCATAGTGAGACAAATACTTTGCCAACAAATACTTCTCTAGGTTCTCTAAGAATTATATGCCCTCTGAGACTTTAATTCCTCTGATTTCTCTGTGCTAGAGATAGTTCAAACAGCAGTTCTGAAAACAAGATTCTCTCACTTTGCACTACATATTTTTGTTTAAATTGACTTGCTACCATTCATATGAAGAAGAAATATGTTGTTTTGTGCATTTCCATCCACTTATGTTTGGCCCTGCCTCAAATTTAGAGAGTTTCAATAGCTGTTTTTAATATAGTTTTGGAAAAAAATATGATTACTTACACATATAGCCCAGCTTGAAAACACACAAACGTAGATCCCAGCGGGCATTTCAGCAGGATTTAGGACTAACTAGAGAAGAAAGAGGGACAAGGCTTCAACTGTTGATCTTAATTGTAGACTAAATAGAAACAACACCCTTACATGCTGTTTCATTCCTTATTTTTTTCTTGAAGAATGTGAGATCATTTGCCCAATGTATTTCTTTATTAAGACATCACAATATCAGCTCATTGATTTCCATTTCTTAGGTACACTGAACAGATGATAGAACTGCTCAGATCATACTGCAAATCAATGTGAAGTCTCAGTCCTGGAGTCTAAGTGCCATGGCAACAGATCTAGTTCCTCTGCTCATTGGTCTAAAAGGCATGTGATTTAAACATCACTTTTTTTTTTTTTTTTTTAAATCCATTCCCTGCCCTATGTGTACCTACAAGCAGAACATAAAATTTTGCAGAGGAATCTCTTTCTCTGTCAGTTGCATACCTGATCCTACAAATAATGCATTTCCCATAATGGAGTGATATAGGTAGAAAAATGTGGGAAATTATATACTTCAACTGTATCCGCTGGTAGGATATGGGAGAACAATGCTGAGTTTCCTTTCCCTGAAGGGGAGGTAAGAGTGACAGTCAAGGGAAGCGCCTCCAGCTTCCTCTTTTGAGGGATCCTCCTTTAGCTGTCGTAACTCCGGTATTTCTCAGTTTTTCTAAATGGTCTTGGTAACCATATCACTCTTAACATTGTCATCAGAATAACAGCAGTAACACACAGACACAGTTGGTAGCATAGCATCCAATTCAAGTTATTTCCCTATCATTAATGTCCTTATTACCAACCCTATTATTTATTTATTTCTTCCCACCCACCCCACCCCCTAGATGAGAAAGAATTCAAATAAGAGTAAATGACCGATTTTAGTACATAGCTTCTATTTTTCATAGAAGAGAAATGGAACAAAACATTAAAATATTTGTGTGCAAAGCTGTAGTGTCTTTTAAGGTACCTAAGTAGGATTGGTCAAAAACTGTCCATTGAAATTTCAAAGAAAAAGAAAAATACTTTAAAGTAAAGCTTTTTGGAACATGCTTACAATTACTTTGGACGTTTGAGTTTGGCTCAAACCCATACATTATCAAGTAAGAGTTTTCAATTTGCTTTTGCAAAAAGTAAGAACACAGTCTCCAGTTCTTTCTTTTATCCAGGACACATATCCAAAACTGGCTAGCCACATTTCAGGTTAGCCATTTATCACTATTTATCCCATTTGCTGAGATATGACTGTACCAAATTTAACATAAAAGTATGTAAGAGTAAATATTTCTTCTTTAACAAATTAACAGAAATTTACTACTTGGAGGACAATTTTACACCAAGTAAATGTGTGGAAATCTAGCTGTTGTCTTTGATAGAAGAGGTTTCAGATAAACTGCATATGTTTATGCCATATGCTGTAATGCCACCTCTAACAGCTGAGGTAAGAAATATTTTTTCAACCAGATTGTTCAATATCAGCAGCTCCCATCCTCCTACAGTGTACTTCCATATACACACACACACTTCCCAGAAAGGTGCCTGCCAGCCCTGTCTTCTGCGTAGGAAAGTCCTTCCAAGCTCATCTCTGATTGTGAGCACTGTGAAAGAGTTAAATCCAAAGACTCATTTTCTGTAAAATTCAACAGCTGTGATCCCTACAATAGTATTATTCACTTGGCACTTATTCACACACCATAACTATGTACTGACAGTGATTCTACTGTTAGGCTATGAAATCTGGGCCAGCCTGCTTAGTTGTTTATGCATAAGACCTTGTAGACCACAGTAAGCAGACCAAGAAGGAATTTTGGTGAAAGATGAAATCACAAAAGATATGGGAAGAAATTCTATACAACTTTCTTCTTTTCGTAATGCAGAGGATATAGGGAAATCTAAATAAAGGTCAGGTAAGTCAGGAAGAAAAGCTGTAAGACAGACAAAAAAGACTTATTTATCAATTTGTGTCATACCATTCATGGCGCTTTCCTACAAAATGAGCCCCAAAACCAAATACCACTAAAAAAACAAAACCAAAACAAACAAAAGAAAAAACCCTCAAAACTAAACTTTGACTCTATTCCAGAACAGGTAAACTGGACTTCGACTGTTTATTTAACAGTTAGTAAAAATACATCCTATATTTAGGTATGGTTCATTAACGCTGTAGCAGTCAGGTAACTCTTGTAGTAAAGCAAGAGTTTAATTGCAATTAATACTTGAATAGAAATATATTGCAGTGTCAACTGAGTTAATGATTTATACAACACTTAAATCATGGCTTATGAGAGGGACCACGACAGACTGGAGAAATGGGCTGACAGGAACTTCATTAAATTTAACAAATGGAAGTCCAAAGACCTGCACCTGGGGAGGAATAATCCCATGCATCAGTGTATGCCAGAGAATGACTGGCTGGAGACCAGCTTTGCAGAAAAGGACATGTAGGTCCTGGTGGACACCAGGTTAAACACAGGCCAGTAAAGTGCCCTTCCGGCAAATAAGGCAAGTGGTGTCCTAGGCTACATTAGGAGGAGTGTTGCCAGCAACCAAGGGAAGTGAACCTTCCCCTCTACTCAGGACTGATGAGGCCACACCTGGAGTACTGTGTCCAGTTCCGGTTACAAAAGTGATATGGACGTACTGAAGACAGTCCAATGATGGGCCACTAAGATGATGAAGAGACTGGAGGAAAGGCTGAGAGAGCTGGAACTGTTCAGTCTGGAGAACAGAAGGCTCATGGGGGATCTCATCAATGTCTATAAATACCTGAAGGGAAGCTCTTTCCCATGGGGCCCAGTGACAGGACCAGAGGCAACAGGCACAAACTGAAACAGAAGAGGCTCTGTTTGAACATCAGGAAACACTTTCTCATTGTGAGCACAACTGAGCACTGGCACAGGTGCACAAGGTTGTGGAATCTCCATCTTTGGAGATATGCAAAAGCCATTTGGACATGGTCCTGCATAACAAGCTCTAGGTGACCCTGCTTGAGCAGGGTGGGGTTGGACAAGATGACCTCCAGAGGTCCCTTCCAACTTCAACCATTCTGTGACTCTGTAATTCTGTGATAATGGTTCAGCCAATTCAAAGTGGTGACATTCACACAATAACAAAGCTATGCACTCAGTTCTCTGATGACACGGTATGCCAACCTTATCCTAATACTAGGCAGCTTAAGTATGAATATACCCATTCCTGAATTGCAACTGAAAAATTCCAGTTAATTGATACAATACTTATGGATGAAGATGTTTTGAGGAAGCTGACCAAGTACCAACATTTTCTGAAACAACAATCAAAGATTTTCAACTGAACCATGGAGGAAATACAAACAACATTCAGGGTGTTATTCATGTATTCATGTAGACCTACGTATTAGGCTAGTAAGGCTCATCTCTTGTGAAGCATCTCACTGTGCAAAAACACTAAGAAGTACACGAGAAGCTTGGTCCACCATAGATCTATCACTGCTATACCGGTAAAGAGGAAAAAAAATCATAAAGGTATCTAATTATCAGCATCTAAACTAATGAAATATTTTGAGAAGTGGGCTAATAAGATAGTAGGATGAACTGATAGGTCAAAATTTTTAAGATAAATTTTAAAATGCATACCTTTGCCTATTGGTACCACTGCAGGAGAAAATATGTCTTTGTTTTTCCTGGTCCCTTTCAGGCACAAGTCTTCTGAGTTTTGCTCAGGGTTGGCAGTTGGTTCCACCACTCATACTGGGTCTCTACCCATTGGCAGCAACGCCATCTCTGACTTTGCCATTGGGGTTGATTTGAGAATAGCAACATTTTTTGACACTCATCTATGCTTTCATTCCTGCGACCTTTGATTAAAGCAAGCTATAAAAAAAGTCTCAAAAAATAAATCATACTATTAATTTCCATAAACGCACAAAGTCAGTTGAGCCAAGGATAAAATCACCATTCAGACACTATGCATGTGTTCTGTTCAGTCCTTAATTTCTAAGCCAGCTTCTGTAAATTCCCATTGACCCTTCCCTGGCTGAAGTAAAAATATCCTGCCTGCAGTACAAATTCTGCCTTTGTGCAGAATAGCTCCCTAGCAGCTTTCAGTAATGCCAAACATATCCCTTATTTAGGCTAGGAGGGGAAGAGGGGATGACAGTTGTCTCCTGGCTTGGTGTTCCCTCTTATCTTCATCTTCAAGCTTGGTCAAAGAGCACCAGTGCCAAGCTGTTGTTTCTCCACAGCTACAAACCTGGCTGTCACGCTTAAGCTCAAGGAAATTCAACCTGATTGACATGGGATTATTTTTGACCACCACCTCAGAGGTAATTACACAACAAACAAGTTACACTGGTATGCACAAGGCTCATAAGAAGAAGACGTATTTCCACGCGAACAAAATTGTCCAGTGAACATTTGCAGGTTAGTAAATGTTACATGCTGAAAAATCTCATATTCTTACAGCACTAGGTACTTTGTGAACATTTCTAATTTTCTACGGTAAAGAGTTCTCTGCACTGGGGAGAAATACTGCGTATGTACAGACGAGTCAGGAGAGCAAAGCTGCATTTAGCCACCACCCAGTAAAACAGGTCAAAGCTCAAACTTCATCCAGTAGATACATGCTTTTCTTATTACACATGTTCCTCCATTTTTTTTTCCCTTTTTTTTTAAAGTATCATTCAGATCTACTAACACACATTTTAACTCCATGCAGACCATGAGACAAGAAAGGTCCTGTCAGCTGAACTGAGAGCTCAGTATTTCAGGGCAGCAGACTACAAACAACTTTTGCCACCTTTAACTGAAAAGAGACCTATGACCACAGAATAATTTTGATACTGCGAAGAATTTATGGTACTATCCAAAGGATGTCACAAAACCTGTGAAATTAATTAATGGCTCCACCCCACTAGCACAGCAATTTAAATAAAATAAATAATTTCATTATTTTATTCTATCTTTGCTCACATTTAACAGAAAATTTCCACAGCTCCAGATTCCATCCTTGCATGAGAGCTGAATTATGGTGTTCTCCAGGAAGGAACACCAGGAAAGGAAAGACTAGGAGATAAATCAGCTTCATAATTAAGCAGTTTATTCAGCAGTTTCTTTACTAATCTGGCCCTGAAAAAGTCACCATTAATTCACTGGGAACTGTGTAAAACCCTCAGCAGATATCACATCATATTTGTACCAAACAGTGTAGTTAAAAGTATACAGCAGATGAAACATACCCCAACAGAACAGCAGCCACAAGCTATGATGGGTTAGAATGGTCACTGGCCTATTAAATTTGCCATAGATCTCATCCGGCAGAGTTTCAAATGCTGAACAAATGTAGTTACCTTAAGTTGTACTTGAACTGCATTGTGTATGTACAGGTATATATTACAGCTCATCAGCAGTGATCTAAAGAAATAACATTATTTAATGCATGCAGTCAGCATCATTCAAACTAAAGAAACACCCAATCTCAGTACTAGCTTAAACCTCTACTGACATTTAGACTGTATCCCACAATAGTGAATGTCTACAAGTACAAAAGCTAATGTATTTTTCAAATGCTACTCAACTTACGCATATTTTACCTACCAGACAAAATAAGTTCTTCACATCCATAAGCAGTTGAAGGGATTTTGTTCTCTAGTTAAGAGGTTTTATATATGTGGATATATGCCCCGCTGGACCTCTTGTTCATGAACAGAGAAGGACTTGTGAGCGATGTGATGGTGGGAGGCCGTCTTGGGCAGAGTGATCATGAAATGATAGAGTTTTCGATTCTTGGAGAAGTGAGGAGGGGGGTCAGCAGAACTGCCACCTTAGAGTTCCAGAGGGCAGACTTTGGCCTGTTTAGGAGACTGGTTGACAGAGTCCCCTGGGAGGCAGCCCTAATGGGCAAAGGAGTCCAGGAAGGCTGGACATTCTTTAAGGAGGAAGTCCTAAAGGCACAAGAGTGGGCTGTCCCCAGATGCCAAAAGACGAGCCAGTGGGGAAGACGACCGGCCTGGCTGACTAGAGAGCTCTGGCTTGAACTCAGGAAAAAGAGGAGAGTCTACAACCTTTGGAGGAAGGGGCAGGCAAGTCGGGAGGACTACAAAGGTGTAGCAAGGTTGTGCAGGGAGAAAATTAGAAAGGCCAAAGCTGAGCTAGAGCTCAATCTGGCTACTGCCATAAAAAAAAATTAAAAATACTTCTTCAAATACATTAACAGCAAAAGGAGAGCTAAGGAGAATCTCCAGCCTCTAGTAGACGTGGGAGGAAACATAGTGATAAAGGATGAGGAAAAGGCTGAGGTACTTAATGCCTTCTTCGCCTCAGTCTTTAACAGTAGGGCCAATTGTTCTCTGGGTACCCAGCCCCCTGAGTCAGAAGATAGAGATGGGAACCAGAATGGAGCCCCCATAATCCAGGGGGAAATGGTTAGGGGAAATGGGGAACTGCTGCACCACTTAAACATTCACAAGTCTATGGGGCCTGATGAGATCCACCCAAGAGTACTGAAGGAACTGGCAGATGTGCTCACCAAGCCCCTTTCCATCATTTACCAGCAGTTCTGGCTAACTGGGGAGGTCCAAGATAGCAAATGTGACACCCAGTTAGCAAATTAGAGATTAGCAAATGTGACACCCATCTACAAGAAGGGCCGGAAAGAGGATCAGGGGAACTACAGGCTTGTCAGCCTGACCTTGGTACCTGGGAAGCTGATGGAGCAGATCATCCTGAGTGCCATCACATGGCACGTAGAGGATAACCAAGGGATCAAGCCCAGACAGCATGGGTTTAGGAAAGGCAGGTCCTGCTTGACCAACCTGATCTCCTTCTACGACAAGGTGACCTGCATAATGAATGAGGGGAAGGCTGTGGATGTTGTCTACCTAGACTTCAGTAAAGCCTTTGACACTGTTTCCCACAGCATTCTCCTGGAGAAACTGGCTGCTCATGGCTTGGGCAGATATACTCTTCGCTGGGTAAAGAACTGGCCGGATGGCTGGGCCCAAAGAGTGGTGGTGAATTGAGTTTACTTCAGTTGGCGGCCAGTCGCAAGTGGTGTCCCCCAGGGCTCTGTGGTGGGCCTAGTTCTAGTTAATATCTTTATCAATGATCTGGATGAGGGGATCAAGTGCACCCTCAGTCAGTTTGCAGACAACACCAAGTTGTGTGGGAGTGTTGATCTGCTTGAGGGTAGGAAGGCTCTGCAGAGGGACCTGGTCAGGCTGGATTGATGGGCTGAGGCCAATTGTATGAGGTTCAACAAGGCTCAGTGCAAGGTCCTGCACTTGGGTCACAACAACCCCATGCAACGCTACAGGCTTGGGGAAGAGTGGCTGGAAAGCTGCCTGGCAGAAAAGGACCTGGGGGTGTTGGTTGACAGCTGGCTGAACATGAGCTGGCAGTGTGCCCAGGTGGCCAAGAAAGCCAATGGCATCCTGGCTTGTATCAGGAATAGCGTGGCCAGCAGGATGAGTGAAGTGATCGTGCCCCTGTACTCGGCACTGGTGAGGCCACACCTCGACTACTGTGTTCAGTTTTGGGCCCCTCACTACAAGAGAGACATTGAGGGGCTGGAGTGTGTCCAGAGAAGGGCAACGAAGCTGGTGAAGGGTCTGGAGCACAAGTGTGATGAGGAGCAGCTGAGGGAACTGGGGTTGTTTAGCCTGGAGAAAAGGAGGCTGAGGGGAGACCTTATCGCTCTCTACAACTGCCTGAAAGGAGGTTGTAGTGAGGTGGGGGTTGGTCTCTTCTCCTAGGTAACAAGAGACAGGACGAGAGGAAATGGCCTCAAGTTGCGCCAGGGGAGGTTTAGACTGGATATTAGGAAATTTGACTTTACTGAAAGGGTTGTGAAGTGTTGGAACAGGCTGCCCAGGGAAGTGGTTGAGTTGCCATCCCTGGAGGTATTTAAAAGACGTTTGGATGAGGTGCTTAGGGACATGGTATAGTGGTGGTCTTGGTAGTGTTAGGTTTATGGTTGGACTTGATGATCTTAAAGGTCTTTTCCAACCTATACAATTCTGTGATTTTGTCACCATTAGTATTACTTGTGAATTGTTAACCATGATGTTTGCATACATACATACTCCTTTCCATTTTAAATGTACTAGAAATACGAAATCCGCCTTCCCCTGCTGGAGGATGTCTTAACAGTTCAGAGACGTTTGTTGTAATATCACACATTTAGAGCACTGATGAGACCACTCAACTCAGTTTTGGCATCTGTACTTCAAAATAGATATGGAAAATTAAAAAAATATTCTGAATTAATTGCAAAAATAACATGAGGAATTAAGGAAACATTCTGCCTCATGGCAAATGCTTTCAGAAACTTAGTTTAATAAGTGAACTAAAAATAGATTGTTTAAATTCAATTATAAATGTCTGCCTAGGTTTCAATAGTAGGCAGCGCTCTCAACTAACAACCGAAGTCATAACTATATCTAATACCCATAAACAGAAGCCTGGCCACTGTGGACTGGAACTTACCAGAGAATATTCATTATTATTTTATAAATCTAATTGATTATTATAATTTATTACCTAAGTATGTAACATAGTGAATAGTTTTTAAAAATAAGTTTGAGGTTATCACTTTTCATTACTATGAAGTCAAAATATTTAATTTTAATTTTCATTTTAATTTTGTTAATTTTTTATAACTGATGTTTCAAAACAAAATGCTGTTGTAAAAGAGAACAATCACATTTGTTCTGAAAATTTTGAAATATGCTTAGAACTTGGTAAAAAATTTATAGAAACTGAGTTTTTCTTCGTTCAGTTTTGATGAATCTGCATTTTCTCACAAGAAAAAAAAAAAGCACCATATATACTGTTCAGCAATTCCAAAGCAGTTATAACCATGACCACCCAAAAGGAGAAAACATGACACTTTCTGGTGATAAGCATCTGAAAAAGACATTCAGAAGAAAAGATTCTGTTTTCTTTCCTGCAAGCCAGGCAGAAACAAGACAAAAGCATCAGCTCAGCAATGACTCCCCTGGCTGGGCCACACCACTGAACTCTAAGGTGCTTATAATATGGAAGAAAATTCTCCATTGACAGAAACATCTGAGCATACTCAAGCATGCTTTATACCAGTATTACCTCACGGCTGCACTCCAGAGCGAAAAGGTTTTGCCCATCAGAGCATAACTGTGAGTAACTCTGTATGAGGCTTCTGTAGTATTTTATGCAAATGTGTTAGAAATCTATTACAGTAGTCTGGTTTTATCTCTCACAATTGCTACAGAATTGATGGAAGAAGAGGAAGTGCCTGATGAGAAGGAATTGCCTTGGTTGAGCGACACTTTTAACAGCAAGAGGTAACCCTCTGCCTGGAGCTGTGCCTCCAGCTGAAGAAAGCATTGTTCCACGGATTAACAGTCAGTCATTACAGCTTTAATCTAGCTAACTAAATTGGAATAGCCATAAAATTTTCAGAAAAACTTAAACGCAGTGTCTAGATGTTCACTAGACATTCTGGGTATTTTACCTCAATTTCTATTTCATGAAAACAACCCTCAACATTACTATATCTTTCCTATGACTGTTGTCCATCCTGACTATGAAACGTAGCAGAGATCTGCCCACACATTTTACACAGAGAAATGTCTGTAATGCTTCACACAAAAGTCAATGTTCACAGAAGCATCCTGTTCAATTTCCAATGTAGGTAGATGCAACAAATCAGATCTCAGTATTGGTCACCCCAAGTCTTCCAAAAGTACATTCCAGGTCTTCAGGAGTGATGATGTAAAATTATTATGCAATTCTTTTTTATTTGCTTACCTTAATTGAAATCACTGGAATTCACATATTCAATATTTTCTCTATAGTCAGAACAACTGGAAACCATTTTTTTCCAGGTGGAAGGTGAGAATCTCACATTCACACACTTCCACAAGGAGGGGCTTAAAAAAACAACAACAACAACAAATCCCAGGAGAATTGTGACAAAAATCATGATAACTGGAAATACTGCTCTAGTTTCAGGATGACAGATTACCTCCTTATTGTTTGCAGTATCATGACTACCTACTGTTAAACAGATATCGCTATCCACAGAGCAGACAGATGATGAATTTCTTATATAAAAAGCAGAAGAAAAATTCCAAAACTTCGAGTGTTTGCATCTATCCTGCCCTTGAGGTCATTAAAGGAACATATCCATATAAACTAAAAACAAAAATTCACATAGTTTCAGATAGAGAATTATCAGATGTTTTCTAAGATATTCTCTTACAATGCCATAAATAACAGTAATTCTTTTCACTAATGCTGCATTATCACTAGCAGATGATGTAATCATTAATTCTTCCTTCCTCACCAAATGCCTTGCACTGAGGTCATTATCATTTTTTTAAACCATTACCTCATTTTATTTTCCTTCCTGAGAGGACTGCATGGAGACTACCAGTGATCCACCTATCCCACATGAAAAAACCTACATGAAACAAACATTAAAATTATGCTATCAAGCTTTCAAGAGTCAGAGATGTACCAAAGCTAAGACTCCTACAGTCTTAATTATGCTTCCTAATAAATACATATTCATATATAAAAGACCACATTACAGCCTTTAGCTTTATGCATTTAACTTGCGCTTTCTTAAAATCCTAAACTACAGCACTATGTATGACCATGCATGGTCCCATATATGTGAAATACAGGAGCCCACAGAGAGCACTTCTATAAACAGGACATGCTATTTATACAGAAGATGCTATGTAAACTGTGGTTTCACTTTCTGGAACTTCAAAGCACTTCCAAAAAAGCTGACAAAAATATATGTAAATTCCATTTCTGCATCTCTGTGCCCAGACCAAACTAGAATTGCCAGTCCTCTTGTAAAACTTCCTATTTTGAAGTTACAGCCCAGCCCAGCCTAGGTCTATATTGCCAATGACAGCAAAACTGGCACCCTGAGCATCTTGACAGCATTTACTTTACTCTGACCTGTGCAGATAAAAATATGCTAACATAACTTTGATACTATCCCTGTCGATTAGGTGCAAATTTGTGTCGGTATGCTTACAACTGAAGTGTAACTATAACATAACAACAATGAAATAACACAATAACATATAAGGCAGCAGCCTTAAAACTGCATGAAGATTTAAGAAAAGGTAATTTTTTTAATTCATTTTCTGGTTTAAGTATCAAATTCCTTTATGTTAGTCATACAACCAAGTATCCATGGTGCTTGGGTAGAATTAAAAACACTTAATGGCTTGCGTTGACAATTACTTCACCATCACTCAATCTTCTCATTTCAGAGGTCTCATCCACCTCTGCCAGTACTGTCCCATACCATTCCCCCACACTAATATTGCAGGCAGAGCAAGCAAGAAGCCCTAACATAATCAATTTCAGTAAGAGACCAAATTCTGCTCCCAGTGTAGCTGTGTAGGAGAAAAATATAGCTCGCTTTTTTTTTTTCTTTACCCTTTAATTCCTGTAAATGTCCCTGATTTTCTCTAAAAGCCTTATGCGGAACAAACTGTAAATGATCAATGTATTGCTTATAATAAATGGCCCTCCACACCTTTGGTGTGATTGTTCCTGTGTTTGTGTGAGCCATGTGTAAGCTGCTCTGTGAGTTCAAGTTTTGGAGAGTGCTTCCTTTGCTGGTTGTTTTGGAGGGTGAGGCAGGGAGGCTGGCTACAGACCAGCTGAAGCTTCTAGGAATGATTTTAAGAGTTTCTAACACATCTTGGAAGCTTCCAAGGGAACTACACACTGAAGACTGACTATAGAGAATATCTATTCTCAAGAAACAAATGCACGTATATATGTGCACATGTATTTTGCTTTTACTTTACCCATAACTAAAAATGCTGCTACCACCACTGCAGAGATGCTACGGATGTCAAACTCACAAATGGATTCAAAGAATTGTTAGTCATATTCATAAGATAATTCATCAGTAAGGGACATGGAACTCCATAGCCACAATGTGCTAGAAGCCTTATAGTGAAAAACATCATTGTATACTTACATTGCATGCCTGAAATATCTTGGCACTAATTATTGCCTAATGTCAGAGATCAAAACTCTGGGTTTGGTGGATTGTTGTTTTCAAAAGTCTCTAAATTCTTACGTCCTAGCAAGATGGCACCCTGACTGAAAGTCTACTCTCACTCAAATTGTCAAGGATTTTGTCATAAATGTTGATGGGATCAGGATGTCACACGCACCAATCAGCCAAAAACAACACACAAAAAAAGGAAAAATGAAAATCTTGAATGTGTTGCTGCAGAATATATACGTGATTTAAAATTTTTTGTTAAGAGAATTCAGTTTTCAGGGTGATTCATAACTCATGAAGCCATTGGCCGTTCTTTCTCTCAGCACAAATTCTTCTGAGTCGTAATGGGGTTTTTTAAGTGTTTTTTCTTTCATGGTTATTTCCAGGTTTCAGAATTACTACATTAAGATGGTGACTTTCTCATACAATCAGGATTCTGTTGTGCTTTCCACTGTACATACACACAACAGAGGTCAGAAAGCCAAGCTCTTTTTTAAATACCAACCTGATTTTACAGATGGAGAAATGGCAGAACAAAGGGAAAGACAAAGAAGCCTAAGCTGTGTGGAAAGTCTCTGTTAGAGATAAGAATGGACTCTCACTTCCATTCTGATGCCAGGATTTTAAACAATAAAACCCCTATCTCCACCTATATATTTTCCTTTAATACCAGCTTACATAGATTAGTAGGCTTTTATAGCCTCCCTGAAATTGTAATTTATCTCACAATGTATGATTTTTTTCTTCAAAAACAGATAGTTTAAAAAATGTGTGGCTGGTGACCATATACTTGAGGAATTCTATAATGCTTTTGGTATTTTGGTATTTTAAAAGTACACAACACTGAATTTTTTCAAGTGACAGTGAAAATGGCATCACAAAGTTTTTACCTCAAGGACCACATCAAGTCTACCAACTTTACAGTCGAGAAGATCATTATTCTAACTATCACTACTATTTCTGAAAACCAAGATGCTCGTTAATATGATCTATTCTGTCATGCTACTTTTATAATTCCACTGTCCTAACCATGAAAGGTGAGAGTCCTCAACAGGTTAGAGTACCACACCATTTCTATTTAGGCTACTTAGCTTTAAGCACTTAAGTGTCATACCCTAGACATGGAAATGTTACAATTGGCCAACTTTCTAACACTTCTCACTGAAGCAGAACACTTTAAATTCATTCTAGACATATTTTGAATTGGCGTGGGGGGAAGGAGTGTGGAACTGAAAGGAAAAATAGCTGTAACAATAACGCTAGGTATTGGGATAATTCTCCATGTTTAAATAATTCAGCTACTTGGATGAAAAATGTATTAAAATAAATTAAAATAAAATAATAATTTAAAAAATAAACCTTAACAAACATGTTCCAGAATGCGGATGTTGAAAAAATTAAATCAATACAATGTGATCTACAACTGAATCTCAGAAATTACAGCAGTTCATCTTACTAATTGTTGCTAAATTAGGAAAATGCAAAGCAAGCCTCTAAGATTCAAGAGAGCCTATTGCTGGCATTCTCAAAAAGTCTGCTTCTCAAGTACCTGAATCCTTCTTTCTGCTTTTGTACCCTCCTGGCTTGGCAAGCAAGGAAGTCCACAGTTTAGTAGGCTAACTGTGGCCGTTAATACAACAACTTTGTTCATCAACATCTGCTGCAAATAAACCTGAACAGGTTATCAGCCAACAGGTGTTCTTAATCTACCACTTATACAGACAAAGTGACACCTATCCACATAGCAACACCAGCCTGTACCAGCTTTCCACACGTTGTATAGGTGGCGTGAAATACAGTGATGGTGTGCACATACAATGAGCACAGTGGGACTTCAACCATGTCATGACATTGCATGTAATGAAACAAGGAGAATTACAGTTGACTTAGTCAAAGATACTATCAATTTATTGGCAGATGCTGTCACACACATTATG
Source organism: Ciconia boyciana (assembly GCF_034638445.1). NCBI lineage: Eukaryota > Metazoa > Chordata > Aves > Ciconiiformes > Ciconiidae > Ciconia > Ciconia boyciana. The sequence continues at coordinate 53,766,886 of NC_132937.1, read as the reverse complement.
AAAGTGTTTTTTCTTTCATGGTTATTTCCAAGTTTGAGAATTACTACATTAAGATGCTGTACCATTGTATCATCACAGCATAAAAGGATTAGCTCAACTCTGCGTTAGCACTTGAAAATGACAGCTTACTTCTTTTCATCCTTTCTGCACTCCCCATAAGCATTATTTTTAGATGGTATTGGTATTTACATTGGGATTTGACAGCAAGCCTCTACCTTGGTGGTAATTATTCAAAAACAAAACCAAGATGTTTAAATTGTGATGGACTGTACTGCAAAGATGAACTATCTCAAGACAGAACTAATATTTTACATTTGTAGGATACATTTGGGCTACGTTCTCCTGAAAACTTTGCAAAACCAAAGGGCCACACTCTGTACTTAGCCTAAGAAAGTCTCTGGTCATAAGCTAAGACCCAGCACAGACTGTGTCTGGCCACAGCCTCACGAATCGGGAAATCAGGTCACTCAAAACTTAGAGTAGCCAATGCATTCTTAACCTGTGACTTTGTGAGAATTCATTAAGATGCAGTCTTTAGTTAGACTGCGTGCTTATCCACAGGATACTTGCCTCATTCACTACACTGACAAACAGCCCCAGAAGCAACTTTGTCTATAACTAGCCTCTACACCTATGTGACCAAATGAGAACATCACAGTGGGCTTAGAAGACTGTGGGCAGTACCAGGGGAGCTAAATCTCTGAAAAATCAAGATTCAGATCTGCTAATATCCCTGATCACGAGCATATTTCACACATTTTGCTCAAATTTTCAACAAATTTAAAGCAAAATATGGACCTTATATAGAAAGTCACTGTCAGCACAATTTAAAACAATCATATGCCTTACTCTCATACTATTGTGGATAAGGCTATCACGAAAATGGTGGAGGAACCTTAGTAGGTGGATTGCTGTTGATAAACGTACAGGAGCATATAAATTCTCTCTTCTCGGAAAAGAGATGAATATGATCAGAATAACTCTGGACAACAATAATAAACTGTTAAAATCTAGTCTTTCTAGACCACTGCCTTGTGCTATAGAAAGAAGAGGACCTTATAGAGGCAAGATATTAAAGTGAAAGGCACTGCTTGGGAAAAAGAGTGGAGACAAGAGAACCCATTAATTCACAGAGAAGTTCAAACCCTCAGGGCTTATTTGTTTTCAGAAAGGAACTAGATTTTTCTACTCTGTAAATCTGGTGGAGACCCGATTCTGAGTATCAAAACAGTGGAGCTAATACTGAAATGCATTCCAGCATGTAAGTTACTGAGTCTGGTTTTAATTGCCACATGTGCTATCCATTACCACCTAGCTGCTCATATTCTTATATTCGCTCTAGAACCAGTTTTCTCAAAACCAGTAACTGTTTACAGTGGAATAGATTTGAAATAATATTAAAACTTTTCAGAATTAGACATAGAATTTTTAAATTGAGCTTTCAACACTTTTGCTTGAAGAGGGAATATTTCTATGTTTTATACTTTTGAGAAGTATGCTTGGAGGATATAACTAAACCAGGAAGCAAGACTATGGTCAACTACTTTCTGAAAGATACATAGAAGATGACAAGTGTATATGAACTGATAAAATTATTTCTTCAGGGCTACTAAGCTTGTCGTTACTTTTTACAGGGGAATTTCAGGCAGATGTCTTCTGGTTTCTCTATCCATCTGACTTCAAAAATGTTAACATGGATTGCAATGATGAAAGCCCAGTAAGATTTCTCTACCTTAAAGAGGTCATTATGTATGTAAAGGGAATATGAAGTGTCTAAATATGCTTTGCTTTGTGTTGCAAGGGTGAGCTACATCGGCAGACTTGAAAAATGCTTCACCACTGTGCACAGCCCATTTGTTCACACCATCATTCTCCCTCATCAACATCTCAGTTATGGCTGGATTATAATTCAGCACTTCAGGAGGTAACTGAAAATACTGACTACAGGGAATGTACATTGGACGTCAGTGTAGTTAGTTCCTTGAAAATAAAAGTTTTAATAGGGGTCTGGTAGCAGATCTGATGGGACTCTCACTTTCAGATGTTTTATCACATTGTGACCTTTCTTTGATGTCCCACGGCATGTCTGAGAGATGTATTTCAGCAATGACATTCAGGATATTTCAGATTAATCTTGCTCTTCATGATAGGATCATAGGGCAGAAGAAGGGCCATCTGTAAGACCCAGCTTTGCAAAAAAAAGTGGAAAAGAGATAAGTGAACTCCACTGAGGCTACAGGGGCTGTCAGGATGAAATTCCACACCTCCTGTGCAGCACTGGTGTCAGCCTCGCTACACATTGCAGTGGTAGCACAGGTAAAACTGAAAGCAGAAAAGTTTTTACATCAATTTGATTTCTCTGTGGTCAGAGCTTCCTTTTTTAACTAAATCTTAGTTTCATTTGTCCAGTCACAGGACTGAGAAAACAAACTCCAGCTTTTAAATTAACAAGTGAAAAGAAGCCAGAGGTATCTGTTCAAAAGTCTCAAAGTATTAATATTACAGAAACTTACAGGGAGCTAATAGAAAAATCCCCACCTAAAACCAAAGAAAACAGGTTTTACTTAAAATATTTTCTTGTGGTTTAAAGGCTGAAACAGAAATGTTTACAGGTATAATTGACATACCAGATAGACAAAGCCCGTTGCAGTACAGTAAGCAAATATAGAATTTCTTACAAGTAGCAAGGGGCCTATAACATACTTCATGTGGTGGTACAGTTGTGTGTTGCAGGCAGAGTGTTTTTACTGAGTCCACCTAGTGATCAAGGTTACATCCTGCAATGTGGGTACTGTCCTTTAATGGTACCTTTACAGTTTCGAAACCCACCTACTCGAGTGTTTCCTGTGAAACACCTACTTCTTGTTGGCAAATTTTACTATCCATTTAGTGTGTCCTCCTGTATCACTGAATCCTATAATTTTGCCAGTAGCAGAGTTACCAGATTACTTTAGCCTAGCCTTTCCTGAGCACTTACAGTCTGACCTTTCTACCCCGTCACCCATTCCCAACAGTGCGAGGATAAGGTCCCTGCAGCATTTGGTGGTGGACCCTGAGCGCAGTGGCACTTCCAGGAGCCAGGTCCTACTCAAGAGAGACATTTTCAATGGTCAGCCATGTCTACAGACAAAGGTGCAACTTCATCAGCCTTTTAGGAGTTTTAAGGTAAGACCCATTCCTAAAAAGTCAGTACTACTCTACTTCCAACATGGTTACAACACCATATTTGCATCTTAATTCAAAGACTAGAGATTATGAGACCTCGGGCTTCAATGAGGTTGGGCAGCCACGCTTTTGCGCTGAGTTAGGTTGCTCATCTCAGCATAGCAATGTCCGAATCCACCCACCCACAGCCTGCTTCAGCTGTTGTTCCTCCTGGCCCTGCTTGTCTCGCTAAAGGACTGCGTGTTTCTCAGGTAAATGCTTCCACCAAACTTCTGTTGTGAGGTGTTGCTGTGTTGGGTACAACATTGCCACCTCTGACGCTTTACACAGCCATGTTACTGAAGCACCTGATAATTTTAGGCCTCCGTATTTACCCAAGGGAAAAAGTCTGTAATATGAATATGGAGTAACTGTCCAGTAAAGCAAAAACTGCAGGGGGAAAAAGCTATTAACCTTTACTATACTCTTCAGATTTGAAGGTTTTTTTCTTTAAAAAAGGTCAAGCATAAAGTGTCACCTTAGCACTACCGCAGTATATACGATAGATCATAAACATATTATTTTCTCACAATAAGTTATAACAAGGATAATGCCACGTGTTCTACTAGCTTTTCTTAAACACTTATGATCAGAAAATAAAAAAGGTATTTTAAGATGGCAATTTGCTCCCAAAGTGCTAGGGCTGTTCAAGCACAAGTATGCCTCAGTTCAAAGCAAAATCCATAAAATAATTACATGTGAATTTGGATGGTTTAAATGGACATGCTAAGACATGTGCAGCAAAGGCAATTAACTGCAAAGGGTATATCCTTTACTCTCTTCTCTGCTTATATAATTCCAAAGTAACGCTAATAGTAGCACGTAGAAGGTAGACAATTTAATATAAGATAGTATATTTATATTTACATGGTCGCTTCACTGGAGATTGAAAATATAAAAATTTACAGTATCAGTTTGTATATTTATGTAATATAAATTAATCACTTTTCACTCACTTATTTTGTATGTATAAATATAAGAAAATTCTGTAGACATTATGGGGTCTTATTTATATTTGGATACAGGAGCCACTAAAGGATGCAGAAACCAGAGGTCATTTCTAAAAAGGAAAAAATGGTCTCAAAATTGAGATTAATAGGTTATGAATTAGGGGACTTAATCTCAGTTCTTGAATTAATACATTTTCCTCTGTATCACTGGGATCTCTCTACAGATGAGGAATCATTAAACAGCAGCTGGTCAGAGGTAATGGAAGTGTTAAACATTCTGCTGAGCAAAAATAAACCCATAATAATAATGTAAGGACAGAATTCCTTATGTATAGTCATGGCATTTTTTTTTAAATGCTAGTGCTAGAACTAGCATTTCCTTATATTCCTTTATTAAAGGAATTAAAGCCCAAGTTATAAATTACTCTGAAGCTAAATCTTAAATAGCTCATTTAGATACTTAGTATACTCCTCCTAAAAGCAAATGTTAAACTAGTCTTAAAAATTCCAAAAAGGAACAAATTTTAATTTTCAATAATCTGTTCAATAATTCTTTTCCTTACCTACGTTTACATTAATCTTCTCAAAAAAGCTGAAATCTCTCTTGTATAAAATTTCAAATTTATGAGTTTCAAGTTTTCAAATTTTTTCAAGTTTTTTTCAAGTTTTCAATATCTCAAATTTCAAGTTTACCTAACTAGAAGGACATAATAAATGCATACATTCTGGAGGCACGGACTTAGAAGCTGAATCCATTTCTTACTACCAGATGCCTATGAGTTACTATTTGGTTGAAAAATGTAATTCAATTTTAAAAGCCCTGTTGTTATTAGTTATAGAGAACTAGCTGTACACAGCAAATTATGGAGCCGATCAGAACTGTGCTCTACATCTAAAACTAAATGCTTCATCGAAGACTGACTGTATTTTTTGCAGCTAGTGAAATGAACCACTTTTTAACATGTCCTACATGATTTTCTAGTTTTGAGTGTAATCCAGTTATTGACGAATATACCACCAAGACGTGTAAATGACAGTTCTCTGGCACCATATCTCCTACAGTCTAATCAGTTTTACTCTTTTCCTCTGTCATTTTTTACCATATCGCTAAAATATGTACAGATTAATTTTAAGATGGAACATGAAAGTAAAGCTTTCAAATGGTACAGAAACGATGTAATATCAAATACAATATAGTCCTCCTGCTTCCTGATCGACTGAGCATAACCAGGGAAGAAGTGCTACAGGTAGGGCTTTCACGTGTTTCACTCATTCCCAAATTCCTTACTAGGTCTCTGGAGCAAATGGCAGCCAGCCAGCTTCACAGCAGCTTGCTGTGATTTATACTGCAAACTCCACTGGTACAGAATGGGTTCAGACCTGGCAAAATCAACGTTACTGTTTGACTGCCCACCAGCTCCTTTCATCTAGGAGCTCCTTGGAAATGAGCAAAGATGCAGTCCAATCCCCAATGTATTCCATTATGAAATGAGAGTTAACTTTTTTAAAACTCTAGCATGTGTGATTCTCTTGGTGACAGAGAAAGGTAAAAGGTTACTCCTGAAGCTTGGGAATATCATATCATAATTGAACAACAGGGCGTGTGATACAGTTTAAAATTGTAAAAGAATGGGGAAAAGAATAAGAAACAGGATCTGCTTTTTTTGTTGGTCATGAAAACATATCTTCTGTTTGCCATAGGTTTCATTTTTAGTCCTATTTCACAATGGATGAATGGTATTTTAAGCTGTGAATATTGCCCCTTTATAAGCATGTAATGACTAGATCTTGGCACTAATGTTACTAGTCACAACACTGACTAAGAAGAAATCACAAAGCCAATGAAACAAAGCTTTTTCTAAAAGAAAAACAATGAAAACCCACAGCTCTCATTTTAAAAATAACAGTTAGTATTACTTAGCTTTTTGAAGAAAAATCTTTGCAGGATCCTCTGTTTCATGCTACATTTCCTAGTTTCTATATTAGTTATTCTTTGCAATTTTCATGATCCACACGGGTAATCAAGCAAAGTGCCTTTTCAGCTGATACTTCGGACATAGTCTTTTTCAAGTCTTGTGAAGGGAATTAGTCCATGGAATTTATCAGATGTAGCATGCAACCTGTCACTGTCAATACTTACCAAAAAACCCCGAAAAACAAAACAGCTAATTTATGAAGTTTGTAATGCTTCCACAAACTATCTGACTTTGTTCCAAACTATCTCATTCTGGAGAGTTTTCTGCATATGTTATCAAAGTAAAGGTCTGAAAGAAAGCTGAATTCACAGGATGCACGCTCTGTCCTACAGCATTTGACAAATAGCACATCCCACTGATCTGTGTCCCAAGAGGAAGAAGGACAAAGGGAGCAAGAGGAGATATCGCCAAACCATCACTCCCATCTGACTATTGAAGAATTTGCTCTCACTAATGCCTTCCCAGTCCCCAAGTATTTTCCATTCTGCTTGTTCCATTCCTATAAATTATTTTGCTAAATATAAGGATCCTCATCTACAGAGCAGGGAGACAGAAATCAAAGTAGTTTTTTACCATACTTGCTAGCAGTTTTACCCAGAAACATTTTATCCTGCAAAGACTACAATGTTTCTGAACCTTAACATTGTTTTCAGTCCATAGCTGGAGACAGATCTTGATGAAAATTAAAAGGTGCATAAAAACAAAAAGGAAAGGAGAACACATACATCAAAACAACAAGACGTCAACCTGGGACTTGTCCTGTCTACTGCCCTAAATTAACAACAGCATCTTTCCTTTGAGTAAGTACCAGAGTTTGACAAGCCCACGGTGAAGTATAGAGCTTAAGAACTGAAGCAGTGTACTCAGGTCACACAGAACAGAGATCAGACTTCTGTAAGATGCAGCCAATTAAGAGAAATTAATTAAGAGCTTGCTTTTGGCAGGCTAGTATCTTTTAAATATATATTCCTGTTTCAATGTCTACTTGAGTTTGAGTTATACTCTAACCTGATTGGGACAAATCCAGTGCCACATCATACCCTTTAATACCCATTAGGAACTAAAGGCACTTGAATGCATCAGTGTGCTGGGAACCTCTCTATCAATAGCTCAAAGTTAAACAAACTGCCTGTATAAATGGAAGTCCTTTTCCTCTGCATCTGAAAGGGAAATAAGTTTAATTAAGAATGCAGTTATCTCCAGTCAAAAGGAAATACTTTTATTTTTATGATAAGTAGTGTGACATTCGTGACTCTGGTAGATTATGTTAGAAAAAACAAAACAGTCACACCTTACCATTGCCAGTAAGCACTCTGCCACATTATTTTTGGTTAGCTACTGAACTGAATGGGACAAGGTGGGTGTAATATGAGTAAAAGTTAAGGAAATGCTGGATTGAGAAGGACTTTGGCATGGTTCAGTGGAATAGCTGATGAGTTTCTAAAGAAAAAATAAAAAAGTGGGATTAGTCTGAAAAAAATATTTGCACTATATAAACGATTCAGACTCCTATCCATATTGCTTTAAAGTCCTTAACCTAACCAAAAAGTTGTTTTGTAAAATGCTCACATACACCTATGCTCCCAGATCTCATTGATTCTTAGTAAGACATTTTCACCTCTGAAATTAAAATTTTTGTATTTTGCAAATTTTAAATATTTTCCAAGTTTTTGTCTTATCCATGTATCCCAAGCCTATTCTGGCTTACCCTATTGCTTATGTGGGGTATTAATTGCAGTTTGTAAGGTAGCTTGTTACAGAACTTATGTTGGAGGTCAAATTCTATTTAGGTCTTCAAAACAGTCAGGCTTCTTCAGAGCTTAGATCAAATCCCTGAGGAAAAAACACTCTTACATTGCTATTTTGTGATTTCATTGTGTACATGGGTGTTAAAAAAGTTCTACATAAAAAAGTAAAAGATCTGTGCTTAATTAACTTTTGCTTCCACTTTCAACAAAAGACACGCATGCAGACAAAGACAATTGGAACCTCTGTCAAAATATTGCAACAAATGGTTAATTACCTCAGGTAAGAAAACACAATATGTATTATTACTACTCTGTGTTAAAAGATCACTGCATTCTTAACTTTCTGACTCCTGCTTGTACTGGCTTGTCTCTCTTTTGCCAACATAGATTACATGCTCTGTTCATTTGAAGTGCAACACACAGTACACCTTACATGCCACAGAAGGCTAGGGCATCTGAATTGTTTTTCCACTATCAGCAATAAGTACTATTTGTGCTTCATATAGTAAGAACTTTCAATCAAGTACCAAATTAAAAAATCAAAGAGTAACACAACAAACATTCTATTTTATAGGCCCAGTTTTGCACTTGCAGTGGATTACACGGATGCTCCATTCACATTTCACCTAACAGCTAATTGCTAGCAGAAAGCTGAGGGCATAGTTCTGATCTGAATAACAAATTTTGTCAGCTTGTATTATCAGTCCTTTGCTTTTTTTCTCTTTTGCAAAAAAAAAATTTTTTTTTTTTGAGAACCTTATTCTTAAGTTCCTCATGTCCATTATTACATTTTAGTTGTCTTTTATGAAAGCCATTTTATGTACAGAACTTATTGTAAGCAGAATACAACTATGTCACTGATAACTTGTTGCAGTGCATGCTTTGTACTATGATCTAATGTGAACTGTGTATTCTTAATCCTGTGTCAATGATTAAACCAAGTCCTTTTTCTCTGCAATTTTTTCCATGATGTTAAGCTTCCTGTTGTCTGTTGTGTTACCTCCCTGAAAGAATATTTATCCAATTAGGCAAACAAATGGAAAGGCTGCTACATTGCTAGCCAAGACTCACAACAGTACTTCAGTGGGCCCCCAAGCGTAATTTCAAAGTGTTTCTCCCACCTACAGACAGCTTTGAAATTAGTTTTCTGGAGTGATATAGTTACATTGCATGGATTTGCTCACCATATGGGCAATCATGCTTCTTGATGAAAAATGGCATATGTTAGCTATGTAATCAAAAAGGAGCTGTACAGATCCCAAAGGATAAGGAAACTTTAGCATTTGATTTGACTGAACCATACATTCATCACCGTAAGAGATATTTGTCCTGCCAGTTTGAAGTTGCTTCTCCACATAAAGCCAAAACACAATCCCCAGCTATAGCCAGGCTTTTCAGAGAAGAGATTTAACAGACCTACCCTACTCTCGGGAAACCAGTAACAAAACTCAGGGAACTACACTTCCATTCATATCAGGTAACAGTTAACTGGCTCCTGGGTGTCTCACTGAAGAAACAGCATTTCAGTCAGTAACACTGAACTACCCAGTAGCTGAAGTTGCTGCAATTTATTGTGTCCTGCAAATAACTGGAAAAGCCTGATAATTACTTAAACTGCCTGTGACCTGTCTTTGCCAAGCTTCCCTTGTCCTCTAAGTCCTGCCAGAGTTAGCTGACTTGCTAATGAAGAGAAAAATATCTTCATACATCTGTCAGACCTATTTCCACATTTAGAGGCTCCTGATTACCTTTTGGTGCTTCCCATCAGGTTTGAAATCTCTTAGACATGGTCTACACACCATGTTTTTATGAACTGCTACTGTACTTGGAATTTCTTTCCCTCTGGTGTAATTAAGCTCCTGCCATGGTCAGTAATCTTAGCACACACAAGCTCAGTCATATACTCCGTTGTCCAAAATAGCTCAGCCCACGGAATGTGGTTTCTATCAGCGTAAAATGCAATTATATAGCTATAACCATACATGCTCTTGTTAGAGTAGGCAACAAACTACTTCAGCTATTACCAACCTGAGTGTAAGCAAGACCTTGAGAAAATAAGAATAGTCTTCTCCTCCTGAGGCTGAAAAATGAATATGAGCATTAACACAGATATCCTTCTACGTAAATGGACTACTGAAACGGTCAGTCTCCTGATGATAATCTCAAAACTGATTTCTTCTCTTCGGAGAATGATCTTCTCAGAGGGTGGAGAGGGCAAAGAAAAGGAAGAAAAGGAAGAGGTCCATACTTCATTTGAATGTAACTTTTCTAAAAAAAAAAAAAGAATTTAAAATATCAAGATTATCTTGACCCAGTTCTGCTTACCCACTGTTTAAGCCATAGTAAGTGGATTTTATGAAGAATGCAACATTTCACTGTTGCCCAGACCAAAGTAACCAAAAGGGTAGGCTCTTTAGACAGGCCTTTAAAAATTAATATTTTTGATAATATAATTTTAACAGGTAAAAATACTATCTTAAATAAGCATTAGTGAGAACTGATTATTATTCAGAACATAGACACAGTAATTTTTTTCTTTTTTAATGACTAGACCTGATTTGAGCCTTCAAAGGGTGTGAGAGTAAAGAACCTTTCATTTCTAAGGAATTAAGACAACAGGTAAAATGTATTCATGATTATAACTCATGCCAATGGTTATCTCAAAATTTTCAGAATATTTTTTTTTTTTTCCTATCGGGGGAAAAAAAATCATTTGAAATTTAAGCACAGCAAATTGAGACAAAGCACATGGGAATGAGTACTCAGATTCAGATTCCTGTGACTCTTATAAAGCATCTCAGTGCCCTCTCCATCAGGCTGCGGCCTCCCAGGCTGTCACTAGGCCATAGCTTTAGAGTTGGTTAATCACCAAGATACCAGAAGTTAACCTACATGTGCTAAATTAGGAAGGCAGTCTTCCTAAGCTTACCGTATACTGAAGAGAGAAAAACAGGCACTTTCAGAAAACAATTCACATCTTCCAGAAGGTGCATAAACCTGCCTGCTTTTGACAGAACAGGGAGCCTAAAAAAATTTTTCCCATTTGAGAATTCAGCAGAGTGAATGACTTTTCCACCCCAGCTTCCTTCTTCAACAACAACGATCCATACCATAAGACTTAGTAGTAATTAGTATCAGTGACAGCTTACAAATGAAGCGCAGGAGAAACAGATTGAAACCCCTGACTGCGCTACTTTCTGGCTACTCTGTAATGGGTGCTCTTCTTTTTCTTTTTCTTACTGTGAAACAAGAGAACCATGCTGGATTTGGAAAACCCTCAGAACAAAAGTCTTGGTAAATTGAAATTGTTAAATTTCTACAAATTGTTTTGACAAAAAAAAATTAGGTAACAATTGAAAATATGTTAGACAGGAACCTCTTGTCTAACTCGTTTTTAGGAAGAATATGTAAACAAAGATGCATTTTTTTTAACTGATAAGTTCTTACATACAAATCCCTAACCCTTTATAATCAAGGTTAGGCATGTATATCAACCTTTTAATAAGGGCTGAAAATCCATTTGAACAAAGAAAACCTATCACACAAGCACAAGTAAGGCTGAAATTCACCCTAGCCTCACACAGCACATGATGCTAATGATAGCCTTAAGAAGACATTTTTTACTGTGAAATAAGGAAAATAGTATTGTGTTTATGTTATACACCGTGAGGCATAAGATGGCATTAATTAAATTAATGACTTTAATTCCTTTTGAAATGGATTTTCTTTCTAAAAACACATGTGCACACACACTCCTTGGGGCTTAAATTAATCAGTACTTGATCTGAAGATCTCTGAACAGTAACCAGGCGTATGGATAATTAAGCCAATCAAAGTGATGTCTTACTTTACGCATTCATAATAAATAGAAGAAGAAGAGTAAATACACGACATGAATTATTAAGAAACCCCTCTCTATTCCCTCTTGCCCAGCACCACATTCAGAGTTTTCCTATTATCTAGACTCTACATAAATTTTAAACATTTTACAGGTAAGCAATTAAAGTGTAGCGTACATTATGCATATATAAATGCAGTGACAAGCAGTATATTTTTCTGTAAACCGAAAATACCCTTTCACTGTGGACTGGGAGTGGTAACACCCTTTTATTGACGTCAGTAAAAAGGGAAAGTTAAATCATTAACAGACATTAAAAATCAATTTGGCTACTTCTGGCAGGTGAAGTCAGATATTTTATTATAAAAATGATGAATCTTTTGGCTCTTTCTTTCAATAAATTGATTTTATGAAATAAGGAGTGATAAGGGAGTTTTATGAAGTATAAACAGTATGTATTATAAATAATAACACATGGCCCTAGAGCAAATGCTCTTGTGATTGATCACAGCAGCAGAATCCCTCGAGTGGCTTACAGCATAGTCACATTGGGATCATCTATTGTACGATCCATATGTTAACTAGATAACTGCCTAGTGTGGAAAATTTATAAAGGCTAATGAAACCGGTTTTGTTTGCTAGATTTATTTTTCACTGCAGAGATGATGTAAATGGATAGCAGGACATGGCATGTCTTCAAGGGAGCAAACCCTACCTAATTCAGAGACATAACTCTTTAAAAGCAAAGAATAGTTTTGATTTCACCTTCAGAATGTAATCAGGAGAAATAAAATACAAGCCAGAAAGCACTCACACTTTGCCTGCACCTGCCAGGTCATAGTTATATCAGCACAGTTCCCAGAAGTGAACACCACCACATTTCAGAGCAAAGGTATACAGTGATTAACACCAGACAATACAGATTCAAAAACACACAAATAAGTGAATGGGCTTAGCAAGAGTTACCGCTCCAGTGTCTCAAAACAGTTTGTGCAGCCCATGTAATTCAAGCAATGATGCAAAAGCACAACACCAGATGCCCATATGGAAATGTCAATAAAAAACAAACTTAAAGGACCCTCCCAACTATCATAGCGGCTATTTCCACGCAAACCTGTTATGGGAACAACCTGGTTCCAACTCCCTGTGGCTGAGTCAGCACTTTGTTTTCACTTTTCAACAGTGAGTTTATGGATCTTGACTCTGCTGACCTTTGTTTCAGAGAGGAAAAGGAAAACTGGTCCATAAAGTTCCCAGCGGCTGAAAAGCAAAACCAGGAATGCTTGTGAGAAAATTGAAAGCAGATTGCTGGGTGGACTCAACTACCAGGGATCTTGGAGCTGGCAGGCCCCTCTCTTACCAGGTGTTACTACAGAAGTTACCCTAAACATAGCTTGCTACTAGCTCACTAGCAGCTCACAGGTAATTAGGCCTGAGAAAACAGGAAGAAAGTGGCAGCCTGGTATGCTAGTACGCAAAATGACAGCATGACCACCTTGTTACCCTTCCTCAAGCATGATAAATAAGACTGCCTATCATCACCGAAGAAGAAATTGTTCTTTCAAATGGTGAGAGATGTCCAGTCATACCTTATCCAGCAAGCATCACCTGTTTCCATACACAAAATAGTGAAATAAACTACTCTCAGACAGACAATCTATGCTGCATTAATGGAAAAATTATGAATTTTGGATGGAGGAAACAATATTATTTTCCTTTTCACATTTTAGCACATTACTATTTTATTTTATAATCTTTCCAGTTGTGTTGGTGCCAAATATGTTATGAGGTAATGTTTGCCCCAGACAAGTCTTCAATTCCAGTCATCTGTCAAAGGGAAAAGTCAAATAGTGACGCTGCTTCCACACCTGTTCCTTGAACAAATCCATTGTACTGTATCTTTATGACAACCTACGAATGAATTATCGTTTGCTTGCATTGGAAAAGCAATGGAGGAGATCTCATTGAAAAGCCTTCTATTCATCTTTGTCAAGAGACAGACTTGAATACAAACCTGAAGATACTAAAATAGCTCTTCTTCACCATTTTATCTACACCAAAGGCATTCCTCATCAACCTGTCTTATGGTTCACTGAACTCTCCACAAATATGTGGAAAGAATTTACATGTGCTCAACTGACACCACCACACCTCTCTCACCTCTCCTTATGTTCAGCTGGATAGTGACTTTCAATTGATGTCTGGCAGTTTTTAACCATTATTCCTTCCTTCTGCCAACTCCAGTCACATGTCCTCTATCTATGTGCATTGGAAAAATAATTCTATTTTCCTACTATTTTGTATTTAGACAGCATTTAGTTCACATGAGGTCAGGAAGGCCTTTTGGATTCTTCAACAGAAGCAGTCCAGAGCACGTGTAGAACAAATTCAGGAAAATCTAGTATTACAAAAACCATCCTATCCACCATTGTTTTAGCAGCCCTATCCTTTTAGGAATATAGGATATATGAAAAATAAATAGCCTTGATACACCTCTTAGATTGTCTCTGTAATGTCCCAAAGAAGAAAATATCAGAATCACATATTGTTACTGCCCGAATGATTAAAAGCACTGCTTACCAGTTTCAAATAAAACTGTATTTCCTTAGTCCGTAAGTCTTCCAAAAAAGTGACTGCTGGCCACCATATTATTAACTAGTATTAAAATGAGTACTTATACAGTGTTAGACAACTTTTAGACTTTGAAATTACGATTTAGTTTAACATTTTTAAATGGTCAATTAATTATATCATTTATTTCCCCAGCTAGAGACAGGAAAACAAGTTTTATCTAAAAATTATTAAGAAAAATGCTTATTCCTTTTTATAACCAAGCTTTATTTTGCATATCCTTCAGTATCAAGCTATTTTTGATAGAAATAAAATGGTTAGTTCTGTCTAAGTTTGCACACCAGATATATAAACTTACATTAAAAAGATTCCTAAGACTTACTCTGTCCTTATCTGAATTTGTATATACATATAAATTTACATACATATATATATATATATGCGCACATTCCTTTAAAGTGTGTTGTTATGAGGGGTGTGTAGTTTGTTTTATTTATTTTACCTGAAAAAGGCATCTGTGCTAAATTCTGAACCAGTAAGATCATGGAACAGGCAGTACATGCTGCTCAGGAACTGAACGTACCCACCATACCATACATGGTGATTTTGGCATGTTGGCTCAGTCAGCTCTTAGAAAAGCAAAGGCTAATGGTCGTTGCTCCCAGCTAACATTCCAATAAATAGAAAACCTTTTCACAAAAAATGAAACTAAGCATGCTCAAAGCATTAAAGAAAAACTAAAAAAAATGCAAATAATAAAGTCTTACAGTGGTTATACTCACTCCAGGTCTAATCTAGCCTACTACTGTTCAAATTATTCAGTGCTCTTCAATTTCGTGCAGCACAGTGTCAGCTAAAAACAGAAGAGTAATTCTGCAGCACTGGATTCAAAAGTCTCAATTTCCTTGAATGATGTAATGACCTTACTAAATATTGTTATCTCCTGGACTATCAGATCTAAACAGTGTTCCTGTACAATACAGGATGGTTCCCAAGCAGAAGTAACATGTGCAAACCTGCTTTTCTGCTTTCCCACCTACTTAAAATGGCATCACATACCTTACAGAGTCAAAATATGCATCTTTGGCTAATTGCCTGCATTCTGGAATGTGTGCTTCATTAGTTCTATCGAATTTATCCCTTTGTGGTTAAATTTATCTCCTGCTGATACAGACCATCATACAAATGGCACTACAGAATTCCTTATACGCTCACACACCTAACGGATGGGCAATCAACATATGGTTTTTAGCTACATGTGGCTTATGAACAACTCTCTTGTAGTGCTACCAGCTAATTCACATGAGCAGCAGAAGACCTCTGCTAACATGGGGGCTACTATATAATTCAAATTCCCAGATAGGGTAGAAGGATCTGCAAAGAAACCCCAGGATCCAGCAGGCTCCCAGTCCCAGAATTGTCCCAGGACAGGGTCCCTGAGGACTCACACACACCCTTGCCTCTGAGCTTTGCTCAACAAGGTGTCTGGGATGTGTGTGTGGCTCATAGCGACAAGAACAGTTTACCATACAACCCTGAGTTAGTGAGGCTGCCAGTTCCATCTCCCAGTTCAAATAACCTTATTGTACAACAAAAAACATCTCTTGTACCAAGTCAAACTGTTGTGCCTCCTGTAAGGGGCAGACAGTATTGGTTTTGAACAACAATGCTATTACTATGCAATTAAAAATAAATAATTTTGAGTCACTATATCGGTATCTTGCATAGCTAACTTTTAAATTTCAACACAAGTCACTGTCTAGCTACAGATTCTTTGGGTAAAATTCTATGGTGTAGATAAAGCAGAAGGTGAGATTAAGATAATAAAAAAACAGTGTGGCTCCTAATTACAGAGTCCCATTTTCATTATATATAGCAATTGTCTACAAAAGCATGTTTGTAGTTCTGACTGGTATTAATATCACTTTCATTTATTTTGCCTCAGACATGCAAAAAAACCCACAAAAACCCCACTAGTCACACAGTATCACTTTGGTTATAATTTTTTCCCCTCTCTTGTTCTCTGCCTCTCTAGATTTTCTGTGTTTATGGCTCACTTACATGCCATTTTACTGTATCTACTCCACTCTACTATCACATTTCCTCATCACTGCTCCTTTCATATACAGGTATATATCTATGTTTCCCTCGCTAGTGCTTACATGCTGGTGACTTTGATCCACAACATGCTTCTTTTCCTCTTCTAGTCACAGGACTTCAAAGATAGACAAGCCACCACCTTGTAATTTTTAGGTCTTCAGGGCAGGACACTGTATTAAAAACAAAAAAACACTCTCCTAAACTTTTATGTGAAATTGTGCCAGTGCATGTGCAGAATTTGGGGTGAGGGTGGGGATGGTAAGAACAGGAAAAAACGTCAGCAGAGAAAATAATGTCAGCATTACAGAGTTTGAGTTTTTAATTGAACAGTGCCTATGCATTATTGCATTAAAATGCCACTGAATTCATACCTGGATAAATCAAGGATAAATGTGGTTCTTAGCTCTTCAGTGCCAATTAATTTATTCCAGGTTATGATTATTAATCCTGTTGTCTTTAGATATTTTGTATTATCTAGCTTCTAACACACTAAGAAAACAATGAAATCCTTGAACAGCACTATGACAGTTCCTGATGAAAAGAACAAAAATATTTTTTCAAATATAAATGCATGCACTGGCAATCTGCTTTGATTAGAAAACAAAAGTTTAATGGACGATTCAAAGGATTAATTTTCTGTTAATACATTTTTGTTATGTTTCTTTGTATTTAACAAAATATAGCTAGAGAGAACACAGGTCTAATTATCCAAACCATTCTAAAGAAAATGAAAAAGACTGATTAACAGGATTAATCATGGTGTGAAATTTTATTACCATACTAATAAGACAGGCAGTTTGGAGAGCCCATGACAATGGATAATAGAAAAGCTGATAATGAATTATTTACAAAAAGCAATTACATGACAGAGAGAAGAGATGCGCTTGGGGGTACTTTTTTTTCTAGGGCTATGAGAACTGGGCCAGATAGAATCACGTGGGTCACTAATTTCACATAAGAAGCCAATTCAGAAAGCTCCATAGCATGCTTACCACACACATACAACCAAACGCCCCTGGGAATGACGGTTAGACACATCTCTCTTGTACAAAGTACCTAAGGTCACAAATCAGTGTACTTCACAAGGAAGGGAAAAATCGAACACATCATTGGCACTCCTACAACAAAAAATTTGCTAAATGAAACTTCCCAGATGACCTTGAGAAAAGCACAGGGATGCTGACCTAAAAATCTGGCAAGTGGTTTAAGAGTGAGCAAAATGACACAACCAAGCATCAGGGAAGTTTCTCAAGTAAACAGCAACACTTGCACATGCAGCTCAACATCCTTTGAGCCATGGCAAACATCCAGTGGTTCAGAGGAATGTGGGTGGGGGAAGAAGAGGAGGGAGAAACAAATAATCTGCATCAAGAGAGGATGTAAATAATTCTTCCAAGATTCTGGAGATAACTAGCATGTCATCCTGTTATTTAAGGTTAAGAAGGAACAAAGTTCTGTTTCTATTATCACTGGTTTTGTATAATTAATATCATTAAATCTTTGTATTAAACTTTGCTTTCAACAAGACATGGTATGTTATTGTGGGGAGAACTGTTTGGTTTTGCTGGTAGACTTGAAGAGGTAGGAGAGGAAGAAGAGAGAGAAACATGAGCCATGTGTCCATACAAAATGCAATGGTTGTAGCAATTTTGTGAAAATAAGCTACTGCCAATATTAAATCAATCACTTTTCCTTCCTTCTTTCTTTTTAAATTTGATGGATGAACTGTCATCCAAGAGAAGTCCAAGCCTAAAGAATGCATCAAAATAAATAAATGTTTAGTTAAAGGCTTGTTAAAAAAGGAAATACCTACCCAAAAAGACTAAGGAATACCAGAAGGAGTTATTTAAGTGTTTATGATAATGAAGATCTTGTTACCGTCTCAGTTAACTGTTTCTGTCCATACTTTCCTCTAAACCCTTTTCCAATGTGCAATGTATTATTGCATATAACTATTCAAAACACTTCCAGTGAGATTCCTGTACCTGCTCATGAATGTTGCTAGAGGAATTCATTAAGTGAAAATCCAGGGTCATCTTCTATTCTGTTTTCATAACTTCCTCTGAACCACCTCTTTTCTCATTTTTAGAATTTTCTCTTTCTTTGAAATGAAACAGTATTTTCCAAAGTACTCTGGTCTCAAGATAACCTTGCTGGATCCCTAGTTTTACAAGCATTTATAATTCGTAGTGGTATGACAAAAATCATGGCATAATGTGAAGAAGATGCCATATTTAAGGAAACTGTTTCAAAGCAGTACCTACACACCCTAATCACAAAATGGCATAGAATAACTTTTATTTTGTTTGCTTTCTTTGTTCTCATAGTGCTCAAACAGAAAAGAACAATGCTGTTTCAGTTTTGTTAAGTAGTTTACCACTGGAGCTAAGAATAATAAACACATACTATCTATGTTCATTTAATCCTGTGAATTATCTAAATAAGCTTTCCAAAGGCAAATCTATCCTTTTGACCAACTACTTAAAAATAGTAATTGTATGGTTAATCATTATAACCCGAGAAGTCAAACTACTTGTTGCTACTAAAGGCAAACACAATCTCAAATTTCATATTGTTTGACTACATTGTACTTAATTATTTAAAAATACTTTCAAATTAATTCTGCCTAAAAATTCATACTTCCTTCTTTTGTAACTCAATGACTTTTATTCTTGCATCCAATAACCCACAGCAAACGCACTGTAAGCCCTCACCTTTCAATGCCCTGCAGTGATTTCCTAGTTTCCAGATTGTGTTAAAAGATGAAAAACACGTTCCTTCAGCTCAACTATGAAAAAGTTAAAGGAGATCTTCTACCTGCTGTTGACCTCAGTAAGATCAGTGACACGCTCATCTAAACCAATTGGACACAACTGGAAAGGAATAGTTCCACTCACTTACTGTTTGAGGCTCCATAGATGGTTACCCCCTTTATTTAAAAAAAAAAAAACAAACAACCACCCTGACATGAACACATCTCTTGCTGCACTCCTCAGTGACATGAAACCAGCTGAAGTGATTTGAAACTACAATCCCAGTAATTTCATTCTCTACCTGTTGCTATAGGGGAGAATCCTTAGACTTTCTGAACCTAATGATCTGTGATTCCTAAGAATCAAGTCATACTGAGAACATAAGGGCAAGGCTCACCTCTGAAGCACTGAAAAAAAAGCTCTAGTTAAGTTCCTAGCCTCAAAAGAGTTTTTCAGATCTCTCTTGCTCTTTCACAAATTTGAAAATTTAGCATCAAGTGAAGAAGCTGCTGTTAAACATGAACCAAAAAAACCCATTTTCATAATTTGACAATCAGCTCGACACATACACCAATATGCAGAATTGTAGATGGAATTTTTCATGAAGGTGGTCCCTCCAGAGGAAAGGATATACTGTCAGATCTTTGGCTTCTCTCTCCTGTATTTCAGCTATGCTAGAAAGCGTTGGCAAAAGCATTAAAGCACAGCTTTAAAAAAGAAGAAATTTCTTCCTAATTCTTTTACAAATTGTTTTCCAGACCATGATTTTACCCAATATTACAGACAAATTTATCAGCAGCTGTAATCCTGGAAAAAGCTGGATATCATGACTAAAGCAGGGATAGTGATGGAAAGAGCACTGAGAAGCAGTTTGAAGGATATGTGCTCATGACTGATTCTTTACACAATGCAGACTTTGGGGAGGAGACATGTAATCTTGTTATTACAAGTAAGAAAAATTCTCCCAGCAGATCCTAAGCTGAATTTCAGAGCTGACACATGCAAAAATCTAACTTCAACTATTTTAAACATCATTTTCAGGTGTTAATCCTGTAATCCAAAAACATGCAGCTAGCAAGAATGCAGCTAGCAAAGGTTCTGCCATTAAAGCCTGTGGTTTTCACAGTTGTTATTTAAATTGCAATGTTTGCTGAAGAGCATTGCAAAGAACTAGGTTGAGTTGTGCTGTGCACTGCCTAAAGAACATACAAATCCTTGCTTTGAAACCAACCAAAAATATAAAAGACACAAGAAAGTATAAATTCTCATCTCTGTTTTACAACTGAAAAAGTTGTATAGAGTGAAATACAGGGTACTTAAGAGATGTTAGAAATTCAAGACCTCAGCTTGATCCTGTGGCAGGATCTATGAACAAAGCATCACCCTCTGAGTACAGAGTTGTATGGGGGGCGCAGGAAGAAAAGTTGAAGGTAAAATGTTTTTAAGAGGCTCCAGTTCACAACCCAAAGCAAAACACTAGTAAGATGTAGGTCCAACATCCTCCTTGTGTTCTCACGTTTCTCCATTCACTAGTGTTTAAGGGGTATGCAAAAGAGAAGCAGCAATTGTTTTTCCTGTCTTGCTGTCAAAAGGGTTTCCCCCTCCTGACACAGAAATGGGTAATATACAGAATGCCATCTTGTTCATCAGACAGACAAACATTTGAAGTTGAAGATAAAATTTTAATGTGATATCAGAGCTTAAGTTTATGAAAACAATCAAAAAAATCCTGCCTCTTTTCTTTGAGATGTAAATACACATACTGTATTCCTTTTCCCTTATATTATTTTATTCTTTGAGGGTAACACTAATCCATTTCCTCTTTTCAGCCACATTCAACTTGTTTTGGTACTTGTATCCTTTTCTAAATAGTCCATATCAACCCTGTCTCCTTGTTGCAGGATATAGCACTCAAAGAAGTGAACCTTCGCCTCCTATCCCATTTGCCTAAAAACAACAGAGTGAGATTTTTCTGCAAGCGCCTATCTCTTCTCATCCCCCCAAAAATCAAACAACCAGTTCAAATGGAAAATTCATCTTTCCCCTACTACACAAGTTACGGAACTGTGTGCCTCGCTCCATCCTCATTATCAAACACGGACACACACAAAACATTGAACTCTGGCCTTTCAAGAACAACTTTAAAAGACAATTTACTAATATATCTATACAATACAAGGAGAATTTTCACGTAAATTGGAAACTCACAGACCTGTTTGTTTCTGGTGTAGCAGCCAGTAGGTCTATTCTGTAGCTTGACTATGCAACAGCTATATCAAAATTTCATTAGTACATTTTTATTACATACTTATCTTACTGTTATTCAAAATATTTTGTCTATATTTCAGCAACACTGCCAGTAAGTATAATAATTTAAAAACTTGGTGCTGTCTTTGCAGTTAACTTTTAAATTTTGTTTAAAAACAACTAGACACCTCAGTGCTCCAGGACAACTTTGTTTCTAGGAGGAAAAACATGAAATGAATTTCATCTGCTCCCTCACAATTGATCAGAGGAAAAAACACCCAAATTACATCAACAGTTTGGGATTCCTGCCTCCCCAGGTAATTGCCTGCATAAGCATCCTTTCATTACATCTTCTTTATTAAGGAAGAAATAATGGCTGAGAAACTGTACACCACCCGAAAGAAGCAGCTTTGTTTGAAATACTGGCAGTACCATCCTCCCAGGTCCCTCCAACTCTTCATCTCCATAACACTGCTCAATCACTGATGCTTCTGTGATAAAATAATCCTTCAAATGCCAGTGTGCCCTTCAAAAATGTATTTTATTTCTAACAATCAGAGAATTTAAAAAGAAAGGACTTTTCATTTTCAATACGCTTTACAAACCTGTTCCTTCTCTTAACCCTCTTTTTCCTCAAGTAGGTGAAGTATAATCACCATGAGACAATTACAGTCCTAAAATGGCCTAGCCAAAGGCTGTGGAGGCTTTGTGCTGAAGCTGGCAATGAATTCCAGACTCTGTTACTCATCCTTTAATGGGTAAATAACCAGGACTTTATCTCTTCCTCTCTATATTAGTCTGCAGATTGCATTCAGCATTTTAGTTTAATATAAATGTCATTCCTTCCTTCTCAGACACACATTGTCTTTTTTTTTTCATAGACCTACTGTTTTATTTTAGTGGACCCTTTCCTGGGGTAACCCTGAACTAGTCAGAGACATGTAAATTTATACTAATTAATGACTTACCTACAGTGGATTAACATCCTTTGAATAAACATTGGTCTTGACTGCAAAGACAAATCAGCAATAAATACACCTACTGTAAAATACAGTTGTAGTAGATAATAGATGTTGTTATCACAAATAGACATGTCATCTGTAAAACTTTGAGTCCCAATGCGTGAATGGGAATCCACTATGTATAGAAACACAAATATACCTTGTAAAGGACAGATGGAAAGAAGTAGCATACATTGAAATGCACTTTTATACATGCTATACTCCTATACACACAAACAGTTACAGAACAAACCTGGAACAGGACAATCTACAGGAGAAATCGCTTTGTAAGTAATCTGTTTACACATACCTGATCTATCCACAGCTGATTTCAATTTACATCTTACCGTATCTGACTTGGCAAAACCTGTGGACCCTTAATCATGAAGCAAACTGATTTCATAAGGCTCTCATGTTACACCATTACCTATCTTCAGAAAATACCTGCTTTTCTTTTTCAAGTTATCCTGTACAAACCAAACAGTAGATGAAAGGAACATGTCAAATTATCAAAACTCAGTTCAGAAACTCAAAGATCTCCTCAACTACAGTTCTCTCAGCTTCTTTTAAAAAAATCTTGAAACAAAATAAAAAAAAACAACTTGTAGCAAAATCTACATATACTGCACTATTGCATTCATACAGGTGAAAAAAGGAAAATGTTTCTCTCTTCTACTTTTGCAGTTTCACTGATGATGAACCGATTGCAGTGATATCTTCAGAAATATTTTTCAGGTCTGATGTGCAGAATTGAGCTGCAATAAGATGTGTCAGCAGTAGCACGCTTCTCTTAGTGGCTGATTCTACTTGTTTCAACATATATCGCTTCCTTCCTAACAAGAAAAATTCCTTCAAACAACATACTGAATTAATCACACTAGACTCTTTCAGCACTCACAAAATCAGCTTTTTAATCCTCCCTGTTCTCAAGCCATTCTGAAACACAAATCCTAGACCCAGTGATACCTGGTCAGCTCTATCTGCTGCTAAACCCCACACCAATATCTTCCATTCAGTGCAGCCCCTAGCCCCCTGTCTCCACTTACATCTGGAAAAAGCCTATGAATCAGATGATTAGTCCAGTTACCTCCACTTTCCCTAAACTAATTGCAACTTGAGGCCTGGCATGACCAGAGCACCTGAGAAACAGAGCAGTAAAGAAACAGGCACATGTGGGTCGCAAACCAGGCCTTGCCCGAACTCTCAACTGTAGAGATCAAGTAATGAAATCAGCTCTTCCTGCCCCAGTTACCTGAGCCCAAACTGGATACCCAGCCCAGACTTAGCCTTGGTGAATGAGCCTAGGTCAGCTCATTAGTTGCATTCAGTTTCTTCCCACTTGGGCCTTTGTTTTTAAATCCAGTCCATCAAATTGACTTAGTTAACTAAGTGGAGTTAACTAGAGTTCTTAGGCAATTTTCAGGTTTACTTAACTTATAATTTCAAAGACGTATTTTTATTCTATACTTTACGGAAGAAAAACTAAAACAAATTAAAGCAGTGATTCGTTATGAAGCCTCTATTAGCTATAATTGCCCTTATAGTATTGTGATGCAGTTTCCTTGGGAGCCAGGAACTCTTACAAATCTGTTTAGTTTTCAAGTATAGCTATTGCTCAGTTGCGGGCCACAAGTGTTGTACAAACTTCTATATGGAGCTTTAGCATTCTATCTTTATCTATGGACCCTTTTAAAAAAAAAGATGCTTTGAATAAAATTCGGATAACTTTTTCGTCTGTTTAGCATTTCCTTCTCTCTGAAATTGCAGGTTTTGAATCTGTGTCCTCCAGAGGTTATTTTTTTCCTTCTGTAAAGACAATAATTGTAAGGAGCCCTGAAAAACCTACTTGTTTTTCTTGTGTTCACAGCATACAGCAGTTCATCAGCTATGTTTATAGATTCCTGCATGTACACAATATTTAACAGTGTTCATGCGTGTATCTGGCCCAGAGGATCTGGGTCAACATGTTCAAAACCCATTCATCCATATGAATGATTCTTTTTCTTTTGGATATTTAATTCTAAATTGTTTGATTATTTTTCAAGTCAAAAAACCAATTTTATTTTCACAGGTGTATTTTTTATATTAGTGGGAGTATAAACTGCCAGTCAACACCACTCTTACAATACAAAATACCCATGAAAACTTGAACAAAGTTACATTTGACAGGATGTAATGCTAAGTTACATTAAATTATCTTCTCTTCCTCAAAATCTAGGCTATATCATAATAAAAGGTAAGGAAAATCAGGTAACTGTGTGGAGGACTTTCAAAATAGTAAATGTGGGGGTTTATACTGGGTAAAACTCACTGACTGAAAATATAATTGCCTTCCTGTATCACAATCTGAAAAAAAGCATTCAAACATCTGATTCTAAGAACAGGCTTCCTCCAGCCCAGCAAACATATTTAAACTAATATATTTGGTTACCTGCTTTGCTGTTTCCTGCTTTTCATGAACATTTGAAAATCCTGGATATTTTTACCATTTAAATATACAATTGTCCCTTTCTCTGAACTGCAGGAAACTGATTTCCATCCAAGAACCTATGGGCATTTGGAAAATATCTATTCATGCACATATAAACCTGATGCAATAAATAATATTTATACACTCATGCACATTTTGCCAAAAACTTAAAAATTTTCAACTCAAACTTTTCAACGCATTTTAGATATTTAAAAATCTGTTTAGCAAAAATTTTTGTGTGCTTCTCCATAAGCAAAAACTGTAATTGCACCTGGTGCTCTATATGAGTCAGAGTTATGCTGGAGTATCAGGAGGGTGAAAGATAGCCATGCCTCTTCCCCCTACACTGGAAGGAGCTGGGTCACTTTTCCAAGCTGCCGAAGTGAAGACTCATCAGGGGATAAAAGCTAAGGAAAAAGCAAATGACATCTGGCTGAAGGCTTTCTGCAATGTCTCACCTTTTCTACCAGGAAATAAAGCAATAACAGCACCCAGTGGAGGGGAAGGGGAGCATTAGGACAAAGTAAGAGTTTTCTGTTCAGTTTTTCTCCTATTATTAAGATGCCTGAGGAGCGGGGAAAAAGCCTGTCACTTTGTCTTCCAGAATGTGCATTCAAGCAGTTCATCCCATCCAAACAGGACTTTATGTTATTGCATTACCCACTGTCCTTATCACAATCCAACCTTCACAACTCAGGAAGTTGAAGCAAGTATTTGGAAATGTTTTAGTCTCCTCTTTTCAGTCTGGTTTGCATCCATATACAACCTCCATCCAGGTTAGATCTAACCAATGCCATTTACTAGAGGAATGGGAACACTAAGAAAGGACTATATGCTGCAGAGATTTACGTGGATGACAAAATGGATTCATTAGGTACAATTTGGGAGGCTCTATCTGCTTCTCTTTTCAGAAACAGACAATATCTTCCTCATAGGGCAACCACCAAAATTCATGTAATACCTTAGGACAGAATGAAGCATGTTGGGAGACCATTGTAGTTGCTTACGTATAAGCAAAAATTCAGGGCACCTTTAACCCCTTCTTTTATTTAAC
Organism: Ciconia boyciana; assembly: GCF_034638445.1. Taxonomy (NCBI): domain Eukaryota; kingdom Metazoa; phylum Chordata; class Aves; order Ciconiiformes; family Ciconiidae; genus Ciconia; species Ciconia boyciana. The sequence goes on along the minus strand of NC_132937.1, from coordinate 53,740,974 downwards.
ACATTGTCTGGGAAGGAAACAGACTGGAACAACTGGTGTACCATTTCTTTTGCTATTATCCTTACCCTTGAGAGGTCAGGTGAGCTTTTTCCACACCAGGATTCACAGAATCACAGGATCGTATAGGTTGGAAAAGACCTTTAAGATCATCAAGTCCAACCATAAACCTAACACTACCAAGACCACCACTATACCATGTCCCTAAGTACCTCATCCAAACGTCTTTTAAATACCTCCAGGGATGGCGACTCAACCACTTCCCTGGGCAGCCTGTTCCAATGCTTGATAACCCTTTCAGTGAAGTCAAATTTCCTAATATCCAGTCTAAACCTCCCCTGGTGCAACTTGAGGCCATTTCCTCTCGTCCTATCACTTGTTACATGGGAGAAGAGACCGACCCCCACCTCACTATGACCTCCTTTCAGGCAGTTGTAGAGAGCAATAAGGTCTCCCCTCAGCCTCCATTTCTCCAGGCTAAACAACCCCAGTTCCCTCAGCTGCTCCTCATCAGACTTGTGCTCCAGACCCTTCCCCAGCTTCGTTGCCCTTCTCTGGACACGCTCCAGCACCTCAATGTCCCTCTTGTAGTGAAGGGCCCAAAACTGAACACAGTATTCGAGGTGCGGCCTCACCAGTGCCAAGTACAGGGGCACGATCACTTCCCTGGTCCTGCTGGCCACACTATTCCTGATACAAGCCAGGATGCCATTGGCTTTCTTGGCCACCTGGGCACACTGCCAGCTCATATTCAGGCAGCTGTCAACCAACACTCCCAGGTCCTTCTCTGCCAGGCAGCTTTCCAGCCACTCTTCCCCAAGCCTGTAGCGTTGCATGGGGTTGCTGTGACCCAAGTGCAGGACCTTGCACTGAACCTTGTTGAACCTCATACAATTGGCCTCAGCCCATCAATCCAGCCTGACCAGGTCCCTCTGCAGAGCCATCCTACACTCAAAGCACATCAACACTCCCACACAACTTGGTGTCATCTGCAAACTGACTGAGGGTGCACTCAATCCCCTCGTTCAGATCATTGATAGAGATATTAAACAGAACTGGCCCCAACACAGAGCCCTGGGGAACACCGCTTGTGACCGGCTGCCAACTGGATTTAACTCCGTTCACCACCACTCTTTGGGCCCGGCCATCCAGCCAGTTCTTTACCCAGCGAAGAGTACACCCGTCCAAGCCATGAGCAGCCAGTTTCTCCAGGAAAATGCTGTGGGAAACCGTGTCAAAGGCTTTACTGAAATCCAGATAGACAACATCCACAGCCTTCCCCTCATCCATTAGGCGGGTCACCTTGTCATAGAAGGAGATCAGGTTGGTCAAGCAGGACCTGCCTTTCCTAAACCCATGCTGGCTGGGCTTGATCCCTTGGTTATCCTCTACGTGCCGTGCGATGGCACTCAGGATGATCTGCTCCATCAGCTTCCCAGGTACCAAGGTCAGGCTGACAGGCCTGTAGTTCCCCGGGTCCTCCTTCCAGCCCTTCTTGTAGATGGGTGTCACATTTGCTAATCTCCGGGCAGCAGGGACCTCCCCAGTTAGCCAGGACTGCTGTTAAGTGATGGAAAGGGGCTTGGTGAGCACTTCTGCCAGTTCCTTCAGTACTCTTGGGTGGATCTCATCAGGCCCCATTGACTTGTGAGTGTATAAATGGTGCAGCAGGTCACTAACCATTTACCTCTGGATTATGGGGGTTCCATTCTGGTTCCCATCCCTATCTTCCGACTCAGGGGGCTGGGTACCCAGAGAACAATTGGCCCTGCTATTAAAGACTGAGGCAAAGAAGGCATTAAGTACCTCAGCCTTTTCCTCATCCTTGGTCACTGTGTAATCACACCAGGATTCAATACTGTGGGATAACAGAGAATTTTGCCTCTTATGAGAGTGGAGAGGGTTAAAATTCAGGAAATGAAAAAATAATCACACCAAATTAGACTGATGGTTCTCCCCCTCTTCTTATTTTTCCTTAAACCATCCTGAAATTCCATGTGAATCCCCAGCAATGCTGTAATCTGAACAAACTCAGCATAAAAAATAAGTGCACAAAATACTTTACCTTAATTGAGTACTTAATCTGTTACACATAATTTAAATAAACAAACAAAATATCGCTCAGCAGGATTGAAAGCACTTATTAAGGCATTTTCCTTTGAGTTACCAATGACAAAGCAAAGTATAACAGTCTTCATTTCACAAGCAGTCATGGACAACATGAAGGACTAAATAGGCAGCTCCCATAGAATCATAGAACGGTTTGAGTTGGAAGGGACCTTAAAGATCATCTATTCCCACGCCCCTGCCAAGGGCAGGGATATCTTCCACTAGATCAGGTTGCTCAAAGTCTCATCCCACCTGGCCTTGAACACTTCCAGGGAGCGGACATCCACTTCTCTGGGCAACCTGTTCCAGTGTCTCACCACCCTCACAGTAAAGAATTTCTTCCTAATATCTAACCTAAATCTATGCTCTTTCAGTTTAAAACTGCTACCCCTCATCCTATCACTACACTCCCTGATAAAGAGTCCCTCCCCATATTTCTTGTAGGCCCCCTTCAGGTACTAGAAGGCCACCATAAGGTCTCCTGGAACCTTCTCTTCTCCAGGCTAAACAACCCCAACTCTCTCAGCCTGTCCTCATACAGGAGGTGCTCCAGCCCTCTGATAATCTTAGTGGCCCTCCTCTGGACCCACTCGAGCAGGTCCATGTCTTTCCTGTGCTGGGGACCCCAGAGCTGAACACAGTACTCCAGGTGGGGTCTCACCAGAGCAGCGCAGAAGGGCAGAATCACCTTCCTCAACCTGCTGGCCACACTTCTTTTGATGCAGCCCAGGATATGATTGGCATTCTGAGCTGCAAGTGCACATTGCTGGCTCTTACTCAGTTTTGCATCCACCAATACCCCCAGGTCCTTCTCTGCAGGGCTGCTCTCAATCCACTCATTGCCCAGCCTGTATTTGTGCTCGGTATTGCCCTGACCCAGGTGCAGGACCTTGCACTTGACCTTGTTGAACTTCATGAGGTTCACATGGGCCCACCTCTCTAGCCCATCAAGCTCCCTCTGGATAGCATCCCTTCCCTCTAGAGTATCTATCACACCACTCAGCTTAGTGTCATTTGCAAACTTGCTGAGGGTGCACTCAATCCCACTATGTCCCTGACAAAGATGTTAAATAATAGTGGTCCCAATATGGACCCCTGAGGGACTCCACTCGTCACTGGTCTCCACCTGGACATTGAGCCATTGACCACAACTCTTTGAGTGTGACCATCCAGCCTATTTCTTATCCACTGAGTGGTCCACCCATCAAATCCATGTCTCTCCATTTTAGAGACAAGGATGTTGTGCAGGACAGTATCAAATGCTTTGCACAAGTCCAGGTAAATGACATCAGTCGCTCTTCCCTTATCCACTGATGCTGTAACCCCATCGTAGAAGGCCACGACTGCAAGACTTACAAGAGGAATGAAACATACAAACCTCAACTTTCAGCTGCATGATCACAGGGACATCTTCATAACAGAGTATTAAATAAGGTTGGTTTCATAAGATGCAAAAATATTTTAACTCCCGCATTAATCCCAAGAGCTCTTTTCAAAAAAAAACCCAAAACCCACAACCAACAAACAAAGCAAAAAATAGAACAGTAGCTATGCCAGTAGTACTTTTTTACTTGTACTTTTATTAGCCACTGGGGTCAGATAATCTTATCTGCTGCAATCTTAAAGTCATTTACATCTTAAAGTCATCATTACATGATGAAATATTTTTGGATCATATGGATTGCTGACTAACCATCTACTTAACTATGTTTTTTTTCTGAATAGGTTGATGAACCTATTGCATTTTATCATATTACGTGCCCACAGTGACCCTGTGATGTGTCAGCTTTCTTCTGTAGCTATAGTCACTGTTTCAGAACATGTTCTATTACAGTTAAAATCCCATAAGGCTATTACAGGAGCCTGACAAGGCTCTAAATACACTTTTATAAAAAGCTTGGGGAGCAGCTTTATACTTAGCCTTCTTCCATGTTTTCATCTTGGCTTGAGTTTTTAAGGGGGACTAGGAAGATCCAAGCTCTCAGGTTTACAAAGCCAGAATCTGATCTGCACTAAAGCAGACACAGAACAGCACTGAAACCCTGTATGGAACTATATCTAAGTCAAACCAATGTTTCATATGGAAACAGACCACTTTGGCTTTGTATAGATAGGAGAGAGGTAAGCTTTCAAAAATACAACAACACATCAGCAGTAAAATCCAACACAGGCAGCATTTAATTCCAAATCACTAGCATAAAGTACATATGTAAGGGTTCTAACACGTTTTTTAAAATACATGTTTTCCTCCTCGTACTCAAATAGTCTCAATACAGTGCCAAATTATATTAAGGATGGAATCAGCTACAGAGGAATATTCCTTTTATAACAAAACTAGCCCATCCTTTACTGCACAGGTTCTTTCCTTTGTTGTTCTCATATAAACGATTCAAATTATTTTAATGAACTCTTGGGTTTTCCTCTATATTCTCACCTTGTTGGAGGTCTGATGTCACATAAATGGCATAGCTTATAGTTGTAATATTTTTCTTGGTAGTAAACCAGTTTGAAAGGGACCCAGTAAATACTCATTTTAACTGCACTCCAACATCCAGAATTCTTTATGTGTGATCTGACATGAAAACATGCAGTCTCCAAGAGCAGGAAAAGGGTTGTTCTGCAACCCAGAACATTTCAGGGATCTTGTTAAAATATCATTTCTTCTTCCTTTTAGTCAGCAACCAATTAATAGCAGTATGCCAGTGCTAGACATGTGGCAAGACTCTGGAATTACAGTTATTCATTACAGTTGAAGATAGTTTTGATGCTGTATAAGCCTCTCTTCATTTTCCCCAGACTACTGCTTTATGATTGACATACTGAATAAAACTTGTTCTAGGTAAAAATTTCTCCTGAAAGTTAAGGTTTAAGTTTAAGGAAATTAAAATTAAAAGCACTGCCACCAAAAAAAAAAAAAAAAAAAAAAGATCTCTGTTATGATTTCTTGAAAAATATTTCAGATTCAATACAAAAATTTAATTTACATCAACATGTTCAAAGACTGCTCCATCACCTTAATGTCAGGAGAGAGGGACATAAGGACATGGTACAAGCTAATTTTAGCATTTTAAGCCTGAGCAGAAATCCATGTTCCTCTCTTACAGAAATTTGAGATATCAGAAATGTTCCTGCTACAGTTTAAGAAGAAAAAAGAAAAGAAAAAAAAAATCACTGACCCCTGCCCTCCAAGAAATCTTATAAATCTGGAGAGAAAACAACTAAACACCACCCACCTCCCGCCAAAACCCTCTGAACAGCTTGCAGGTTTCACTAGTTAAACTAATTTCAGAACAGTCCACTTTGACTAGGCATGAAGTACAAAGTTTCAGATAATTACAGAAAAAAAAAATTAAGCCTGACAAAGTCAAAATTTTTTACTTCAAATATAATACAAATAAAGCTTTTAGAAAACATAAGAATAGTTTCTAAAATTTCATAAAGCTCTAGAAGTAATCTTTTCCTAAGAAGAATTTTTTTCTGATGAGTAGACATTTCTTTAAAAAATGTTCAACTATAGCTTTAAAATCCTTTTCCAAAATTATCTTTTAGTAACAAGTCTAATAATTTTGTGGAGTTCATTTTCATACACATCTAGTAAGGCCATTTTCCCACTATCAGGGTGCAGTCACTTTTATATTACCTATCTGAAATGTTAAGCACATCACTTATCTTTGCTGTCCCATCTCAAAGAAAATCACAGCTTGCTGTCCCCTGACTGCCACAGGTCAGTCAGTCAAGGGAAATGCAGAAACTACCACCTGTCTGATGAATTCTGTTGTATTTCTCCCTCTGAACAGAAACCAAGCATCAAGTTTTCCTGTTTCTCTCCCTTATGTGTCTTTTCTAGCAGACAAAAATATTCTTCATTGTGTGGCTGTTCAGTGTCTAGTAGATTCTTCAGTTATCATAATAAAAAGAATAAGTTAGGTTTCCAAATTGTATTAAAAGTTAATGGCAGTCAGGTAACCCCTACGCTCAACCCCCTTGAAAAAGCCAGTCATCAAATAATAAACCCTTTCTACACTACAACCTCACTATGATTAACCCAGGGCAGTTATGTTTAAAATTTGCCATTGAAGATGCGTATGTTCTACAACGACACTGTTTCAAACCACTTTAAATCAGGAAAATTGACTAAATAAAACAATGCAAAGATAAAGCCATTTCCTGGTCTTTGATTCAAAACCCAAAACTACATAGTCCTCGTTTCAGTATGCTCATTTACTCTTAAATGCAAAACATCATAACAATGTTATGACACTGTTGCCAAAAGCATCAGAGACTGAATACAGAACAGAGAGGACAGAAACAGTTTTCTAATAAAAATGTTAATACAGTACAAGTGTCTAGGTTAAAAGAAAAACTGACTTCTTTCCTTTCTGTGTGCAACTTGTATTTGTTCTGTATCTTAGTTTTGCTTACTACAAATTAAGCATACTTTTGGTAGTGCGTAAGTCATATTCAAAATCACCCGTTAAAACATCTTCTCTCTACCCCCTGTAACTGGATGCTAAGGTAATGAGGGCAAGTAGCTTTCAAATGTAGAAGGGATCTTTTTTTAATGACTTTGCCCCACATAAGCATATGCAGGTATATAGGTGCAAGACTGTAATAACAGCTTATTCTTGTAAGGGACTACAGGGTAAGGATACATATTGTTAGCAAATTAAAATGCTTAAGCATTTATGAACTATCCAACATGAAAATATAGAATTTAGAAAACAAATGGAGAGCTCAATTGCTCATAAAATGAACTTCAGTAGGAACCTAAATACCAACATAAATATTCCATTGAAAGCCAAAGGTTCTGACCCATCTAGCAACTGCTTTTTAATCTTCTGAAATACTCCTTCATAAAGACTCAGCAAAGGTAGGTTAGCATCTCATAGAATTTAACCTTAAACAGGACAGTTTCTACAAAAACATATTTGTAGACGGGTCATTAAATATAATGCTGACTCATACCTGAAAAGCATCTCTTAAAAAAAAAGGTTATATTCAAAGTTTGAAAATCACTCACCTCCAGGATAAACACTGCCTTCAATTAATCACTGCAGTGCAGCACAGAAACTTGTAGGTACTTTATTTAAACTCCAAGTGGATTTCAAGAGTTTACCTCTTGACAGCAGTCTTCCACTAAACAGAATTTGAAAAGCCACTGTACAAATCACAGATGAAGCATTATGCTTCAGTGACAGTGCTCATAATAAGCCTTTGGATGCAATATCCGGTGCCATTATCTGTGAGTTAAAGGTTAGAAGTAAAAGGCAATGGGGGAGAACATACCAAACATAGAGGTCTTGTTGCCTTTCTAAGGACTGTTCAGACACAGTCTCCAAATCTGCAAATACCTAAGTTGATTCATATGACTGATTTCACAGGTTCACCGGGATCACTTACAACCGAAGTTACAAATGCACAACACATTCACTTTTTAGCAGGAGCACAGCTGTAGCAAGAGGATTCAGAAAGCCAGGTAGAAGTAAGGGGGGAAGAGGAAAAAATATTTGGAAATTAATTTCTGTCTTTTACATTGGCATACCCTTTTTTCTTTGAGAGATTTTGCAAAGGCAGCTTTTTCTCATTGAAACATACAGGTGTTTAAAATGTCAGATACCAAAAGGAGAATTTTCTAATAAAAGTTCAGAGAAAAACTAAACTGTTTTCACTTCATAATGGTCCCATGCACCACTCTATGCACCAGTCTACCATAGTAAATTGCCATGAAATTATTGTCACCGCCTATTACAATGAAGCAGTTATTCTTTCCTCGAAAAAAAAGTTTTATAAATGTGTCATTTTTCCAAACATTAGTTAAGCAAAATGATCACTAAGACATTCAGCTCTGAACTTTGCTGCCTCCTTAATTCTCCAGCCAACTGAAAAATTTTAAACACTTAAAGATAAAATTTTCTGAAACTGAAAGGAAAGCTTGAAATGTCATTCATCTGTTAAAAAAATCTTCCCTTCTTCATTTCGCCTTCTGTACCACGACATAGCTCAGCCAAGCCCATGGCAAAAAGGAAGGGGTGTTTTATAGTGCAGCAGTTGGTCAGTCATTTCTTCCTGAGTTAGCGTAAGTCAGGATGAGTCTTGCTCCCCTCCATTTCCTCTAAATAAACACTGAGAGAAATAAAATAAAATAAAATAAAACATGCAGCCGCACAGGACTAGTTTTTTGGCTATTATATTACATAGTAATGTCATTCTTATACATGAAGTCTTTCTTTCATATCAGCTTTTCATAGAATCAAAAAACATGTGCAGCCCAAAGAAAAACTGGTTCATGCAGCCCACCTGAGCTACACGGAGAGTGGCAGTATTATTATAACTACGTCAAAATCCACAAGCAGGTCTTTCCGTTCAATGCAATACATATGCCTGTTTAATCGTCAAGTCAAAACAGAACTAAATTAAACAATTACTGGCAGTTTTGTGTAAATCCACTCTTCCATTATTAAATGCCCCATTGAAAGAACTGACATACATGGGGTCAGTTTAAAAAAATATATTTGTACAGACAAAAATTCTGGAAACACTTGATTGAGTCAAAAGTAACAGTATCAAACAACACTCCACAAGCCATATCTGGGACTGATGTAACACAGTCATTATTTATGGCACCTAGCCATATAGGACTATGAACAAATGGAAGCATGGATGCAAGAACAGGCTTTGTTTAATTCCTCTAATGAATATTATTGGCTGAGATGGGACAGTCCTGCTAGATCAACCACTCCATTCCCACACCAGTCCTGAACTGGTGTGTAAGCACCACATATAATAGTGTTCTTGTCCACTCAGTAGAACAACATGCTTAAAGAACCAGGCTTTCTTTTATCCAGCAGAACCCATTGTTATACTCTGATTTCCCCTGTATGTTCAGTCCAAACTATGCAATTTCTTTTTTTCTCTCCTTTCTTTTTTTCTCCTATTTGTAGAAAATGTAGCTGCATGTCAAACAACACTAGTGATCTATTCATCACACAATTTATTCCAAGGTACCTAGTGCAGCTCCATTTAATATATTTACCAAAGGCCTTGAACTGTCTCCTTTCTTTCCATTTCTCCCCCTCTTGGTAACTTTCCTTGCACATACATGTTCAACAACTATGCTGACTGCACGTTTCTCTCAAAAGGCATACAAAATACATACCCTTAAGACTGAAAAGGGTCTAAAGAGTTTAATTAAATTTAATAGGGGCATGACTCAGATGCACATGGCATTATTCACCAAGTCTTGTAAACAACATGTTACATTGCTGTTACATCACTTACTAAAACAGAAACGTCTTGTTTACAGCTGGGACACAACTGCATTTTTAGGCTGCAAAGTGCCTTAAGGTGCACCATAGTAACATGTACCCATGTACTTGAGCTGTTATGGGAAGATTTAAAATACAGGAGCAGAAGCATACAGGGAATACTGTGGCTGCTAAATCCAGCTAATGACTTGCTAGTCTACTCACCATACATCATCACATTAGCAGACTTCATCATGTTTGATCATCTTATCTTATACATGCTTATCTAATAGCCACACAGAATTCCTTAATCCTTGGGACACCTAGCAGCAATAATTTACATCCTCTGATGTTTCCATAAAGCTCTAGTAAAGTCTACTTTGTGCACCCAATGTGAACTTCTACACCAAGGCCAGAGATGCATGTTAATGCACAGGTTACATTTTTATTAAGAGAAGTAATTTACAGGGACATGAGACTGGAACATGATACTAGTAATCTAACCTAGATTATCAAAAATTATAACTCCACTTTTTGAACCATACGTTCATTAATCCATTCTGCTGTCACTCATTGATGATAAGATAATAGAGCATTCCATATCCGTACCTAACTGTATGATTGCATTATCAACCCAATTACTGCTGGAAAGACTCACGAACAGGGCAATATTTTTAAATCTGTGAATTTTGGCATACAGCTCTAAAAGAGGAATGAGATAAAATTTCAAATCAGATAGACGCCATAAAAGTATAGTTTGATTCCCTCTTTTCCCTTCATCTTAAGGACACAAAAGCTATTCCAGAAGAGTTGTTTACTGGGGTCACACAAGAAAGCAACAAGTAATATTGTCAGAGATCATATAACTTGTCAGAAGCTGTACAATCAGACCAGTGCTAAAATATTCCTATTCCCTGTGTTTATCTCTTGACCTGTTGTAGCTCGTTTCATCTGCATTTGTATCTCACAAATCCTTCATTCACCCCACCTTTGCGCAACACGTCCAGATGAAAAGATGACTGTAGGATCCAGATGTAATATCAGTTTGTGAATAATCTGACTTTGCCTGGTGCAACAGGAGAACAGGAAGTACAGCTTCTTTCCCCGACATATGCACATATTCACATATGGCCTGTGAAAACGTGTGAAAATGCTGACAGCCTAAATCTCTAGTGAGATGCAGGCTACGAATGCTCAGAGACCTGTAACTTAAGCAAATTTAGTCTCACTTTCACAATTTTAGCAATAGACAACTCCAGTGCAAGGTCTTCCTCTTGCTAAATTTTCAACCCTTCTTCACAAAGAAACTAAGGGAGCTTAAGGCTTTCATGAAAGAAAGGTCATTAGAACTGCTTCAAATTACATTTTTCCCCATACACCTGAATTCTCAGAAATGGCTCTACAATTGTGCATGAAACTTTCCTAAAAACATTTGGCTGAAGTCAGGTGCCTGCCATGGTAAAAAGCTAGCCCAAAGTCTTCTCTTCACCAAATTTGTAAGTAAACAGCAGCTCTGCAGAAAAGGATGGGGCAGGGCCAGACCTGGTAGATACAAAGTTGACCATGAGCCAGCAGTGTGCCCTTGTGGTAAAGAAGGCAAATGGTATCCCGGGCTGTATTAGACAAAATATTGCCAGCAGGTCCACGGAGGTGATCCTTCCCCTCTACTCAGAACTGATGAGGCCACGCCCGGAGTCCTGTGTCCAGTTTTGGGCTCCTCAGTACAAGAGAGACATGGATGCACTGGAGAGAGTCCAATGAACGACCGCAAAGATGATGAGGGGACTGGATCATCTCTCATACGAGGAAAGGCTGAGAGAGACTGTTCAGCCTGGAGAAAAAGCAGGCTCAGGGAGATCTTATTAATGTATATGAATACCTGAAGGGAGCGTGCAAAGAAGACAAAGCCAGGCTCTTCTTAGTGGTGCCCAGGGACAGGACCAGAGGCAATGGGTGCAAACTGAAACACAGGAGGTGCCCTCTGAACATCAGGAAACAATGTAAGAGTGTTTTTTTTACTGTAAGAGTGACTGAGCCCTGGCACAGGTTGCCCAGAGAAATGATGGAGTCTCTATCCCTGCAGATATTCAAAAGCCATCTGGATGTAGTCCTGGGCAACTGGCTGTAGGTGACCCTACTTAAGCAGGAGGGATTGGACAAGATGACCTCCAGAGGTCCCTGCCAACCTCTACCAGTCTGTGATTCTGTAATTCTAATTAGAAGGGGAGAGGGAATCTTACTATTTGAAACAACAGGAACTTCAATGATATGACAGATGATGATGCAAAAAGAACATACCTTCCTGCGGCTTCATGCCTTCAGCTGACAATATAACCATTAACCCATTTTATCTACTACAAAGCTCAAACACCAACTCCAATCGTTAAAGTAGCAGAAGTTTATTTAAGCCTTCCACAACAAGGTGAAATTTATTTGAGTTTCCTCAACTTTAACATTACCAGCCATAATTATGTTCATCAATATAATTTTGGTCACAATACTACCAAGATCCTTAAGAAACACACTACAAAATTATTTTGATGGGTACAAACTGCTTTCAGGATGATTCTACATGAAACAAGTAGGGGTATGGTGATATTTCAGTGGCTGACTAGGTGAAGTATATAAATTTACTACTTACATTCTAGTTTTTTGTCCTCGTCTCATTTTTTTCTACAGTCTCATCTAAAATGCTTCCAGACTGACTTATTTTGACCTGTAATATGGTCAGTTTTTCAAACGCAGGGATTGTGAGTGTATTCCTATTTTCAGTAGCTTTGACCAGCTTTGTTTCTGACTTTATTCAATGGAAGAGAAAGTTACAGTCTTCTCTGGACAGTGGAACAAAACTCAGTGGATTTTTTCTTGGTAAGTATTTTGTTGGAGAAAAGGTAAAGGTAGATGCTTAATATAATTTACTATTCTGTCACTACATGCAAGTATTTTAGAAGGATGCTTTCTTCTCCATATGACCTATTTCCTAATACACAAAATACTCCCACTTCACTTCCTCCCACCCTGTAACACGTGTCGTGGACATACAAAAGGAACACTGTAGCAACCACACTATTTAAATATAAAAATATAATAGGATATAGCAAATATGAGACATGAGTAGTCTAGGAATACAATGACAAGCATGAAAATTCAATTTACCAATGGTCTACATTTCCCTACACCCCTTCCAGATCTAAACCTGCTCATATGCAGTCAGTCCATAAAACACATGTGAAAATGCCTGCACTTATTCACGAAGCTCATACATGAAGTCTTAAGTGCAGCTAAAAGCTGAGTCTACTACAATAACTATTATGTCACAATGAAATTTAAAAAGCCAGTTTAGGTTCTTTTGTTGGGGTATCTACTATAACCTCTTCCACATTTTTTTCAATTTGCAACAGCAAATTAAAAAAAAATCACTGTGAGAAGAATCACTCTAAGAAGAGAATTTACACTAAAACCCAGTATATAGGTTTATAGATTGAAAGGCAGACAAAGTTATAAAAAATGGTGATAGCCATTCCCTGTCAAAATTATGCAAAAAGAAGAGGAAACTGAAATTCTACAGGAACACTGAACTGAGGACGCAGTAGGAATGCATGCCATTCACAGAAAACTAGCACTTAATTCCAAAATACAGCTTGAAAATAGATTTCAAACCTATAATTATTAATGAAGCCTATTTATAACTAATTAAAAGATCCAATATGGTCTAGTTCCTGAAAGACTTATAAAATAGTAATAAAAACAACACATAATTTGAAGACTCAGTTTACTTCTCCTTCCAAAAAAAGGTAAAGGGTTTTGTATGCTCCTTTTTATCATAATACAGTATGGCAATATCATCCAAATCCTACATTCATGGTCATACTTAGTACATGAGAACAATCATTTTTCATCTTAATTTAATCTAAAATTTAGATTAATGCAATGCAGTGTGACAGAATTACAGTCATTCTTAATATCTTCTTTGTGATACATGCACATACCTGTGACTGCTTAGTAAAGCATAACTTTAATCCCCACTTATTCCACTATCTCACATTACAAATGCTAGAAAAACAACAGGAGGCTTCCCGGGTTGATTATGTTCTTGGCCCTAGGAAATGCTGTCCATGAGGACAACTGATTTTATTCACACTATCACTGTGTAAATTTGAGACTAGAGGCAGGAGGCAGCGCCAAACTCTGCTATTTCAAGAGTAACACTATCTCAGTAACTGTAAAATGAAATTCATGTATCAAGTATCATGTATCACGTATTCAAGTATCCAATATAAAAGCCAAAGGAAACTAAACTGCTGTCTGTTCCAGCTCCCAGGCCACTGCACTGCATCTCACTTGCTCCACACTTTTTCAAAAGTAAGCCTGAATATTCTGTATTTGTATGTAAAAAAGAAGCAAGGAGCTATTTTAATTCCCCACAAAGAGAAGCTGCTTGCAAGAAAGAGGGCAAGCAGGTGCACAGGGCCAGGATAAGCAGGGATGGAGCCAAGTGCCAGGGGAGATCAGCTCAATCTCAGTCCTGGGAAAAGAGCTGGTGGCAGGGTTAAAGGATGTGACAGATGAGGTTTCCATTGCAGGATCACAGCTATTATGGCTCTAGTGGCCTTTATCAGAAACAGATACCAGATCCCATCAGACATTGGTCTCTACAGGCCAGTCTGGTCGCTCCTGAGGCACACCAGTGCTACAGATGCACCCTGCAGCCTTTTGTCAACAACTTTTCCAGTTTACAGTCATGATCCAGTCCTGACCACACGCCTGCAGGTGTAGGCTGGCACCACACCTCATCCCCCACGGCCCCCCGCTGTGCTTTTGAATCATCTCCTTTGCATGGGATCCAGAAGCGGCGCAACGACAGAAGGCAGAGTAGTCTAACATAAAAGCTTCTCTATCAAAATTAAGAACTTTACTCAGATCACTAGGCTAGCCTGCTCATGGACGTACAGTTACCACACAGGTTCAAGGGAGGAGAAAATGCGTGGTGCGGAGCACAGGAGGAGACCAGAAATGTCCTGTTCAGCAGCAGCGTGAAGTTATAGGGAGAATAAAGTTTCTACTTCAAGTGACCCTGTGCTTTTTTTTAAAGTATTTTTTTCTTGAGAGGGTTAAATTAAGCTAATGCCCTAAACGCAACAAGATCATCATCTTTACTGCAAATGTGCTACTACTTATTTAAAACTCATCTTCAGAATTTAAGAACAAAACCAAAAGGGGATGATTTAGGAGAGCCATGTTCACACTTGCTTTTCTTTAGGGCACATACAAAACTGAAAGTGAGTTCATTTATATTCTCCAGAGGCCTGACTGGGGCATCATCAGAGAGGCTATTTTTTTTCTTTCTTTCTGTCTTTTTTTGTCTTGGCTAGAGTCTGAAGTAAAAGCTGGGCAATGGCAAATTGATGACTAAGCAAAGCAAACTACCTGTAGAGCATGTTAGAGGATGTAAATTAAACCCAAGGGAAATGCAGTGACACGGCCCAGCTCAGCGCTCTGCTTTCAGAAGGAAATACCCGCCTGAGAAACGCAGGCGGGGGACTCCCAAAATTGCTCTGCGTCTTGGACAGTATTTCCCCCCCCCGCCCCCCGAAGGAGGCTGAGAACCTCATCCCCCGACACTCGGCGAGGCTCAGCAGTCCCGTAACTTTCTGTAATAAAGACACTCCCATCCTCCCTTCCAGAGAGCTGTAAAACCAGCCTGGCGCAGACTCCCGGAGACGTCCGCTCGGCAAACACAGCTGCAGGCAGAGCCTCCCGCCAGCCCTCCGTGCGGGGCAGTGGCTGCGGACAGCCGCGGCAGCTACCTGCCGGCTGAGGAGGAGCCCCGCCGCCGGCCGGGGCAGCGCTCCCCCAGCGCGGGGACCGGAGCATCCCGGCGGCCGCAGGTGCGGAGCGCGCCGCCGCGCCCCGCGAAGCTCCCGCCGCCACCCCGCAGCAGGGCAGCCCCGGCCCGGCGCTGCCCCCCGGGGAGGCGGGCGAGTCCCCGGACCCCCTTACCTGCGCGGCGGCGAGGAGCCCCAGGGCGAGGACGAGCAGGGAGGCGGCAGCGCCCCGGCGCTGCCCCGCCGCCGCGGCCATCCTGCTCCCGCGGCGCTCCGGCGTGGTGCACCGGGGGGCCGCCCGCTCCGCCGCTCCGCGCCTGCCTCGCGGCCGCCCCTGCGCGCCTCTGCGAGCGGCGCGGGGTACGCGGCGCCTCCGGGCCCCGCAGGGCAGGGAGGTGCGCGGGGGCGCGGCCCCCCGCTGCCGGACGGCGGGGAGGGAGGCGGGGAGCCGCTGCCGCCACCGCCGCCGGTCCGCCCCCGCCCGCCGCCGCCGCCGCCGCCGCCGCCTCCCCCGAGGCTCCCCGCGGGCTCGGGCGGAGCGGGCACCGCGCAGGGTGCGCGGCGGGCGCGGGCCGCGCCCGGACGGGCGCACGGGCAGGGACGGGGCGCGCGGGACGGCGCCGCAGGCAAGGACGGGGCGCGCAGGCAGCGGTGGGGCGCGCAGAGAGGGGCGGCGTGCAGGCGAGGATGCGGCGTGTGGGGAGGGATGGGGCGTGCAGGCAGGTATGGGGCACGCCGGCAGGCACGGGGCGTGCAGGCGGGGATGGGCCTTCCAGGGGGAGGCAGACACGGCTGGGGCGCGCAGGCAGGGATGGGGCACGCGGGTAGGGGTGGGTGAAGCAGGGACAGGGCATGTTGGCGAGGGTGGGGCTCAGTGGCAAGCACGAGGCGGGCAGGCGTAGCCAGTCATGCAGGCAGATGCAGCCATGTGCTGACCCGGCGACGGGCCCCCTCCTGCAGTGGTGCACTGGTCTTGCTTTCTTCGACGCGCTTGCCGACAGCGCCTGTGAGCATCTCTAGGACACGTAGGCTGAAATGCTGGTGCTGCTCACGCCTGCCTGGAGGTGCAGGCTGCAGGTGCTTGGCCTGGGGAGCAAAGCCCCTTCATTCTCAGCTGCCTTCAAGCCTTCACTTGAAGGTGTTGGCTAGTACCTGCAACTCCTGCATCTGCTAACAGAACAGCCAAAACACGAGCTGTGGCAATCAAATGAGAGCATCAACCTGGCCAAATTTGTGTTGGCCGCTTGTGAAAGGTTCGTGGCAGCTCCTATAAGTCTCTTGCAAAACTACAAGAAAATGTATTGTTATTACACTCGTTTCTAAAGCTCCCACCATGAGCCTATTCGAATGCTCCCATAGCATCTGGGCACATGTATTTACATACTTGGATTGTCCCTGGAAAATGCACACCTCATTGAAGAGCCAAATAAATCATATGGGAATCCTAAATAAAACTATGTTGATGAAGCAGCATGTGCATGGACTAAAGACTGCCACATTTCTCTTCATCTTTTATGTGTTATGTCAGCCATTGTTGAGAAAGTCTTTGCCCTGTGCAGAGAAGGCATGTTGGGTTTAAGGCTCAGATCTGCACATGAAATCATAACAGCTCTTTTACGTTGAGATTTATAACCTATTTCATCTGATAACTCTCTACAACCTGTTATTTATACAACAAACAGAAGTGCTATGGTTAACATTTTAGAAATGCTCTTTCAAGTACAGCTACATAAAGCACAGTAGCTTAATTTGAAAAGTGCTTGCTTATTCAAGTACACCCAGGAATAATCTATGAATATGCATGACAGATGAACTTCTGGAATTTTTGTTTTCTTTCTAAAGACATACGGTTGGGCAAAGATGTAAACATTCTGCAGTTCTTGTTTTTATTAGCATGTAATTATAGAGGTTAAAGCTCCTGTATGCATGGAGTAGTGTGGTCTAAAATATGTCATAAATGCTGCATGATCCAAGAAACGCAATTTGGCTGAACAAAACATGACATCCAATTTGTCAGGAATGAGCTGTTTACAAGTTTCATGTTGCAAACTATGCTTATCTTTTAAGAAATGAGGAGGACATTTCCTGGCATTTACAACTGTCTGAAGGGCCTGAGGGTTCAAGGTAAAACCAAACTATATGTTAATTGTCAGGAAATGTTTTATTGACAATTGTTACTGTTTGTGTTATGAATTCTGTATTATTAGCATATAAAATGTAAGATTTCTCTATTCTCACACTGACTTTCTAGCTACAGGTGATTTTACACTCCTTTGATATTGAAAGTGTACCATTGTTGTCTAACAGTGATGTAACAAAAAAAAAGTTATTTTTCTTACAGTTGTGTCTAGAAGAACAGTTGAGTTATGCATTAATGACTGGGGGGGGGGGGGGGGGAAGAGCTTTCTGAAAGTGTCTTCCCAATTAAATTGACATGTAGACATTTGCCAATACTATTTTTAACCAGAGAAGAACTTAATAGAACTTACAGAGGTATGCTTCGTGAGGCTCACGAAGAGAGCCTCACAACAATATTGTGAGACCCACAACAATATTGCCAGGCACAAGATAGCAAATCTACAGTGTCATCAGCCCAGAGATCTGAGAAGACTTAGGAAGATTTAAGATCTTTTAAGATCTAAGAAAAGATCAAGGCTTCATGTGTAGGGCAGGAATGTACATAAGGAGATTTCCTAAGGAATGACTTTCCTTCTTCAGAAAAAGAGATGGGTGACAACTTTGAAGTCATTTTTAGCGTTAGCCAGAAGAAGGCAAATAATATGCCTAGCAAGGATATTTTCTCCACATTTAGAATGCAGGCAGGGTATGCTCTTAGAAAACCTAACTTTTTCCTCCCAGCAACATTGCCTTGGTATTACAAGATAGGATTGCTCTGTGTCTCTTTCTGTTTCCTATATAACTTCTGTATTTCCTGCAGAAATGGCAATGCATTTTTAAACACAGAGTTGGAGCTCTAAATTCAGGTAGAGCCTCCGAACAGGCATAATACATGGTAGGTTGATTTTAAATTAAACATCTGAGGCTTAGGCATTTTCCTACATCGTTCTCAGAATTACACAGCATGTTTGGCCAAAATGTTCCTCTGTGCTACAATAGTGATGTCCCACTGCTCCCAGTATTTCTGCAGGATTAATTCCAGGGGCCCAGGTTTTCCAGTGGCTTAGAAGCTACGAAGGGGGCCGCATTTCCATTTAGATATTCACAGTTTCCACTTAGGTGCTTGCATAAATAGAACTTGCATCAGTGAGCAGCAGCTTGTGTTGTAAGTACACAATCCTTTCGCAAATGTAGAAAGTTGTGATACTTTGGTCCTGCTTAGATGGTTGGGGGTTCTGAACATGGGAGAGCTCAGGTGTCTCACAGGGTAGGTAGGCCCTTCATTCCTGTATGTCACCTGCTGCTCAGTGTAGGCAATTAAGACCCCTAGCACTTTTCCAATAATATAGAAAATGTGTGATAAGTTTTCCCTTCTTTTCCTCCACTGCTTGCCACTGATACAACGATTTTCAGCTTGTTTGACGGTTTCCATTCCATAGGTAGAGTTAGCTCAGGTACAGCATGGATGAAGTACATTGTATAAGTATCTTCAGATTCCTTTTCTTCTGCATTCTTAACTACACATTATTCAAAGCCAGTAATAAGTAGCAAACATGATTTTTCTTTATAGTTAATATCTGGCATGACTTTGACTTGAACCTTAGAAGTCAAATAAATTATAACCAGTGGAGGAAGCATTTTATGCAGAAAACAGCAATGTTGGAAATATTAAATTTTTTATTGAGCTAAAAGTCTCATTCTTGAAAAGTTAATCATTTTCCTTAGAACATACAGTTTTGATAGTGTAGTTCCATCCCAGATGGTGAAGCTGAAGGGGATTCAACCTCTAGAAATATGTCTTACTACCAATTATAAGAACGGTGAAGCAGAACATCTACAACTCTGCTCCCCTGCTATGCTATCTCCTCTCCTCTCCTCTCCTCTCCTCTCCTCTCCTCTCCTCTCCTCTCCTCTCCTCTCCTCTCCTCTCCTCTCCTCTCCTCTCCTCTCCTCTCCTCTCCTCTCCTCTCCTCTCCTCTCCTCTCCTCTCCTCTCTCCCTCTCCTCTCCTCTCTCCTCCTCTCTCCTCTCCTCCCTCCTCCCTCCTCTCCCCTGCCTCTCCTCCCCTCCCCTCCTCTCCATTTTTCCTTTGCCATTTTCCATTTCCAAAGCTAGCATTTTGCTGGCTATGTGCATGCATCAATTGGATTTCACCTGCTGGCATATGAGCAGGCAATCACCTTTTAAGTCTAGCTGCTCTGCTTCTCATTGTGATCTGTCTTTGGAGACACTCAGCCAGCAAACACCTGATTATTCCAGAGGTGGTCTTTCAGAGTCTTCAGAATCAGGCCCCTTCAGAATCTGTTTCAGAGTAACAGAAAATAGTGAATTAGTAAAAAAAGTAACAGAAATTCAGGAATCAGCATAAAAAAAGAATGAAGAATTCATATGCAAATTTAACCATTAAAACTACTTTGTATGAAAAGCAGCATTATATCTGTACAGTAGTAGAAGCTTATCAATGGGTTTATCTTTCTATATTCAAATCCACAGTATTGGAAGCAGTTCAGAGATAGAGAAGCCAGACTGAACTAACTAATTGGATGAAATGTTTAAGTGTTTGGAACACTTAATCGCTTGATTTTGGCTTGTTCAAAACTCAGAATGTGACAGCATTTGTTTTTCTTAACTTATTAAAAAATGACATCACAAACTGTTAAGAAGTTAAACAATACAGCACAACTTCAGGATTTTTTGGGGGGAGTGTGTGTGTGTTTTGAATACTTGCTTGTTTCATGGAAGAAAACCTGTTCTTTATATAAGAGCTCCCAGCAGAGACTGCATCTAAAACACTTAACATTCCAAAGTATAATAACACATATAAACTCTGCTGGGTGAGGCTTTCTGGGTGAGGCTTAACTAGCTATACAAGATCTAGGATTAATAACAATAAAAAGCTGTTGAAATTGTCACAGAGTGTTTAAAGACCTTCCCACATCACTTACCATCTGCTGTTCCCCAAGGATATACAGGAGATACTTAAAATACTAAGATACATAACATTTGTGGAAGAGGCAGACTGATGCAGAAGTTATTTCTGATTCCCTTAGCACCTTATCTGTAGCTTAGAAGTCTCTATACTTGCAACGTAATCAAGAAACAGTCACATATAATGTACTGAATTTAGTTTCAGACTACATTTAGTAAGACTGTGATTTTTCAGGGATCTATGGGTTTTTTTTTTAAGATACTTCCTTTATCCAAATAAGGAAGCCCCAGAAGTGGAAGTCAACAATGCTGCCAAAATATGTGGTCATGTCTACGGTAAGAAGTGCATCGATTCAGGGCAGTGGTGCGACAGCCTCCTCTAGCAGTTCTCCATCGTCATTTAGGGAAAAGGGATGACAATAGCGGGAAAAAAAAAATGCAACTCCCTTGACCTGTGAATGCAGTCTGTGATGTCAGACAGCATATAAACCCAAACTGGTAGACAGAATCCAGCAGGTCTCAAAGTTACTTGCTAGTATCCTTTTACATAGGGCAGGAGAGATCCATCCCAGGAAAAGTGCTGCAACATCTCAGGGAAGGAAGCCTCTCTCAGATCTGTTTAAAAGCTGTTATCTGTTAGGATGAATCCTGTTCTTCATCCTGCACCTGCAGTCCTTGGTCTCCTCTCAAGTGCTGGAGGAAGAGACAGGTGGTAGCAAAACTCTGTCATCTCCTTCCTCTTCCTCAACTCTTCTCAAGCGATTTAATCACTCAGAAAAGGGGATGGGAGCAGAATACACTCATCAGCATTTGAATATGCTATGTAAGGAGCTGTGGAAAAAGAGACTCACCTTCTTGTTGACCTGTAAGCGACGATTTGTGATGTAGACTTCAGTATTTTAGCACGGTGCATTTACCACCTACTGGGAGATGGAGTGGCTTGGGAAACGTTCTGTTGATACAGGAGCTGTCAGGGAGTTACACATTCCAGCCCCAGAAACCATTTTCTGCTGCAGTAGAATGGCACTCTCTGACATGGCTGAAGTATTTGTTTGCATATTTTGATGCTTTTTTTCCTTCATTAAAACATCACGCTAGCATAGAACCAGGGCATTTTTTTGTTACTTTTGTGTACTTATAGCATACCTGGAAAACTCTTTCCTGAGGTGTGGTATTTATTCCAAAACAAATAATGGCAATTCCTACATTCTGTCATAATGTTTTTGCAATACGACTTTTGGATTTTATTAAATATTTCCTATTAGTCTTATCTGATAATAAAAATAAGCAGTCTTATTTGCCTCCTAAGGAACTTTTCAGCACTATAAGCTTTTGCTCATGATGCTCTCACCCTTAGTGAGATTGATTGTAATAAAGATAAAACTGGGCTTTCTCCCTCTAAATTAGATTGTCATCCACAGACTTCTTCTGCAGTACCAAACATGCCAATGGCTTCTATTAATGTGCTCCTTTGGCCCTATTTTAGAACAAAATCCAGCCTTTTGTGACATACAATCTAACAGATAGATTTATAACAGCAGGCATGAAAATGCAAGAAGCAAACATCCAAGCCCTTTGAATTCCAATGTCTTGATTAAAAAAAAATAAAACCATAAGCAATTTCATAAAATTATTTAATTTCCACTGTTCGGATACTGGTAAATTGCCATCTGATTACCTTTCCAAAGCACTATGTTACTGAAATTTTAATACAGTACCTATTGTTGTACTTGAATCCAAACCTGGTTGCTAGCTCCTGCATCACTTCAAACACTTAACTCTCCAGGACAAAAATATTTCTGAGCTAATATCATTCAGTGTTTGGTACAGAGCACAAAACATGTTGTAGTGAATAAGTTGACTGGACAACACTGTCACTGCAATTCTCAGTTGTGAAACGCTACTTATTTCACATCAGATGATAAACTGCAGGTTGGAGCCACGTGCCACTTTCACTGTGTCAACCTGAAAGCTAGCAACCTGAAGCAATTCTGTATTTAAAGATCTGCTCTAAAACTTTATTTTCAGAGATTGAAAGGCAAAAGGCACCATTTTGATCACCTATGCTGCCTTACTGTGTAAGACAGGCCATAGGACTTCCTGAACTGATGCAAACTACAGCCTTATCAATTTTATCCTCTGACAAACTTAAGTAGATTTGATTCCCTAAGTCTTTCCTTAATCATTCATTTGTCTCTTCTCAGAGCCTTCTCTAGTTTAGCATCCTGCATGAGTTATGGATGTAAAAAAATGATCAGCAATAGTTGCATCTGTGCTAAATATACTGGTAATATCAGCTATTCACCACTAGTTAGTTTTCAGTTTTTACACATCCAATGGTTGCATAAAACCTTTTGGCCACTGTATACTGGCTCATAGTATCAACTATAACCTACAAATCTTTTCCAGAGTGTCTATTTCCTAGGTAGATTCTTCTATCCCATAATATAAGTTGTGTTTCTTTGGATTTACAGGTAGGAACACATTTGATTTAACAAAATATACACAGTCCATTCCTGCCTACCCCACTTAGCAAAAAGTCCAAATCATTCTCTATTACTCAGAATGATCACAGTCTATTATTACATAAATCAAATCAGTATAATCCCCAGTATTTTGGGG
Organism: Ciconia boyciana; assembly: GCF_034638445.1. NCBI lineage: Eukaryota > Metazoa > Chordata > Aves > Ciconiiformes > Ciconiidae > Ciconia > Ciconia boyciana. Next base: position 53,718,132 of record NC_132937.1, on the reverse strand, counting down.
TCATCTGCATGTTTTTATTGAATGATCAAGTTCCTTCATGACATGTTGACTTTGGGTAGATAGAGTAGCAGGCATTTTGGAAAGGTTGTTCCTCTTTTCATCGTGTATTCCTTCCTTCTCTACAGAAGATGGATCAATTTTCCACAAAAGCAGAACTATTTACCTTATTCCTTGTCAGCTCTTTATAGCCATAATCTGGCTTCATTTGCTTACAGCACAGGAAGATTTTTTCAAGAGGGTAACAATCTTTTTCCTCTTGCATCCTCCCAACATCCCAGAAGTTATTTGTAAGATCTAAGGTATTCTGTGCACCATTGTCTTTTGACAGAGTTATTGAAAACCAAAATGTTTTAGTGACATAAACCATCCATTTCCAGCAGGTTTTTTTTTTTCATTTTATTCCAACTTGCTCTCTCCCAATACTGAATTAACTTTCATACATCAGTCTGAGGTATAGGGGAGCAGACCACCCACAATTCCTCAAGTTAAAAGGCCACATAAACAATCCACTTTTTTGAAAATTGGGCCCATGAGAACTACTCATGAACCCAAATATTCTTTTCTGCCAGAACAATTTGACCAATTTTTGCAGATTTACATTTGAACAGCAGTTGGGTGAAAGCAGAGTCAGGCCCAAAATCTCTGATGAGCCTAGGCTGTCTGTGTGGAAGGAAGGCAACTGTTGTATGGAAAAATTGCCAGCAGAGAATATCTTATTTTAGCCTAACATATACAGTGTATGCATAGTAAAAACATTTACATTCACCAGTGGCATGCACAGATAACCAAACAACTTTTCTCCTTCCTAGTAATGATGAGAGAACAGCCCATGTGCTCATAAAGACAAAGCAACGTGAAAAGTTTAGGCAGTCTTAAATATCCTCTTCTTTGGCACCAAGAAACACGTCACATCTCAGTGTTAAAGTGCAATGGTAAAATAAAATAGAAATCCTGTTATCGCTTTGTGTTCTGTACAAAACGGAAGCAGTAGCCAACAATAATGCACATTTCAGTTTGAAGCAGAACATTATGAAATTCGGCAGGTGCACATTGGACTTACTGGAACAGTGCATGGAAAAAAATGATCTCTCCTTTTTAGAGTAACAGCAATAACTCCACACCAGTGATCCAGAGATGATTCAGTGAAGAATAAGCTATGAGCCAGGCATTTGGTCAGCAGCTTAGCCATAATGCAAATCTACCTCCCTTTCTACTGACTGATACTCATTTATCTGATATTTTGTTTCATGAACAAGTAATTGAAGTGTGAAGTATTTTAAAACTTCACAGTTTAAAAGCTCACCTTTCTTTTGGTTTTAGGACAGCTGTTTCTTTTGGATTGCATTCTCTTTCCCTATATAGCCTAAAGCAAGGGTCCTCCCACCTAGGATGAGTCAGCAAATGCCCTTGAAGCCTATTGATAAGCTATGGATCAGAAGTCAGAGAAGTTCAGTCCTACTGGTGGGGAAGTAATCAGAGCCTGACGAGAAAGCCAGCAATACCCTTTTATCTAAGATATAAAAAGTCATGCCCAACTGTGATGCGTCCTAGCTTGTGTTAATTTTTTCATGTATATCTGTGTAAATCTCTTACCATGTTTCATTCCATTTTACCACAGGCTAAAACTCATTATAAAACCCCAGATAATGTTTTTATTTAAAGACTTTTATTCAACTTGTTGGTACTCAGGGAGCAAGTCTACAGCTCCGTATCACTAAGAATTTTCTTCTTCACCTTCTCTCACAAAGTGTTCAAAGTGGAACTCTTACAAGATGAAAAAATGTACTTTTTGAAAATTGAAAGATGAACATGTTACAGCCACAAGATGTCACTGAGGCTAAAAAATCACTAGGAGGCAAAGTGGGCTAGACATATTGCAAGGAAAATAACTGTGGTTGTAAAATATGGTGTACGGAAAGTATCAGGGACAGGTTACATGTGTCAGTCTCCAGCTATCTGATGAGGACCAGGCAGAAACATGCACTGTCTTGGCACACAGTTGACGACATTCTAGCATGCATGGCCACAATCTGTCCAACGCTGACAGACAGAGCCTCAGCCAAGCAGGCTACTGATTTCGCCTAGTATGGCAGCTCCTGCATAAATAGTTAAAAACAAGGAGCAGGAAAGATGAGCTTAGCTGTAGGTTTTCCTAGGGCTCTGCAGATTTGTATTCCAGTAACTCTGGAGACTAACTCCTGGCCTGGAGAAAATATACAGCAGACCAGGCTTCCTCCTCCTCTGCTACAGGAGTCCTGTCAGTCAGGATAAGATCTCACAGTATCAAGGAAGGTGAGAACTCACCTTCCAGTCCTACTTATGCCTTTTTTGAAATATCTTTTTAGAAGACACCCATGCACAACATCTAAACAGTTGGCATCAGTTTCAACACTGCAGCCTGCTCCATAACTCACCAGGGACTCCCTAAGGGATTGATAGCTACTCTACAGGCTGCAGAGCCTGCTGCTCTCATGAGCACTACAGGACTAGACTGCTAGCTGCATGTACAAATGTTTCACAAACTTTTTTCCTTTCTTGACCAGGAAAATAGAAAAGAAAAATATATTTCTAGAATGTATGTTCCTTTTAAGACTTACACTTTACAAACTATACTCTGCCCTATCAATCATTTCCAGGCACTTCCATTACATACTATTTTGAATTTTGTCTTTTGCCTTAGAATTTTGCAAGATATCTTTGATGTTATGCAAATCGGAGCATCAACAGTTACTCCAAAATGGCTCCACAGGTGATTTTTGTTCATTCATGTGTAACAAAGAGGAGAGCAGAAATGAAGAGCAGAACATGAGGAATACACAATCCAATATAGCTTTTGGCTACTACGTGCTATCAAACTAGATTTTTTAATAAAGATGAAGAGCTACTAGTAGTCAAATCTGATTACTGATTTATCATCTTGTATTAATGTTTAACTAAATTTTATGTCTTTTAATAAAACCCTTCAAGCTTTGGGAAACCCAGTGCATCAAAAGTCTATAGGAAGTTAAACATTTGTTTAAAAAGAAAAAAAAAAAAAAAAAAGAAAGAATCTCCAGTGTTTATGGTAAATATATCCTGGTTACCTTGGCGCAAATCACAGCTGACTACAGACTAAAATCATGCTTCCAAGAACTCCCAGATTTTAGTGATTTGCATTCAGTTTTAGTGGACCTGAACATAGGTGCTAGCATCTGTTGTATTCTCTATCAAAATATAAACCCAAATCACCCATTTTAGGGAAGGTGTGTCTCTAGATCTGTATTTTGCAGGTTCTATCCTTTTTTCCAGCTTGCAGTTAAAAAATGAGAGAAAGAATAACTAACTATAAAAAGTCTTCACACATCACTAATAAAATAAAATTGCTGCCAGTTTTCAGAGCTCTATTTTGAGCCGTTTTGAGCCTAAAAGGATTCACATTACATAAGCTGTCTCTGCCACTGTTTAAGATCTCAATAAAAATGCCAAGGAATCAGTACACTAAGGAGCAGTAGTGTACTCCTCTTTCATTCCCTTCCAGGCCAAGGTGAAAATACATTGTGGGGGACCATGGCACGACCTATTCTCGATCTGCAGATTGTCATATAGCACAGTCCACAAACACATACGTCTGAACATCATTTAAAACAGCTTAGGAAACATTCCCATTTTCACTGAAGTAAATACTCAAAGACCTGACACTGCAGAAAATCAGATTCCAAATCTGATTCCAAAATCAGATTTCAAAATGGAAATCCCTAATTTTGTTACATAAAATCTTTACTTAATGATCTGTATGTACGTTTTGAATACTGCTTCACAGACAAATTAAAAACTGTCTTAAAACCTGTTCAAAATTTCAAATAAAAATAAATTAATTTGATTAGACTTCAAAGAAATCAAATAATTACAACTTATCACCTTCCTTTGAGGTAGTATCTACACAGCTATCTACTCCTTTATCATGCCTGTCTGGAGGACAGAAGCATAGATAGAGTTAGGCTGCATCATAGTGCCATTGCCAGTTTCTTAAAGGAGAGTTTTAATCAGTTCTTCACTAGAAATTAGAGATGTTTCATCATCCTTGCATTCTACATGACATTCATTCTTTTAAGTAATAACAGAAAGGGTTATCAAACATTAAAAAGCTGTTATATACTATAATGCTGATTTCTACATGAGAGGTTTTTTTGTTGGTTTTATTTTGCTTTGTTTATATAGCAGTAAAATGCTTTGTAATTTGAACCGTAAAGTAAAGTGTGGATACTGCTAGTATTCAGTTTTACATAAGAAATGCCTTCTGCTGGAGAAAGAAAGTAGCCTTTTGCCTCTTGATTAAGATCATTTTGTCATAGTGTCAGTCTCTTTAATGTAGATATTTGCCCATTTGGAACAAGATCTGCACCAGGAATCCATGTCATAAGAGCATTAAGGTTAGCATGAATAATGGCAGGCACGTGAACATTTTAACCTTAACCATGATTATAAATTAGTTCCTTTGCCTTTAGAAACAACCTGTGGACTTCCAGAATGCTCACATCAGACTTCTTTTGTGAAGCAAGAGTGAACATGGACCTTACACAGGGAAAAGAGGAACTCTGCCTTTTTTAAGCAGAAAGAAAAAATCACACATGTTCAATAACTACACACACACACACACACACACACACACACCCCCAATTCAAACTCTTGGATGACAAGTCAAGATGTTATATACTAAATTTAGGGCACTTTCAGACAGTGGACCAATAGGACAATGAATGATTTGGTCCTTTTTGCTTTCTTCTGCTCTTGGTGATATCACTTCCAACCTACAATGCTGCCATCTAACTGCTGCTATCTAACAAGAATTGCCGAAGAGAACCAATGAGAGTTGCATTTGGAAAGCAAGCTCTTTCTAGAGCTGGAATTGGCCAATGCTTTGCAGTTTCCTATTCACAAATATGCCATATAGAAAACTGCAACTTCATGTACAAAGATATATATAAAAGCCATGGACAATTTATTGACACATGCAATGGATCTGCAAAAGTTACCCTGTAAAACTCTGTGCATCAGCACAAGATATAAATCTTTGTATGTGAATACATTGGTAGGTAATGAAACTGGACACTGAACCTTATTTGCAAAATTCTGTTAGCTTTGCAAATTAAAATTGTTTCATAGAAAATTTACCTGAGATAATTTACATTTATTCACAAAGCTAACATGCTCTTAAAACAAGTGTTTCACACTTGAATACAATGGAACTATCATCCACCTTAAGTGAATTCCATATTTTATTGGTGGGGAGATGAGAGCAGAGTTTGCTTGGAGGGTTAATATAAAGAGATAAGGAATCTTTGTGACTCTACTTGTTTGTGCAGCATTCCACACTTTCCTGAGAAAGGCTACGAATATTGCAAAAGGTGCATAACTTCTTCCTGAACTGATCCCTTCAGGGCTAAACCAAAATTAGCATTCAGACTGAGTGAATCAAGAAAGACATGTTTAATTATATTGCCAAGCAATATTAACTTCAAAATATATTAAAAGCCTACAGCCCATCTGTCTAAATGAAACCAATTTGAAAGCCTCAGTTGTCTTTTTCTCTTTAGGCTTTATCAATTATGGCTAACTTATTTGCCAGAAATTGTATTTTTTACACATAAGGCAACAAAGAGAGTCTTATGTGTTTGGGCTGTATTGGGTATTACATATTCACCAATATTTATTTGATATCCCCAGGAATTTGAATTTCTTACAGAAAAAATATTAAGAAGATTTTTCCAATAGTAAAAAATGCGAAGAAAGGGAAAAATGCAGTCAATCCTGTTTATTCCTGAAGTGTCTTCCAGATACAACTCAAATGCAGAACACAAGATTTCAAACTATCACAGCACTAGTCGGTTTTAGTTAATTTTTATTCAAAGCTAGGCTTTGGGGAAGAAAAAAGACTATAGATATAATAGTTGGGGTTTTTGTTGGTTTTTTTTTTTTTGTCATTTACTATTCAACAGTTTCACTCCAGAAAAGTACAGAAATATTTCACCACTGATGTAATACCAGGAAGCTAAACTATTCTAATATACTACTCTGACTTCAGTCTCTACTTCTGAAACATCAGAAGACCATGTTTAAATCTGTCCAGCATGGAATACATTAGCAATTCACAGCTGCACAGTAGGCCATTCTTTTAAACAGTTTGGGACAGTTTTAGGAGAATAGTGTCTACTAGAACAAAAAAGTTTAATATGAACCATCTCTCTCTGATAGTCTTAGAAAAGACTAAGTAGGAACAGAGGCCTAGGCAGATGAGCTGTTTTGAGGATGCTCGTGCGTGTCTATCAGGTTTGGTTCAAGAACTGTATGGTTGTAGGCACTGCTTCCACCCATTCTTCTGTGGATGCAGTATCTTCCAGTGCTGTTGAAGTGCCATCTGCCATGAACAGTATTCAATATTCTTAAGTCTGGCTGTTCATATTATGATGAGGAAAATAACTTGACCCAATCAATTCATAAGCTTCCTTCAAAAATAAGCAGAAAAAGAGCAGGTAATATGATAAGCATTTGTTAATAGTGATTTGGCAATAGTCAGATGCTGTAAAAAAAAAGTGTGAAAAATGCATTCGTATGGATCAAAACCCAAATATTGTTTTAGGCACTGTTCTTCCATTAGTAATTTTCAACATGCTTTGCAAACCAAAGTATAAATATCTCTGTTTCACAGATTGGGAAAGAAAGGCACACAGAGATATGGTAACTTGCTCATAAGGTGGAAACTGTCACAAATAGTAGGGTTAGGGGAGATGAACACCAGCCAGTGTAAAATGGAGCACTGCTACCTGTAAGACCAGATCCTGTCTGTTGCAAAGGTTTCATTCCAGTCACACTACAATAGTTTTACCTCTGGAGGGCGTGGATTCTATTTTGAAATTTTGGAACAGTGGTTTTAGAATACAGCAAACGAGTTAAAATTTTTATTTTGTTTTGGTTTCAGCAAGTCAGATCTAATTATTAGAAAAAAATTACTTTTAAGCCACATGACAAGTATGTTTCAGCTGTGATATGCATTCTTCTAAAGCATAAGTACATTTGCTCAGACAAATAATTCTTCTATAATGTATAGTCAAGTGGGACTGGAACTACCTTCATCTAAGGCACAGCTAAGATTTCAGTACATGTGTGTGATACAGAAAGTCAGAATCTAGTCAAAATGAAGACCTGTGATACATAATGATCATTCAGATATGAATTATATCTCCTCCTTATATTGTCATTGGTAGTAACTAATCCATAGAGGTCAGAATGAAGAATTAAATTCATTGCCTAAAAAGGTGACTGCTACACTCATACTGAAGGCTGCTATGTGTTATGGGCAAGCTTACAGCCATTTTATGATCTCTATGACAAGAAAGATGTTCTTGTTTTAAGAGGCTCTGTATGGGATTTGGTATTATATATATGGCATTTACCCTACCTTAGATGGGATTATAAATTCACATATATTAAACTACTTGAATGGGCAAAAGCAGTTTTTGCTGTTTGCTTTTTCTAGTAAACAGTGAACATTTTCATGTCTAGCTTTTGGGCCAAAAAATGCTGTAAAAATGCCACTACCTTTTGTGGGCAGTAAGTACCATTTCCTTAATGCCTTGAAAAAGACTCACCATAGATTTAAAGATATATATATAATTTTGCAGTTTCCTATCAGAATTTTTGAATAACCACCTATTTTTCCTGGATTTTAAAGTCCCAAAGTAGTACCTTTTCCCCACAGTCTATTTTATGAGCAAGTGTTGTATTATAGATAAAAATTTCAGGCAGAGTGGAGTAGCACCGAGGCTCTGATTGTGCTGAAAACATTCTTACCAATTCCAATAATTTGTTGCAAGCTAAACGGGTTTTCAGTTTTGATGGGATGAAAACTACAGCAAAACTAGAACAAACCACTTGGTTCATTTATAGTAGTTGCAGCAGAAGGGACATAGCGGACAACCTGTCCAGTTCAGGGCTCAGATACGCTTGTGGTGAACCTTGCAGTACTGCTTTTTGTATTGTACCTGCTGTAGGATTAAGCAAAGTCTAAAGTCCCTCAAGTTTAAAGAACAAAATCTCATGGAATAGATGACTTCTTTCTCTTGTTCACAAAACATTCATATTTTGATACCCCAACCACAACAATCATATTTGTTGGAAGCAATAAGGAGTGGCTTCCTTGTACGTTAGATTTAGGAAGGACAAGGAAGATGGTAAACTACAGAGGTAGCAGAGAACTTTACCAATATTGATAATTTGGGGTATCAAAATACTTGTTTGAGATAAAAGAAGTTATATGTCATTCAGCCTAAGAACTTTTCCTATGTATTCAACATCAGCTGTGAGCTTAAATTGTGTGTTGCATAAAATCTCTCAAACTAACGTTTATCAAATAGGTCCCTAGTAGGGCTGTTTTGCACTTCCAGAGACTCAGGGGAACAGAACTGTGGAGCACAACGCCCATGCAGTACAGGAATAGGAATAGGAATTGTCAGTCCTCTATATGAAAACAGTACATGTTAACAGTGAAATTGAAAAAACATAACTGTGCAAAAAAAATTCCTTTTTGGTCAGCCTTTCCTTTTGGTCAGTGCTTTTTGATTTTTTTTTTCTCTTTATGATCAGTCAAAATGAGGTGATATTATGAGACGTTTGAAAAAAAAAAAACAACAACCAAACTTGCTTCTGTTTGAAGTGTGAATTCTAAACCCCTAATTTTAAGATTTGGATTCAGGCTTACTGGTTTCAGGATGATGATATGTCCACTGAATTAAGACATTTTCCTGGATCAGGGTCTCAATTTCTGTTGCAGTGTCCCGTCATCCTGAGCCTTTCTAAACAACTCAGAATTACTCTCCCAACCAAAAGCTCCAAAGAGCCTCTTAGGCAACCAGATTGTCAGGCGTACAGGAGAGGCAGGCACAAACCTACCTGCACTGAGGCATGCTATAGGGGAATGCTGGCTTTTTACAGGAAAAATAAACGAATAACAGAAAAGACAGAGAGAAAGAAAGGAGAGAAGGGGAGAGAAAAAGAGAGGAAGGGAGGGAGGAAGGAAGGAAGGAAGGAAGGAAAGGAGGGAGGAAGGGAGGAAAAGGACCTGGGGGTGTTGGTTGACAGCCGCCTGAATATGAGCTAGCAGTGTGCCCAAGTGGCCAAGAAAGCCAATGGCATCCTGGCTTGTATCAGGAATAGTGTGGCCAGCAGGACTAGGGAAGTGATCGTGCCGCTGTACTCGGCACTGGTGAGGCCGCACCTTGAATACTGTGTTCAGTTTTGGGCCCCTCACTACAAGAGAGACATTGAGGGGCTGGAGTGTGTCCAGAGAAGGGCAACGAAGCTGGTGAAGGGTCTGGAGCACAAGTCTGATGAGGAGCAGCTGAGGGAGCTGGGGTTGTTTAGTCTGGAGAAAAGGAGGCTGAGGGGAGACCTTATCGCTCTCTACAACTGCCTGAAAGGAGGTTGTAGTGCGGTGGGGGTCGGTCTCTTTTCCCAGGTAACAAGTGACAGGATGAAAGGAAATGGCCTCAAGTTGCGCCAGGGGAGGTTTAGACTGGATATTAGGAAAAATGTCTTCATGGAAAGGGTTATCAAGCATTGGAACAGGCTGCCCAGGGAAGTGGTTGAGTCGCCATCCCTGGAGGTATTTAAAAGACATTTGGATGAGGTGCTTGGGGACATGGTTTAGCAGTGGAGTTGGCAGTGTTAGGTTTATGGTTGGACTTGATGATCTTAAGGGTCTTTTCCAACCTAAATGATTCTATGATTCTAAGGAAGGAAGGAAGGAAGAGGGAGGGAGGGAGAGAAGGAGAAAGGGATGAAAAGAAAAAAATCTACTGTGTTTTCAGTGGTTTGGAAATCAGCTTTACAATAGCAGAAAAAGGGAACAGAAGTGCCCTCCAAGATTGTCATGGCTGGTGTTGCAGGCTGTTTTAAAAGCATGTGCTGTACAGTAAAGAGCATTCAAACCCCACCAGTGAAAAGAAAAAGCCACCATATTTAAACATTTGAAGTGTGTGTGGAGTATTCAGGAGCCTCACAGAGGAGATGAGGAATAACAAAGGAAAACTTTTAAATTGAAAGCAACTTGCTTTAAGAGCATATCCTGAGCACTAGCTGCAGAACGTGCCCGCATACCTTGTGTATGCAATTTCAGAGAAATGTTGACAGTGAAAAGTGACCATCTGCCAGAAAAAATGACTGTGAAGTGGCTGACAACCTCAGCTGTAGCCATTTCCCATTTACTTAGCATTATAAACATATCAAAAGATTTCAACTATTTCCTGTGCTTCATGGTATGGCCTCCCACACCCGAACTACTTTACATCATCCTGCTAGAATGTCCTATGGGGAATATCCACTATTCAACAAGGAACAGTTTTATTTAAGCACAACTGCATGGGCTTTTTTAGGAAGTGTCTCCCTGCATTCATTTTACATTCAGATGTTCTTTAAAGCTGCTGTGCTTCACTGCTTCCCCATTTATAGTCTGATTTTCAAACGTACAGAAACACCTGCTGCTCTTGCTCTAAGTAGCTTGGCTAGCCCTACATCTCTGATAATCAACTAATTAATTCATCACTGTTTCACTGCTGTTACTTTTTAAATCTCTCACATTATTTTGGTACATAGACTTAAAGCACGATATTGATTGCCTGGAAGATACAGTTTACTACAGGTCTATCTTTGTGGTAGCACACAAGCTAAGCTCAGGGTTTGAAGGCAAGCCAGGCTGGGGTTTGAATGTGCCAGGCCCTATAGCACTTCAAGGTCTGTTTGGAGACCGATTGTAGAATAGCAGATGGCACAGTGTAGGACTTGCCACAGTATTTATGTTCCCCCTCACAGATAGTCCCTAGATCATCTGTAATTAATAAACAGTTGCAGTCCCCATTCTCCAGCATTTTAGGGAAGCCGAGAAACCAGGCAGTCATGTAAAATGGTTGCAATATTTAGTAAAGTAGATTCTCCGTATGTTAAAAAGTAGTTTGGTGCCTTAATCTCCCAGAATCAGAAAACAGGAGCAACATGTGCCTTCAAAGTAAATACTACTGTTAGCATAAATGCAGGAAGTAAAATCATCACATTTAAATAGATGTTATATTAAACTATAAGGTTAACAAACGCAGCAGTAAGAAATCTAGCAGGGAATATAAAAATTTAATAAATGAGAAAAATCCAATTGACTATAACCAAAATGAAACATCCATAGGTCCAAAATTTAATTCAGGCATGCCTGGGTAGTGAAACAATAGAATCAAAAAATCTGAGAGGAAATTCCAGGTGGGGCTATCAGGTTTTCACTGTTTGTGTTAACTCTCACATAATATATGGGGTTTGTTAGCTTTTATTAGCTCACAGACTAATTCAGAAAGTGTGACTAACTTATATATCATTGCTCTCCCAATCTGTATTCCTGATAGTATCTCAAAGGAAAAAAAAGTGATGGAAATGTATTTTGGAATATTTATTTGGATGTCATTGTTTTGGAAAATGAACGTACCAGTTTCCCTATTCCTCTTACAATAGCTCTACAGCATATTTTTTAGCAAAAGGTTCCCCTCTCAAACTGTAACAATAATTATGTTTTCCATTTTCTCACAATTTCAGAAAGCCCTTGTTTATCCCTGAGCTGCCCATATAGTAAGAACTACAGAAACTACCTAGAAAACAACCCAAAAGGTGGACAAAAGGTGGGTCGAGTGTACACGGCCACTCACAACACATCATGCGTATTTTACCCCCCCCCCCCCCGGTGCCTGTTGGATCCTGGGATGTAAGGAAAAGAAAAGTTTTCCACCCCCCTCTGAAGGCTTGAAGCTGACGGCTGCGCAGGGAGGGCAGAGCCGCCTGTGCCCCCCGCTCCCAGGGAGGGCAGAGCCGCCTGCCCCCGCCTGCCCCCCGCTCCCGCTCCCAGGCGCGGAGCGGCAGTTTCCATGCTCTCTGCTGGCGGGTGCGGTGCAGAGCAGGCGGGGGCCCCGCGATATTCCCTCCGCCCTGTGGGGGATTTGAGCTGTTCGTTCTGGAGCATTGCTAATCCTCAGGGACTGTGGTTATTGCTGATCTGCAGAGCGTGAGCGCAGGGGCAATATCCTTGTACGTTCCCTCTCTGGCACAATTGTGTGGGTTGTGACCCAGCCCAAAGTGATTTTACTTCTCTCCATTCCCCCGTTCTTGATCAGAAATAATATTTTTTGTTAGACAGAATCCACCGCCATCACGGCCACAATAACTTCATTTGTTGTTCGGAGGACGGGAGCGGGGAGGAAAGGGTGAGAAAGAGAGAGAGGAGACCTGCATGCTTGATGTTGAAGAAAAGCCTGTTTGTGCTTAATACATTGGAGAAATTGTTCAATAACAGTTCATCCATGTGGAAAACATAACCCCTACATGGCTGCCAAATTCAGTAAGGCCTAGTATGATCAGTTATGTAAGTGCCAATCCTAAAACCTGAAGATGCCTGGGGGCAGTTTCAACCTCCACATCCCATTTTTTTCTAAGGGTGTAGAACATTTGAAAGAGATGTTACTTGCTTGTTCAGGTCAGCTCCTTACCTTTTTTCCTGCTTGTTCCAAACTTAAAAGAAAACCAAAAGATAAATTCTTGGGGGGGGAAAAAAAAAAAAGGTGAGGACATCTGTGCATCTGGCAAGTTCCACAAAATCAACACCTAATTCAGGGAGCTGGGATATGGACACCACGTAGCGTAAAGGGACCTGACAGTACCGGAACAGTTACAGGAAAATCATGTTTTCATTCATTTTATGGCACCTTTAGTTAAACACAGTAACCCACGTGTTTTCGTACTGTACTAGGATTGGCTGATGGCCATTTCTTGACAACATACCCACATGTTCTCAGGAAGGCCTGTGACTGGCTGCCTGTGTCCTTTGGGCCAGGAGGAGCTCAGATATGAAAATGTATATATTTATATCCAATACATATGTATATAGAAATATATATGTATAAAGGAGTGTAAAAATATGTGTGTATATATATTTTTATATACACAGATACAGTATTTATATATAAAAATTATATATATGTGCACATTTATAAAAATGTAGAAATTAAATATATATAATCCATGAAAGCATAGTTATAAAATGGATAAAGCATTATTTAATAAGAGCTAATTGGATGACTAATTAAAGTTTAAATGTGAATAGAAAGCAACTAAACAGTAGTTGGGGCCGGGTTGGGGTCCCCCACTTCACCAGGCTGCAGAACAAGCCCGACACATTGAGGAAGGATGACTTCAGGAGGGCTGAGGGGTGCCAAAAGGGTGGGGGAACATCGGCAAGGGCTATAGGAGGCCAGAGCAAAATGCCAACTTCAGAAGAACATGCACGTGGGGGCAATAAAGAGAAGACCCAAAGTGGGTCCCAAAAAAGACCAGGTGAACCAAAAGAACTGGCCAATGGGCCCATGAACCGCAAACTGAATTTCAAAGTCAAACTGGATTTCAAAGTCCATTCACACAGAGAGGATGGGTAGTGGCGGGAAGCTCCCTTTCCCTGTGTTTGTGGGGGATCTTACAGCTACCTGTAACACCATTACGGGGTGCAGGTTGGTGCTATATGTCTCCATATCCTTAGGTTGATGCTGAAGATAGGTGGAGGATTGAGCATGCCATCAAGACTGTCCTATTAGAACATTCTGATAACTGCAAAAGCAGCAAGACCCAGGCTTTGGGGCACAGACTGCAGCCTCATGCTCTCAGAGAACATTAGCAGGATGCTGCTGATAAAAGGGCAGGCGATGGTGCTATGACAGAGGCTGAAGAAGTCAGGAGGATTGTCATACAAGTGCTAGCTGTGCTGATAAAGCTGTGGCTATTCACAGGACATCAAAGCAAAACACAGTGTTACAAACAAGGCCATTAATGAGTACAGCTAAGCCAGATTTTTGGGAGTGCAACAATAAACAGAAAGGTTTTAGCACTCACAAACCGTGATTATTTATTTTCAAGCACAGAGAAGTAGCAAGCAGTTTTGTGGTGATAAAAAGGCTGGTGGGGCTGTTAGTTCTGGGGCCTTGGCTTACAGTCCAGCAAAACAGAAAAAAAATGTTAGAATGAAGACTGCTAATTAGGAAAGTCAAATGGATTTTGCATCCCTGCAAGTGTCTTATTGGCAAGGGGGAACCACCAGAGCCCTTAGGTGCAAACTGCTTTTCTGAACATGTGGGCCAGTGAACAAGTCTCTCACTAGGGTAGAAGACGACCCCCTGGAAGGGACTTACCAGTTATTGCAGCAGAGGTGGAGGAGGCAGAATTCCGCCCTGTGGCTCCCATGGAGCATGTTAGGCAGAGGGACTGGCCAATGCAGAGGTTCGGAGCTAGGTGATATGTAGAAGAATACAGAATTGTTACTTTAGATCCAGTATTTCTACTTGAAGCTTATGAAATGTTTGTTCAGGGTGTAGACCAAATTTTTCATCATTTATGCCAGCTGTTTGAACCTGCAGATTATGCTTAGTTCCATCTTGAAGCTGTCAGCATACATGACTCTTTATATTCTCCCACTATTAATTTAAATAATGTGAATGCAACAGAATTTTTAGATTGGGTCAGTACTCTCCTGCAAAGTAAGAGAGAGCTGGTTTTTGATCAAACTTTCATTCTGGCTGTCATTATTGCGCAGGGTTTGCAGAACCCTGCAGCCTATCCCCTAATTCAAAATTACAGACAAAAAGCGAACTATTTAATTGTTCTGAGTAAAAGTGACAATCATCTCTGTTTTGCTGCGAATCTTGCAGCACTCACAGCCAAGAGGGGCCTGACAGATGCAGAACTGTTAAGCAGAGCAAAAGAGCTACATGACAAACTGTGGTGGTCTGTGCATGGAAAGGGTCATGTCGAGCATGCTAATCTGCTACATGCTAATATACGTATCATCCTCCTATCTGAGGGGTTAAAAGGTTGGGGGATTTTTAAGCCAAACGACAGTCGTAAATACCCAAAGACCTGTTTCTTCTTTTACATGATGAGTATTATTATGGTGTTAAGGAGGTCAGGAAGATATTTAGGGTGAGAAACTTTTGTGAGCTTTGTCATATATTGTATAACCATGGCCATAGCTGTTATTATTATTGCTGGCTCTGCTTGTCTCGTGACCATGCATTTGTCTTGGGGAAAAGTATAAGGTGCCCCAACTGCAGCCTAGTGTGCAGTTCTGGGGAATGCTTACAGAGAGGCACAAAGCTCTCGCTATTAAAAAAAATAATTTATTGTTCGGCTATGATTTTTTGTGAAAAGTGTAATGTCTATGTAGAAAACCAGCATGAATGTAAAAGCTCGAAGTGCCTAATGTGCGATACACGTTTCATGCCCATGATCAAAAATCCAGGAGAAGGTCAAGCCTGTGTTATCTATGACAGGGAATACATGCAGGAGACTGCAACACATATCCCAAACTACATTTTTGCCATGGAGTTATCACCGGATGCCCCTTGGGATGAAGAAGAAGGGGCAGAAAGGAAAACTGAAGGAGAATGGGAATTTAAAGGGGAAACATCTTGTGGACTTTATTCAGTTGTTTATGGACACAAACTTTTGGGGCTACACTTCCCTAGCACATAATGCCAAAGGCTATGATGGCTACTTCATTGTTAGTCAGCTTCTAAGTGAAAAAATGCATGTGCAATTAATCACCCAAGGTGGTAAACTTGTATGCATAGAAGTACCCAGCCTGAGTATACATTTCATAGAGTCTTCAAATTTTTTACCCATGAAACTAAGCAGCCTTCCCCAAGCTTTGAGTATCAAGATCTGCAAAAGTGATTTCCCCTATTTTTTCTAGCACTGCTGAAAATCAAAGTTATGTGGGCCCTCCTCCACCCCTGGAATATTATGGGGTGGACAGTGTGATGCTTGAAGAAAAAAATCAGTTCTTGGCATGGCACAAAAATAATCAGATTTTTGACTTGCAAAATGAACATCTATTGCCAACAAGATGTAAAAATGTTGAGGGAGGCCTGCAGATCATACAAGAATGAGATTATAGCAATGACCCATCACACCTTCTCACAAAAAGGACAGTGAAAAGGTGAAGCTTTATTGCTGTAGAGATCCCTTGCAGTACATTACACTGGTGTCTACTTGCATGTCCATGTACCAGTTTATGTTCCTTAAACCTAGCACAGTTACACTCCTCCCTCCAGACAGCTATCACCAGAGGAAAAACAGATATTCAACCCTTTCTATTCAATGGCTTATGTATGTGGCCAAAAATGAAAACGGTCAGATCTGTCATGTGTTACAAGATGGTGAATATCAAGTAGGATCATACTCCTTAGATGGCCATGCAGTCATTGATAGGATGCCAACGGCTTTTTAATTTAATGGGTGCTTTTTCCATGGCTGTATCGAATGCTAGCATGAAAATGACTGGAACCTTCTGGCAGGGGCCAGCTTTGGATATGTGTATTACACAACACAACAGAAGATGGACCACTGGAAGACAGCAGTTTTTAACATCAGATCTAAACAGGTGCATGAGTGGGTCACTATGACAAAATCAGACATGGAGCTTGCAGACAAACTGCTCACACTGCTGGTCCTGAGACGTGCTTTTTATTGGCAGGACAAATGCCATTTGTGAGTATTACAAACCAGCCACTGATAGAAAAACACATTAGTATGATTTTGCTAGCCTCTATCCCTTCATCAACAAAAAAAAACCATTACACTCTTGGACACCCTGGAGTTATTTTTGAGAGTTTTGACACCCTGACTTTGGGATGTTCAAAGTAAAGGTCTACCCATCTCATGGGCTCTTTCTGCCTGTGCTTCCCATGAGGGTAAATGACAAGCTACTGTTTCCCTTGTGCCGTGCTTGTGCAGAAAACTCCCAGGCCCTCTCTATCCACAGCAACAAAGAAGGAGTCCTTGTGGGTACCTGGTATTCCCTGGAACTGAACAAGGCTCTGGAGAAGGGCCACAGGGTCTGTGAAATTTATGAGGTTTGACATTTTGAACAGGGGTTATGAGTCTTTTGCCAGATAATATAAAACTCCACCTCCGCCAGTAGCAGGAAGCTTCAAGCTACCCAGCCTGATGCACAGATGATGACAAAAAAGCTAATATGTTGAAGAGTACAGACAGAAAGAACATGTCATTTTGTGGCCTGAACATATTAAGAAAAACCCTACCAAATGCCAAATTGCAAAACCGTTTTTAAATTCCCCATGGGGAGAATTGAGACAGAGATCCGACCTACCCAACACCACCATTGTAAGAGAACCAGATGAGTTTTAGGGTTACCTCTTTTCTCTGGCTCATGATGTGTCCTCCTGTGATTGTATCAGTAAGGTTGTGGCTGCTGTCTCATGGAAGCATGCCAAAGGATGAGTGACCCTGGAGTGTGACAGCAACATTTTCACAGTGTGCTTCACCATGGCATACCCGAGCCTCAAGCTTTACAATCTCTTTCATGCCCTGCAAGACCGTTGCCTTTATCATGACACAGACTCTGTGACATTTGTGAGTCATCCCAGGGACTGGATGCCACTGCTCAGGGACTATTTAGGTGACTTGACAGGCCATTTGCCGCCTGATTGTGTCCTCAGGCCCCAAATCCTATGGCTACTTGCAGTCTGGAGGCAAGTGTGGTTTAAAGGTTAAAGGTATCACTCTAAATGCAACAAACAGAGAAAATACCAATTTTGAGGCACTGAGGGGTCTTGTTTTGGACTGTATCGTAAATCCAGCCAGTGATGACCTTAAGACAAGCATGATAGAGCAGTGCTGTATCATCAGGAATGAGGACAAGTGGGCAATAGAAACCAGGACTCGTCAGAAGATGCAGAAGGTAGCCTATGACAAAGAGCACTGACCAGAATTTTAAAAGCCTTCCCTACAGTTTTTGATCACGGGCATGTGCTGGAAGCACCCCTCTTCTGCTATTCAGGCATGGCCTAGCAACTGTGGGAAAGTTTATTTTATAAAAAGAAGTCTTTTGCAGAACGCCAACCACTACCTCTCTGTTATGCCTGAGAATAATGTGTGGTCTGACTGTTGTTGGCAGGAACTGCTCTGTAAATATTCTTTTATCAAATTTGTGGAGGACTCATCTGAAAGTCTTAGTGATAACCATTTCTTTTCCCCTAATAAAGTAATTACAGTTGTGATCAGTGATTTGATGAACTCTGTGAGAGCAATGAAACTGAGAAAGCTTTTACTAAGTATGTACATCACAGGAATTACAGTGTCCAGAAAGTTTTTTGCCAGGGTAGAAAGAGCTGCACAGTCACTCCCAACGCAAAATATATGGTGTTATTTGAGAATCCCAGAGACAACCTCTAGGTTGCATCCCTAGCCAGGCAGATATATCCTGCAAGGTCCTGTTCTTTTTAGAAGCATTTGAAGAAGTTACAGAGGTAGCACATGGATATCTGGTTGCCGACTGAAATGCTTCTACCCCAGAGGCTTTTACTCTAAGAACTGGTCTTTTCCAGCCAGAGCAGCTGGCTCTTTAAACATTGAAAATAAAGAAGACTGGTGTTCAACAGTAAATAGAGAGGACCTGGACCGGCATCTTGCGTTGCTATCAGTGCAGACTTAGGAACACGATGTCCCAGTGTCTGTCCCTCCTGGAGCTGTTGGTCAGTCCTCCCCCTGGCAGAGGAAAGCAATATTCTGCACTGCTTTTGATGACCTGATAAAGGCCATTTCTGAAATTGCCCAGAATACTTTGAAGGGGAGCATTGCATTAACACACCAGGAGATACACATGCTGGAAAAGGTTTGCAGATTCACTAAAAACCTGAGTAGTAAAAACGTGTCCTTCAAACTCCTGTTCCCTGCAAGGCTACCATAGGCATGTCTCTATCCAAGTCTACGCATCACGACAGTGCCTGCTGAAAAGAGAGCACCGGATAAGGCATTTCCACCTTCATCCAAATTGGAGTAAAGCCTACAGTCTATCAACCCTCAAGCTGAAATCAGAAAGGAAGGTTTAGTTTGATAGGCTGGGTGGATTCTGGATAGGTTGAATGGACGCAAAGTGCTTTGTAGCAAAGCATCCTTTCAATACATTGCCATTTTGGCATCATTGCATCATTTTGGCATAATAAGGTAGATAGAAAGCACTATGGACTTACAATTTGTCTTTCTTCCCCACACTCCCTAGAAGCAAAAGTTTTTTCTTAAACCTGCTGAAGAACCAGCAAAACACTTTTTCCTATAATAAATAAATACTAGTCATATCAAAATGGCATAGGCATACAATTAGGCAGGATAAGGATCAGACCAGATCAACTGGGATGCTATCTCTGCAGGGCACTTCCACCTATTTCTACTGGTGTTGGTGGCAAGATTTCTCTTAATTTCTTAAATGCAGTGATCCCGCCCAGACTAAAGGGAAACAGACAGAAGAGTCAAGCCCATTCAGATCCCAAACCTGGAGTTAAAGATATTCTAATACGCTTGTAAAAATTGTGTGCTGCCTCTGCCTGCATAATGCACCGAATCACACTTAGCTCTTTCCCTTTGGGGTTTCAAGCAATGTTCTGCCTGGGCCGACTCAACCAAATTCCTATGGGCGTTGTGGATAGATGGGGGTCATAGACCAGCAGGTTTATGCTGGCTTAATTTTTATTTCTGACTAAATCTCATCACATTTTGTTCACCTGATGACAGCACCTTTCATTCCTGGCTGAAAAGTTCTCCACTGCAATTGCTAGTAAGTCTTGATAATTCCCTCAAGCCTTGCAAAGGAGCTAGCAAGAAGAACAAATGAATTGTGAATTGCTGCTAGGCATGTGAAATGTGGAGGTCTGAAAGTGCGAGGTTAGATGATCTCCCAGGGTACATCTTAAGCCCACATATGAGCCTATTATTTATTGGAATGAAGCTGGTGGAAGCAGAGGGAAGAAAGAGAGAGGGAAGAGAGATTTAGCTGTTTAAGTAGTAAGTAGTAAGGGAGAAGGACCACAAAAAAACCCAAAGGGAGTTTGCATGCAGTTAGAATGCTCGTTCCTTGTTTTTATGCCCTTAGCTGTGTCAAGCATATTCATTAAAAAAGTAAAGATTTAGTTCAATGCAATTCTCTTTGGCAGTACCCGATTTGAAAAAAATCACACAGCCTCATGAGACGCAGGTAGGACAAAGACTGCTATGAGGGTCAACAAACACCACACATTGGGGGTTAAAGAAAGCATGCCACAGTTTGCTTTTTCTCATTCAGACTTGCATCATAGTGGGAGAAAAAAAAAACACAACACAAACCCCCCCCCCTCCTGGAAAACCAAGTACTCACACAGTCCTCTGCTTCATGGGGATTAATGATCCCTGTTCTAAACTGTGCTACATTCAGAGTAGCAGGGAAGACTATATCCTTTGTTGGCATGAAAGGGTGGGTCTCCTTTGACTTCAGCAGAGTCTGGCTTATTTATGATAGAGAGAATTTGGCCCTGAAATTATTAGTTGCATTATAAGTACCTTCCTCTGCCAGAGCAGGATTATTCCCTCATTCAATGCATTTTGCAGTCTAACGTTAAACATGAAATGTTAAGCATTCCATATGACAGGGTTTTCCCTATGCCTCTTGGGATGCTAACTCATTAAGAACTTTTTCTGATTGCTCAGCCTATGCTGATTTCTCTTTATTACCATCTGACTCCAGTACTCCCAGCTCTACTCCATGGTACCACCCAAAGCAATTCTCCGTCCTTTCTTTGTGCGTAACTATCATGTTTCAAGAAAAGGAAGGATCTTTTCATAGCACTTTCATAGCACTTTTAGGCATATCTGATTGTTCTGCAAAATGTTCAACATTTATTATGACAAGAGTTAAAAGTTAATTTAAGAAATAAGCAAAATGTCACCTTTGATCTTGCTTATGTGCTAAAAGGAGTACAAAAATTCTTATTGAGCAGGTTGCCAGGAAAAAGTACGTGAAGAAGTACAACATGCTTCTGCCCCTACATGTAGGTGAATGGAGATTGCCAGATGCACTAGAGGCACTCTTTAAAGAGGAACCATAAAGAAAGCAAAGGAGGAGCCTCCTACTTCTCCTCTGGTGCTGGAAGTACACTCTGTACACTCCCTGACACTGTTGCTAAATGCCAGAGACTGAGCCCTGCTTGTTGAGATGTATTAGATGAGCAGAGCTCTAAAAAAAGGCCAGCAATTCCTTGGCCCACTGTAAGGCCACTTGCTTTGGATTCCCCAAGATTGTAAAGGTAGCTCTGCTTCATGATCTAATTTTGCTTTTTTTATACATTTTAAACAGTAACTTACCATCCAAGTATTCCCTCAGAGATCAATAAGGCTACTTACGAAATAAAATAGTATTCCATTGCCAGTAAAGATGGCACACAAAATAGCTCCTGAGCCTTCCTTTTAAAATTCTTGCTATTAGACAGCTCAGTAGGAGCTTAGCCAGTATACATACTTTCAGACTATTCTGAGTTGCAGAAGCTGGAAGTCCTGCTTAGCTCCTGATACAGTAATTTTGTCATTCGTTTTCAAACAGAAATACACATCTTGTGCTGTCTTTGTAAGTAAATATTTACACCTTTGCAGGGTGCTGCAAGTAGTTCCTCCTAATACACTGTGAAGTAGGTTAAACTGAGCAGAGATTGATGCCTAATATAAAACTGGTCTCTATAAAGTAAGAAGTCAGAGCATTGTGATTTTGGCTGCAGAGCCTCACCGGACTCGAGTAGCTAAACTGCTGGAGCCCAAGTGTAATTCTGATGCCAAACATTTGTCTGCACACTGTTCCTGCGCAGCTCAGGCTCAGCTTTGTCAACATCCCTGTGACTTAGAAGGCACTGCTCCTCCTTGCCTCACATGTGGAAACTGTCCCCTGTTAATGAAGTCATACTGACTGAACGTAGCATGCTCCAAGTGAACACTGATCGTAGGGCACGGGAGACACACAAAGAATGGCCCTGCCCTCCCCGCCCCAACACGCACCATTTTATAGCCCTTCGCTTTCTAGCATGGAGAGAATGCAGAAGGGTCACATCTTCCAGCTCTGTTGAGAGGTGCTCCCAGCTTTGCCTTCAGATGGTCACCACCTGCAGTACACTTCTGCAGAACAGAAGTATGTTCATGAGGCAGGGAGTTCATTTTCTCTTTTTGTCTAGATGCCACAGAACAAATTATTTTCAAATACAGCCCCTCCTAGATGAAGGTTTGCATGCTGCACAGCCTACAATACAGAGTTAGTAGAATATTCACTCCTTTTAGGGAAAGGTACTTACCATCACAGTGTACTTGTTTTCTAAATTAGGTAAGTTGACCTAGAAAGCAAAACCAAGTTTCTTGAAGTGTAGTCTGCTATGGTTAAGGTACTTACTTCAGTGATATCATTAGCTTAAATCATAAAGAATTACCTTTCCAGGTTCATTTCCATGAACAATTCAGAGAAGGTATGGTCATTCAAGAACAATGGCACTTTTCAACTCATTTGAATGACTATCACATGTAAAGGTAGCAACAAATCAGTAACAAATGGGGAGTGGAGCTGACATGTTGGAGTTAAGCAATTCCAAAAGGAGGAACAAAAACTTCATAACAATAAATGAAAATGCTAGATCTGCCAGTGTATTACAAACTGTGTGGTCTTCATTATCTGTACAGTTCTGCTTTTGCAAACAACTTATCTTGGATTTTTTAAATGCAAATTATGTCTTTTTAAGTGAGTATGAACATGACATAATTGTGTTAGTGAGATAAACCTTTTAATTGAAAACTCACATTTGAAAAGTATTTTTGCTCCATTTTTTAAATTTGCAATGGTTAGCTTAACTGGTCTTACAAGGTAGTATCACTGTCTTGAAGTTTTCCAGCCCCTGAATTGATACATTGGATCACTCCAAAACCGATTTCAAGATAGTGGCCAGTAGTAGAATCCCACAATGAATTAATGCAGAATAGTCTCTATACAGTATCATTATCCTCTGTTTCTATTGCATTAAAAAAAACAGGATTAAAGGGATTTCAGTGTTCCAAATACAGTCAGCATAAAGCTTACTGTCTCAAAAGATACATGTCAGATATAAGAAGAAAATAAAAATGTAAGAATATAAAAAAGGCAAGACAAAACCCAAACAAGATAGAATGGCCCAAGCAAGCAACACTCCCCACCAAACATCTGCACACTGCAAACTCTGAGGAAGTTACTGTGTCAGAATCGATTTCGCAGCTGTTTTGTAATGAGCTGAACCAAAACCTTGGATCTGATCATATCTGAGTTTTAAAGATGTTTGGATTTGAACTTAGTTTGTAGCTCCGGCCCAGTTACTATACATGCATTTTAGATATTTCTGAGCCACTAAAATGATTGCACTTTGTAAAAACCAAAACATTTTGAAATATATGCTGAGAGATGCTTTACCATATTAAGAAACTGGATTAATTAATTTTAAATTTTCTTATTTAGAACTTATTCACATATTCACTTAGGTAAAATTTTAACTGTGCACACTCTACTAGTCCCACAGAATGTATGTACATTATGTGTCCATAAGTTACACCTTTTACATTACAAAGAAGTGCTGGACATTTAAGAGGCGACTAAATGCTCTTTATTGGTTTTGTTTGCATACAGTATTACTTTGCCTGGCAAGCACAAAGCACTGTCTATTGAACTGCTCACTTCTTTACAGCATGGTTTCTCAAATATCAGTTGGAATTCTTAACATTTTTCATAGGTCATTTAGAAATCTTGAAGATCTTTGGTATTCACCAGAACATTTTCTCTTGCAAGATAAGACGCTTTTTTTGTTCGAATAGAAATACGAGTAAATAACACTTCCTTATTTCCTTGTTTGCCATCACACAGATTAATTCATTTTGTACCACAGAGAGATGAATTATCTTCTTCAAATGCTATTGCTTTTAAAGATAGCTATTTTAATTATTTCACATATATCATGTGAGAGAGAAATATTTACACAAAAAGCACCTGACAGCAGTTTTTCAGAGAATAACTATTCCGAGCTAGAAATATATGAAGTCTGAGCCCCACTACGTTAAATGTGGTACCTATAGATGCACACAGTTAAAAGAGTTGACCTAAATACCTGGCCAAGAAAATGACTGTTTGAAAAGGTTAAGCTTTTGCCACAAAACAGGGCTCAGCATCTGCCGATACTAGTAGTTGCTGTTTCTCTCCCTGTTTCCTTCCCTGCCCCCACCCCTGGAGAATTCTGCCTGACTTATCCATTCCCTGCTACAGTCTTTCTGTAAAGAAAAAAAGTCTGTCAAAACCCAGGGATCTGCCAAGTGCTTCTGCTATCTGGAAGATGCTTGGTACTCCCCTGGGCTGCAGGGGCCCTGTCCTCTTTCCTTAGGTACTGCTCACATTGTACAAGCACCTCACCTCAGCCAGAAGTTGGGTTTCAGAAGTAGTATGCCTGAAAGCCTAGCAGAAATAGAAGTGAAACTGCGCCTTTATCTGTGGCTCTGAAGAGGACTGAATTATACGTTCACTGAGGAGATCGATTGCAAAGACTAGTCAGCTGCAGTTAAAATCCCAGGGCACCTGTGTTTTTACAGAGTTCTTCACCCAGAAGGCTAAAACAGCAGCAGGATAACAAAACTGTGTTTCAAACACAGAAAAAAGTTTTTCTCTCAGTGGAGAATTTGAGGAAGTAGAATTTCCTTTTCTTTCAGGATATATTTTTGTCTTTTGTGACTTCTCAGAGACATGTATCAAACTGCACTTCTAACACCATGAAGATTACAGTCACAACTGCCATTCAAAAATGGAAGGTTCTTAAAAATAATTATATTCAAGTTGTCATAAATGCCCTTTTTAGCTGTCCCCATTTTTTTCTCAGAGTCTAGAAAGCATTTGGAAATTTTGTAAATATTTTTATCTATCAGAGCATAGAAACATACTTAAAAGGTTTCTTATGTATCCAGTTATGTGTACATGTCACAGCTTTTTAAATAAAACTGGAGATATTGCAAGAAATACTTATAATGAACTTTGCTTTTTGACTGCACTGGTCAAGAGAGCTACAAGTGCCATGTAATGAGCCATGAATATAATTTAGTTCTTGTTTTCACTCCTCTGTGTCTACTATCAGAATAATTACACAGAGATCAAGTATTGACCAGCAATTCAAAACAGGATCCTAAACACACTACTGCCTTCTCCACCTTTATATACCCTTCCTCACCCACTTGTGAGTTATATTTAAAAACAGCACTAAGGAGTTCTGTATGAACACAGACTTCTTCTTATGTAGACTGAAGTTTTGGTGTGACCCAAGGTGAGTAAATGAAATCGCAGTCCTGGGACTTAAGAAAGAGCAATGAACCAGCTATTTAGCTTCCAAGGATTTTCAGTCAGTCAGTACAAAGAGACTGGATGATATCCACACTGAAATGGAAATGGGACATCACCTGCACTTACTGCTCTGAAGCTTTAGTTAGATAAGTGAAATCCAGATCATCAGTAATCATGATCATAGTAAGAGGACAGCAGGCATCTACACTGGCAGGGATCACCTCTCATTTGCCCACTGAGGCAGTAGGTAAAACAGATAGTTACCGTGCTATAACTAGCGGTTAAATTGCCCTACAATTCTACCTAGCTTTACTTCATGGGAGACACAGGAAGGAGAAGGATGGTGAGAACCTGGATGTCTCTCATTTCTGCAGCCATTTAATTTACAAGAGGAATAAATGCTATTGAAATGAATTGCAGGAAACCTTTAAGAAAGCAGCAGGAATAAAGTCTTCAATTCATGTCAAATGTAAGACTCAAATCTCACAGGCCTGGCAATAAGATGCAGTGCTTTCTATAGCTAAACAAAAGTGCTGTTCTGAAGCTATTATAACAATCAAAATTAATCAACAGTCTTACTGGAAATTTAAGATGAGTACCTGAGGATTTAATGATACTCTTAGGTATAACCCTAGAGTCTGTGGTTGCAGCAATTCAGTAAGACAATAATAAGTCTGTTTTAGAAAAATAAGGTTGGAGAGGATCAGAGGGATAGCCAAGTCCAGTTCCTGCAATGAAAAAAGCACTGTAAAAAAGGCTCAGCTTAGATAACTGTCTATAGGATTTTTATTCTGTGTGTCATCATAGAACCCACAGCACTTCTCAATAGCCTACAGAAAAGTTCAAGCCAAATGAAGAAAATCCACAACTATAAAGAAACATAGGAAGTGAGCAGAAAGGACGGAAGGTCTCACAAATCTCATAGCTTCCTGATCTAGCAGGGACCCCCTTTGATGGAAACAGGAAACCGTGCCTTACATTACTGAAGAGAAAGAAAAAAATTTCTAATTTTTCTTCCAATTTGATCTAAAGGAAAATTACTTCTTTATCCCAAACCCAGTAGCTGGTTAAATCCTGAGCATATTAATTGGTTACATCAGTCAGACACCAGATAAAAATTACTATCAGTAATCACACTTTATCTATATTTACTTTATTTTCAGTCCAGTGCTTCAGAGAAAGATGACAATGCCCAGCAGGCAATCTTTTAAGTGCTCACTGAGGGGGACAAGGGAGGGAGGAAGAGTGGGAGGGAGGAGAAGAGTCTTCTTTCCTTGGCAAGGAAATAAGCCTCCATAGCAACTAGCAGAGACTCAAAGCGCATATTAATACAGCAAAGCCAGACTGCAAACAAACAGTAATCCAGGCTCTTCTAAAACTCCTTTTGGAATATGATGTACTCACATATCCAAAACTTCATTCCTGATCTCCGAGGAATGATCTTATTTTAAACATAAAACCCTGCTCCTAAGTTTTTCAAGCTTCATATTAAAACAATTTGAATTTATTGACTATTTATCTTATTTCAAAGAATATTACAGGACTTCTCCTTTGATGGTTGGAAATACTATTGTAACAGTATTTGGTTTAGTATTTTGGTGTTCAGTTATGATTAATTTCTCCATAACTAATGTACAACCATTTGGATATGCACTCTTGTTATCCTTTAACTTAAAAAGCGTTTCATGTTCCTTAGATACTCTATTTTGCAAATCTTCGTAGTAGCCCTTCTATGCACCTGTTCCAATTTCAGTTAATCTTTCTTCAACATACCTGATGACAACTGTATGATATAAAATACTCCTGGTGCTTTCCTGACTTTATAAACATATCTATTGATAGAATTGTGAGGGGTTTTGCAGCTATGATACATTGGCCTCTCAAAAGCAAGTTCCTATTGACCAGAACACTGTCAATTCTTCTTCCACTGTCTCCAGTTATTGGGTTTCCCACTTACATTATATCATTATTTCTAGCATCTGATTCCATGGTTATACACTTGCACTAATAAATCTTATTCTATGCCACTCTCATCGCTGTCAACAGAAGCAATTAACATCTTCTAGTCTATGCTGGGGCACAAATACCACAAGCACTGTGGTTGTTAGACATTTGCCCTACCAAACATAAAAGAATGAGAAAAAGTAATCAAAATGCAATTCCAGAGGGAAACCCAAGGTCAGCTCTCATTCAGGTATTTCAGTCAGCTTGATCATAGAGCTCGACTGAGTAGGGCTTGGAGATGGGGCTCTAGTCTCTGCCCTTCCACCAGACTGCTGACAGTTTTGGTACGTCAAACCCCAGAATGAATGTCCAGTTCCCCATCTGAACCTCTGCTCTCTCTCTGGGAAGCCATTGACGTTTGACTAATGGAAAAGCAACTGTATAAACAACATGTAAAAGTCACTTAGATTTTCATGTGCACCCAGCAGCACCCGACCAGCATGCTAGATGTGATGATATACAAGTGTTGCGTTGTTCAAAGCTGGTACGAAACATTTATTATATTATTTAATATTTCTTATTTAGTTATTTAACACACTTGTGCAGCGCTACCCGAATTGTACATGAAAATCTAAAAGGTAGCTTTACGCAACCTGTGTGCATTCCAGAGCTAGGTGCCCCCTGCTGAGTTAATGAAGACAATTTTAGGCTTTGTCTGAGGTTGTTTATCACTTCAAGGGACAGCTTCAGCAATTGGCCATAGTCAAGAGTATAAAAACCTATGCCATATGCCCATGCTAGCTGCTGTGAAGAGGAGTGTTAGATATAGAGGGGTCTTGCAGAAATCAGTAAACATTTGTACTGACCTAGGAGGAACACAAGGAAGTTTATGATAAATTCTCATGTATACTAATTAAAATATCTTCTTTACCACACCAACTCAGCAGAGTGGAAACCTGAGTGACCTAAAGATTGGGTATAGAACTTTGCAGTGATTTAAAATAGTGACCTTAGTTCATACACTGTAAGCTGAAAACTAAGAAAGATATTAAAACACAGTTCTTAGTAGAAAACTGCCTTTGAAATAAACCATGGAATCACAGACTGGTTGAGGTTGGAAAGGAGCTCTAGGAGGTCATCTGGTCCAACACCCTGGTCAAGCATGGTCACCTAGAGCTGGTTGTCCAGGACTATGTCCAGGCTTTTGAATATGTCCAGGGATGGAGACTCCACAACATCCCTGGGCAACCTGTGTCAGTGCTCAGTCACCCTCACAGTGAAAAAGTGTTTCCTGATGTTCAGACAGAGCCTCCTGTGTTTCAGTTTGTGCCCATTGCCTCTGGTCCAGTCACTGGGCACCACTGAAAAGAGCCTGGCTCTGTCCTCTTTGCATCCTCACTTCAAGTATTTACAAACATTAATAAGATCCCCCCCCGTGCCTTCTCTTCTCCAGGCTGAACAGTCCCAGCTCTCTCAGCCTTTCCTCGTATGAGAGATGCTCCAGTCCCTTCACCATCTTACTGGAAAGAGCCCATCGCTGGACTCTTTCCAGTAGCTCCGCATCTCTCTTGTACTGGGGAGCCCAGAACTGGACACAGTACTCCAGGTGTGGCAGGAGTCCTGTTAAACAAGACTGGACCCACTACTCACCATCGCACCCCAGGAAGGCGTAGGATGTGCTCAGCTGTGTTTTGTGGTGCGTCTGTTGGAGCTGGCTGGGACCGGCCATGTCTGGCACAGGGCAGCCACGGCCTCTCCTCACAGAAGCTCCCTCGGCAGTCCCCCTGCTGCCAACACCTGGGCATAGACACCCGATACACCAATACACTGGGTGAGGGTGTCTGGAGCAGTGCAGGTGCCTGGGCAAGGACAGGCAGCAGACTAGGGGGAGGGACTGTGGCCGGTGCAGGAGCTGCGGCAGGGACATCTGCTGAGAGACTTTCCAAGGCCTGTCTTCTGGCCAGGGTGTCCGCATTGGCGGCCCCCCCCCCTCTTTGCTCGCATGGCATGGAGACAGTTCACAGCAGGGCTCTGTCTTTATCCTCCCATAGGTGCTCACTCTCGTCACAACCCAGCAAGGCCCTGCAAGCTGGCTCATCCCAGAAGGAGCCATTGCGGTGTCCTGGGTGCTCGTGTGTCTTGTTGAGGATGGAGGCACACAGCAGCCCGTTGGCACGTGGCTGGGGCCACTTTGGTGGCTGAAACTCCCCATGACAATGTAGGGGCCAAAGCCCCATGCAGCCCCAGCCCCTGTCACCTAGAGCCAGTGCCCCCCCTCCTTGCCCCATGAGACTGGGGGAAGGCAGGGGGCCATGCTCGGTACCCCCTGTGCTGCCATCCTGCCACGCCAGATGCCCGGTGCCCTCAGGGCACCTTGTGGCCCCACACAGGAACCTTCCTGGTCCACCGGGAGACTATAAAGCACACAGTGAACACCCTCCTTTCTCTAAACAGGCCGTGGTGGGTTGACCCCAGCAGACTGATGCCCAGCCAGTCCCCAGGTAATGGTTACTTTGGAAAAACTGAAGGCCCAGGCATGGGCGGAGCATTGTCATTGCAGAGCATGACATTGCATGGCATGGAATACCTCTTTGGTCAATTTGGGTTGGCTGTCCCAGCTGTGTCCCCTCCCAGCCCCTCGCCCAGTCTCAGCCTGCTCACCTGGGGACACGCAGAGACAAACAGGGGAAGGCTTGGCACTCTGCAAGCACTGTTCATCAGCAGCTAAAACACTGGTGTGTTTTCAACACTGTCTAGTCACAAATGCAAAACACAGCACCAAGTGCTGCGGGGTCTGTCTCCAGCCCCCTTCCTGTCCCCCCCGTCTGCCCCCTGAGCGTGTCACAGCCATGACCTCACACCATGTGGGTCCAGGCCTGTGTCAGGTCAGGCACTGTGGGCCATAAGCTGTGGGCCTGGAAGGAGCTCGCAGTGTGCTGGTGGCTGTGTGCCTGTGGCAGGCGTTCTCCTTCCGGATATCTCCAGGAGGAGATCTGCCCGGACAGGCAATACTTCTGTGGCTGAAGGAGGGCACATAAGCTTGCAGAAAAGCTTCATTTCTCACCAGGATGAGGAGGGGAAAGGCTCCTCCAAGAGCACAAGGGGCTGCCCTGCCAAGGAGAGAAGCCAGCAGCAGCCTGGCAAGATCTCAGGAGGCCTGGGGCAATAGACGGCAAGGACCTGCACGCTGCAGTGCTGCAGAAAATGAGGGTTAGTTAAGTGCTGCCTTTCACCCCATGTTTGCATCAAGCCTGCCTGGCTTGGCCGGGCCCAGCAGCCCTGCAGAA
Organism: Ciconia boyciana; assembly: GCF_034638445.1. Classification (NCBI taxonomy): domain Eukaryota; kingdom Metazoa; phylum Chordata; class Aves; order Ciconiiformes; family Ciconiidae; genus Ciconia; species Ciconia boyciana. The sequence continues at coordinate 53,687,655 of NC_132937.1, read as the reverse complement.
CCAACGTCATCCTGCCATGAGGGAGGCCCGGGGCCACCTTGGCTACGTGACCATGATGGAGCTGGCTACCATGCCCATGTCTTTGTGGGATGCTGTAGTAACTATGGGGTAGCCCCTAGGACTCATGTCACCCTCCTTCCCCAGGCAGGCTGTCAGTGCTCTGCCTGTGAGGGGATCCTTCCCCACCCTCCACCCCCCGCTGCCAGCTGCCCCCCTCTACAGGGCATAACCATGGCCCTGCCCCAGGGAGAGAGTGCATAGGACCAGCGCCCGCCTCCCTGCAGGGATCTAGCATGCACTGGACCGGTGACCTCAAGAAGGGTCCACAGGCTTTTCTCTGGTTTCTTTGTCCAGGGTTGGTCTTCAGTGTGGCAATGGCCGTGGTCTCCCTCCAGAGATGCCTCAGCCCAGGCATCTCCACCATGTGAGTGCAACACATCCACTATTGACACAGAGATGAGGGGTCCTGGTGGGTCCAGGCGAGCACGGGGAGGCTGGTGGTGCTCTCCAAGAGGAGACCCTGGCTCCTCCAAAGTTGCTGCTCCTCAGCTTATAAAAGAAAATTCTTCATCCGCAGTGCTCTGCCCTTGAGCACTGCTAACACCAGGACTCCCTCTTTTTCAGAAAAGATATCATCACCTTGAAAAAGAAAAGGCTCTTCACAATTGTCACAGATGGCATGAGAGTGCACTTCACTCATAAGAGAGAAGCAAAAATATACTTTATTGATATAGAACAGGGAGTTAACAAAGTTCAATGCAACAGTGGTTTAACAAGATTTGATGGCAAGGTACACTTGATTATTTACTGCATAGAGGACAGGGTCAGACAGAACTGTCAGGGAGACCCTCCCGTTGAGTCATGAGGTTCAGAAAAGGACTCCCTTGCTTTCTAAACTCCTTCTCAGAGAGGAGTCTAGGTGTGGCTAGATCCAATCCTAGTCACAGACTTGGTCAACGGTTTGTGTCTAAAGGATTACATATGCACAATCAATCCTTTATATCACTTAGATAAGATTTCAAAGTTTAGCATGCTATTAGTCACTTACCGAGGATCTGTTGCAGCAAGGAATCTCTCAACCTCGAGGAGTAACCTTGAGAGACATCCCTACTCAAGGGGAGATCCTGGTGTGCAGCCCGCTGCTGTGCAGGAGAGCTCAAAGGGCTCTTGGGCTGCTCACTATTTATGGAGGTAAGATGATTGACTCATAGTCATATTTGCATACCGACCACAGATTGTAGTTTCTTCAGTGTGGTTAGGTGGGTGTATTGCACAATAGCCCTTGGCTATTGTGTTGTTATCTGTCTCCCGAATCCACTTTGAGCCGGATGGAGCCATCATTACCAGATGCATCCATTATGACCATCACTGGTAGTTATCACCTGAGCAGGGTTATGGGAGATAAAGTTTGGGGGCAGGGGAAGCACACCGTCACACACCACCCCGTGACTATAGTCAATTCATCTTATTCTCACAGAGTGGTGTATGGTCACCTCTTGCCTCTGTGCCATAAATAGTATAATTGATCATTTATGCACTTACAGATCCATGGTAACTAGATAGTGAAGTATTTCTATTTGCTATGTATTAGTTTGTATGTTTTGGGTGGTTGAAGTTGTGTCATTTGCTTTATCATGTACCAAACCTTTATATACAATATGATTATAAGCAATAGACATATTAAAGTTAGAGTTAGTAAAATCACAACTGGGTGAAGCATGAAATTAAAAACTCCCATTGCTGTCATGACCATCCACGAAGAGTTTCCCACCAATGGTGTTCTCCATCCTTCTTCAGTCTTTCCAAGACATGTTGTATCTCTTCTGTATCATGATGAATGGTGATCAGAGTTTTGTATCCGTTGTTTCGGACGCGTTCTAGAAGTTGACACAGGTCATCGTGTTGTTGTAGTTTCTTCACGAATGTAAGATTCATTTCGATGGGGGTAGGCAATAAATCTTGACTCAGTGTATAATTAGATCATAACAGTTCATAAGACATAACAGGAGCTGAATAATTGAAGTCACATCCTATACTGTAACTTTTGTAAAGCTAACAAACACAAATATTTGAGCGATTGCTTATATCTACAGTAATGTTATCTACAAGTATAAAATCACAAAGGGTTCTCATACAAACACATCCTTTTCCAATACATACAAGTACAGTTTCAGGGGTTTCATCGGGATGTATTTCAAAATGACAAACATTTTGTTCAGTGTCAAGACAAATGTTTTGGGCTTTGATGGTGTTACTCTCACAAATAAATCCTTGTTGTTGCCGTACAACTCATGCGTTAATGTCAACAGTTTGTTACGGTTTGCAATAGTAACACAAACACAGCATTTCCATTTGCCATCCTGTGGTGTGCTGTAAGGGAAAAGAGACTCGTTTCAGTGGGGAGAGTTTGAACAGGTTACCCCATTAAGAAGGAAAAATCCATCGTGCACTAATTCTGTGTTTTGCACCACTGCTATTGGTAGCTTCCCAGGCAAGTGGGCCTCAAGGTTTAATTAAAGTCATAGGCTCAGTACCGATGGATGGTGAGTTGACCATCACAGGCTGTCCTGGCTGTAATGTCATCGGATATTCTCTTTTCCTAGTAGGTGGAGTGCTAAGCTCAGTTTTTACAAAGAATGCTTGGCTTATAGGGCTTCCAATAGGCCCATATCAATTATTTAATTGATAGAGTACTTTGGGAAGTCTCATATGCCATTGAGCTTCATGTGGCTTGAGATTCCTTTTCAATAAGCCATTAGCTCTTTCTACCATCCCATTTGATTGAGGGTAGTATGGGGTGTGGAATACCCATTTAATTCCCTCTTGTTTTGCCCAACCTTGCACTTCCTTACACGAAAAGAGTGAACCATTATTGCTTTGGATAACATCAGGAGCAGGTAGATTTGAGAACCAAAATGATAGCCCTTGCACTGTATTTTGCCTATCGGCTTTCCAACACTGAGTTGCCGTATAGCAAGCCGGAGACTATTTCTACTCCTGTGAGGATGTATCAATATCCTGCAGAGGATTTGAATGGTCTGATATAATCAATTTGCCATGTAGACCATAAAGCTTTCCCTTCATTGAAATGTAGAGATGGTGCTTTAGCAGGATGATCTGCTTGTAGTTTCAATCTACACTGGGGACATTCTGTAAGAACAGTTTCACAAGTTTTTCTGTTTATAGGCCAGCCTTTACTCTGTGCAGCAAAGTGGTTCTTTACCTGTGTGGCCTAGGTTTTGATGCAACCATTCTCCCAATCAATACCACTCAGGACTGAAGGTGATTTTCCTAATTTTTGGTCATCTACCTTTTGATTCCACTTTGCAGCTGGTTGATTATCCTTAGCATGAACTTTTACCCATCCCATCTTGAGAGGTGTTTTCCTGGCTATATCTAGTAATAATTGCCAGTCTTTGTTTCTCCAAACTGGGGATCTGTTTACTTCCCAATTCAAGGTTTCCCATTGACAGAGCCACTGTGTGGCACTGGCCCACACAGCATAGGAGTCTACATATATGATTTTTGCTCCATTTTGTGCTGCCAAAACAACTGCTCTTGTTTCTCCTACTTGTGCACTAACTTCACCTTCTTCTACTACTTCTTTGCCAGTGTTAATATCTAATGCAATGGCATTATATTGCCATTTACCATTTACCCTTTTTGCTGAGGCATCCGTGAACCAAATGTTTTCTGTTGGTGTACCCTCGGTGAGGGGTAGTGCATCCAGAATGGGTGAAGGTTTAAAAGGTGGTTGTAATGCTAAAGGGTCTGTGTTTATAGGCACCTGCAATTTGGAAACCTTAGTGTGTCCTTCAGTTAATTTCATATTTTCTGCAACTCCTGTTAGGTAGGCATACCATTTTTGGACAGTGGGTTTTTGTGCAACTCCTTCTGGGGGAGCAGTCCCCTTTAAGATTGCTTCTAGTAAATTAAATGGTCCTCTAGTTTGCACAGGTTGTCCCTGATATATTTTCTCAACTTGTTTAACTGCTCAGACTAAAGAGAAAAGTCCCTTTTCCCATTCAGAGTATTGTTGTTCTGTTTCTTTAAATGCTGTTGAGCTAAACAATAAAGGTCTTTTTGGCCCATTGGGGCCAGTTTGGAACAGGTTACAGTAAGTAGCATGTTTGGCGAAACCCCCTTCAGCTATAATAGAGTTGCAGGGGTGTACTGGTCCTAGTGATTGATATGTCTTCTATTCTTCAGTTAGAGTTTTGACTGCCTCTTTATGTTCTAATTTCCACTCCCAGGGTTTGCCTTTCCGTAAGAGTGAGTATAATGGGCGGGAAATGATAGAAAATCCAGGTGCATGCATCCAATATCCTAAAGTTCCCATTAATTGTTGTAACTCCTTCCTTGATTGGGGCATTTGCAGCTCTTTGGTTTTTCTTAAGGTATCTGGAGGAAGCACTGCACTGCCTGCTATCTGCTAAGTACCTAAAAATTTTACTTCTTTACTTGGTCCCTGACATTCTCCAGGTGGAATATCAATTTCTGCTTTATTTAGTGCTTGCCATACTGCTGCTGCTGCTTCCTCAACCTTTTCAGGGGAAGTTCCTCCATTCAGAATATCATCTATATATTGGTACAGTTTCACTTCTTGGGGGAGTGAGACTGTCCGTAAAAGTTCAGCAAAGGTGGCATGAGCAATTGTGGGTGAATGTTTATACCCCTGTGGGAGTCCATTAAAGGTATATTGTATTCCGTCTCAAGTGAAAGCAAACTACTCTTTATCCTCCTCCTTTAAGTCAACCATAAAGAACATATCTTTTACATCTAGCACTGCCATCCATGGGTGTGCAGCTGCTTGCAAAGTAGCTGTTAAGTTTGCAATGTTTGGCACAGCAGCTGTGAGCAGGGAGAGGATCAACGATCCTCTTCTTGATGAGCCTAGGTGCTCTCGGTGCAAGCGGAGGCACGGAGGCACAGAGTGCAAGCTTCAGCGTGAGGGAGAGGTGCTGGTGGGGCCCCTCCAACCTCCCATGTCTGCAGCTCAGGGAGCTCCCGAGATGCTCACTATACACAGAGTCCACCTGGCCCCAGAGCCAACAGAGGAAATGAGTGCGCAGCCTGTGGAGCCTGGTGTTGGTTCTTACCACAGCAGGGAGGGGAAACGGGGTGTAGCTGTGGGGTGCCAGGCATGCCCGGAAACCAGGGCTGTGTAGAGCCCTGAGGCGTGTGGAGAGGGTCCCCGTTTGGAGCTGCAACCTCTCTCTGCACCCCTTCCCCATATCCTCAGCCAATCTCTTGCTACCCTGATGTGGGAGGAGACCGCATGACTACAGGGATCATTAGAAACCCTAATAAAATAACTCTCTCTCAGTGATGTGAATTACAGCTGGTGCCTGCTGCAGGACCTTGATACTGATGTGGATGCTGTGGACAAAGGATGTGCCACAGGTCAGTGACTGCTGTTGTGGGACAGCAAAGTCGCACAAAGGAGCACTGCTGGAGGTGGGTGGGTAAATCGCCCAGTCCGTCCAGTTCTAGGCAGTGACCCAGAGAATCAGCAGCAGCTTCTGCCATGCCTTCCTAGAATCGCCAGCTCTGGAAAGCCCTGGCAGCTCTGGGACTCAAACAGAGAGCCTTTCCCTTTCAGGTGCTGCTGGGGCAGCCTGCAGCTGACCTGAGGTGCCTGCAGTAAGAGCCCTCTCCTTCTCTCCTGACCTGCAGCCCATTTGGTGGGGTAGCGGCAGAGGGCATAGCGCCCAGGGCTTGTGCCTTTTGCTCCTGCCTGTGCCTTTTGCTAAACCTGGAGGGGAAGGGAAGCATTTGCAAACTGGGGGGAAAAAAGGGGGACTCAAGCATCTCTGTCTCTGCTCCTCACGAGCCTGGAGGCTCCGGAAGGGCCTGGGCAGCTCTCTGACAAGATCTGCTTTCGGGGTAACTGCAGGAACATGCTCACTCTGTAGGGGAAACAATCGCAAGAGATGCAACAGCTGAGAGATGAGATGGCGAGCCTAGCTGCAGAGATCGGCACTGTGAAAAAGGGGATCCTGCACTTTGGGAAAGAGGGCTGGGACAAGCAGAGCCCTGCACAAAGCACTTCCTGGGCCAGTTGGTGGGCGTTCCCTGCTCAGCCCACACACCCGTCCCTTGCCAGGGGCTGCTGGTTGAGCTTCTCCACTGTAAAGACCATTCCCCTGGCCAGGTCTGACATGGTTGTTTTCCCTGTTCATTTGTGTCTTTCCCAGGAAGTTCAGCAAATGAGAGGGGCAGTGTCTGCAACCACAGGGATGTCTGACTGGGCTCTGAAAAGCACAGGTACAGACGGACACAGGCAGGCAATGCTGTCATCACACTGGGCTCCTGCTTAGTGCTCCCAAAAGGAGGCTGCGCAGCAGACTGCTCTCTGAGGCGCAGGGATGTGGGATGAAACCATGGTGCCCAAGAACATGACTGTGGCTGAGTGGCTCCCTTGGGCTCACCCCAGCCCTGCCATCAGACCCCTTGCTGGTGCCCTTGCCATGCCCCTGACAGCATTTCTGCCCTCTCCCACTCCACAGAACTTTCCTGGGGAACGAAAACAAGTGGCTGGGTTGTCCTTTGCTGTCCATGCAGCAGGGCCTTGGTTTGAGTCTGCTGCCCTTCCCATGTGGGCTTGCTGCCTCCCAGCACCCGCAGACCTTCTTTTTGTGTGGCTGGGAGAGAAACACTGTCACTGGGCACAGGGATCCCCTCCTTTTCCTGGGGCACCTCCAAGGGTGCAGTGCCGCGTGTGGGGCTGGCAGGCAGCCTTAGAAATAGCCTGCAGCCACCAGGTCCTCTGAGCCTGGGGCCTCTTGCAGTTAGCTTCTCTATTCTCCCTTCAGGGGCTGCCATCAATCTGCAGAGATCATCCAGCAGCTCTGTATGGCTCTGCAGGGTTTTGTGTTTTGGTTGCTGTGTGCTCCACCCCTTCTGGATACCTTTGTGCAGGTAGAGTAGCAGAAGCTGTCAGTGCTGCTTCTCTTGCCTCTTATAAAGTTGGGGGCAAGCCCTGGGGCATCTCCCCTCAGGCCAGTGGTATTGCTGAAGGCCACGGCACCAGTCCGGTGCCTGACACCTGAGATCTCACACAGGGCTTGGCTCCCTACAAAAGGCTAGTTGCCCTCAGGAGAGGGCTGAGCTGAGCCAAGCTTCCTGCCCACCACCGCTTGTCACTGCTGGGTGAAGGAGCTTCTCCTTATTTCCCTGCCACAGCTCTGATTGTCCCTCTCCCGATAGGGCAGTGGAGGGCAGGGGGAGGCTGTAGAGCTGCTGGGCAAAAAGAGAGGTTTCTTTAAAGTCTTGACTCAGGTGCAGTGTATCAGATGTTTCCCACTGGCTGGCTATTTTCCTCTTTCCCAGACCGGGAAGATGTCCAGGCACTTCTGTCAGCTTCCCAACATGCCGTTCATTTCTAGCACAAGCACAGCCCACAGGCGCAGTGCCACCTGTGCTTCTGACTGGATGGGAGCACAGCAGGCCCCATCACGCCCTCGTGTTCATTGCTCTTGCCCTCTGCCTTCAGCCGGATGTTTCCCCGGGATACTGCTGGCCTTTCCAAGGGTCTCGGAGTGAGGTGCTAATCCGGTTGCTCACACAAATATGACCAACTGCCATCACCCTACAGTGCACCTCAAAGATAGCCTCTCTGCTGGGGACGGTCAGTAGTGCCCCCTGAGACTTCACTGTCTCTATAAGTCTCTGCCGGGCACAGGGGGCTGGGACCTGGCTGTGGGGAAAAGCTGTAATGAGGACTTGCTGCTCTCTGCGCATCTGCTGAGATTTGTGTGCTCCCAAGCACTGCTGTTCCATGAGGGGACATTTCAAGGGACATGCAGGGTGGTGTCACCCCTCCTAAGACTTGCTTAGCGTATTTTGGCCCAGCACCTCCAGGCCCTTGAGCAACATACAAGGAGGAGCCTCAGGCCCACGGCATCCTGCACCAGACTGTGCTGGAGCTGCAGGAGCTGGGTGGGGATCACAGGCCCAGATCTGGCATGAATGTTTCTTTGTGGTCACATTGAGCCTGACCTGCTCCCCTGTTCTTTATCTCCAAGGGACTGGATGGGAACGGTGAGAACGAAACTCTGCTGGGGACATTCACCTACGCTGTGCAGAAAGAGCTGACCCAGACCTTACCTCTGCAGGTGCAGTGAGTGCGTGTGCAGAAGAGGCCAGGGCAGAAACGCCACTTTGCCAGCAGATCTGTTGCAGAAGGAGTGTGGATGGTCCCTGCCAGGGCAGGGACCTGACCCTGTCTGAGAGAAACATTGGCAGGATCGGGAGGGACAGTGGCATCTGGCAGGGTGGCAAAACCAGAACAAAGGCTGTGTTGGCCCCACAGCTCTCTGGATCCCCAGAGCTACCTGGCTGCACCCGCCAGGAAGGTGATGGCAGGGAGGATGCCCAGCACCTTGCCCTGGCAACAGGACTTTCCCCAGACCCCATTTCCCTGGGACCAGCGAGCCTCAGGTTTCCACAGCTGCCCACCATGCTCTCTGAGGCCGGGTGTTTGCTCTGCAGAGGCACAGGGGTCCTTTGCCGCCTGGGTGGGAGAAGGGAAGGAGGGAGAAGCTACTGCTTCAGCCATGGTCCCGGAGCAGGGGCCGGGCTGGCAGAGGAAGATGCGCAGGGCCTGCTGTTGCTCTTTACACCCCAGGAGTGACACTGCTTTTTGCTATGGTTTCTTTGCAGAATTGGATCCCCAGAGCCTTTCGGTTTTTGAAGCTTGTCATACAGAGCAACTGGGGAAAACCAGGATACACCTGCATTTATCAAGTGCAGGTGTATGGGAAGATCATGGGAACGAATGCCATTGGCCAGACACATGTGGAGACCTTCCCTCAATAAGAATTAAAGAGGAAAATTAAGAAACAGACCAGAGGGATGTGGCTGTTAGCCTGGTGCACAGCAATGTCGTTTCAGAGGCTGTCTCAAAGCTGCCAACTTTTTGCAGGCTGAGGCCTTCCTCAGGCTTTCCGCTTTCTTTCCACCATGGGGATGTTTCCTAGCCGAGCAAAAGGAGACAACGCTCCTGTAGTCTTTCCTTGCCTAAGCTCCTTGACAAAGTCCTTTAGCATGAGGGACACTCCCCCATCTCACCCCAGGAAGGAGTCGTCAGAGCCTGGTAGCATTTGCGGGTCATGATCCCCAAAGCACTGGCCCATTCCATTCAGATGGCACCTTGGCTCTGGGGACAGGGTGTAGTGGGAGCCCATGTGGGGTGCAGCCATGTCTGGGACCCTTGAGAGGTGTCTGAAGTGTGTGAGGAGGCCTGAGCAGCCTGACTGCTGGGGAGGGGGCAGATCCTGGCTCAGCTCTGCTGTGCCCATGTGCACTCCCAGGCACAGCCTTCCACTTCTGCCTTCTGCCTTTTGCTTGTCTTTAAAAGAGCTACTGTTCTCCCCCCTGAAGTGCCAAAACACAGTCAGCTCCCAACTGGATCCTGTACACACAAACACTTGTCTTTGTCATGGGGACATTTGCCCAGTTCAGCTCTTGTCCTGGTTTCGGCTGGGATAGAGTTAATTTTCTTCCTAGTAGGTAATATAGTGCTGTGTTGTGGATTTACTATGAGAATGATGTTGATAACACACTGATGTTTTAGTTGTTGCTAAGCAGTGTTTACACTGGTCAAGGACTTTTCAGCTTCCCATGCTCTGCCAGGTGCACAAGAAGCTGGGAGGGGGCACAGCCAGGACAGCTGACCCAAACTGGCCAAAGGACTATTCCATACCATATGATGTCATGCTCAGTATATAAACTGGGGAGAGTTGGCTGGGGAACAGTGATCGCTGCTCGGGCACTGGCTGGGCATTGGTCAGCAGGTGGTGAGCAGTTGTATCACTTGGGTTTTTGTTTTTTCCCTGAGTTTTGTGTTTTGTTCCTCTCTCTCTCTCGTTATTTTCTTTTATTATTATTATTATTATTATTATTATTATTATTATTATTATTATTTCAATTATTAAACTGTTCTTAACCCACAAGTTTTCTCACTTTCACCCTTCCAATTCTCTCCCCCATCCCACCAGAAGGGGGGAGGGTGAGCGAGCGGCTGCATGGTGCTTCGTTGCCGACTGGGGTTAAACCGTGACAGCTCTACATCTTCAACAGCAAGTACATAAGGGTATGGACCTACACCCATTCATCTTGGACTGATATAATCTCCGAAGCCTAAAGTCAATAGTTCCACCTTGATCCCTGCTACTCTGCTAAGTACAGGCGGCCTGAAAACCAATGTAATCTTCTCACTCCAGTGGGTGCAGCTTCGCAGGGAAAGCTTGGGCACTTCTGCTCTTCGTCCACATTGCTTTCCTCATTTGCCTTTGAATTTAATGTGGGAATAGACAAGTTCAGGTGGACAACTGGACTGTCATCAAGCTAATTCACAGATCAGGATGGGAGAGGTTGGTGGGGTGCTGCTCAAGAGTTCCACTGCTACTGTAGTCTATTGGCAGGGAAATGAGACCACATTGGTGCAAGTTTCATTTTCCATGGAAGACTCTGTCAGAAATGCTTGGGAGAAAAGCATCTGATCAACTGTCTGCAAGAGGATGGCAGTAAGCTTAGAATCAGATTGACTGAGGTTGGAAGGGACCTCTGCAGGTCATCTGGTCCAACACCCCTGCTTGAGCAGGGCTACCCAGAGCTGGTTGTTCAGGACCATGTCCAGACAGCTTTTGAATATCTCCAAGGTGGGAGACTCTACAACCTCCCTGGGCAACCTGTGCCAGGGCTCAGTCACTCTTACAGTAAAAAAGTGTTTCCTGATGTTCAGAGGGCACCTCCTGTGTTTCAGTCTGCACCCATTGCCTCTGGTCCTGTCCCTGGGCACCACTAAGAAAAGCCTGGCTTTGTCTTCTTTGTACGCTCCCTTCAGGTATTCATATACATTAATAAGATCCCCCTGAGCCTGCTTTTCTCCAGGTTGAACAGTCTCTCTCAGCCTTTCCTCGTATGAGAGATGATCCAGCCCCCTCATCATCTTTGCAGTCCTTCATTGGACTCTCTCCAGTGCATCCATGTGCCCCTTATACTGAGGAGCCCAGAAATGGACACAGGACTTCAGGCATGGCCTCATCAGTTCTGAGTAGAGGGAAAGGATCGCCTCCCTCAACCTGCTGGCAATCTTTTGTTTAATGCCACCCGGGATGCCATTTGTTTTCTTTACCGCAAGGGCACATTGCTGGTTCATGGTCAAGTTGGGACCCCTAAGGTCCTTTTCTGACAAGCTGCTTTCCAGCTGGGTGGCCCCCAGCATATATTGGTGCCTGGGGCTTTTCCTGCCCAGGTGCAGGACTGTGCACTTCTCATTGTTGAACTTCATGAGGTGCCTGTCAGCCCATTTCTCCAGGATGTTGAGATCCATCTGGATGGCAGCATGACCCGCTGGTGCATCTGCCACTTTTCCCAGTTCTGTGTACCCTTGCTGAGGGTACACTCTGCCCCATCATCCAGATCACTAATGAAGATGTTAAACAGGACTGGACTCAGTATTGACCCCTGGGGTACACTGCTGGTTACTGGCCTCCAAATAGACTGCACATGGAGGACAGGGAGGTGATTCGAGACAGCCGGCATGACTTCACCTAGGGCAAGTCTTGCCTGACCAACCTAGTGGCCTTCTATGGTGGAATGACTACATCAGTGGAGAAGGGAAGAGCTACAGATATCATCTATCTGGGCTTCTGCAAGGCCTTTGACACAGTCTCTCACAACATCCTTCTCTCTAAATTGGAGAGATATGGATTTGATGGATGCCCTGTTTGTTGGATAAGGACTTGGCTGGATGGTTGCATCCAGAGAGTAGTGGTCAATGGCTCAATGTCCGGATGGAGATCAGTGAAGAGTGGTGACCCTCAGGGGTCCATGTTGGGACCAGTACTGTTTAATATCTTCATCAATGACATAGACAGTGAGATCGAGTGCACCCTCAGCAAATTTGCAGATGACACCAAGCTGAGTGGTGCAGTTGACACGCCTGAGGGACAGGATGCCATCCAGAGGGACCTGGACAAGCTCAAGAAGTGGGCCTATGTGAATCTCATGAGGTTCAACAAGGCCAAGTGCAAGGTCCTGCACCTGGGTCAAGGCAACCCCCAGTATCAATACAGGCTGGGGGGGTGAAGGGATTGGGAGCAGCCCTGTGGAGCAGGACTTGGGGGTACTGGTGGATGAAAAGCTGGACATGAGCTGGCAATGTGCGCTCGCAGCCCAGAAAGCCAACCGTATCCTGGGCTGCATCAAAAGAAGTGTGGCCAGCAGGTCGAGGGAGGTGATTCTGCCCCTCTACTCTGCTCTGGTGAGACCCCACTTGGAGTACTGCGTCCAGCCCTGGAGTCCTCAGTGCAGGAAAGACATGGACCTGTTGGAGCAGGTCCAGAGGAGGGCCATGAAGATGATCAGAGGGATGGAACACCTCTCCTGTGAGGAAAGGCTGAGAGAGTTGGGGTTGTTTATCCTGGAGAAGAGAAGGCTCCAGTCTTTCAATACTTAAAAGGGGCTTATAAGAAAGATGGGGACAGACTTTTTAGTAGGGCCTGTTGTGATAGGACAAGGGTAATGGTTTTAAACTAAAAGAGGGTAGATTCAGACCAGATACAAGGAAGAAATTTTTTTATGATGAGGGTGGTGAAACACTGGAACTGATTTCCCAGAGAGGCTATAGATGCCTCATCCCTGGAAACATTCAAGGTCAGGTTGGACAGGGCTCTGAGCAACCTGATCTAGTTGAAAATATGCCTGCTCATTGCAGGGGGCTTGGACTGGATGACCTTTAAAGGTCCCTTCCAACCCAAGCCATTCTATGATTCTGTGATTCTATCAAGAGACAAATTATTTGTCAAGAACAGTCAGAAAATTCCCACTGGAAGTCTTCCTGTTAAAGCGTTTTTCACACCAAGACCCTTTAATAGAATATAATAACGTTTGTACCAAGGATCCCATTTCCAGCAGGAAACTTCCTGCCTTTAGTGACACTTTAAAACATCCCTAAATTTTCTAATACAATTTTATTTGACCTCTGATTAAAACAACCAGTGCTAGGCAACCAATTTTTGCTGATCTCTTGAGTAGCCTCTGAGGACTGATTATTTTATATTTCCATGCAGAACAACTTAGTTGGCCCACCGTTTTCTACATTTCCTTTGCTATTTATTTTCTGGCATATTTGTGCTTGGATAAGAATAGTTTTGCTGACAGCCATAATCCTGTATTTGTGACTTAGCATTTTGTTGCTGTAGAAATGAACACAGTGTCACAAACCTCGCGTTATTATGACTTACAGTGCAGGATCAAATTGGAGGATGCTATAAACTGGAAAAGAACAAAGCTTTTTAAGTGCAGTAATAGGTGAGTAGGGCAAGAACTCTTTCAAGAAATGTTTGGCAATGTTGTACATATATTTGTCCTTGAACTTTAAAAATTTGTAAGTTGGGTACTATTCCTCCTGTTTTACAGACTTCATCCCATGGCACAAACTCCTAATGATTTTAAAAAGGCAGAATCCAGACCAAGAAGAAGAAAAGTTCAAAACCTAAAATGAAAAAGGGGTTGAAAAGGAGGCAAACAGTAGGGTAACCACTGGCAGCGCATTAAACAAGACCTTTTCTTAGAAATTGATCTGTTTATTTCAGAAGCAGTTAGCTTGATAGTGTATCTGTGTTGAAAATTACCCAGATATCTCTCATGCATCCTTAGTGAATCAACCCAGAACCTAATACCTAGGGGGCAGAAGCTTGGCAAGAAGCCTTATAGGCTTTCTAAGTCATTTCCAGACTGAATTGATAGTGAATCCTATGGAATATTACTTTGCAGTAAATTTTCTATTCCTGCCCCTCCAGGAGTTACAATCAAAAGTGCCATGAAAAAGAGAAATTGACATATTATGAATTGTGACCTTTTTTGAGCGGTTGGACTCCGACAGTGGATTCTTGGAGCCCAGGGACCCAGAAATCCTACCACGTTTGGGCATGTATGGTCTCCTGGGGGTGCGGGTATGCACCTGAACGAATGTGGGACTCCTAGGGAGGGAGCACGACTGTGCAGCTGTTAGATGAGTGAAAGAAATCCAAAGTGAAAAACATAAAGTAGCCAGACTGAAAGAGTGCTAGAGTTGAAAACATTTACATTTTGCTAGATTTGAAGGAAGAACATAGGAACCAAAAAATAGAGGGGCAGAAAAAAACCACTTCATTTTTAGGGGATATGAAGGGAAAACAGAAATAGAAATAGTCCAGTCCCTTATTAGGGACTGAGCTTTGCTGTCGTTACAGTGAACAAGTGGCATATTATTTTCTGAATAATTCTATTCAAATCCATAAGAAAATTTACAAGGTAGGGCATTTTCAGCATGACTACAAGTAACACAGAGTTTTCTAAAATAAAAGCTGTTTGTCTTTTGCTTGTAGTACTCTAGTATGGAACAAATTGAGGATATCCTTTCATTGAACCATGTATTAATATCTCTATCCCATTGCTAAAAAAATGTCTGGTAAACATGCTACTGAACTTCTGGAAGAAAGTTTTACCCCATCATGTGCTCTGCAGTCCATAATCACTTCTGAAATAATTATAGTATGTTGAGATATTTTTCTAACTGTTACTAGCCAGGGTTAGTGAAAGGTGTTTACATCTAGGAATTCATACCAAGAGCATTTCCTGTTTGCCAAAATGTGTGTTAATTTGAAATGCACTAATTCTTACGTGGTGATGGCCTGATATTAGATGTGGGTTAAAAGGATCTGAAACATCGCATGAACATTAGCTAAGTGTGCAAAGTCATACCAACAAATAATCAGTTATATCCTAATGACTTATGAAAAACAAATTAATGAGATATATTTACACACTCACACATATACAAAGCATGGGAAGTATCTATATAAGTGTGAGATTTGCCGTAAATATTTTGCAAGACTTTGCATCACTAGATGCAATACTCCTCATTGAAACACTCCCCATTGATTTCAGGAGCTTTTCTGAAAATCTTTGGAATGAACTGACCTTCTTTTAACCGAAGGAAGTCGCATACCAGAGCACTGAGACTGTTAGTATCAGTCTAGTTTGTCTTATCTTTCCTGCATTTACCTTGCTGTTTCTCACTCCAGGAAAGCCTTGCAAATGAAGCTTCTTTCTCAGGGCAATATCTGAAGTACAGTTCCTGCCTTGCTTTTTTCAAACTGTCCTACACACCCCACAACCCTCCAAAAATACGTATTTTTCATGTGATATTTTCATTTATATTGGTGGAGACATGGGAAGCACAAAAAAAGTGATTATTAGGAAGTGAGCCCACTCACTAGGTGTAGTACACATTTATTATTGCCTAGGAACAAGCACATTTGGTGAGGTGGCACTTTCCATCCTTGGGTCTCAGAGCATTTTATGTATGAGCAGTTTTATTAGTAATCTTGTGCTAAAGCTGAAAAGCAGTGATCTATGCATAGGTACCTCCCAGGCCACAGGAAAAGTTAGGAAAAAAAAAGACTCTCAACCCATGTATTTATCCACTATTATACAATCTTGCTGAAAGGCAGTTTGAAATTATGAGAAGGGGAAAAATAGGAGAAAAATACTGGTCCCTTGATAAGAAGAGGACTGCAAGAACCCAGGATTTCATTCTGCAGTATTTCAAGGACAGTTTCACTCAGTGAATGACTGTTAACCTGATCAGATACATTTCTAGTCTGTAGTTCTGACAGTAGCTAAAACTGCATTGTTTTTGCCGCTGCCTCTCTGTTTTGCACGTGCTCCTGCAAGCTCTTTAACTCAACACACGATAGGACAAATTTACCAAAAATGAAGTGAAGACTGTCTACAAGCTAAACTATTTGCAGAGGGTTGTAAAATCTTAGGCTGAAGATGAGCAGCAGAAATAAATATTAAAAGAACTTCATAACCTATCATCTACTGAAATACAACAGCCAGGAAGAATTTTTCTATCAGGTCAGAACAGAAACACAGAAAGTAAAAAGTTTTTTCCTCATTATGTTGGCTGAAGCATGTGGCATTTTACTTCACTTATTTGTGCTTGTGCCTAACCAGGATGAAAGACTATAAGCAGATTAAAGAGGATTTTGACTGGCAGAGATTATTTTTCAGGTGTTGTTTCAAGTACTTCACTATTAGTACACAATTCTTCCTGTTAAAGCTTCTGGAGGTGGAAGAGGTCATCAATTCGGTCACTACAGGATTTTGGTCCTAATACAAAGCCCATTGAACCAAGTAGAACACTACATTAGGTTTCAGTTTAGGTGATGCCAGTATAAATATATATATATATTTGCCTTAAATAGTGCAAATTCACTGCTTATTATCCAAATGAATAAATCAGTGCACACTGTAACAGATTCTGTAGTTTTGCAGCCACTGAAAATAATTTTATTCACAGCGCAGCAAACGGGTACTTAGAGCAATGTCAATAAATGCTACAGTAACTATGACATAGGCAGCAGTTTTTTACCAGGTTGGGTAATATTAATGATATTTGATTAGCAAGTGCTATTGAGGTATGCAGAGAGTACACATTTTGCTCAGGTGCACAAAGTGAATCAGATCAAATCTGAGTACAAATCACAAATCTTCTGCCTCATAAATTATCAAATAATTGGGCCAAATAGAAAGGCAATGTTCAGTACTTTGTAGAAGTGAACTGTGCTAGAATCACTAAGATAAAGAAGACATCGATTTTACTTTAAAAGAAACTTAAACCATAAAAGTACCAGGAAGTTTGGATTTTTACTGTTTACTATCCATGCAGTTGAATAATAATTCTGATTTTAAGATGCATAGAACACATGGGAAAACTTAAGTCTTTCAAGGAGATAGACAATAAAGAAAGTTTGAATAATCAGATGCCAGATACTGTAATGTAGGCTCTAGGAGAGAGTTTGGTGCAGCCATTAAATCAGACAAAAGATTCTGGACATTATTTTCCTCCTCAACTCTATCAGTGGCTCTCTACCTCCAACCTTTATGACTCAAATTTACCTTTTCATGAGCCACTTTTGAGGCGCTTGGAAGAGAAGCACTGAGTTCAATGTATTAATGATCAAGTAAACAAAACTCCATAATAGGTGCTTTCTGAGAACAAACAAAAAAATGAAGTAACCTATTGAACACTTCCAAATGCAAACAGCATTTCCCTCTTCATCACCAAGATTCTTCTCAGTTTGCCTGCAATCCTTTCTCCCTGCATTAAAGGTACTGGCAGGTATCCATTTCATTCTGTCTTGGCCTGGTGCCGATTGCTCAAAGTTATTGAAGAGCTGGAAGTAAGACAAAGCCTTCCTAGTTTTGCATGAAAAAGAGCCCACAGATCATTTGTTAAAAGATTTGTTCTTGTCATCTATCAGCTTGTCTTGTGTATCTCTAACTAAAAGCCTGTGTGAGCCTTACGTGATATACTTTACCCACTTATGGTATCTGAAGAAGTTGTTTGCCATATTTCAAAGGCTACTCAATTATTACTATATTTTTCACTGTACAAGGAATTTATTTCTTTCCCTAGTTACATAAAAAAAGAACTAGGACAATGCAGCTTCTTTTGTAAAATGAAAATATGCAGGGAATCCAGAGGTGTGCTAATAATGCTTGATTTAGGAATGTTTTCCATAACAGAAAACAGAAAAGAAAAAGCACTTGTATGCCAGCTAGGCAGAGATTTTAAATGTGATAACACTTCTGTTGCACTGTGCAGTTCTAGCATGCAGTTACAAGTACCCAAATACAGTAGAAGAACATTCTTCAGGTCTAGCTAGGGCTAGACCTGAAGACCCATTAAAAACTTTAAAATCACCTATCATGAATATAAATTGCCTTGCTCTTCATGTACCATAGAAACATACATATGCCATTAAACTAAAATGGATGCAGTCAGGTAAATTTTCAGTACAGGGATTATGGAGGTGAAATGCTGAAGGGTTTGACTCCATGATGCCAAGTGAAACGATTTACATAGCTGTCCATGTTAGAAAGATCCTTGTGTTATATTCTCTTTTTAAAATACAGAAGTGTGAATCTTCGGCTTTGAAGAATGCTAGAAAAGGCCAAGTATGAGCGAGGAGGAACTGGCTGTAAATTTTCAAAGAAAAATAGTGCCTGAATACAAATATTTCTGTTTTATCTTGTGTGAAAGTTAGCTTTTATTTTTTCAAATTTTTTTATTTATTTAAATCACAACAAAGTTCTCTCAGATCATGAATGTTGCATAATTACTACAAGATATAAAAAAATTTAGTTTAAGTATTAACAACAGCTCAGTCATTCTCCAAAGCTCTTCCCTTGTTTGAAACATTTGAGTAAAAACTGCTGGTCATAGGCAATTGTGTCATACTAAATCATACTGAGAAACTATGTAGTTAAAAAACCCACTACATGCCTATTTTTTCTGACACTTTTTTGACCCAGAATTGCAATTTACAGTAATACATTAAATATTGTCACATTTTTGTGAGTTCCATAGTGCATTCTTTCCATATACCATATTTTCTCTGGACTTCATCGCTGTTAAAGACTAGCTACCATAATGAAAGATTATGATATTTAGCTTCTTTTTGACAGCATACCAGAGAGATAAAATATGAGGTTTTCAGATCCTATTAAGCCATTAAACGGAGGCTACACTGTTGGTCTGACTTGTTGGCAGTCAGGGACAGTGACCCATTCAGCATCCTTTGAAGAAAATACAGAAGAATTTAGAGAGGAAGCCTTGAGTAATGTATCACTTAAAACATTATTCACATATTCCAAACAAAAATTATTATTCATAAACCATCAGTGCTGTTCATTTAATCAAGGCAAAGTCATTACTGTGGTGTTGTTCTACCTTCCTGTTATCTACCTCTTCTACTTTGATGGCATGTACATTTCTTCCTCTACCCTCCAATTCCCTTGGTTTCTTCACTATCAACTTCTTGGCTTTCAGACTGGCAGGGGCTATTAAACATAGACAAATTTATTCAAGCCACAGAATTTCATTCAATTGCCATTTAGTAACTACATCTATAAACTGTGCCTTATTATGCTCTGCATTCTGGAAGGGACCCAGTCACTAACAGACTGTGGATGCATCTCTTCCCTTCATATTTTGGCCAACAGCCTTTCTTTACTATATTTATGAGCTTTAGTAGAATCAGTATGTTCTCTATTTTATCCCATTTATACCAATAAATATATTTTTCTACCAAAATTAAGTTATCTCCGTTTCTTATTAAGCTACACAAGGATTGGGTCTTGGCAGGGTGTTTCCCTAGCCTTCAAACAATTAGCAAGCATTTTCCCACATTTTCATTTTTCAGTTCTTTGTAAATGTTGATGTTAGAGCTGTATGTAGTGTTCTGGCATCAGTTTCACAAAAATCGCCTCTCTACATCTACTGATTACTACCCTATTTCAGAAAGTTAGTGGCATTGTTGTTAGAATGGAAGTGTAGTAGTTATTTTGAATTGCTGGAAGCAGCTGTAAAGGTAGAAAATTCATAGCAAATATGTGAACAAGTCAATATTTACAGCCCAGGCTTTATTTTGAACACTTCTCCCCAGTGATGCTTAATGAGGATGTTGCACCTAACACCAATTCTGTTTCTCACCATGTCGTCTTTTGTAAAAGTTTGTGACCTTTGTTTTTATGCCTGTATCTCAGTACTAATACCCATGTTGTCACCTGACACTGTGTTGTAGTTTAGCCCCAGCTGGCAACTAAGCCCCACGCAGCCGCTCACTCACTCCCCTCTGGTGGGATGGGGGAGAGAATCGGAAGAGTAAAAGTAAGAAAACTCGTAGGTTGAGATAAAGACAGTTTAATATCAAAAGCAAAAGCCACGCACGCAAGAAAAGCAAAACAAGGAATTCATTCACTGCTTCCCATGGGCAGGCAGGTGTTCAGCCATCTCCAGGAAAGCAGGGCTCCATCACGCGTAGTGGTTACTTGGGAAGACAAACACCATCACTCCGAATGTCCCCCCCTTCCTTCTTCTTCCCCAGCTTTATATACTGAGCATGACATCACATGGTATGGAATAGCCCTTTGGCCAGTTTGGATCAGCTCTCCTGGCTGTGCCCCCTCCCAGCTTCTTGTGCACCTGGCAGAGCACGGGAAGCTGAAAAGTCCTGGACTAGTGCAGCAACAACTAAAACATCTCTGTATTATCAACACTGTTTTCAGCACAAATCCAAAACATAGCCACATACCAGCCACTATAAAGAAAATTAACTCTATCTCAGCTGAAACCAGGACACACTGATTTTTATGATCTTTGTTTATCCGCCTCTAACAGCAGCCCAGAATGAAAACCAGTTTTGAATGGGGCAAACTCCTCAGCTCTGTTCATGCACCAACAGACTGTAGAGGTGAAGAGAGAGCATAGACATTAAAAGATGGGGGAAGAAAAACCTCAGAAATCTTCAGACCTTTCTGATAGCCTAAGCAGGTATGAGGAATGGAATTTTGATCACTTCTTAAAGAACAACCATAGGCTGTCAGTATTAATTCCTCTAAATGTCAGCTCACCTGCACAGAATGATCAGGAAAGATTTCTGGATTTATGCAGCTGTACCCTAAGAGAAGCTGGTCAGAAAATGTAGCCATTCTTTTTTAAAGATAAAGTTTTACAAACTAAAACCATCCATGATAGCTTATCAATGTGCTTATCTATGCTTTAGTTATTTTCAAGATGCCAGAAACTGTGTTAAGCATAGTCACACAGAAGTTTACACAAAATATTTTGACTGGTAAATCAGCACTTTGGAATTATGTTTTGTGGGAAGGTTTATCTTTCTTGCTCTTAACTGGAAATAATAAAAGCAGAAACTATGAGATGCTCACACAAGAAAATGTCTTCAGACCTAATGGGAAGAAAAGAATGTGTCCCAATGCTTTTCCTCTTATTACTCAGAGAAGAGCATTCAGTCAGAAGTTTCTTGCTTCTTGTATTTCCTTTGTGTCAGGATGAGCAGGGACCTTGGATGGCATCCTGCTTGATACCAACCAGCCAGGAATTTCTAACTACCCTTTCCTATCACCAGAGTTATTCACCAGACTTCTAGCCTTCAGCATCCCTTTCCATCTCCCTCTGTGTGTAGACACCCTCCTAGCTGCTTCCAGTTTGCAGGAGTGCTAACGCCAAGGATACCAACTGCACAGGGGTAGCTGTTCCTAAATGTTGCTAATGCAAGACACTTTGCCCATTACTTGTTTTCTCTATAAGTGCACTTGAGCAGCAGCATCTGAAGGTTGTCTTTACAGTCTAGATTGTCATTACAGAGCTTAGTATTGGAGATCTTTAAAAGCAAGTCTGAATAATATACTATTATAGAAAATATACAGAAAACCTACTTAGGCCAAGATTAAGATATAGTTGGTATTATGTAGGATTGCATCTATAGCTGCTAAGGACTGATACGCAAAATTACTGTAGAACTTGCACCATGCCAGGCATAGTGTTAAAAAAACAATATGGAGAATTTTTTCCTCTTTTTGTACTAAGTGCTGTAGAAATAAAGTCAAGTAACTAATTGCCTAGGCATGGGACCAAAATAGTTGAAAGATAGGGGAGATGCACACAGCCTGTGGCAGCGCACAGCTAAGTGCAGGCAGGAGTTACAAATTTAGGGGATTTTAAAAAGTTATTTTCAGCTAGATCCCTGTTGTCTGAGCACTCAACATAAAAATAAAAAAAGCTCCATGAAGTTTTACAGAATGTTAAGTAGATTAGGACAAAGGCCAAATTCAAAAAGGTTGCAGAGTCTACTCTGATACGTAGCCAGAAGAGGTGAAAAGGAGTAACTATTTTCAGTCTCTGCTGGAACATGAGCAGTTTCTCAGGGTTTACAGTGAATACACAAGAGAGATGTGATGACAGGAAAAAATGAAAGTAAGAATAATAATCTTGATAACAGAGATTAAGAAGTTGGTATTATCTTTATCAAAATTGTCTCCTTCAGGACAAACTCCTTAACAAGTACGTGTGCATCCTCTACATAAACAAAAGTTATCCTCCATATAAACATGAAAAAATATAAAATAAGAGGCTGTTGCTTCAATCTGTAGACTGGAAAACTAGTATGGGGCAAAGACATGGTGCAAGTTGTCCTGTAATTTTGCATATCAAAGCAGCTATGGATACCATCCTTCATAGCACCCAGTATATCTTAATCTTGGCCTAGAAAGTCTTCTTGTAGCTAGGTGACATCTCTGAATTACAGAGGTACTGAAGAGCTGATCGAAAATTGTTTGCCAAAGCTTATTTTTGTCAGAAAAAAATGTTATGACTTTTTAATTACAAATTGTTTCCAGTGGCATTTTTCTTAGAATACCAACTCAGAGTAGAATACGTGAAGAGTGTAAAAGTTGTAAATACTTTTTTCAAAGCTAGAAATATTCCCATATTTCATTTTTTTTGTTTCACATGCTTTCTTTTCTACTGAAACCTGGGCAAAACATGGCATACTAAATGTGTAAGAGAGAGAAAATAGCAGTCATTTTACTTCAAAGTGTATCACTTAAAAACAAAGAGCAGAATATTAAACCTTTTCACTCCCCATATTGGGTCAAAAGCAAGAACTTACAAAAAAAACCCCAAACAATTTCTCCAATGCTGAGACATTTACAGAAAACATTTTAAAAATAAGAGAAAGTTGTAGTCCCTCACAAAAATGGAGAAAATATTTTGAAGCAAGATAACTTCTGTTCTTTGATAATAATGTAATGTCATGGGGGAAAAGGAACACCAGATAACATGACATGGATGAGTTGACTTTATTAAGTGGACCAAAAAAGTGGGATAGGCTGTGTCAGGTGAAGGATTGCACAGACATGTGCACATGTGCATACATGCACGTGCACACATACACACACACACCCACAAGCACAGAGTTAACTTATATAGTTATGTGCATGATTCCCCCACCGTTCCCATGCCAGAAAGTTGAGGCTGCAGAAAAAGTGACACTCTCTCCAGCTGCTCCATGGTGGGCTTTGCCTGAGGGCTTGGCAGGCAATGTTTTCACAGTTGCATCTCAGGTCCTCTGCTTCTACATGGTGCCAGATGTCCACATACCAGCTTTTCCAAATTCTATTGGTGAGAGGGTTTATAGCCAGATGCTGTCTCAAATTGATACACAATGATATCACACTAGGCCTTTCCAGCAGTTTCAGGTGGTGGTCTGCTGGCACATGTTGATCCGTGATCCATACCATGGCTCATCCCACTCAGTTCTTGCTTGCTTGCCTGGCAGCCATGCCTAATTATGCTTAGTTACTTACTTATGATTAGGGCAAAGGTTGTGATACTCCTGCAGCAAATAAAAAAGAATTTGGAGACAAAAATATCGAATTAATTATTTGGAAAGGAATGAAAGTTTAAACATCCTATGAAAAGGGTTTGCTTTCAGCAATCACAAGA
The DNA here is from genome assembly GCF_034638445.1 of Ciconia boyciana. Taxonomy (NCBI): domain Eukaryota; kingdom Metazoa; phylum Chordata; class Aves; order Ciconiiformes; family Ciconiidae; genus Ciconia; species Ciconia boyciana. Next base: position 53,664,284 of record NC_132937.1, on the reverse strand, counting down.
TATGTTGCCATCTGTACTGTCCAGAAATTTTGGAAATCTATCACAATGCAGAATATCCAAATAATTTGGAGCTGGGACTGCCTAGTCCTTGGAAACCCTGTGTATTGTAATCCTGATGGGTTTAACTGCAAGGAATTCCCTTAGGTCTTTAGGAACAAAGTACTAGCTGAAGCAAGTGCTGTCACTAATGATGCTTTGAAAGGACCCAGGAATAAAGACAGCAAAGACTGGTTGCAAGAAGTGATTTTTCCAGAGCTCATCAACAAAACATTTTTACTTTGCACAAGGAATGTGCTGACACTGTCATGCCTGCAGCACAGCTTGTAAGCCTTTCCTACAACAGTGGTGTGCACATGGAAGGAGAAGCCTGTATCCATGGAGCTCTATCCCCACGCTTGTGTTCTTATTTTTCTATTCCGATGAGGCCAAAAAAGACGTAGTTTCTTTTTCTCAGACTCTTTTTGTTTTCTTTTTAACTCATTCTAAAGGGTCAAAATGATAGCTAGGGATGGTGAAAGTCTCAGGAAAAGGTGTCTCTGTGTGCTGCTGGGCAAAAACACGTTTTACAAAGCACTGGCATTGCTGATGACATCAGCCCAGCTCGCTGGTGGTATGACACAAGGCACACATGGCAATGATTTGCCATCATTGCTCCTGTACCTTTGACATCCTGAGTCCTCTCTGCCTTGTCTATACCAAGCCTGTATGCCTTAGGTTATTATTCTCTTGCCCCACACACTCTCTACTTTTGCACATGTGCATGAGGTTGAAATTTTTACAGTCTGTTTTTGAGGATGGTTTTAAGATTTCCCATGAAGAGTACTTGTTTCAGCACTTTTAACAGGCACTTTCAGGGTAGCTGCTTACCAATATGAATGACTTTCGGAATGTCTCTGGAGAACACATCTTTTCTCCTGAAAACACTTCTTGATCCTTACTCTCATACTTATCTCTTACAGTCAAGTTACAGATTAATTAAATTCCCAGACGTTATTAGTTCCCTCACCTCCTCTTACTCCTAATACATTTTTAGATAAACAAAACAAAACACACTTGAAATTACCCTAATCTTACAGTGAAGAGCAACCAGGCACTGGGACAACTACTTCAAGACACACTTTGGAAAAAGTGGGTCTTAATCACTTATGCCTCAAGGGCCCATATGTAAACTGGATGTAATAAAAATATTTTGCTATAAGAAGGAACCTCTTAATTAATATACATGAAGTATTTGGGGAACTTCAGATGAAAGGTGCTATGAACTGTCAAAACATTCATATTCTTATATATTCCTTGAGACAGTTTGGCCCAAAGTAAGCATAACTCTTTCAGCTAAAGGCTGACAGATGTATTTCATGATGAATGGTTTATGCTTGAATGAATAATTTCAGAAGCTTTTTTAAAATTTATTTTAAGGTTTCTGAAGGTAAGCATCTGCAATTCTATTATTATATGGGGGAGAGGGGAGAAGAAGCTACATATAAGCATGTGTGTGCCTGATTGAAATTATAAAGCTTTGTGCTGGAAGGATCTGTAGCTAGGAGACAGCTAAAAATAACTTTATTCAGGACAGATGGGTGATTTGAGTATATGGGTGCTATTCAACTGTTTTACTGGACTTTTCAACCCTTAGGTGTGTTTTATTAACCCATTATGAAGATCTGCATGAAAAAAAATTTGCCTACATTATGAAAATATGATAGATGAAAGTAGGTAGAGTGAGCTTTAGCAATTTCCACGGCTTGGGCTTTTGGTTTGTTTGGGGTTTTTAAAATTTTAATGTTCAGGTTTGGGTGGTATTGAAAAAGCAGGTTTTCACAATTATCTTTGCACAATAGCCATTATCTATAGGAATCCCTGCGTTTGTTAACAGTATCCTTTAAAGCTTTAAATTTCAGAAAGAAAATGTATCTGTTTAAAAGTTAATATTAAAATTAAATGCCAGGGTGCCCTCTACTGGCTCACAATATTAACACCAAACAGTAACACCAAATATTTGCAACCCAGCAGGAACCATGGTCCACAATCTAAAAGATTGCCAGCTGCATTTAATTTGAAACATGCTGGACTTGTTAAAAACAGATTTGGGTCCTTCCCACGTCTTGAAAAAGTGGTGGCAGCATACGCTGTATGTGGCTTGAAGAAATTGACTGGCTGGCTGCTGACTGCATGGTAGAGCAAACCACATTCATATTGCAGCAACGAGGCTGCAATATTATGCATCGTCAATTGAAAAAATGCTTTCCAGGATATGAAAATAGAAACAAAGCATGCTCTGTTACATTTTCTACAGCTCATCAGAGCCTAGAAGTTCAGCAGGGATTGTGAAATTCCTGCTGTTGCACAGTCCTTCCCTGCTCTAATTCCCTACAGGAGCTATGACAAAAGTGGGCTGCTGGCCTGTGTTAAGTTTAGAAACAAGACTGATAGTTGTACACTATCATGAGCAAGCTCTTCACCTTAGACATCAAGTAAGAAGCTTCTTGCGCAAACTGTGAATACTTGCTCAGAGGTGGCAGCAGGTGATTGCTGACCTTCAGCAAGTGGTGTCCCACACAGGAGGAACATTTTAACACCTGTCTGTGCTTCCAGTTTCACCTCCTGGTAATCTCTAGAAGTGTGCATACAGTGCTACAAGCCAGCAGACCTGTTTCTTCATACCTCTTCATACTGCAATATTGCAGAGAGCAGCAGGAAGTGAGAGCTTTTCCTGGGTTATAGGGAATTTTTGAATTCCACAGATAGGGAATTTTTAAATTCCTTTAGACATAAAGAAATGAAAAATATATAAGGTAATGGGATTATTTATTACTGTGGGAGGCTGAGAAGAATAGAAAAAGAACCACTGATGCTGGCTGCATTATTACTTGGTAGGTCCTCTGACATGAGGGTGTGGAGGAGCACGTCTACAGTTAACTTCACAGTCTAGTGAAGTGCTGAAGTTGTTTCCTCCAGACATCTACCTAGGAAATTGCAGTGCATTAATACCTCTAGTTGCCAAACATCATCCCAGTACTCAGTGGAAGATACATTCAGCTTAAATCTGTTTTCAGACTCTCAACTGCAGGTTAGAGTATTAATGCTTAGTAAATATCCTTAAACTGGCAAAAGTAAAACTTTTAGCCTTGGGTAAAAGCAGAAATTTTGATTTGTCTGGTTTAATACTATAGTTGTACAGAGCAAACTGAACAGATTTTTTTCCTCAAGTCTACAGTGTAAAGTCTGAGAGCTTTATGCACATTAATATATATTCTCAACAGCTCTGTGAAACATGGAATTATTAGCAGCCCTATTGTACAGTTGGAGAATTAAAACTAAATTCACTGCCCAGTTTCTGGCAACAATTCTCTGCCAGCACTGGAAATCAAATCTATGCTGAGTCCCATCCTAGCACCTTAAGCAGATCTGGAAACCATTATGATGTGACCTCTGTGACTTTGGGAACCCCATGAGACCCAACTAGACTTCCAGGCTGAAGCAAATAGTCACTTCATGATGCTCTGAAGTGAAATCAAGGAGCAGTTTCTGGGAGAAGGAATGTTGCCATGGTGAGATGATCTATAATGTCCCGTGCCTCTGGAAGCTTGCTCATTGTGAACAGCTATCTCAGCTTTACACGCAGCTGAGCATAGCAGCTGCTGCTCTTCTGTAGTGGACATTGTGAATGCAAGTTATTTTCATGTGGTGTACCAGGCTTTTTATCGTCCTGCTCAGAAGTGTTAAAATTATAACACAGACAGTCCAGCTGCCTTCTGTTTACTTTATATCTGTAATTCATTCTGCTCTTTGAAGAGCAACCTTTAAAGCACCTGCTTACAGGACTTGCAGGAGCTGATCAGCTGCCTCAGCATTACTCTTCCCTCTACCCCACTCATCACACAGGAACTGGGTACAACATTGGATCAGAAGATTGCTGTAGGATTGTGAAGCTGATGCATCTGCAGTTTCCTTTGGACATCACCATTGATGTGTGCTGATGTCTATCATCATACTATATCTTTTCCTGATGGTTCAAGTTTGCATTACGGTAACTGTGAGCTGCTAACAAGCTACTTTGGTCTACTGCAAAAGGACTGTCAAAGGCCACCTCCTTCTCTCACACTGAAGAAGTAAAGTGTGCTTGCAAGGTTTTCTATTTATGACTCTGTTTTTCTCTTCATGTCAGTATTTGTTTTAGAAGCAGCTCTGATCACATTTCACTTAAAGGCTAAAATCAGAGAAGTTCCAGGAACACAAGTGCCATCTCCAGAAGAATAGGAGAAGATAAATAAAATGCCTTCCTCTTTTTCTGAGTACTCTGCTGTTCCCTCATGATTTAGGAAGTATTCATGTCCCAGCACCACCTGAAAAGTCAGCAGTAAGAGAGGATAGTTCTGGCTGTGAAGCTTCCTACTAGCAGATTGAACATCCTTTCTGCCTCTTCTAAAGTTGCCTCGTTCATCATGCAACCCCATACATGGGCTGAAGCTTCAGACATATGATACTTTCTGCATTACTACAGGAGCTTCTGGGTTTCTTCCTGTTCTCGTGATCTCTGGAAGGTCCAGGCAGATGGGTATATAAAATGTTTGACTGGGACTGCCCAGCTAGAGTTAGTGCTACAATTTTTGCTGGCAGATTTTAAAGATCAAATCACCCAGCAGATCTTGAAATAAATTAAGAAAATATGACTGCATACTGGACTGACTTCTGCTTGCAGCATTGGCAGAGTATTATCTAGCTCATTAGTTGCAAAAGCTTACAGATGAGTTTTGCCAAGGCTTCAGTGCTTCTGGGTAAGAAATGCAGACACTTGAGGAACTTTACAAACAAAACCTGTAATGACCACTAGACTAAGTGGCAACTCAATGGGTACTTTGAGAAACCAAACCTTAGACATAGGCACTCAGAATGCACGTTAAATCTTTGAAACCTAGCCAAGGTATTTGTGGAATTCTTCTTATGCAATTAACTCAGTGTAATTATGCAAGCTGTGTGTTGTCACTTTCACCATTAGATGCCTCAGTACTCCTCAGGTACTTCATACTGTCAACCATTATAGCCATAACTGTTACACAGAGTCATAACTAGTCTCCTTCTCACTACACATAACGTAAAGCTTTGGAGGCAGCCACTACAGCAAGCACTGAAGGCCTGTGGATGTCAAAGTATTCTGATGCATAGCATATACAAACTAACTTTTACAGTGCTGTGACTTCACTATTTTCAGTGGAAACCAAGGATGTTCTACCGCTCTGAAAAAAAAGTTTGGGGAATCTGCAGCTCCAGCTCGGATATGTTCAAGACTTAACTGGACATCGCCCTGAGCAGCATGATCTAATCATATGTCCTCTGAGCAGGAGGTTGGACTAGACTCCACAGATGACTCTCCAAATCTAAATTTTTCCTTGATTCTATGAAAATTTGTTTCACCAACTAACATGAAAATAGATGCCAGAGTTAAACTGTTCAATATTTAAGAATCTACCCATTATTTAAGAATCCAAATGTTTTAGGAGACTATGGTCAGCTCTATATACAGGCATGTGCTGCAGAAATACATACAATTTACTATTTTGAGAGCCCTGTGGTGTAACATTCCCTGTGGTTTAACATCCTAATAGACAAACTGGTAAAGTATGAGTTAGGTCAGTGGACAGTGAGGTAGACTGAAAACTGAATGAATGACTGGGCCCAGAGGGTTGTGTTCAGCAGCACAATGACCAGCTGAAGACCAGCCATGAATGGTGTACACCAGTGGTCAATACTGGGTCCAGTCTTGTTCAACATCTTCATTAAAGTGGCTCCAGAGGAGGATCATGAAAATGGTCAGAGAGCTGCAACACCTCTCGTATGAAGAGAGGCTGAGAGAGCTGGGGTTGTTTATCCTGGAGAAGACAAGGCTTCAAAGGAGGCCTTATTGCAGCCTTTCAATATATAAAGGGGGCTTATAAGAAAGACAGAGAGAGACCTTTTCACCAGGGCCTGTAGTGACAGTACAAGGGGCAACTGTTTTAAACTGAAAGAAGGTAGATATAGATTGGACATAAGAAAAATCGTTTTACGATAAGGGTGGTGAGACACTGGAACAGGTTGCCCAGAGAAGTTGTGGATGCCTCATCATTGGAAGTGTTCAAATTCAGGTTGGACAGGGCTTTGAGCAACCTGATATAGTGAAAGATGTCCCTCCCCATGGCGGGGTGGGGGAATGGAACTAGGTGATCTTCAAAGGTTCCTTCCAACCCAAACCATTCTATGACACTATGATTCTATGATTAATGGTCTGGAAGATTAGGCAGAGGACACCCTCCGTAACTTTGCAGATGATACAGAACAGGGAGGAGTGGCTGATACAGAGGTTTGTGCTGGCATCCAGAGGGACCTGGATGGGCTGGAGAAATAGGCTGACAGGAACTTCATGAACTTCAGCAAAGGCAAGTGCCAAGTCCTACCCCTGAGGAGAAATGTAAGACAGTGTGAAGGTTACATGTCACAATAGAGGTCTGTAAGTGGGATGAGAGAGTTTATGCATTACACTGAATTTGGGCGTAGGCATTAGATGGGTACATGGTTTCAGACCGAAGTATGTGGTCTTCATGGGGTGGGAGCACAGCACCTAGAGTACAGCTAATGGGGCCTATGAGAGGTCTCTCTTGTAGCCCATGGAGCCTGGTGTTGGTGCTCACTGCAGCAGGGAGAAGAAATGGGAAGTAGCTGTGGGGTGCCAAGCACGTCCATAGTCCAGGGATGTGCAGACCTCCAAGGCCCAGGAAAAGGGTCCCCATTTGGAGCCATGCCCTCTCTCTACACCAGTTCTCCATGTCCTCAGCGAACCTCTTGCCACTCTGGTGTGGGAGGAGACAGTGACTATGGGCATCATTAGAAAAGCTAGTAAAATAACTCTCTTAGTGATGTGAATTCCAGCTGGTGCCTACTTCAGGACCTCACTGCCCGTGTGGATGCTCTGAGCAAAGGACATGCCATAGGTCAGTGACTGCTGAGGGACGGGAAAGTCCTGTAGATGAGTACTGTTTATGGTGGCTGGGTAAATCACTGAATCCTCCAGTTTCAGGCAGTGACCCAAGGAAGCACCAGTGTGTTTCTGCAGGTACCAGGAAAGCAGTCAGAGAGCTGCCCAGCCCCTCCTGGAGCCTCACAGCTCGTAGACGAGCAGAGACACAGGAGCTCGAGCCTCCTTTTCTTTCCCTGCTTTGTTAGTGCTTCTTTTCAACTCCAGGTTTCACAAAAGGTGAAGAGAGAGTGAAAGGCACAAGCCCAGAGCACTATGCAAGCGAGCACAAGTAGCATGCGACTGGCTGCCACTACCCCACCAAATGAGCTGCAGGCCAGGAAAGGGCTCATACTGCAGGGACTTCAGCTCGTCCACTGTCTGCCCCAGCAGCATCTGAAAGGGAAATGTTCTCTGTTTGAGTCCCAGAGCTGCCAGGGCTTTCCAGAGCCAGCGGCTCTAGGAAGGCATGGCAGAAGCTGCTGCTTCTTTGATCTGCTCCCCTGTGCTTTATCTCCAAGGAGATACTATTAAAGGTAAATAGCTTAGAATTTATCTGTACTTTACAGTGCACAGCAAGAATATATCACAAAGCTGTTCCCATCTTCTGCAACACTTTAGGCCAAATGGTAAGGAAAGACAGCAAAGCCTTCCGGAAATTCCACATCTGTGTTTGAACTACCAGAGTGCTAAGAGTTTAAAAATAATAAAATAATAATTATAGAGCATTCTAGAAATTCTGAGCTTAAGTCTAAGACAACCTACTGGTGCTTTACAGAAAATTAAGATCATTTCTATAGAATGCACTCGTTTTTTTACAGAGTTACCTAGGAACGTGCCCTAATTCCTTACTTCATTTGCCCATCTCAAACTCAGCCTACTTCTATGCTGGGAAGAAGACCCATCTGCACACTGACCTACAAACACCCTGTTCTGTGCTTTCATGAGTCCAGCCAGTTTCCTCAGCCTGTAGATATGGCAAGCCTAGGACATAACCTGGAGCAGAACTATTGCTCAGGGTAGCACTAGCCGTAAAGATTTGAAAGACTTAAAAATGTGAAACCAGGAAAGAAGTCCTCATAGCAGTTTTCAAGTCTTGTCCTTGTAGTTCATGTGGGAAAAGCAGTATAATTATCTTGAAGGGAGAGTTGGCTGTATAATCTCTAAGCCAAGACTCAAATACAAAGTTCTGGGTGTGGCTACCATCTTCCTTCTTTCTGGAAGGAAGGGGATATTTTAAAAGAGGAAAAAAACCCACCCTCATTTGGTTCAATCACTTCTTTATTTAAATGGAGAACTGTTCAGGGAACTGTTGGGGTTTTTTTGCTATATTTTTCACACAGTTTCACTTTGCAATAAATGAGAAAGTCTAAGAAGGTAAAAGCCTTCATGAAACCTTAAGGTTCAACAGAAAAAAAACCCAACATCAAACCCAAAACATTTAGCTATATTCGGCAACTGATAGTACTGGAAGACTTCCTGATTTCCTCTGTGAGGAGCAGCAGTTCTACAGCCAAGTTTGGTAATTAGGAATCCATGTCACATTTTTTAAATGTTTCTGAAAACATACACCTTAGGAAGCAGGATGACAGAAGTTGTAAATCTGCCAGCAAAAAAAGGATGTTGCCTCCATCAACAACATATCTTATGTGCTTCTAGAAGGGAATAGAGTCACAGGGCTCCGTAGGCAAAGCTTTGCACTACCTGAAATGTAAAAGCAAACAGCCTCCCGCTTCCTTCCAATCCCTGGATCACAGCCTTCACCCTAGCACTGAAGCTTTAGATGGAAACTTTTGGCAGGCCTGGTAATCTCTGTCTTGGCCAAGTCAGATTTTGATCTTACCACCTGAGGATTAAAGCGTTCTTCAGGGATTACCTGTACAAGACAGAGAACAGAGCAATATGGAACTGCCAAGAATTGTGTAACATGTCAAGACCAGGCCCATGTCATCAAGTGATGGCATGTAACAGATTTTTTGATGATTCTGTGCATTCCTTCTGGCCCCATTTGTTGAAAGACACATTTCCTTACACCTTAAAAAATAGGCCCCCTCAGCAGGGTGGGACAGCACCCTTGTGCTCTGAATCATGTAGAATTATCTCTAAGATAGTTGCCCTATGTTTGCATGCCCACCACAAACACTACAAAATAATAATGTGATAAAATAGGGGTGTGCCCGGGCCAGAAACATGTCTCTCAGATCCAGCAGCACTATCTGTGACTGCTAGGCCTGGATAATTAACATAGTTAATTAACTGTAACATAGTTCTTAACTGTAGTACATCACCATTAATTCATCTGTTAAAAGTTTCAGGGCCATTGGGTTTGAAACAGATTATTTCCAATCACTGACAGAAACTTACATAGAGGCCAGTCCTAGGATTTAGGCCAAAACTGTAATAAAAAGTAGCGGGAGTTATATACATATATATTTTTTTTTTTTTAATAGTTTGGGTTGGAAGGGACCTTTAAAGGTCATCTAGTTCAACCCCCCCTTGCAATAAGCAGGGACATCTTCAATGAGATCAGGTTGCTCAGAGCCCCATTCAACCTGACCTGGAACTGAGCCTTGAATGAGGCTCCATCTCTGTCAGACTCTGTCGTGTTCTACTGTGTCAGAGTCTCTGTCAATGTGTGTGGGGACATCCCTTAGAGAGGCCTATGGGGTTAGGTGACAAGGCGCTGGCAGTGGGGGCTGCAGGGCAGCCGCCATGAGAGGCTGGAGCTGCCTCGTACCAGACACAGCTGGTTCCAGCCAGCTCCAACGTACCCACCACAGGAGATGGCTGAGCCCCTCAGGCAAGACGGTGGCACCTCAGAGAAAACATACTTAAGAAAGGACAAAACACACTGGGCAGAGAGAGGAGGAGGGGAAAAATAAAATAATGAGAAACAGCAGAGGAAACACCAAGATCAAAGAAGGATGAGGAGGAGGCAGTCCATGACCACACCAGCAGATATTCACACCACGGCCTGCGCAGGGACCCACCACTGGAACAGGGGAAAACCGTGAGGGGGAAGGAGCAGCAGAGAGGAGCTGTTACGGACTGACCATAAACCTCCCATTCCACATCCCCCTGCACTGCTGGTGGGGAGGAGTCAGGAGGGAAGGAGTGAATTTGAGCTTGGGAGGTGGGACAGGAAAGGTGCTATTTTAATGTTTGTCTTTTTTGTTTCTCACTATACAAATCTACTTTAATTGGTAATAAATTAGTTTTCTCCAAGTCAAGTATGTTTTGCTTGTGACAGTGACCGGTAAGCAAACTTCCTGTCTTTATCTCAACCCATGAGCTTTCTTACTCTCCCACTGAGGAAGAACAGTGAGTGAGCAGCTGGGTGGGTGCTTGGCTCTTTGCCAGGGCTAACCCACCACAATATGTGTACAACAAATAATATAAAATAAAATTAAATGATGTGTCATATGACAGGAAAAAAAAAAAAAAAAAGAGTTACCATGTCTTTAAGCTTTGCCAGGGGGTTTATGAACACCAGCATTCTTTAATGAGAAACAACCTGTATCCACAAGATTGCATGCTGGTCATCATGACATTAATTTAATGTGCTCAGTGTACAGTTTATCCTATTTACATGTATGAGTTTTAATTGACTGAAGCAATATGATAACGACAAAAAAAGTATTTTTCATATTTGCTGGAAATGAGGAATATGCTCTCTGAAATAAAATTCTGGTTAGCTGAATCTAGCACAACAGATTTGAAAGCAACAAAGTAATAATCCACAACATTATTCTAGTTATTCTCTCAGCATTTATTTGAAATATCAATACTTTCCATGATATAGTTTATATGTTAAGCAGTAGGGAATTGTCTTCATTTCACATCATCCAGTACTGAAGTGGCACATTCGAAGCAGCACAGTAAACGTCTGAAACAGTCTGTACAATTTAGATAAATAGAACTCTGGATAACCGAACTAACAGAAGTTTTGCAACTGTTACCCAAAGAATGCCAAGAAGCTAGGCACAGCACTGTACACACAAAGTGCAGGAAGGAGGAACACAAGAGAACCAACTAAACATATGGGAAATGTTTTTGCATATACAGCCACATGTCTTTAATTGCTCAACACAAAAAGATAAGTTTTATTTAGTCCTCATTGAGGGCAGAATACGCACAAATGATGTTCAAAGAACACATGGTAGACAGAAACAAATGAAGTGAGGGTCATGTTTGGTTGGTTATTGTATTCCTCAGTGCATGAGTTTACAAAGGATATCTGGTGCTTAAGCAGCATGATTTTCTGCCAAGACTTGACAATAAACAGTTAACAAATGCCAGTTTTATTCCCCATCTTGCCCTCTTACTGGCATTTTGGTAAGCATGCTTAAAGTTCCTGAAGGGCAAATTCAGGTGGTTTGTGGTCCAAGGTTTTTACTATAGGAATCCCCATTTTATGGTTTGCAGTTTACCTCTGGATGGAAATAGGCCTTTTAACAATAATTAAGAACATAAAAATGAGCAGAGAGCAGCAGGACACACAGTACAGTGGTTCACTTTCTAAGAAACCAGAGGGTCTACATTTACACTTTCTCTGTGAGAACAGCAAGCCAGTTTGGTTGGAAGATACAATTCTGGTTAGTCAATGTTAGACCTGTGTGCATGGTATCATTAGGAAGGGAAAGATGGAATGGCAAGAACTTTTCCCTCTTTTTATAGAGAACTAAGACTGAAAAGTAATCCAGTGGTGATAGGCATTATCTTCCTTCCCAATACCACCTTCACTTCCTGCTACTTCACTATGAGGACCTGCTTTGCTTGCCATCATCTTCCCAGCTTCATCTCAGTAATGGCTCTGGTTACCACCAGGCCAGCATGGCCAATAAACTAACCCACACTATGCTGGCTCAGAAGATATCACGCATCACCACATCGTAGTATGACAACACGTAAACCAAAGATGCTGAGTGGGAATCGATGACTCTAACCACTGCAGTTTGCACTTGTAGGTGTAAGAAGCAGCATGTTGAAAGCAGTGGTACTGACACAACTATCTGGGTCAGAAGTGGTGGATCAGCCATTCTAATTGGGTAATGGAACTAGAATATCAACATAGTTGATGGGGAAGAAACCTGATCGGCCATGAAGCATCCCCTCATACCAGTTTTCATCAATCTGGTTAGTGAGGGTAATGATATCACCCTCTTTAAATCCCAGCTCCCCTTCATTTTCTGGTTCAAAGTCATACAGCGCTCGGCAGCATGGCTGATCCATGTGAACACCTATGGAGAAGAAACACAAAGAAACACTGTGCTTAAAAATCTCAACAATTACAGTATCCTTTTTACCACTGTACCTACTACAGATCTTGCTGTTTCTGGTATCACTGATATGCTGATGACAGTTCTTTGATAATATCTACATTTGGACTGCTAAACTTCATTAGAAGATGGCTATCAGCTTTTGGCAGCCTTCAGTTTTCGTATGTGACTGCTAGTAAATGTCTGAGAATCCTAAAAGAACCATGCTGCAGTCAAGAACACACCTAAAAGCATGGCCATGATCAGTTTGGAATCTAATCTTTACCTATTTACAAAACACAAAAAATGAAGCAAAAGCCCTAACGTATGTCCAGCTTTACTGGCACAGAGTCTTTGTCTATTTACCTCAGGTAAGTAGTGTAAGGGGTAGCTTAAAACAACAGTGAAGATATAAGTGTGTCTTTGTCCTTTATTTGGAAACTTCACTGGTACAGCTATCCTCTGAGTTTTAATATGAGGTTTCCAAAGACCTTTTCTCTCTGTTCCCACAAAACACTTGATTGCAGGGCCACCAGGATAGACTCAGAACAAGTTTGCAGTTGAAAGCTTTCTAATATGCTAGTTCATGAAAATCTGACCATAAACCATTTAGGATGGCTAATGGATATTATTATAAGTCATTACTGAGATTAGATTTTCATACAGTGTATGAAATTAACAAATATACCTCCCATTCCCCGTATTCCCCCCCTGGCCCCTAAGTCTCTATAGCTTCAAGCCTACCAAAAGCAAAATTGTTACTGGTCAAAGTATTTAGGATTTAGCAGCACTAAATTGTAAGGAATCTCATATCCCTACCTGACTTTCCATAGTAAAAGTTCATGCACTTCCAGTGGTCAGAATGAACCAACACATGCCACTCCACCATAATGGCACTTCTAAGAATACATATTTCAGCTTTTTCATGTATACTGACTTCAGGATGAATAAGTTTCAGATTCAAACTTTTTGCATATTCATTTCAACCGTTTCAACCATTTCATGGCTAGAAGGCCCATGCTTGAGCTATTTTAGGACAAAAATATTCCATTTGTATAGATGTCAATAGAGTAAGTTTTTCAAATACCTGATTTAATTTATTAAATTCTGTAGCGAAAACTTCTTTCATTTCTTTACATATTGTTCACAGTGTATTTTGCATTATTTGTCATGAAGACTATTTTGCTGGCATCAAGCAGCCTTACAACGTGTGTTTGGTATCCTCATTGCTACCAGCTGAAATTCAGAAGACTTAGCAAATAAACTGTAATGACCATAGAAGATCGGAGGTTTGAATGAACCAACCCAAACATACATTAAAGAATTTTCAAAGAAGAAGGCGTATCTCTGAAACCAATAAACCCTTCAAAAGAAAGAACCCCTATTGAAGAAAATGCTAAATACTGCTCTCCGAAGAAGAAAACACGAATGCTGAAGAGACACAGGAACATCAGTCTGCACTGCCTTAGCACAGACAAGTGTTCATGACACTATATAAAAGAAGTGAAGAAGAAAATTACTGGTGGCATGAAGAGATCTTTAGCATGCAAGACTCAAGCCACGTTTATACACAAGGAATCTCCATTGAATCCCCCTCGTCACTACCACAGTGAGATTACTAGGCGTTTGCGAGATTATGCAAGACAATTTCCAGTTGCAGGTGCCAAATGGAGACACTGTTGCTGCCTGTATGTGGGAGAACATCAGACATTTACATCAGGATGTGATGGGAAGGAAGGAAATCCTGATTAAAGATCTAGTGAAAAAAATCCAGTCTTGCAAGGTGGAGTGTGCTAGCAATTGTCACTGAGGTAAACTGGAATAACTGAAGTCAGGGTCTGGACAGAGGACAGCCCTCACCATAAGATGGGATAACAGATCGTTACTGTGAGAAACAAATAACAAGGCTTTCTTAGTATGTGCTGATATGAAATAAACACTTCTTTAAGATAATAATTATGCACAGTTATATAAATGCTTAATCTTGCTTGTGCCACTCCCAATCGGACAAAGAAAATAACTCAGATGGCTTTGTTTTTCTTTCAGGCTCTTTGCATTGTAATACCTGGTTTTAAAAGGCAGGATAAGGTTATGGAGGTTTTGGGGAGGTTCAGGGTTCTGCATTTTAATGGAAAACTTCCAGTTGTTCTTTTGGTTTTCTAAATGCCTATTTTATAAAGATATATATTTAAATGCAAATTTAGTATGGCAGCATCTCTTTGAGCTTCTAGGACTAAGGAAATTTTTGACCCAAAGACATATTTAAAGCAGTGGATGATCCATCCCTGTTCTCCTGCCTGGGGATGTGAACACTTTACAAAGAAACAACAGTTCAAACAGCTCTCTTCTCTACTATCCTCATTCTCATTTTCCCTCACTATGGAAGAACTAATCTCTAGAAGAAAGCATGGAACGTCTGCATTGTAGCAAAACTTCAGACAGCTGGCTTTTCTCCTCACATTGCTGCTGCCATTACCTGACGGTTTGGGTGTGGTGGCATGGGATATTCCTCCATTGTGCTGAGTATTGTCACCAGTTGTGAAATCCAGGCTCATACGGGGTTTGGGCTGGTATTCTCTCCTGGGCTGAGATGATGCCTCTTTTATTCTGCCAAAACATGAAATTAAATGTTAAGAGTTAGTTTCATGTTTACAGATTAGATGCACCAAACATCTTTATTTCCATGGCTGAAGTTCCCATCCACCAATCATCCAGATTAAACAAGTTTTGGCATTTGGAGTAATTTTTTGTTTACAACATCAGTTTAAGCTACCAAAAACCACCTGATATGACTATGCCATGAGGTTGTTAATTTTTATTTCCGTCTAGGAACCTCACAATTTATCTGGCTTCCTTTTGTCTAACAATAACAAAGAGCTTCTAATGGAGAAAAACTTGTTCTGTGATTACCACTGCTTACAGAAGGGCTGTACAAACATCTCTGCCCCCATTTTTAGCATGATTTTTGCTTCTATCCCTGGCAAGCCTTAACTATTCAGTTGGTTGATGCCAACTCTTGTCATTTTGTGAGGAGACTGTGTGGGAATGTACTGGCTTCAGTTGAAGACTTAGTTAATTTGTAATTTGGAATACTTGTTTCACAAAGGCACACAACTCCAGTTTTCCTGACTCTCAAAATAAAAGTATAATGCATCATTCATTTAAACTTATTCTAATTGAGAAATCTAGAATTTCTAGGAAAGGGTACATTTTCAGATTCCAGGGTAAAAGCCAGGGAAGGGATAATGACAGAATCAGAGCAGCTTATGCAGAACAACTGCCACATATGTTTCTAATACTACATATGGAAGAATACTTGAGTCAAGACGTCTGTATTTAAAGGACAAGTTGGTTTCTTTAACCTTCTCTAGATCTGCCCCAGACTTGCTGTTGGTAGCACATTTTGATTTATCTATGGAAAAGATCTGCTTCTAACTTAACCAGTTTTGGTCATGATAACAAGGGTTTCCTCATCATCCGAAATATTATCAATATCAGTCAGTCCCCAGAGGCTGCTTTTCTTCTTCATAAACAAAAACATAAGCATATTAAAAACATAAATTAATGAAGTTGTCAAAATAAACTTAAATAAAAAGGCCTTGCTGTGTTTCACTCATTAACAGAAGTTATTGTTTCAAAACAGTAAAGTTTTGAAGAAAGAAATACTTAAAACAAGTTCTCTTACACTTAATACTTTGTGAAACAAACACCATTTTTTACAGATTATGAACTAGAAGGCAACAGTTCTAGTGACTTGCTAAAAATTACCCAAAAGCTCAGCGTGAGCCACGTTTCTTAAGAAAAGAAACATCTCCAAGGAAACCATTCCTGCTTCCAGCTGCTCTGTCACGATACTCTGTCTTGAAAAGTGCAGCCTCCTTTTGCTTGATGAAAAAGAGAGTTTAAAAGGAAAAGTCTTTGCTGACCTTCCAGATTTTATTAATTTTATTGCAAGTCTCCCAGTTTTAGCCAAGTTTCTAAAGTCTCAGTTCCTGGAATTAAGGTATTTTAAGGAATTTTATACCTTCCCTTAATGTGTAGAAGAAAAATGAAAATTCTTGCACTTGCAGTTCCTAAAGAAAGTTTTGAAGCTTAATCTAAATGGCCCAGAAAAAATAGAAGACTCCAGTGCATTTTAAAATTTTTCATGGTTTTTGCAATCTAACTTAGTTTTTTTTAAAATTATTTGTGCAATATTTTAAACAGGACAGTCTTAGCAGTTAGAAGATATTGCCCATGCCAAACAACAGCATGAACAAGTTCCATTCACATCTTTTTAAAGTATCTAGAAAACAGGCAGTATGTGCTGTAGACATCACTGAGAGTGAACAGTAACAAATTTGCTCAGCTTAGAAGTAAAGCATTATTTATTTTGTGGTCCATATGATCAAAAAAACAACCCCAAAACCCAGGGCCATGCATTCTTTGCCACCTGCATATCACCAGCAGGAAAAGACAAGTAGTTCAAACAGTAACAGCTCTACTTCCCTGCTTAATCCCTGGCATGACCATATCACAGTGCTCTAATTTGTGTCTAGTGGTGTGGACAAAGGATGATTTAACCAGCAGACTCTTTACAATTAGGGATGCACAGTAAGTTTATGCAAAAGATTTACTTCAACTGATCTGTAATAGCAGTCTGATGCAAAGTTCTTGAAAAGCTAAAATCATTCGGAGCTGAAACGTAAAGCAAAGATACTGACTGTTTAGCAGAAGTTTCACAAGGGCAAAGGATTATCTGAATTGATACAGGAAGATAAATCTGTTGCAGAGAGAAGTATGTTCACTTTATGGAGTAATTTATGGACTACAGAAATGTATGGACTACATACATTATGGACTACAGGATTTTTTAATGCTTCTGTAAAGTAAGTGAATTGCAGTATTTATTTGGAAGTGCTAAAAATCATTCTGTTAGCTGTTTAGACAGTACTGCAAACTGTATCCAGAAACAGCCTGCTGGGCAGCCTACCTACCAAAACAAGTGCTGCTCCTAATCGCAAAGAAATTTTAAGACTTAGAGCTGGATGAGTCTTACAGACTGTGTGCTCTGAGAAAATAAACACTGACAGACCCACTAGTACCAGAAACTGTATCTACACTAATGACATCAGAAAACAGCAAAGAATCATGTGCGATTAAAAAGCTGCCTTTACACAGTATATGAACATTAGCTGCTCTTAGGAATTATGTCCAGCTTTTAGGAAGAGTCTTCCAGAACCATGTGGACTAAAGAAATCTTTCCTGTGTGTTAAGTTTCCTTGAAGAAGGACGTGTGTGTGAGAAGCTGATAAACTTTTACAAAAATTATTTTCCTCACTTCAAGGGGGTACAATCTGTTTTGTGTTACAAAAATTCTAAATTAAAAATTCTAAAATTCTATTAAAAACATATTGTATCAATTCTGAGATAGCATTTGCAGTTGCAGAAAAAGGGATGGAAGAGGTAAACTCAGTTAAGCCTTGTATCAAGTTTGAACTGATAATAAAGCTGGAAAAAAGGAGTATTTAATAAGGTGGCAAATGATGGAGGTGTCACTACCTGGCTCAGGAAGATCATCAGGTAGATGCGAATGTAACAAGATACTCTTTTTCAATAGCAATCATTAACATCTTCTCTCAGAAAGACTACTTTGTGAATACATGCAGGAATTGTAAGGAATCCAAAGCTGTAAGTCCCACTGAATTCCAATATTTATAAACACTTGCTTTCAGTTAAATCACATTTAACAGCTTTACTGAGCTGAGATGCTTTCCTGAACTCAGTCCTCATTCAGTCATACTCAGAAGTATATGCATCTCCAAAATATATAAACCTCAGCTTGCAGTTGCCTAATGAAATAGCCCTTGTTTTCATAAACATACAATTACCAACTTGGAAAAGATAACAGCATTGCCTTCTACTCATAGGTTTTCTGCCTCTGTAAAACAAAAAAATAATTCATCAAACTTAGAAAAAGTGCATTACCTGTCTTCCAGCTTAGAAGTAACTCGCTGTAGGATCTGTGTGGCCTGCTTGTGGTACTCCAGCTGGGCTTGTACAAGAGCAGAAAGCTGGCTCACTTGCTCAATCTGAGGATTGACATTAAAACATGAGATCTTAGGCGAGTACTAACAGCTCAGACAGCAAGTAAAGACCACTGTCACACTGATACTGCAAAGGCAGTTTTACTTCTCTCTCTAAAAACTTGATTCATCTTTGTAGTCCATAAACAGTTACATATCAGTCTTTATTCATTACCATGTCTGGTTATGACCTGATCTGGAATGGTAACTGCAACTCTACTCCGCTGATCATCTCCATGGCTGATTTGCATGGGCAGCAGCTTACAGAACTACCTCATTCAGCAAACACTATGGAAGTAAAAATGAGACTGTAATGAGAGCATAATACACCTTCTCCCTCCCTGCCTTTGAGGGGCACAAAACCATAGGGACTATAGTCATGCTTCTGTTGTATTCTGGCCTATGAAGCAGACCAAAACAGGAAGATACTACATACTCTTGGATGCAGAATATTTGTCATGAAGGCAGACAGCATTCTACTTCATGAGGGAAAAAACCATCCAAAACTCTTGTGTGGGCAATGCAATTGCTAGCAGTTTCCATGATAAACAATGCCACAATGGTGTAATACAGCCCAGCAGTATCTGGCCATATGGGGTTGGATGTTACTACAAGGATTAAAACTACAAACTTGTTATACTTCTTTCATTTCAGCACAGCTATATTTAATTTCTAACATGCAAATATTTACAGGTTTCTTATGGCCCCTCAACAGCAATCTGGTAACAAAATGAAGAATTAAATTATGTATGTATTTAAACTTTAAATAAATCCCATCATTTACTTCAATAAAAATATTTAAACTGAGTTTCCTTTGACCACATATTCAGTAAGACAGACTTCAGCTGAAATGTTTTCTTCCTCCAAAAGAGATAATTTTTTCTTCTTGCTTGATTTTACAGTTTCAACATTATAAATTGAAGATTAAAAAAACCTAATAAATGCTCAATCCTAAACCAGTCTGTAAGCAAAAAATATGCCTCAGAGTCAGATTTGAGCAGTCACATTAACTTTGGCTTTCCTATTCACTATTGCTTCTGATTACAGCAGAGACCATGGGGTTGTGAGTTCATCATCTCTGATCTTTACCAATCCTCTCAGCAGCCCACGCACTTGAGCAAAAGCCTTGGCTCAAACCCTTAAACCACAGCTAAGTAAAACTCATGACTTACATTTACATAATTCTAAGAAGGAAGATATTTTGGTTTTGTAAGTAACACTATGCAGTTAAGAAGCACAACGATGCTACAGAGGATTTATGTTCTTTAGCTCAGTTACCTATAAAGTACCTATAAAATGAGTCCTACATGTGCATGCTGTACATTACTATAGCTTCTGAGCCTCTCACTGAGTCCACCAAGGAGGCAAGTGCTTCCCCATTGTACAGTGACAGAAATCTGTGGCATCATGGATTTAATAAGGCTTTCCACTTTTAGACTGCTTTAGACCGCCTTCACTGCCAAACCAGTATCTTTCTCTTTTTAAGATTCAGCTCAAAGATTAACAAGGGATATCTCACATCCATCTCCAGAAGGTTAAACATGCTTGACTCAGCAATTTCTTTTGATTCGTCAAACTTCTCAAGAGCTTGGCGAAGTTCTTCATCAGGGAGCTTGCCCTGTCTTTTCTTTTTGTAATCAAAATCCAGGCGTCGACCCTCCATTTTCTTCAGGTGATGCTAAAAAACAAAACCGCAAACACAAGCACAGAATAAAGGATGTTCCTCTACTCTCCTTATACTGCATTGTAATCAGGTAGTCCATGTGCATTTGCAAGTATGTGCTGTTTGCTCTATATCAACCCTTCCCCAGAGGGCAGAAATACAGAACAATGAAGTAGGTGGTTTTACATATCATTTAAGAAGCCACGGTGTGCTGCTGTCTGAATGACAGACTTTCAACATTAAAAAAAGGCCACACAGAATGGGTAATTGCAATTGCCACATGTATAAAAGATACATGAGTTTCTGGCTTTTTAGCTCTGATGCAGAATTACCTGAACACTATGTTTTTCCCTAGATGTTTAAGAGAAAACTCTATTAAAAGCACAAGTTAGTACATTTTTGCCTGTGTGACAGTTCTCATAAACAAAGCAACACAGAAAATATTTTCATCATTTCCATCAGACCACCAAAGGATCTTAATGTTATCTTTTATTAAAGATTTTCTAGTTTGTTAACTGATCTAACATTCACGTCAATCTGTTTAGCAGCTGCCACATCAAGCTGGCCGAAAGTTAATGCTATCAGCATGAGCATGAATACTTTAGGTGTTTACTTTCCCTCAGAAAAATCAATTTGTCATCTATTATGACATTTGTAACTTTGTCAATTTTGTAAATTATATCAAACTGTCTAAGACATCTTTCTTCCACATATATTTAACACTGTGAAAGCCTTACTGAGCTCAGAAGAACAGTTACTTATACAGATAAGCATTTGCTGATTTGGGAGGCGCTTTTACTTCCACAATTATAAAATTAGGTTGTGTCTGCAGAAGGATGTGTGCAAACAGATTTTTCTCTGTAAATCCTGTCTGGTTCTTGGATTACTAATTACATAATTCACCCAAGCAAACAGTGTTTGTGTTCAAAATTCCTGGGAATGTTTCAGACACAGTCTTCACACAGACAAAAGAGTACTGCCAGTCTAGAGGCAACTATTGAAAGGCCCTCCCATGCAATACACTAGAAAATTGAATGTAAACATCTGTTCATCTATTTAGTGAAATGAGCTTTCAAACGGTAGGATTAGAGTACTGTGTTCATGCCTGCATAAGCTTGACGATGCTATCATCAAAAAATGTTAGAATTCTGATCTTTCCCTATCTAAACCATCAATGAGAGACAGAACTGAAAAGTAAAACTCAAGCCAAAAGAGACTACAATCAGATCATCTGCGAATCTGAAAGCCCATTTTAAACTACACAACTAACATATATACACAGCCTGCACATTTGGCGTTATTAAAATGCCGCATTGAGGGCAATACCTGTATTTCTCTCAGATCTTTGTCATGGAGATTCTGAAGTGGGTCAATGAAGTTTTGTTTCACTTCCATGTCTAAAGAGTCCTTGACCTCAGAAAGCTCCTTCATAGCTTCTCCCACATCTGCAAGTGCTGGTCCTGGAAGAAAAGGTGTCCAGTTTATCTCAAAATAACTTAGTTCCAAATCACTGCAGAATGAAACTGAGTCATGGAAATTTCAGTTAACATCCTTTTTAAGTCTCAAGTTTAGGAAAGAAACAAGAGTATGACGCACTGTATGAAAGGGCAACATGGATTTTACACTTCTGCAGCCCCCAGAGTTTATGCCTTGTAACGCAGCTGAACTTGAGGATCCATTCTGCGTCAAGACAGCCTCCTCCACACCCCTCGTGGCCTGTTCGTTCCTCACTCTGGTGAAACAAACATGCTAGAAAAGAATTATCTGTATTTGCTCCAGTGTTGCCAGCACCAGGCACTAGATTGCATACAAAAATAGCTCTAATGCAAGTCTAGGTCTGCCTGTTTGTATCGGTGAGACTGGTGACAGTATCAAATGTAAAAATTCATAACAGTTTCACAAATTTTTTTTTTATGAAAGCTTTTTTTGATTATATTATTGACTTCATACAACTACTCAAGTTCATAAACTTCAATAAGAATTAGCTGCCTTCTGAGATTTCCTCCAAGATTAACTTGACCACAAAAATTACCACTCTGGTTTACCTCCTCTCCATAAAAACAAAAGCAAGAAGCTCAAAAATACCCTCCTGGTTTGAGGTGTAGGTTGGTGGAAAAAAATCCACTTTCAAAGAATACAAAGGGTCTGAAAACCTAAAAATGTGAGAAATCCAAAGGAGCTTTGTCTCCCAAGCAGGGGATGCCAGCAATGCACTGCAGAACTAGAGAGCCTGCCAGACCCGGATGAAGAGTGACAAACAGCCATAATAGCTGCTATTAGTTAAGAATGTGAAAATTATTGCCATATCTATTCTGCTGCGTGCTACTGCAATCATCAGGGAATATACAGCAATTTGCACAAAAATTCTATTAGTTCTTCATTTTCTCTTTAAAAATGTGTTTGAAATTTAGCAAATGAGAAGCAACCAATTAAAAAAATAATTCAGTAGTCTTTAGCAGAAATCAACCTACATCTGCCAAGCTAACTAGTAAATTATATAAAACAAACAAGAAAGTACCTTTTCCATTGCAGATGTCTTTCTGCCAGGAACAACATTTTATGAAGATTCAAATTGGAAATAGAATTTTCACATTCCTATTTGAGGGTCCTGTGTGTTGCCATATAAAAATGGCCACAGAGAAGTCCACACAAGTAGGACAGAAAGACAAAGGATCCTGTTGTGAATGTCATCTCTTTTAGTTAGACCTCTACTGTTGAAGAACACAATGTTAAGTCTCAGTTTAACATTTCCAACTCAGGCAGCCGTAAACTCATTTGGGGCTTGGAGGGAGGAGCAGTTGACAGATAAGACAGGAGTGCCTTAAAATGTGGAATTTGGTCAGAAAACAAGGGCAAAGTCTATTAAAAATCTATTAGCCTTTATTCCTCACCTGTAATGAAGACAGTAACATTTATTATAAGGATTCTGAGGACAAAAGGGTTTTATTGTACACATGCATAGACAATAATACGATTTCTGAACATGTACATCTTTCCTCCCAACACATCCCTAGTAATGTAATCTATGACAGACAGTCTCAAGCCTATGTGGATATGGGTCCAAATGGAAACAATATGACTTTCATGCACAAGAAAAAAATCTCTAGTCCAAAACCGCAAAATACACTCAACAGGCCTAGGCCGACCTTAAAGAAGTCTGATGAAGCAGAACTCTGATGCTTCTTGCAGAAGTTCTTCCTTTATAAGAGCACAACACTTGAATAATGAAAGTTATATTGAATTTTACTACCATTTTTATTGCATTATAACGGAAAGACAAGTAATCGAGTTACCAAAGTTGCATTCTTCTCCAAGTTCTCGGCCAAATTTCAGCATCGCATCTGCCAGCAAGGCTTCAGCCTGAGGGTAACCTGGTCCCTTTTCCTGGCCTCGAATTTTTGACATAGTGTTGATCATGCTGAGTTTAGCTCTGGAAGCTGAAGCAGGCAATTGGTAGAGGTTACAAACGTGCAATAGTTTGACTACACAGACAGGAATGCACTCTTTAAATTTAGCTGAGATACCTATGGTGTATTTTAAGGGCATTATATAAGTTTAGGACTAAGCCCTGTTTTTCATAAATTATTTTTAGAGCAAAGGAATTAAATGTTGTTGGTCACTGACTTTTTTCTTCTGCTGGTAGGCCAGAGAGGAGGCTCTGTCCTGAACTTTAAGTCAAAGCTTCCTTTGAAATGACTTGGACAGAAGAAAGCCCAGGAACACTCCCAAGATATCATGTTTGATGTGCTACAACTCAGGTAGAAAAATCTTTAAGCTATCCCCAAATTCTTAATCTTAAAATCCTCAGGTACCAGATGGATAGCAGATTGATCCAGCCTTCCTCTCAAGGAAAAGTCCAGACTACATACATTCCAGATTAAACTGTGGTGCCCCACATTTTTTAAATGTTTGCAAGTTTTTCTGTTGTAGAATATTAAATAAAACCTATGTCCCCAAACATGATGTCCAACAACATTTGAAACACTTTTTGCTTTTTATGGGGATTTGGGGAAACTCCTACTTCAATACAGTTTTCAACTGTACTTTAGCTTGTATTTTATTTCAGATACACAACTGCGGATCAGAAGAAAGTACGCAATTATCATAATTGATGAAAACAAAGCAAACATAAAAGAACTAATTAGTTTGATGATGTGCTTTAGTGAATTTTTGTAACTGCAGACCGTGAATGGCCTCCAGACAGTGAACTAATGGCACTTGACTTCAAATTTTGCCAGCTAAATCCTATTGCCAGCAAAGCTGACTCAGTGGGTGCTTCTGCCTGTGTTACTCTGTGTGCTACAGGAGGGCAGCTATGAATGCCTCTACATTCCTCCTTGCAAAGGCTTGACTTTGTTAGTTGCTTGTCTGAGTTAGTATTTCTGTTTACAAAACATTAGTAGCTCACACTGTTGTGTGCTGATTTCATTGGTCAAAACTCACCCTTACATTTCTGCAACAAAACAAAACCTTAGCAGACTGGAGTCAACAAGTGTTTTGCTCTTAATTTACTGTTGAAAGTGCATATCAAGAGATGGTTCTTGTTACTGAACATGTTTCAGTTTGTGGCATACAAACGTATGCACAGACACACAGAAACAGACACAGGAAACTTGCGCAAGTGTCATAGTTCTTATTTTGCCTGAGAAGCAGCTACGAAAGGATAACATATTTTTAACATGTAGGAATTATGTTTTTGTAAGCTTTCTCACTACCCTTGAGTGTCACCAGATCATGCTTTTCAGCATCTGAATTTCTTGATGCCTTCTGTTTCTACCCACTACAAAACTACAGTCAGCAGACTGGCTGACTGTTCAGTATAAGAAACTGCATTTTAATGAAGTGTCTGGCCTTTAAAAATGGCAACGAAATAATGGTGGCAATGGGAAAATACAGAAGCACAAAAGAAACTAAGGCACAAACAAAATCAGTGAGGGGAATGGAGGCAGCAAGCTGAATTAAAACAGGAACAAATGGGAGTATTTTCAGAAATAAAAGAAAAAAATGTAAGAGGGAATATAAAAAAATGAAGTGGCTATATTCTGGACAGGCAGGTAAGAGTAGAAAGCAAAAGGTACAGGAAAGAATGAAAGAGATGAAAGGACAGTAAGAGAAGGGCAAGAAATAAATAATAAAGAAAGGTAAGCATGAAAAATTCATTCTTCAATGATTCATCTAATCATTTAATAATGATTACATGAGAATCCTGATTTAGTAGGAAATCTTAGAATACATCCACCAGTGGTCTCATTCCACTTTTCCTCTTTTAAAGTTGATTCCCGTAACTTCCATGGGAGCAGACATAAGTTTGTGCTCAGTCATCTCAAAATCCCATCCTGAGCCCTTTCATTTCTGTTGCTTTTTTGTGCTAGTGCCACATGCTTTCTTCTGTAAGTTATTTTTCAACCTGAGTGAGGACAGGCAGAGATGTACAACATGCTACACAGAAGTGACCTGAATGCTTGATTCTTTTCCCAGTTGCACTCCCTGTCCTTTACATTGACTTTCATGGTGTCAGTAATGATTCAGCTTAATATTAAGTGTTCACAGAGCCATGGTGAATCATAAGAATACTGCCAAAAGAGTTCAAAAGAAACTTCAGCAGTGGGTTCAATTGCTCATTCTTTGTACTTTCAATCTTGTTCATCCTGCACCTCTTTTTCTCAAAATTATGGTCATGTACATCTGCATGGAAAGTCTTTGAGCCTTCATCATGTTATTTTCAGCTGTCCTTCAGTTTTTTTCATCATTGGGAA
The DNA here is from genome assembly GCF_034638445.1 of Ciconia boyciana. NCBI lineage: Eukaryota > Metazoa > Chordata > Aves > Ciconiiformes > Ciconiidae > Ciconia > Ciconia boyciana. The sequence continues at coordinate 53,638,554 of NC_132937.1, read as the reverse complement.
GTCTACAAAGCTGTCTTTTTCATTCGCATTAACCTCAGCCCAACATCTCCTTCAATCAATTCAGCTTTGTCTTTAATATAATTTTCCCTTCCCTTCCCTTCCCTTCCCTTCCCTTCCCTTCCCTTCCCTTCCCTTCCCTTCCCTTCCCTTCCCTTCCCTTCCCTTCCCTTCCCTTCCCTTCCCTTCCCTTCCCTTCCCTCCCCCTTCCTTTCCCCTTTCCTTTTTCCTTCCAGCATTAGTTAATTAACTGTTTAGCGAAGTTAGACAATGCTGCATACTTAATTTATTGATCCTTCAAAACACCATGCAGCCAACTGATCTCTATCACTGCAGTACTATGTTATCCAAGCATATTGATGTTTTCAGGGCACAACTTACTTATCAAGGAATGTGTGCTACATGCCAAACCCTCTTCTCCCTACCAAACCCAGGTAAACTTTGAAAGAAAATCTTCTGTTAAATATTGCTGTTAAATAATTTTTTTTCATTAAATTTCCTCTGTCTTCCCAATGTAATGTTTCTATTTTTTATGAAAATGAGAAAGCAAACAGGAAATACTGGAAATTAGCTTTTTTGGTGCCCCAGGTAAGTAGTAATATAGTTGTAGGAAGAATTTTAAAGAGGAAATTTTTTATTTTATTGAAAAAAGAAGTAGTTATCCATGCAATTCTTCTCACTACAGGGAGCCCTTTCATAACCGGCATAAAATAATCTAAGATCAGGTGAGAGCTGAAAAGAGTCAGTCCTCCTTTCCTCTTACTCCATCTGCTACCATTGCCCAACTGTGGAATGACTAACATGATCTCATTTGATATGCAAGAAAGTAAATTTTCCTCCTGCCTATTACAATTTTAATTTTCTGATCCTACTTGCACATGCCACAAGCAGATGAAGGGATGTGTAGCTGGAGTATGGAAACTGCTCTTTCCTGCAGCACTGCAAACTTACATCAGCCTGAGGTGCCTGAAATCACACCCTTAGCTACTTCCAGGAATTTTGCTCTCTGCCATTGCTGTGAGCCTCTTTCATGATTCACAGCAATCACAATCACTTAGATGTGTCAAGAAGGCAGCCAGGGAAGCACTAAACAGCCAAAGCTTATTACTCAGTCTATATGATGTTGCACAACAGCTGTTTGACAGTAGTTAACAATTTTATCACTAGCCCCATAATGTTTGTCAATCCCATTGCTTTTCCTGCAGAGTGCTTGTTGACGATGAGCAATGAAGCTGTGGACTCAAGTCATAAACAGTATTTCATCTGTTGACACAGAAACTGTTCTAGTCATCATTATTTTCTCTCTAGCCATTCTTGAACTTCTAAATATTATTATTCCTTTTTTCAATCCACTGGCAGCATCATCACATTATCCTCCCTTCCTCTGTGGTCTAACATAAAAATATCACCAATTAAGCTACACCAGCAACATTCCTTCATCCTAGCACACTGGGGTTAAAATATTTCACACTGGTTCAAATTTGTTTCCAGCTATTAGGAAACAAATTCCTCACAGTGAATGAGTAAATTTGGTCTGTATTTCCATGAAACTCTAAGATACTTATGGTAAGTAGAAGGTCTCATTTTACCTTCACGCTAATTTCGCATAACTCCATTGACCCTATCAGTGAAACTGGCATTGACTTATGCTAGTATCAAAACCCTTATGTTCCTAGGTCACTATGGAAATTTTCAGGTTCTGGAATTTAATGGTTTACTTGATTATAACAGCTCCAGATCATCCCTCCTTGTGAGGATCCTTTGGCAAGAGAGGAGCACGCATCTCTCCATCAGCCCAATCACAAAACCTTTCTTTCATCTCCCCATGGAAACCAATCATTTATTTATATTTTGAAGGTTCAATTTAGTCATCTCTGATTACGTCCATTTATCTGCCTTCTTCTCCAGTTTGGCATCAACAGCTCTTTTGCACCCTCCCTTTTGTAGTAACTCTAATGAGGATGGGAAATTGCTAGAGGGCCAGGTGAAAGGTGTTGTTACGTCTCTTCCTGTGCCCTGGAGGAAGTTGCTTCAGAACTTTGTCTTTCTTCCCATGGTCTGCAAGGACTGCCTGGTCCTTTTCCCTCACACATAGTGAATGACTGGGACTGTGGAAGAAAGAGATGTCTCATGCAGACAGCCTCTCCGTGCCTGATCCTGGTGCCCACCCATGGGCTGACTGCCTGGCCTCGGCCCATCCCCATGCCCAGGGAGGTGCCTGACGCCCAGGGCTGGAACTGCCCCAGTGCCCCCTGGCTGCCCTGCTCCTGGCTGGGGCAGTGGGATGGGCTCTGGCTGCCAGGCCCTGCCCTGTTGCCCAGGGGAGTCCACAGCCATCTCCAGCTCCCAGGGAGGCCCCCATGCTCACAGTGCTGACATTCAGATGCCTGCAAGTAAATACACCTGGTTCTAGGCATTCTAGGCATCAAGGGGGTTCTACCCCCTTACCTAAAGCAATAACACACAAAAGGAAAACAAGCCTCCCAAAGCCAGTCTCCATTTCCCCTGACAGCCTAACACAGAAGCCTGTGCTCATCTCTGTCTTTTACTTCACAGTAAATTCACCAATTTTGTGTTCATCTTAACTGCACCAGGGAGGATGAGATCTGTTAGACTATATATTGGTGAGAAAGAGTATTTTTAAAAAGTGCTGCAAGTAGTGTGAGACTGTGAAATTACATTACCTGGATTGGGCTGAAGATACTCTATCGTCTTTGCCATTATTTCCATAACTGCCCTGCTGGTCACATCCACTTTCTAAAGGACAGAGAGTTAAACAAAAAGAAACATGAAAAAAAGTTGTTAGACAAAAGGAAGGTGTTTTTCCTCTTCTTTTTGTTCTTATAAATTCTTATAAACTCTTCTTATAATTTTATTTTTGTGTCCCTGAGAACAGCCCTGATATCAGAATGGTGATAATACCTGGAAAACTACCAAAGCGTGAGTCCACCATTGCAGTTTATAGCAGATCCATTCTCAAGTGAGGCCACTAGTACAGAGTACCTCAGGATGTGTTAGGAATTTGATATGACTCATTGTACTGTGCTGATACTTTACATCACCCTGGCAGGCCTCCACTATAGGGAAAACTTTTTGATAGAACGGTCACTGAAAACTGTTTGAAGAATTAGCCATCTTTGATCCCCTAATAACTGGCAAAATGAGGGGAAAGCAGATGTCAGTCAAAACCAACCATGAATGATAAAATGGGCTGTCTACCTCTTTCAGAGTGAGGTCTGGGAAAATTGGGGTAAGGAAGACTGGGTATCACTCAGTTTCCAATTTCAAGAAACGTATCAGCGTGGACGCACTGACCATTTATTTCCCCTGGCTGACCCCATGAAGCATTATTTTATATTAGGAATTTAAAATACTTAGAACTAAATAGCACGCCTTTCTTCCACTGCAATAGGAATTCTTGCTTTCTTAGAAAGTACTCCGCATCAGCTTCCTAAGCTGCATACAGCAAAGTATGCAACTACTCTCCCTCTCAGAATCAGGCCTCAAAGAAAAAAATGCTGCTTTGGCAGATTTGGGGATCCCCATAACCTGTTCTGTACTCTGCATTTATGAAGACACATTGCATTTCTCTGCAGGGTAGCTTGTGTCCCACAGAGTGAACTTTACCATAATGGCAAGTTCCTATTTTAAAAAAGAACACCTGAGATAGGTTGGTTGCAGCATGCTGTGACTGACCTCTTTCCTGTTTCCTGTTGCCCCTGCCATCTGCCAGGTCTTGCTCTATGCTTTACATAAACAAGCAGAAGAGGTCTGCCAGCCCTGGGTAACTAGCTGAACTGCCTGGTAGGGAGCCCAGAAATGGCTAGAAGGCTGCAGAGGAGAGTGGGGGTGAGGGAACAGAAGGCTGGGGATAGGCAGAAGGAGCATGTCCACTGTCTGCAGAAAAGCTGGCAAGGGACATGGGGCCAGGCGGGGAGCATGGAGGCAACAGATGAGTTTACTCCATTCTCTTCTCAATTCTCAGTGCTCTTATCTCCTGGGCTGCCAACCCATGCCGCAGCCGAGCACTATGTGGGACTCACCCCTGGCTGTTGTAATGTCTTATTTTCCACTCTAAACCGCACATCAGTTTTCTGAATCTTTGTTAACATCTTCCAGTTTTGACGCCAGTGCCTATACTTGTGGCATATTCAAAGGGAAGCTGGGTGGAAGGGGGGAAACCAACTCTGCAGTACTTTCACTGTAAGAAGTACAAAGGATATGCCCTTCTCCTTTATTTTCCATCCAAGGTATTTTCCCCATCTCACTATACCAACGTACAGATAAACAGCTTCTGTTTCTGTTGATCAGAGTTATATATCAGATACGTACCCTACAAATCACCTAGCAGTAGCTTGTGTTACAAGATTTGATAGTACCTTTCAAAGTCGAAGCCAGAAAAAAACCTTCCCCTACTGATCCTTCCAAGTGAAATATTATCACCGCCACACAGAGCTGTGGCTTTCTCCCCCCTCCCGCCTCCACAGAAACACTCAGTGCTACCACTGCCAGCCTCACCAAGCAGTCTGTTGGGGGTTAGCCCCATCTACCCAAGGCACTTTGCCAGTGGAGGCTGCCTAACAGGATCTCTGAACCTATGAATATTCCAGTGCACTCCCAACCCCCTTCAGCAGACAGCTCTTGCTCCTCTTGACTGATGCTCAAGGAGCTGTGAATTACAGGCACCCTTTGCCATTGAAATGACCATCTTGTAGATGGATGTTCTCTGGTGTAATATCTTGGTTAGTGATAGCCTTGGCTGCAGTGATCACAATATTGTGGAGTTTGGAATCCTGCTGAGCATGCTGAAGGTTAGTACTAAGACAAAGGTTTTAGCTTTTAGAAGAGCAAACTTCAGCTCGCTCAGAGCTCAGTTGGGAGGGATTCCGTGGGAAGCTTCCATGGAGGATAAAGGAGCTAGCAAGTGCCGGGAATTTTTCAAGAACGCTCTCCTGGAAGCACAAAAATAGTTCATTCCCTTTAAAGGAAAGGGAAGCAAGCAGAGCAAGAGACCCCTTTGGCTTAACTGCGAGCTTCTGAGTCTGCCGAAAACCAAAAGATGGTACCAGAGATGGAAAAGCAGACAAATACCTGTTGAGAACTACAAGGGCATTGCCATGGCATGCAGAGACGCAGTTAGGAAAGCAAAAGCTCAGCTCGAATTGAAATTTGCCAGAGATGTCACAAACTACAAGAAAGGATTCTTCAGGTCTGTAAACAACAAGCAGAAACAGAAGGAAAATATTGGCCCGCTGTCAAACAGGAGAGATGAATTAGTCACCAACAGCACTGAAAAGGCAGAGGTTCTCAACACTTCCTTCACCTCTGTCTTTACCAGCGCTGTTGGCTCCCAGGCCTTGGGAGCAAAAATCCAGGTTGGTGCAAACATGGACCCGCCATCAGTGAAGGCAGAGTTGGTATGAACTATTACAGGAGCTTGACCCCTACAAATCGATGGGCCCTGGCGTTATGCACCCAAGGGTGTTAAGAGAGCTGGCTGACATCATTGCGAGGCCACTCTCCATAATCTTTGAGAAGTTGTGGAGATCAGGGGACGTCCCAGAAGACTGGAAGAAGGCTGATGCCACCTCCATCTACAAGAAGGGCTTAAAGGAGGATCCAGGAAATTATAGGCCCATCAGTCTTACTTCAGTCCCAGGGAAAGTTACGGAACAAATCCTCCTGGGGGCTATCACAAGCCACATGAAGCACGTGACTGGGAAAAGCCAGCATGGGTTCACCAAGGGCAAATTGTGCTTGTCAATACAGCTCCTTTGAGGTAAAGGTAAATAGCTCCTTTTCAAACTGGCAACCTGTCACAGGTGGGGTCCCCCAGGGACCAATATTGGGCCCAACACTGTTTAATATCTTCATAAGTGATCTGGATGATGGGATCAAGTGTACCCTGATGACGTTTGCTGATGATACCAAACTGAGTGGGGAAGTGGATGCTTTGGAAGGGAGAGCCATGCTGCAGGAAGACCTGGATAGGCTGGACGAGTGGGCTAACAAGAACCTTATGAAGATCAACAAGGACAAGTGTGAGGTCTTGCACCTGGGAAAACACAGTCCCGGAGGGCAGCACAGCCTGGGATCCACCTGGCTGGCGAGCAGCTCTGTGGAAAGGGACCTGGGGGTCCTCATGGACAGCAAGCTCAACATGAGTGAACCGTGTGCTGCTGCGGCAAAGAAAGCCAACAGGATGCTGAGTTGCATCAACAAGGGCGTCACCGGCAGAGATAAAGAAGTCATTATCCCATTCTCCTCAGTGCTTGCCAGGCCACACCTGGAATACCATGTTCAGTTTTGGTCCCTGCTATGCAAAAAAGATGTGGACAGGCTGGAGAGAGTCCAGAGAAGGGCCACAAAGATGATCAAAGGACTGGGAAGCCTGCCGTATGAGGAAAGGCTGAGAGAACTGGGTTTGTTCAGCCTTGAGAAAAGAAGGCTTAGGGGAGACCTTATCGCCATGTTCCAGTATTTAAAGGGTGGCTAAAAAGAAGATGGAGACTCTCTTTTTACAAGGAGTCACATGGAAAAGACAAGGGGTAACAGGTACAAGTTAATCCTGGGGACATCCTGATTGGACACAAGAGGAATATTTTTCACAATGAGAACAATCAGCCGTTGGAATAATCTCCCCAGGGAAGTGGTGGATTCCCCAACATTGGACACTTTTAAGATTCAGCTGGACAGGGTGCTGCCCATCTTGTCTAGACTGTGCTTTTGCCAAGAAAGGTTGGACCAGATGATCCTTGAGGTGCCTTCTGACCTGCTCTTCTATGATTCTTTTCAGAGATCCTCTACAATGGTTTAACTGAAACTAATTTGTAGCTGACATCAGCTTCAATCTCTGAATGAAATATTGGTATTGTAAAGAGGGCCATATAATATGTATGCCTTGGTTAGAAAACAAAAAGAAATAAGAAACGGAAAGTTCAGTCCTGCTGAATAAAAGGTAAGTCTTTCAAAATTACTCCACTGATTCAGGGACAAAAGCTTTGAAATTCCTGTCCTAGAAAGGAAAAATGAATGGTAATAATGAATATACGCATCTGTATTTAGACTTACCCTTTCCATTTCTTTGAAGTCATCATCCAGCTTGGTTCCTTCTGCACCTCCTACTTTTTCACTCACTTTCTGCAGTTAAAAAAAGAACAACAAACAGATTCAGCAATAACTGAAAAATCTAGCCACTGTGTTTTCCTGGGGAAATGTTTTTTTTTTCTGTAAGTTGGTACAACATTCAGACATATTATTCTTTCTGAAAAACTTATTTCAAACACACTTTAACTTAAACAATCAGAAAATAATGTATTACTGCTTAAGTCTCAGAGACCCAAATTTCTGCTGGTGTCAGAAGTACATACTATCATGTCTTTGCAAGATCACACCTCTATTTCTCTGTTGGATGAATGTCTGTATCTTGTAACTTATCAAGCAATTAATCAACAATGACAAATCCGTATTCAGTAGACAGAAATATCCATGGTTGTATGTGCTGATGAAAAAGGAGGTGACTTGATGGAATGAACTGGGGAAGGAATCAAAGCATTAAAAAATTTCTCATCAGAGCCAAAAAATGGCCCCTGCTGCTTTGTCCAGTGTGTATTAATGCAACACACCAAGGGTAATAATCATGCCTAAGCACAGAGCAAGAAGCTCCCAAGGCCTGACTCCAGCAACCCAGAAGGCAACAGGCACCCACACCTGAGAACTCTCAGAAACATACTGACTCAAGCCACAACGAGACCTTCACCATTAAAAATGAAGTTTATACATAAAAGTGGTAGATAGATAGATACAAAACCCCCTACATTCACACCATGCAAGAGCTTGAGATTCACATGAGTTACATATAAAATATCCAGTTGACAGGTTATTAGAAAGAATGAAAGGGAACTTTGGTGTCATGTCTTTAGCAAATACTCCGTTTCTTTATAAAACACTCAGTTTGAAAACTAATTGGAAAATTATTTTGTGCTACCGTTTCATTTCCCTGATTCAGTGAACACATTGAACTGAGTTTCCCTCTACTGTCAGAAGTGGCAGTAACAGGTTTGAATGGTAACTGCTATGCAGCACCATTCAAAATGGATTTTAGCAATTGCATGCATTGTCAGTCATAAAGTGTTTTAGTGGTGTAATTCCACAACTAAGTCAGGTGCATATGATCCAGTGAATGTACTAATCTTTCACTGGGCTCGTATTTGTCATAAGAAATTCATCAGACGTAAGACTTTCTGTTTTCTATCCATTTTTAGTTCTTTGTACTGAACACCATTTAATTTTACAAACTTTCCTAGGTGCCTCTGAATCATCTTTAGACTGTTTTAATTAAGTGTAACTACTGATTTCAGTGAAGTGACTCCTGCAATAAACAAGGAGAAATGAAAGAAAAACTGCACTTTTTTCCTCTTTATTTCAACCACTGTGTTAACTCTTCTATAGCTTTCTTTTAGTATAAAGAGGAGGAGGACCCACAGTCAATCACTCACATGCCATTAATAAAATCCAGACATTTGATTAATTTCAAATTCACTCCAGTTCACTCCAACAAAGCTGCAAGTGCAGCATGGCCAAGCACTTACTAATGCAGGCTGTAATTATCTGTGCAATAGAAAATGGCTATCAGCTCTGTTTGTTTTCTGTCAGCTCCTTGCAAATTAGTACCCAAAATGGTGCATTAATGAGACATCAATAATATGAAACATCCTGAAAAAAGCAAAGAACTTTACTTAGCCCTTCTTTCCTATACAGAAGAGATGTGCAAATCCAGGCAGACACTCTCTTGTCATTAATCTGAATGCAGATGAGTTTGTGTGGTCAATATTAGCCTCACAATCACCATCATGAGTCACTCATTTAAAGTGACTAACAAAACTATGCACCAAGCAGAAAATTAATTTGTAAAGTTCTGGGTCAAGTACTGTTACAGACAACAGAGGTAAGTCAAAGGAGAGAGATGAGCTGTGAAGTCTTCAGCCCTTCTGGAGCTGGGTGACTCTTCTTTCAGGGTAGTTACATCATAGGACCTCAAGGAATTACCTTCACCTCCATTATGCAGATAAAAATCTGGTTTGCAAAAGCACTGACAGACCACAGGAAAAGAGCAGCTGAACCAAAATCCCACTTGAAAATTTAAATACTGTTTTTTTTCCTTGAAGGCCACAGCCACTCAGCAGTCAGAGATGAGAACTCAAATTAAGGATTCAAATTTAAGAAAAAAAAAAAAAAAAATTAAACCCTCAAAAGTTCTTGCCCCTTAGGGCAAAAGAGGGAAATCTACTCAGAAGAGGATATTAAGCCCCCTTTGCAAGGCCATAATCTAAAGTGGTCAGGTGGGAGCAGTGGGCCTGAGAAAGGCAGCCTAAGCATTTGCAAAAGAGCCCACATCTATGTCATCACTGTATTGACTAAACTTAGAGATATGCTTCAGCCCATTTATATCCATCCTCCAAATCAACTGTTAAAGCATTTCATTATGGCTACCACTCCACCATTCTCTAAGACTGTCAGATTTGATTACCATAGGTCATGAAGCTATGTCAGCTTACGTCAGCTGAGGAACTGCTCTCGTGCTAAAGATTCAGAAGCAGTCAGAAACATCACCAGCTAGCAGCTTCAGCATACTACATCTCCTCCTAGTCCAGTCATATGGAAGAATCAAGACCTAACCTGACACCACAGCCAACATTACTTAATTATTTTGTGATTGTGCCTTCTCTTTCTAATGTTGATTACCTATTCCATCTTGCCTGCAAAAAGCCTTTACAATAAAATTATCATAAAATATCAATATATTTTCATGAAAAATAACAGATTCAACATACAAACATTTTCTGGATGGGGGAAAAAATGTCATTAAAGCATTGTTGTTCATCAAAAATATACAGACCTTTTCTACACCTAACAATGTAATGTTTTAGAGTCGGGATCTCCATATTTTATATGACTGAAAACAAGTGCTATGTGCCTTTAGAGCACATTCCAATTTTACAAAGATCCCATTTCCACTCAGGCAGAATATTAACTTAACATCTGCTGGTCAGAATGGTTTCAATAGGGACAACCAAAGTGGTATGAATCCTACACTTAGGGAAAAAAATAAACTTGTTTTTTTTTCCTGGCATATAATATTAAAAAGGCAGGGTTTTGGTAAATGCTGACAGGATCTGGAATATAAGCCGTAGTGATAGGAGTGTGGTTTGGTAGATGAACGTGAAACAACAAAACTTATTAGGTCTTAGTTACGGAACCATTTGTTCCATTTTTCATAGAGTTGTGCAATTAACCTTTTTTTTTTTGTATTACTGTGTCATGATGCAACATGTCGCACAGGAAAAAAAAAATGCTTGTGCAGTCACTATGAATATGCTGAAAATTCCAGTTGTCTTTTATAGAATACACTGATGATCACTTGTACAATATCCCATACAGCAGTCCTCTAACTAATGATGATATGAATCTGACGCTGCCATCTCTCACTACTCACAAGATATTAAGTGAGTAGTTAATGTGATATTAATGTGAATCAAATGTGCATTAGATAGCTATTCCATAAGAATTATGTTCTTCAGTACTATGACACTGCATCATACTAGAGTGCCTTCTGAACAATTCACAGTTCAAACAACTGCTACCAGAAAGCCTTGCACAGTATGATACGTCACTACCCAAACTTGAAAATGCAGTAAGATCAGCATTAAACTACAATAGTAGTTACCTGAGTCTGCAGCTCTATTAATTTCATGAAATGCTAGTTTGGCAGCATGTATAGAAGGCAGTTTTGCTTCTATACAGGAGTAGAAAAGCAGCTTTGAATAGATTACCACCACAATACACTGCCTTTGCCTATGATGCAAATTGAATGACATGTTTGCAAAGCAGCCACACAACAGTAAGACTGAAAAAGTAACAGTCCCTTTATGGCATGCATTCATAGCTCCAAATACGGAGCACAGCAACATTTTTACTCAAAGCACACAGCAAACTCTGATCTACTTCTTCATACCTTTTATCATTACCGCCATCCTAGACTGCTTTTGCCATGCGGATATTCTGGAGATTGTCCTTCCACAATGTTTCTTATCTACCACATAGTTCGGTTTCCACAGCATAACTTCTCTATCCCTAAAAGGAAGGCCGTTGACACTACAGTCCTATCAAATTGCCACACAGTGGACAGGGTGGTAGGAACAAAAATTTTATTCATATGAAAGCTACAGGAAACAGTAGTAAATGGAGCTTACAAATTCATGATGGAGAAAAATAATGCTCTCTGTAGTTCATGGTTGTTAAATGCAAGTCACCCTGTTGATTTCTCATTCCTGATTGCTTAGTATCTGTTCCACAGGTTTCTATAGTTCTTCCATGCAGTTTTTGCCTTTTTGACTTTTGCCTGTCACTGTAAGGGTTCGTGTTCTGGAAGCACAGTGATAGAAGTATCTTCAAGTTTGTTAAAGATTTTCAAACAGGCTCTAAAATGCTGTGATGCTTTGTTAGCTTTGCAAACACAAGGAAAACATAGCTGACTGGCAAAAGAAAGTAGTGAGAAATACACATTTTAATGGGAAGAAGTCTGTGTACCCATGGTGAAGGTTTGCCAACACTGTAGGCTTTTCAGAAGGAGAAAACATTTGAAAAAGAACATTTATAAAAAGCACAGTCTCTAATCAAGATCTTTTTTTTTTAATTCTGTCACTTCACATGCTAGAGTAAGACACAACTGCCACGTGCAGGCTAATTTTTCTGTGTGTTTGATCCTGCAGAGTTTGGCATTTATGGTATCAGAATTTGTTACCATAGAAAACATGACATCTGCAATTCAAATTTATGGTCATGGCCCTGGTTCTCTGCAGATGATAAAGCATACTTCCCTGTGGCAAATCACACTCTCAGCAATAACAGTAAGCAAGAGAGGAGATTTTCTGGTGATTTCAGATAAACTAGAATAGGGACTAAAAGAAAAAAACCCCACCTCCAGAGCATACGTAAATTAGCTGTATTTTAGACTTTTCCTCCTTCTCCAATTGACATCAGAATATAAAAGAAAATAAGGACCTTTTCTGGATTAGTCTGGAGATAGCTTATCTTCAGAAACATTAAGAGGCTGTAGAAAATACCAGTGTTGGTTCACAGCACCTTATCCTGTAGCGGAAAGGAAATTAACATCTGATTTCAACTGAGGTAGAGTGATCTTGCGCAAGCTTTTCCAGAACAGCCACCTAGATGAGGGAAGTCCTGCTTTACAAGTCAAATGATCCAATATCATTAGTCTCGGAAAGCTTCAGGAAACTCAACAGATGTGATAAATCTCACTAGAAGCCAGAAGTGTCTGATTAGCCTTATACTTACGTTGCACTCATTTGTTAGAGAAACTTAGCAAAACCCACACTTTCATTAAACACGAAAGATTTCATAAGACAGGAAAGCTTATAATCCTCTCCCTCGCATTTAAAATTTTTTGAATTTTATTCTATTTTTCTTTTAATTTGTAAACACCTTGTGCAAAATAGGGCTGTCAATAGGACATGGCATGAGAATGTAGAACAAGCCACTTTAGTAGTAAAACAAAAACAGGATTCCAACTTAACATGCATTTAAGATACAGTAATGCCCATTTACATTTCATTAGTAAATTTCTCTTCGTCAGCTGGGATGGCTGCAAGAGAAGTTCACAATACCAGCTGGAGCTCATCATCAGAAGATCCTTCCCTTGCAGACCTGAGGAGCACAGTGACTCCACTGCTACCACAGAAGCTGTAAGGGGTCATGGAGATAAGTGTGAAAGGCAAAAGGGAAAAAATGAGAGATCCAAGAATCTCCAGGGAACTTCACTGTTTATCTCCTGTTTGCACTGAGACTTTGATTATGCCACTGAAGCTTTGCTTTCTCCTTGGCAAAATGAATAAATACACTTGCCTACTACATGGGAAAATTGTGAGCATTAATTTGCACCTGCTACTGCTTGCCATCAGGAGCATATCTAACAGAAATGTTCATGATGTAGTTAAGGTAAGCATCTGCCAGACAAGCCTGAGATTATCTTTTCCCTTCTGTCACTCAGCAGATATATTTAATCAGGAAATAATATACTCCCTCCCCTGACAGCAGTGAAGTAACTTTCTCCCTGCTAGAAATCTTTGTTCGCCAGCCTGTTCCACCACAACAGCATACCAGCCACAGGCTGGGTAGGTTTAGCCTCCCTTAAAAGTTCCCTTGACTCTGCTGTTGGATGCAGAATGTCAACAATAAAGTGCACTATTCAAAGAGCAGAAAGTGAACTGAATTTTGGAAACTCAAGAAGAAAACGGAAGGCTATGACTGGACTCTAAAAGGCTTGTGTTCATCTCTCACAAAGCTTCTTCTACGTACCTTTTATATATATACAATAGCTTGGCCTTGCTAGTCCTCACAGCTGCTAGTAGTAGGGCCCCATAGGCCTGTTAAGAGCTCCATTAACAGTCTGAAGGCAGGTCAGAAAGCCAGGGAAATTGGCTATAGATGTGACATACATAAGACACAGGAACTGGCAATGCTAAAGACAAGCCATTGCTAAATTGTCAAGTTATGAAGGAAATTCTCCATGGGATAGGGTCTCCAGTAACACCAGTGATAGTCTGGAGCAAAAGCAAAATGGCTCAGTGGAACTGTTTCTCCCCAAGAAGGATAAAAAGAGATCAGGATCCCAACCTCCATCATTGTTGCAGTGTAAGAAATATGCATTGTGAACCTCTCCTGTGTTCTTACTCTCCTCATTTAGAATCAATCCCTCATTTGCCTTTTCTTTCATTTTCAGCTAAAGCTGTCAAAGGGGAGGGAAGAGGGTGTCTGGATCAATCCTTTCTTTGACCGATCTGATCTAGCATTTTGCTTTCTGACTGCTAGCAAGCACCACACTGCAGAATTCCTGCAACTCCAGCATCACGGGGGAGTCATTCACATTCAGCACTAGCGCACAATATGAAAGTATGCCGCAAGCTTCTGCACTGACCGGAGTTACTGCAGAGCCTCTGCTGCAATGCCACTGCATTACATTGGAGGCTGTCCACTGGTAAGTGAAATAAAGCAGGGTGAGAACAGGGGAAGGACTGCTGAGGAAGTGTCGGTGTAGTAGTGCCCTGCGTTGTATGGAGAGTCCCTGCATAGAGGCACCCACCACGACAGATGAGGTGAATACTACCCTAGGGCAGACAAAAATTTAAATCAATATTATGCATTCCAGTGACAGAGGTGTGCTGACAGCTGAGACACTGCAGTGCATCCACGATAACCAAGAGAATCCATTTCACACATTTAAACTTACTGCTGAAGTTTTGCATGTTTACCAAACACATGCTTTAGGGGGTCGGTTCTCTGCAAAGTTTAAGTTCAGCCAGAAAGCTGGTCACAACCCCAGCACCTTTGCAGTTTAGAGTGGCCTCAGGAGCTGGCAAAGAGAAGCTGGCAAAAGCTCAAAAGCTGCCAGAGAGCTGAGGACAGTCAGAACACTGTGTGCTTTTTTAACACTCTCTGTCCCCAGCAGGTCACTGGTATGAGAAACAGAGAAGAAATTGGCATTTAAAAGGTGGCTGTATTAGCTAGAAGATGTGCCAATCTCTGCTTTTTTTTGCAGTACAGAAAAGCAGCAGAGAATCTATTCCCACATGGTATTTCTGCTTCGGATGACAACAGTACCATGACCCATTCCCTTTAGTGCACCTTTAGGCAATAAAATGCTTACAAGTTTTTTACTTCTGTGCAAAGGGATTCAGACCCACAAGCCTTATGAGTTCTCCACACAGCAGTAGTGGGAGCCTTGCCCTGCACTGCACTGCCACAGAGAAAGAGGACATCTGTTGCCCTGTTTCCCAGAGTGCCAAAAAATTTTGTAGCTGCTTGAGTGTTTCTTCAATGTAAGTGGCTCACTCAGCTGGGTGGTGATAAGGAAACTCTGAGGCAGGGGCAAAACTAATACAAGAACACTAATAGTTTGGGGGGTTCTCAGATTTCTTGCCTAGAGAGGTATACAGCAGCAGCTTTCTTATCTGGAAGTCTATCAGTTGCTAGCTCCTGACCTATCACGCTCTGTTACCATAAATAAATAAAGTTTTTGTGTTTTAGAAGGAGAGTGTAAACCATGAAATTAACATTCATTCAAACCTTCATACTTCTCTCATGCCTTCAAAGCAATTTTTATGAAGCTTTAAGGGGAAGATGCTTCCTCTGGGTAGACAGAATTGCGGCTTTAAATTTTGCTGGTGCTGGTGCACTTTCTGGTGCACTTTCATGCAGGTGAGCTGTGGATCTTAAAACCATATACAAAGGTGTATGGCAGTACACAGAGCGAAAAAGAGGGAAAGAGAACACAGAGCATGTGTTCATCCATGAGCATCCTAATCTGGAGCCCAGGTACAGAACGCTTACACATCATGATCCATCTTAACTACATACATTAACACATGCTTGCTCCATCCACATAGCTTCTAAGTTCGAAGAAACAATGATCTCTTCCTTCCCACTGCTTCACTTGGCACATGCATACCTCACCGCACAGCAGACCCAATCTGGGTACAGGTGACAGGTGGCTTAAACTGTCCCGTGGTTTCTTAAACCATGTCACCGGACTGCTTGAGCTCACCTACTCCATTTCAGCACAAAACTGTTTCCTGCAGCATTGGTTTAAGCTGCCAGCTGGGAGGCAGAGTTAACGTTCACTCCTCATGAAGAATAACGTTTAGTCTTGGCTACTGATCCAGCTAACTCACATGCACTAAACATCAACTTTGAAAAACACTGCAGTATTTCACATGCAGGCATAGCAGGTGAAGAGTGCTAGGGCACAGTCTACAGCTTGCTAAGATCTCCACGGAACATGGAGTCCAAATATCTGATCAGCATTATGTAAGCAGTGACGCAACGTAGTATTGTTGATTGGTAAAGCAGATTCTACTACACATGGCTTTGTTAAGCAAACCAACTACTCATTTTTACAGAGTATTAAAGCTTTGGGGGTGTTGTAATTTCTTTCTCTCAATACAGGAATGAATTAAAAGTTTAGCAGAAATAAATACTCAGGCCAAAAAAAGGGCAAAATAACAGCATGAGAAATTTACAGCAATTAAATCCCATTTAAGGCATATTTTGTAACTCTATGTAATGTACACCAGTCTACATGACTTCTGCTGGGTGAAAGTCAGCCTAGTCCTTAACATCTGGAAATGTGAGAATGCCGGAAACATTCAGAAGCTGCTAGAGGCCAAGAGAACAAAACATGGCTTAAATATGATTCATCGATTTAACAGCTGTACAAACTGCGCTATTGTGAACTTGTCCCTTCTACATTTGAGAGTGCATTCACTGAAATCTGTCAGTGAATAAATTGTTATCTGCCAAAGACAAGACTTTGAAGGGAGTTTGTGAGGGAAAGCATGTCTATAAGCTGTTGCTGGTACTGATGTACATTTTATTTCTGGTGTTCCTATTGCCACAATGTCTAAAAGGTTGCAGCCTGTACAGCACAACAAAGTGCCAGTCCAAACTATTTGTATACTTTCTTATGCTGTTGGCAGTGTTGATAATTTATTAACTACATGCAGAGCAACCCAAAACCATCTGCCACTTTAAGCTTGATAGCAGCACATTTAGAAATTGCTCAGCTCTGCTTTAAGCTTTAACTTTTTTACATGAGCACTACATAAATTAAGCTGAATGCCCTTTCCTTAAATTCATGTCCTGTATCTCACACTCACTGTGTAAGAGCAATATGTGCCAAAGCGCTGGCCTGTTATCAGGGGCCGGAGAGCTCTACAGGACAACAGTAATGCTCAGACAAGCTCTGGGTACTCCTGGGGTGATGCCCTTGATTGATTGAAATGGTGGTGTGCCTTTTTGTGCTTCTGAGATGCACGCAAACGAAAAAGAAGAGAAAGGGTACTGGATGAGCTAGGACTGGATGAAACATATCCAGATATACGAAAAAAAGGATGGACGGCACCACTTAGCCTGATGCTGTATTGTGTATAAGCACGATGCGCAGCGCAATAGCCAGAAGCAGATGCAGCTTTGCCTCTGCAGATGCAGCAAGGTCAGGAAGGGGATTCTGTCAGTTCCTGGCAGGGAGGAAGAGCAGCCCCTCCCTACCAAAATGAATGCATAGCCACAGCTGTAGGGGATTAGTATTAAATTTGAAGATGATAATTTTCCTCCTTTCACCACTATGTGTATCAGCTACCAGCGACAAAGGACATTTTAAAATGTAAGAAGACAAAACCTGCATGAAGAAACAAGTGACCCAAGACTCGGCTCTGAGCTAAACACTACTGCAATTCACCAGCAGCACCCCTGAAGTCCAGGCAGTTACACAGACGTACGTGCAGTAAGCAAAAGCAGAACTGAGCCCACTGCTCTCTGATACTTACTTGGAAATTCTAAGAGGTAGTGAAGAAATGAGAAAAATTACCATAAAGCCCCCCCTGGAAACAAATTATAGTATAGCAATGATTTCACTAACTGGCTCATGACCACTGTCAGGACTGATCATAATACAACATGGATCAACACAACTAACTCTGCTTTAGATGCAGTAGTAATATGTGTCCATGGTTCTAGCTGGTATTCAAGATATTGATGCTCTAAGAAGGCTCCTGTGCAAAGGGAAATGAAAACCTTTAGCTAGGTTTTTACCTAATTTACAAAGCAGTGTCTTATTACCAGGAGGGATACTGAGATTTTTGAGAGATAACAATGAAATAGGCATTTTTTTGCTAATGTTACCTCACAATTTGTTTGAATGATGGAATACAGATGAAAATATAACAAAAAAGAATGTTGGGCTTGGTAAAAGGACCTGTGGCCAGCTCAATAATTGTAAATATTTATACCTTTTAATATCTCAAGGTATTTACAGTCTTTTAGTCTTTTACAGTCAGTCTTTCAGTCTTTTACAGCAGCTGAAGCTCTGAGGCATTGTGGATCAATTTACATATATACCTGAAGTTTCACAGAAAAGAGAAATGTTCCTCTTAAAGTGTAAATTTAGCTGATGCTTTTTGCCAGGTTACCTCCTCAGTAATGTTAACAATATATGAGAATAAACTATTGCAATGAATAAGTTCAGTTTTATAAAGATATTAGATTCCATTAACTCTTCCTAAAAATATTATGAAGTCTTCATGAACTGATTGTGCAGGCTCATTTACAGCCCTTGCATTTTAAAAACAGATTAGGGAGATGCAAAAGTGGAACTGCTTACATTTCTTGCTTAATACAAAAATATGAAAAGTGACAACAGATTCTTTTCTGAATTGCCCTCTAAGAGTTAATCCATTGTTACCTCCCCCCCTGCCCTCAATGTCTGGACGTCCTCTGCAAGTCCACTATCCATAATGAAAGTATTTTCACACTGCATTAGCCCATGCAGAAAACGAAACAGGCAATGTAGATTCCAGTGTGCACAGACACATGTGGGTATATTACTTTCAGAGATAAACCAAGTCTGAAAAATACTGAAGCCTCCATAAAAAATAAAGGGAAGACTTTATCAATGCTGACATTTCATCCTTCCTAAATTGCACCACAGGCATGTCCCATCTGAAAAAAGGGCACTCACCTTTTAGATAGTGCACTACAAAATAAAACCATAGCTACATAAAGGGAGTAATATTCACAGCTTAGAGTGCAGAAATGTATGCCTGGGAATATACTACTTGGTACTAAAACCCCGCCTGATTCTTTCAGCAGGTTAATGCAGATGAAGGGCCATTCTAAGAGTGCCTTTTTAGAAAGACAGCTGCATATTCATGTCAAGCACAGTTACATAGCAATAGTTTAAACCTGTCTCATCCCATTTAGAGAGACCACGTCTGTCTTTGACAGGCTAGCAAAGGCAGCCCTTGTGGCCCACTCCCACGGACCCTGCCTGCCTGCACATCCATGGCCTTCTCACTTGACACCTGTTTGCTCTGGACTGAATCTATTTTGCGGTATGTAACTGACATAAGGCATGTTATACAATCCTTGCCACATGCACAGGGACTTTCCAGCTTCTGTATAACACATGGAGGTTACAGCCTGCTACCTACAAAAGAGTACTACCTGGGAGGAGGAGAGAGGGGATGCAAAAAGAGCAACGAAAGCAGATTATAAAGGAGATATGATCTTCAGTTGGTGTAACATACATAAATCAGCTTCCATTTTATGACACAAGTAATCCTAACAGATGCTCTATGCTGCCCCTTTCAGTGAAAAACCCATCTCCCCTTCTTTCCTCTGTTTTCTTAAAAACATTTATATCGTGTTGCCAGGTGCTGATCTGTTTTGTGCCAGATTCTATCCCAGAGGTACCACATTTCATCAAAAGGTATCCATGTACTTTATAGAATGAGATGTAAGGGACATGTAAAACAAAGTTTTAAATGCTTAGGATTTCTCTTGCATTTGAAATAACCTAATGGAAAATGTTTTTAAAGAAAATCACCTTACACTATAGGAGGGGGGGTGGGGGGAAGAATACGTTGGGCTCTGTATTCTTTCACAGCCTTCAGACCTGTAGTTGGTTGTAAAAGAAACACAGAGATAGAAATGCCACTAAATACTTCATTGCCTTACTCTGCCTTGAAAGCTGCTTGGCAGTGTACTAAGTCTGAGGTAAAAAGTAATTCTCAAGAAATCCTAAATCTTTTACAGTTGTTTCTTGCTTTAAAATACTGTGTTGGAATTTGTTTCCAAAGGCAACATACAAGCAGAAATTATACACAGAGGTGGTTGGCTTGAAACGTATAAATATGCTTTGCTAGTCTTAAGCTGTCTTAATGCACCTTCCAGTCTAGAGAAGTTCCTAGACTAGCCTGCACAAAACATTCAGTGACAGGCAGAAGCTCCTGGCATTCGTCACAGTACCACCTGTAGGTTATTGAGCCTCTGAGGAGCACAGATTTTTCACTGTTACCTACTTACAATGGTGCCTCACATTCACGTAGTTCAAAAAATATTTTAAACTCATTTATCCTCACAGCCTTCTAGAAAGCCAGCAAACAACGAAACCCTGTATTACAACCAATACTGCACCCCTACAGACAGCTTCAGACACCACTTCTGCTCATATGTGGGTGGGTCTCTGTTATGCCACTAGCTTTACAACTTTTTTCCAGTGTGGTATCTCATTGACCAAGAGTGACCTATACCAAGTCATGTAATCACCTGTGATCAGATTTCAGCATATATACATTCTTCCCTACACCACATCAGTAGAAGGGTGGATTAATTAGCTAGGATCCCAGTTTCCACCATGTCTTGGAGTTGGAATGTTTGCAAAGTAGAAACTTTCTTAGCAGAAAGGTAGCAAAATTTGCTTCTTAGCAAACATGCTGTAGCTTCCAGAGCTGACCTTTCACCACAGAGATCAGCAGAAAAATTCCCATTCACTTTATTGATACAAGATCAAGCAAAGCAGCAGAAGTGATGGGGTTTTAAACATTTGACCTGCTCAGTGGATGAGGGAAAGGCTGTGGATGTTGTTTACCTGGACTTTAGTAAAGCCTTTGACACCATTTCCCATGGCATCTTCCTGGAGAAACTGGCTGCTCATGGCTTGGACAGACATTCCCTTCACTGGGTAAAGAACTGGCTGGATGGCCGGGCCCAAAGAGTGGTGGTGAATGGAGTTTACTCCAGTTGGTGGCCAGTCACAAGTGGTGTTCCCCAGGGCTCAGTATCGGGGCCAGTTCTGTTTAATATCTCTATCAATGATCTGGATGAGGGGATCGAGTGCACCCTCAGTTTGCAGACAACACCAAGTTGGGTGGGAGTGTTGATGTGCTTGAGGGTAGCAAGGCTCTGCAGAGGGACCTGGACAGGCTGGATCGATGGGCTGAGGCCAATTGTATGAGGTTCAACAAGGCCAAGTGCTGGGTCCTGCACTTGGGCTACAGCAACCCCATGCAACGCTACAGGCTTGGGGAAGAGTGGCTGGAAAGCTGCCTGGCAGAAAAGGACCTGGGGGTGTTGGTTGACAGCCGGCTGAATATGAGCCAGCAGTGTGCCCAGGTGGCCAAGAAGGCAAATGGCATCCTGGGCTTGTATCAGGAATAGTGTGGCCAGCAGGACTAGGGAAGTGATCATCCCCCTGTACTCAGCACTGGTGAGGCCGCACCTCGACTACTGTGTTCAGTTTTGGGCCCCCCACTACAAGAGAGACATTGAGGTGCTGGAGTGTGTCCAGAGAAGGGCAACGAAGTTGGTGAAGGGTCTGGAGCACAAGTCTGATGAGGAGCGGCTGAGGGAACTGGGGTTGTTTAGCCTGGAGAAATGGAGGCTGAGGGGAGACCTTATTGCTCTCTACAACTGCCTGAATGGAGGTTGTAGTGGGCTGGGTGTCAGTCTCTTCTCCCAGGTAGCAAGTGATAGGATGAGAGGAAACAGACTCAAGGTGTGCCAGGGAAGGTTTAGATTGGATATTAGGAAACATGTCTTCATGGAAAGGGTTGTCAAGCATTGGAAGAGGCTGCCCAGGGAAGTCGTTGAGTCACCATCCCTGGAGGTATTTAAAGGACGCGTAGATGTGGTGCTTAGGGACGTGGTTTAGTGGTGGACTTGGTAGTGTTAGGTTTATGGTTGGACTTGATGATCTTAAAGGTCTTTTCCAACCTAAATGATTCTATGATTCTATGATTCTATAATAAAAGCTGCATTCTGCTTATCAGTAATCTCACTTTTTAAGTTAGTCTTATCAATGTCAAGGTTCTCCTCATAAGCCACTGATCCTTAAAATACTTCTTCCTTGAGTTCTTGAGTCTCTTATGTTAACAAAAAAATAACTGGAGTCAATAACATTGCATTAACCAGATTTCAGAAATACCAGCCCAAAAGGGAACAGCAATGTTAGACATTTTGAAAGAGAAACTTTTAAAGAAACGTCAACCTTGCAATGGTTCTGCATTTCATTAGTATCTATCAGCTGTTGTTTGATACAAGATAATGCAATCAGTATTTAACAACTATAGCACAGTAGTCCACTTTTAAAGCCATTAGTCTCTTTGCTTTAAGCACCATTTTAATTGATTAATAAGAATACATAAGAGCTTTGCCTACTCTAGGGAGTATTTTGCAAAAACACCTCCTTTATGGCTAGAAGTACCCTGGCTCCAGCAGGCCGTCAAATGCTGGCAGTATGCTGCTGCCAGTTGGGACAATGCTACTTCCAACCCTGCTCAGAAGTTTTCACTATGCAAAGCCAGGTGACCCACCTATACCTGGACTCCCAATACAGTCAGCAAAGGTGGAACTCAACCAGTTTAACACTTCTCTTTTGTTAGGAAAGATATAGTAAGGACAACTTAGACTTGAAGATGGCTGCTGGAATTTTGAAAAGCAGTAGCGTAGTGGCATGCTGAATTACATCTACCGTTGCACATGGAAGGTGGGAAAGAAAGAATGAGTGAAAACACAGCTACACTTTAACTATGAACATCCTAAATATGCAAATGCAAGCATTTTGATCCTCTAAATTAAATGCAAATGTGGAAAGTCAGAAGTTATTTACACAAAATCCAATGCTAGCCAGCACCATGACAGTATGCCACTTGTTTCCTACGTGAATCATCCTTAATACTTAGCTCTATAGGATAATGGCATTACAGCATCCAGAAAAAGAAGATGTTTTCCTTCTTCTTAAGAATTGCCAACAATAATTTGTTGTGAAATTTATAGTATAGATGTTCATCATGTACTCACATCCTAACACAGGCATTACAATACATATGAGTACAGGTGAAGTTTGTTTTTTTATAAATAATAAAAAAAATATAAATATATATAATATACATCTATACATGTAGACATATAAGTGCTAGTATTTCTTTCTTTTACCATTAGCTAATGGCAATGCAAAACCAAGGATTTTAGTGGTTGAAAAGTATCTAGAACTGAAGCTAGGGAGTATGGAGACAGAGAAGTCATACTGGTTTTTGCAATACCTCATTTTTCAGACTTCTTTTATCTATGTCACTCACTTTGAAGTTTTGTAAACTGGTGGACAATAAATAAGCCATGTTGTGAATATGCATGAACCTATGAATAACATCTTCTCTGTGTCCCAGTTCCTTAGCTACTGTGTGAAATGATAATACCCAGACGTATAAACCATTTTTTTTATCTTCTCCTTAAAGTATGCATGAGCTGTGATGGGATCTACAAATCAGTCATGTTCTGCCTTCTGATTATGAACTGAAAATCTCATATGCCAGCTACCCTATGCCAACATAACCATGAACAAACGCTAAACAAGAGCTACAAAAAGAGAATATTATTGACATACAAGTTTAGCAGCACTTTTCAAAAGCCAAAAGAACGCCACACAGAAGCAACACTGTGAAAATAACCTTGGTATATGCAATCTGACAAATCAGGGCAGATTAAAAAGATTGTATGGGTACATATACTAGTGATGCTCTCAAGACTTATTATCCACTTCTTACTCTTCAAGCGTTAGGTTCTCTGTTACCAATATGTGGGCCATGAAAAGGTGGACCGTGGCCCATTGAATCCTATGTGTGTTAAGACTTTCAACAGAGCCATATGGGAAAGCAAGCTGTGGCCTTAGCAGTGGTGGGGAAACAGAAGCCTGGAGAAGACTGCCTTCCAGCACCACAGAAATGTTCAATAAGACAGCTGGTACTGCCACTATGCTTCTGAAAGGCAACAGCATGTCGGGGTGGATTAGGAAAACCAAGGCCAACAGCATCTCCTTTTAAAGACGCCAAAAAGGCACAGGCCAAAGTCTTCTTTCTAAGAGCAGAAAGGCTACCCCCAGCTATACAGCATCTCCTGCTCTTCACCATGAACATGAGGCAGTGTCTAGTGGTGGAGCTGTCAGAAAAATCATTACAAGCTCTCGTGACCTGGTGGCCACCCAACCATTTGCTTTCATTTCCGATCACCACATACCACACTAGAATCTGTTCATGCATCAGTTCCACCACAAGCCACCCTGACGTCATATTTTTATGGTTTCAGCATCAGTGCATCTGGAGTCCTTTGCTGAGATAACCTGGCAGTGCACTCCACTCTCATGACCGATGACCTATTTTATTTAGCAGAAAGTGGGGGGATGAGAAGCCTTTGCTGCTCTACAGTTTCCATTTCATTCTCAAGCTTATCTTACTACAGCACAGCCACTCTGAGGGATAATGCTACTTTAAATTACTGAGGAAAATGAAGAAAGAATTACTGTGCTTAATGCAAAAGAGCATGTAATTTGCTCTTGTAACAAACATTGTACTTATCTTTAGGAGTAACTGATAAGTTTCTAATTCTTATTTCTGTATAAGGTTCTTTTGTGAAGCTGGGTATTTTCCAGTTCACTTTTTCTTTAACATATGAAGTTGCTTCTGTCAAACAGAGCAAAATGAACGGTTAGAATTGCAAATGAGTGATTCCTTCTCTTATACTGTGGGAATATCAATGAAAAAAAAAAACAGTTTAAAATAAGGACATTATGCCCTGAATAGCTTATCAACAATAAATTTTACAATCATCATAAAATTTGAAGCTGGAAAAACAAACCAAGACAAAACAATTACAAGTTCCAATTTTGCTGTCCTGACACAGAAAAAATTCCTATTTAAAATTCAGAGAAATTTTACCTCTAAAAGACTGCAGGATTGGGACCAGATGCACTAACCATACAAGCTGACAGAGCTAGCCATTTCTTGAAATGACGCTGCTAATGTTTCTATGTCACTGTTCTTTGTGTGAAGACTAGTATCTACTTTTCCCTCAACTTTTCTCTCTCTTGCATATTTGAGCTGTAAGTCTGCCTGGGTAAAGCTGAGACTATTTTTATGCAGAGTATACATCATCACGTTAGTCCAATCTATCAAGACTATAGGCTCGATACTCCCTAGGCACTAGTGCTGAGGAGATGTATACCTTAATTTTGACAGGCAAAATGCAGCAAAACTTTTCTAGCATCAAACAGCCCAAGGATATGTCTAAAAACTAAAAAACTCTCAGATTCCTCATTACACATGAGCTTTATAGCCTCCTGCAAACTGCAGACAAAAGCAATAAAACCGAAGCTATTATGACACTGGGCATCTCATGTAAGACAATCAAGGAGATGACTGATCCGAGCTCTGTTTAAACAGCTGAAATGATAAAGCATGACAATGTCTTGTTCTTCCCTGGAATCTCTTCTACATAATAGCTTCTGATCATTCAGATGCCCTTTGTAAAGGCAGTTGGGAACCCACAAGATCAACACCTTTAATAACTGCAGAAAGATTTTTATGGTTTAGGGCATGTGAATGATAACCAGAAATAGTAACTCCCAGTACACTATAGAGTAAATTTAGAGATGTTTAGGAATTTCTCAAACAGTTTGACAGATAATGCCAATTGGCAAAAAAGACTTTTTTTTACAGGATTCTACCAGTTTCATTATAACCTGAGAAATGTTTTATCCATGCCAGGATAGAAATTCTGTTCAAAACTGGACATAACAAGTGACCCTGTAAGCTCACTCAGAGTCTCTTTTATAGAAGAGACTAAAATGTGGGTCTCTGACATCTCACAGCCTTAGCTGTTCAGTAAGAAAATTATGCTTCTCTGAATTAACATTTGGAGGCAAGGGAAGGGCAGAAGAAGGAACTCACACAAAGTGGAGGAGGTCCAAAAGGAGAGATTAAGATCATCCAGTTCATAGGAGAAATTTGCGTGAACAGAACAGTAGATATTTAAGTAGGCTGCTCTCAGCTTTGTCCGCAAAAATTCTCTGCTACCTCAGAACTGTTTTCAGCGCCATGCAAATTAGGACATTTTCTGTAATCTTGAAAAGCTGCACAGGGCAAGAAAATCATGCTTTTCCTCATACGATGAATTTATACCTTACAGTTTCTAGGTATGTTGTGTTTTTAACAGACCCTATGGAAGATATCTTGCTTTGGAGGTTGGTGACAAGTTGGTTCACCAACCCCTTTGCTATCACGATATTGACAGTGCTGAGAACTAAGTCAGCAGTTAATATGTGCAGGTTACAAAGTAAGGTAAGAAGGGTAGAAGATAACATTACAAATGCAGAATGTGTGAATCCCTCCATATGTGTAAATCAAAAAACACCAGGCCTGGTTTGCCTTACCAGGCATCAGTGAGGTTTCATCAGGTGATTCCCACTTAAAAAGGTACCAGAAAGAGCTACAGTAACTAAATACACAAGAGAAAAACAATTTGTTTGCACAGCAAAAATATAAAGGAAAATTATTCATGATCTGTGAACTTAATTCTATAGAATTTCTTAATTTAATTACCTGTTAAAAATCCATTCATCTATACCTCTTGAGAAGTTAAATGATCAACCCTGCTTACTCAGGCAAAGGCATTCTGGCACTCATTACAGAGTTTGCTGCTGCTAAGACACAGCAAATCTTCCTTTCTTTCATATGTAAGTACAAGTTATAAACTACATATTTCAGTTGCACTGTAATGAGCTGTTTGAATTACTTCATGGTAGCCTACTGCACCTAATAAAAGGTTTTACTTTTAAAGCGTCAGCTTTTACAAGGGATAAAATAAGTGCCAGTTATTCACAGCAGAATGATAATTTTCCATTACTTCTGTCAGTCTTTCCAATGGAAAAAAAATGGTAAGGGTTTGCAGACAGGTTTTGCTGCTTTGTGGAGATTTTAGACAAATGCACCAATGCAGTGCATACGATTGCTGGGTTTTACCCCAGGTGGTATGTGTAAAATTTTTTAAGGACTAAGCAAGTGAAACCTTGGTGTCTAGACATCCCGCTCTCATGCTTTATCTTCAATTCTATATGCCTAATTACCTCATGGAAATACTTTGACCAACAGAGACAACAAAACTTGCTGATGTTAAGGATGTTGACAAAGCTGCAAAATTGTGATTAGTATCAAACGTGTCTTGTTTGACACCGCTGAGGCACATGTGTATATTTGTAATGCATAATGCAGCCCAACGTCAAAGATGCCCAGCTACCTCTGGGAAAGCTCGCTTATCAACAAGAGCATAGCACAGTGCCGTGGAGAGCAAGTGATCTCAGCTTGTTCAGGGAAATGGTAGACATGGTCCCACGAGAGGCGGTAAAGGAAGGCAAAGGAGTGCAGCAAGCCTGGAAGGACTTGAAGGACAGCCACCTCTGAGCACAAGTATGGTCTCCATACTCACGAGAACAGGCAAACATGTCAGGAGATCGAGTTGGCTAAGCAGGGCACTCACAGCTGAGCTTCAATGCTGTACACAGGAGATGGCAGCAATAAGAGGCCACGAAGAAGGAATATAGGAACCTTGCCTGGCTATGCAGGAACAATGTTGGAAATCTTGAAAGCTCAGCTGGAGTCAGAACTGGCAAGGGACACCAAGAAATGCAGGAAGAGCTTGTATCACTGTATTAAAAGAATAAACAAGACAAATGGAGGCCCCTTGCTGAATGGGGTAGGAATTATTGCAAGGGGTGTGGATAAGGCCAAGATAACTTGGTGCATTCATCGCCTTGGTGTTCATCAGTAATGTCTTCCATCCTTTATGCCACAGTTCAAAGAGGAGAGGAGCTGCTGGGAGTGGAAGAGGAATAAGTCAGGGCTCTCTTGAGAAAATGTGATTACTATGAATCCATGTGACCAGATGGGCTGCATCCATGGCTGCTGAGCAAGCTGGCCAATGTCTTAGCAAGGGTGCGCTCTATCATTTTGGAAAGGTCATGGAGACTGGGGAAGAATCCCTTGGTGCAGAAGTGCAAATATTGCACTTATCTCCAGACAGGACAGGAAGGCAGATCCAGGGAACCACAGCCTCATTTTAGTCCTTAAGAAAATCATACAGCAGCTCTTCTCAGTAGCCATTTCTGGGCACATGAAGGCGAAGAAGGTGACTGGAACCAGTCAGCATGAATTTATCAAAGGCAAACCAACCTGACTGCCTTCTGTGGCAGAATGATTCGATCTGGGCATGAAGAAAGCACAGCAGATGTCACCTACGGTAATTTTACCGAGGCTTTTGAGAGCATCCCAGTAGCCAGGCTGAGATGCTACAGTCTGCATGAACAAGTAGATGAGTGAAAAAATGGCTGGATCATCAGTCTCACAGGGTCATGACTAATGGTTCATACTCTCCCTATAGGGTGGTAACAACTGGAGTTCCTCAAGGGTCTGCCCTGGAATCTCATCAACTGTTCATCATCTTTATCAGGGACCTGGCTGCTTGCGGACACAGCTCTAGGGGACAGCCCTGGGTGCTGGTGGGCACTGGGCTGAGCCAGGGCCAGATGTGTGCCTGGGCAGCAACAGTGGTCGGCAGTACCCAGGGTGGTGTGAACATGGCATGGCCCCATGAGCACAGCAGCACAAGCTGAAACACAAGAGGCACAAGCTGGAAATAAGGTGAAGCCTTTTCCCCAGGAGGACTGCCCAACAGTGGAGCTGGGGCAGGGGCCTAGACTAGAGACCTCCCAAGATGCATCTGTCATGGGCTAGAGCTGGAGCATGAAGCAGTGTAGCAATTTCAGTACAGTGACAGAGACAGATGGTCTTTCTGAGCAGGAGTTGCTTAAACCCAGACTTCAAAAGTTTGAGTTTTCCTGAGACTTGTGCTGAAGTAATTTACAGAGCTAAGATTTAGGTTCCCCAAGTCAAACAGGCATTACTACAGTGAGTGTAACTGTGCTTAAATTCTGCTGAAATGTGTGCTTCAAATTTTGTGCCATAATCATAGAATCATAGAATGATTTCAGTTGGAAAAGACCCTTAAGATCATCAAGTCCAACCGTAAACCTAACACTGCCAAGTCCACCACTAAACCATGTCCCTAAGTGCCACATCTACGCGTCCTTTAAATACGTCCAGGGATGGTGACTCAACCACTTCCCTGCACAGCCTCTTCTAATGCTTGATAACCCTTTCCATGAAGACATGTTTCCTAATATCCAATCTAAACCTTCCCTGGCACACCTTGCGTCCGTTTCCTCTCATCCTATCACTTGCTACTTGGGAGAAGAGACTGACACCCAGCCCACTACAGCCTCCATTCAGGCAGTTGTAGAGAGCGATAAGGTCTCCCCTCAGCCTCCTTTTCTCCAGGCTAAACAACCCCAGCTCCCTCAGCCGCTCCTCATAAGACTTCTGCTCTAGACCCTTCACCAGCTTCGTTGCCCTTCTCTGGACACGCTCCAGCACCTCAATGTCTCTCTTGTAGTGGGGGACCCAAAACTGAACACAGTATTCGAGGTGCGGCCTCACCAGTGCTGAGTACAGGGGCACGATCACTTCCCTAGTCCTGCTGGCCACACTATTCCTGATACAAGCCCAGGATGCCATTGGCCTTCTTGGCTACCTGGGCACACTGCTGGCTCATATTCAGCCGGCTATCGACCAACACCCCCAGGTCCTTTTCCGCTGGGCAGCTTTCCAGCCACTCTTCCCCAGGCCTGTAGCGTTTCATGGGGTTGTTGTCACCCAAGTGTAGGACATGGCACTTAGCCTTGTTGAATCTCATACAATTGGCCTCAGCCCATCGATCCAGCCTGACCGGATCCTGCCTTTCTACCCCTAAGCAGATCAACTCTCCTGCCCAACTTGGTGTTGTCTGCAAACTGACTGAGGGTGCACTCGATCCCCTCATCCAGATCTTTGATAGAGATATTAAACAGGACTGGCCCTGGGGAACACCACTTGTGACCGGCTGCCAACTGGATTTAACTCCATTCACGGCAACTCTTTGGGTGCGGCCACCCAGCTGGTTTTTTACCCACCGAAGAGTACACCCCTCCAAACCATAATGACCATCTCATGTCCTTTTCTCTGCCTCTAGTTGTGTTTATGGACTACAACCCTGTTCTTAGGACTACTGACATTTCTGTGATCTAAGAACTGTTTGAGTAACTAAACAGAGGAAACATCAGTATATATAAAGTAGATATGGTAAAGTACCAATTTTATACAACCTGCCAGACTGGATGGATTAGATGATCTCTGCCTAAAACAAGAATAGGAGGCATCGGCATCAGAAGAAAGCTCAGGGAAGTTTAAGAATCTTTTGGTAGAGAAAGCAAATTGGAAAGATCTGAATTTAAAGTGATCATTAGTGCAAAATTACTACAAGAACAGTTTATTTCTTTAGAAAATGCAGTGGCTAGATAGCTGATTTTCCAGGCAAAAAAGAAAGCAAATGCCCACATCATCTTGCAGAATATGTAAATACTCTAAAACTTAAGTTAGAAACTTTTAAGTGAAATTTGCATTTGAAAATCATAAGCAATGCATCTGCATTCCTAAATCAATTACCATTAAGGGAACAGATCAAGCCTTTCCCCTACAGAAACAAAATTTTGACCAATGCAATTAACTTGAAAGCTGTGAAGGCAACAGCATTTTGTGGTAATCTGTGGTAAAATCTGTCAGCACAGATGGATACTCTTTTGATGAAAAGCATGCTGATTGTTGTAGAAAACATACCACAAATTTGTATTTAAGCTTCAGACCCTGTTCCCAGTAACAGTCCAGTTGAACCCTATGCACAGAAATGCAGCATACCAAATCATATAACGTTTCATACAATATGAGATAGAATTATTAGTTATTGTTGTAGCAATTGCTCAGGACTTTCCTTTGGTTTATATCTGCATGTAAAAAAAAAGTATGCAAATGCATAAATATGTCCTTAGACTGCACACATTTACTACCATTTTTCTATTTAAAAAATTATTGTTAAAGAGATGAAGGATAATATTTTCACTGTGTGGGTCATTGCTAAACTAACTTTTAATTGCTTTCTGCTACAATGCAACTGGCAGTTCTCACTGATTTGAATATAAGGTATTTCTTGACAGGTGAGCAGCTACTGCACGCACGTAATGCATGCAAAAACAGACCTAAGTTCTTGTCTTCAGGCTCATTAAGCTGACTTCTGCATTAGGCCAATTTCAGTAGCAATGCCAGTGGCACAGGTTTCCTAAATTAGCTTGGCTCAAATTAAATATTTAGAGAAGAAAAGCTTTTAAGACAGCACGGCATCACTAGGCCACAACTGCAGTGCAGAGCTACAGAAGTGTCATCTCAAAATACATGCAGAAAAAGAAATCTGCTGGCTTCAAGGCTGATAACCACCAAGCACCATAGGATAATATAAAGTTTCAGAAGAATAGTACATCATCTTGTACTGATTTATAAACTGTGAGTATGCATCAAAAAAACCAATTGAAAAGAGAGTGCTAGGATCCGAAACTATGCACATTCAAAGAAAAAAAACCCTCACCTTTTTAGAAGTTGTACTCTCCAATAGTGATGCCTGTTGAAAACACTGGTAGATAAGGCAGGTCCCTCAAATCAGTGAAGAGTGAACTTTTTTGTTGTTTTTTTTTAAAAGAGCACTAATTATTTGAAGAAATGGTGAGTTCATGCCAAGAAAGGTCACTAAGCCATGCGAACACACTTATTCAAGCAAAGCAGTGGACTTACGCTTTATTTTTAAAATCTCCCTATCACCAATTTCACATACAAAAAAACCCCACTCCTGTGTTAGACCTAAATTAGGATTGCACAGAGAGGAAACAGTATTCATCATATAGAGATTTGTACAATGTCTTTAATAACCATAACTGCACAGAATCAGCATAGATATAGGTTTATTGCAACAATTCAGAAGTAAAATGTGTCTTCATTCAAAATTACCTATTTTTTATTACAATTTTACAATTTTAGGCTTTATAAAAATTTTGCTCTCAGAAAAGAAATATACTACCAATATAGCAGTAGAAATGTTTGAAACCACTATCCACACCACAACTTGGTTCTGTTTTTCTGCAAGCACTCTCAATGGCAGCTAAAGAGCAGAGAAGTCCCAGGTATTCTGTCAGCCATATATCCATCCTGACGTGGCTTTCTCCCCAGTGTTTGTATTTGAGGGGCATTCTCTGAGGTATCATAACTCAGTCTTATACAAACAATCGTGCTCTCACTTCCCACACAAGTAGCATTGATTACTAGCTTGTCCAATTTATTATCAGGTCAGCCATGACTGTTTTAGTTTTGTTTAGGAAGATGTCGGATAAGGCATGAGTCACAAGAGAGACATTATACAATGCCATGGACAAAAATAACAGGATGGAAGGAGAAAGAAAGAACACAAGGCTCGTCTCTGTGGATAACTTTTGAAACATCTTGGAATAGTCCCAGCCCTGATACAAAATGGATCCTGACATGGTTTTTGTGCACAAACTTCCCCGCTGTTGAAGTAATTGCTGCCGACCTCTTCTTACTCCAACTAGGAGGCACAGGGTATTTTTAAAAGGTGTCTCTGTAAAAGATGCAAGATAGCAGGTACTATAAGAGTGTTTGACATTCAGCTCTGTTGAGGCCTAAAAGTTTTCAGCTACAGGCAGCTCCCTTATCTGGCCATACTGTAGCACTAGCCTACGGTAAAATAATAATCCAAGGTCCAATGACTGTTGAACTCTATTCTTCCCCCATAGTTTCCCCTGCAGCTTTTCTACTGGCTGCGGGTTACCCAGTGCTCTTCTTAGCCATTACACATGCTTGCATTTCCCTTCTTCAAATCCCAGTATTTGAAGTATTTGAATACCAGTATTTGTACTGCAAACGCTTCTCTCACACCCTCTCACAGGTCTTAAACATCTGTAAGAAAAAGATGAACCAGCCAGTGATGCCAGCTATTGAAATATTTTACTAACTACACCTCTGGTGAATGATCTATGTGCAGCAGGAGTGACACTAAAGAAATCACAAATGCTGAAGCTCCTGCATATAAAATATGCAATTTGCTATTCTAATGAGACAAAACGAAAAGATGCACTGAAAGCCTCAAATTGTTTGGCTGCACAGTTTGATCATATTTACACACGGTTTGCATCAAATATAGAGTTGTGAAGACATGAGAGAACACTTTTTTACCATGAGGCAACAAACATATATTGTAACCAGCAACCTTTGTTAACAATATGATGTCACTATAGTTGTCTGCTTTACATATATAACGTGCACACAGAGGAAATTCAGGAAAGCTACTGTGAAGTGACAGTGAAAAATCTGAGTATCTGTCTCAAGTCTCAGCCAGTCACCAGTGCTGCATTGCTTTGGGCGTATTATTTCACCTGTCAGTGTATTAGTTTCTCAGAGAAAGGGGAATAATAGTACTCTCCTTTGTAAAACATGTATGTATTTCGAGTGCATTTCTTCCTTTATTCAGGATCCCTATTTATACTTCGAGATGGAAAATATATTCAATGTATATTCACAATATATATTCTTAATGATTTAAAAAAACAACAAAAAAGGAAGTTTTCCAGTAGAATGCTTTCTCTTCTTTTTACACTGGGATCAGATACTTTCCTCCCTTCTTTCCAGGGGCACCATTACCAGAAAACTGTGTTACAGACAGTCCTTAAAATAACTCTGTGTTGATTAAACTTTAAATCACATAGTAAGGGTGTACAGCCTGTAATTGCTGTTGTCAATTTAGCCAGCTACTATTGACAACAGGCTTATTTCATAACTATTCTTTGATATTCAACATGATGATACAGAAGATCTTATTTTCTTGGAGAATACCACCATTATGTGAAGCTCTACATTGATTATTATAAAGACACAGAACATACTATGCTATTGTCCACCACAGCTATTACAGACATGTTAAAAGTTACTATGTTTGTCTGAAGACTGTTCATGATGAACCATGCTCCAGCTTCATTTTGCAAGGTGCTGTATTTGTACCTGAGCCGAGCTAATCCGTCATGTGAAAAATTGTAAGACGTATCTCTGTACACAGTTTAGCTTCACCTGCATCAGCTATATGAACTGTGGTAGAGCTATGACTCAGTAAATGCTATCTTTGAGCTGTGTTTCATAACCAGGACACAGCTCTCTCCTTGTTACAGATGGTGGTGGGTTTTTTTCTTCTTGGACATGCCACTGATGCATTGCAAGTTCATCATGCTGATAACATCTAACACTACTAAACTGAAAGTTTTTTTAGAACTTTGTAAAGGCTATATAATGACTTTTCAGAGAGTAGCTAGAAAACAAAAATTAAAAACAGCAGTAGATGCTTAAATGTCATTCTGTAATAGACAATTAAAGAGCATCTGGCATCTGAAGACTTTGTGCATGGAAGTAATTCTCCCTGGGTTCACCTTCTGCAGAGTTGATCTGTGCACACTACACTTTCACTTCAGTGCTTAATTTCACATCCTGTTTAACCCTACAAAGGAAAATGTGTTTGGTTTCAAGCTTACTTTTAGAGACCACCTGCTCATATAATGAAATCATTATCCAGGGTTAATAATCTCTGTCTAGGAAAGGTCCCAGCATGGCTGAAGTGCATTAGCTCAGATGGAGAGACTGCTGCTGGTCATGATCTAGTGCTATCAACAACATGACATTGCAAAGACTTCACATGCGCTGATTGATGCTCTCAGTGCCCTTGACGTAGCAGAGGTGGTGTGATCTGAAAGCCCAAAGGCTTAGAGATTTTCAGGTCACTGTTACTAACAGCTGACCTGCCAGGCATTGCTATGCTTTTCCTACATGGAAGTCCTTAAACAAAAAAAAAAGGAAAAGGAAAAGAAAAAAAATAGGTGGAGATAGATAAAAAGAGAAAGAGAAAAGCAGGAAGTCCCCTTGAAGGTAAAAGAGGTACAAACCAGCCAGGGAGCTAGAGAGGATCAGGAAATGGGACAGGTAAGACTCTTAGATGCAGAATGAAACAAAGCATGTATTCCTTTGTGTAGGTTTTATTGCTATTTCCTCCCTTTCTCCTTTTTTTCTCCACTATGGATTATGACTGCACTTTAGCCTCACTTCTGGAGAAAACTAGCAGTTCAGAGAAGTTCACTATAACATCCTCTCTCTCTTCAGATGCTAAAAAACCTCAGGTTAAGTATTGTCTTTGTCAGTTGCCTAAACAATGTCTCAAGCTAGCTTCAAGGACAGTTCTACAATACTTCTCAAACCTATAATGTAATTTTACAAATCTCAAACTGTCAGTAAAGTTGCCAATAATATTGTTTCCAAGAAATACAGGTTAAAATTCTACTTTTTCTGACTTCTGAAATGAAAGAGATATCTGCTGAAAAGTACAAGTGAAAACCACACAGAGCAGAACTGTAAAGGCAATAAAAGCAATATTCAAAGCTGCAGAAAAAAAGATAAACAACTAGTTTTTTAAATAGTTAATAAAAAAGATAAACAAACCAATGAATGATGAAAATTAAACAGTGCAGAAACAGAAAACTGAAGATAAATTGCTAGAAGCAAGAATAAAACCACCTAGATGGAGCAGAAGAAATGCCAATGCATGCAGAGATTTTTCAGCTACAGAAATGTAAAATGGAAAAAGGATACCTGAAACAGCAATGTAAGCATGGAGCTGTGCAGCTCATATTCACCAGCATAAAAAAATACCAGCCCAGGTGGTTTGAACATGAGGGAGGAGGGCCCCAGAGAGTGTGGAAAATGACAGCCAACAGGGTGGTTTTTAGGCAAGGGGACAATATGAGCAAAATCTCTAATAGATTAAGAGAATATGCACAATTATCCTTATTCTGTGGTCTACATTTCAGCTAAACTGGACAGGAGGGAAACTTTCAAGTACTTTTATTTGAAAGAGACTGAACCAATTTCTTCTTGGGGTGAATTTTACCTCTCTTTATAAACTGAAGATCTGTACTCCACTTAGAGTTCAATACAGAGTTGAATCAACCTCTGCAACAGGCATCAAAATGCCTCGGGTAGTGAGAAAGGATTGGTTTCAATTTGTGGCGAGCTGAAAGACAGCACTATCTCTGAGCAGCCTGCCCTGAGACTTGCAGTACCAAGGACATGACCCACTTGCCAAAAGAAAGATGTGTTGCTCATACTTTCAGGAGGATCTTTGTGATTAATAATGCTGACACAGCACTCTCAGAGCTATGGGAGGGTCTTCTGCAAAGCTGAATCCTTCACGTGCTCCACACTCCAGTTTTCATTTTGTGACTGAGTTAAGGTTTCCAGATAGGCACCAGCTGAATTAAAATAACTCTATTAGAAACTAAATAAGAAACAGATGTGTTGCCACAGACCCAGGAATAAGGATTTTTATTACAAAAAAATCCCTTGGGCTCTAGACAGGGATCAAGATCTTTTTGTGCTATTACAATAGCCACATACAACAGTATTTGTTGGAGAAGCAGCAATCATTTATTTTTTAACTTAGACCTAAAAGGGGTAAATACTGTGTTAAAATGCTTTAACATGCCCTTAACTGAACTCTTTCCCTCTCTTTAATAACCACCTAAAACAAGTTTCAAGTTATTATTTTTCCTCAGTCTCACACAGACCCAAAACATTTTTTTTTTTATCATCCGAGCAGTATCTAAAGCTACTGGACAAGGATTACATCCCAAGCAAATATTCAATATCCTGAATGGATATTGTTTCCAACATTTGTTTCTGTTTCAAATTAATCCCTCTGTGCACTGGCTGGCTGTGTAACAGCAAGAAAAGATGTGCATGATTATAACACTGTCTTTCTGCAGTACTAATGTTAGGACTTTTGTGAAGAGAAATTACCAAAGTACTTCCTGTAGTTGCACAGGAAGTAAATTCAAATAAACCATTAGATAAGACATTTTTCCTTTGAGTATGAAATGAAATTTACAGTAACACTTGGAATCTGAAATAGTACAAACTGGGGTTTTTATACTATCCATTTAGCTCTTCTCCACTATCTAAAATGTGTGCTGTATTTATTTTTATGGTGGAAGAGATCTTTCTGGTAACAAAAAGAAAGCTGAATTTTTGCAAGGCCTTGAACTGGAAGAGTGTTTCAACATCTGCAGTCTCACCTTCAGTTAAGCACTTGGCAATGGTCTTAGCAATACATTAAAATCAGTTTTGTTTCACAGACTTCCTGCAAGAGGAGTAATTTTTCTCATACTCATTATTCTTGTATGCAGTGGATGGGGAGCCTCTGGGTCAGAGAAACAACTATATCTTTTGAAGGGACATAGACTGATAACGGACTAAGTTGTGCAAGAGTTCCCCCCAAAAAATTTCTCTGCTGTCAGTTCAAACCATAAAAAGGACTCCTCTCAATTAGTAGGGTGAGAGTTTTTTTCCTTAAATCATCTTAGCTTTTGCACTAAGTACAATGGTCCAGTCATTCATTTCTGATGGTCTTTGATTTTATTTGGTAGTTTTTGATGCCAAGTCCCTGATTCAGTGTACGTCACACTAGGTACAGGGGTTCCTCTGCCCATCATCATTCCTCTGATCCTTCCCTGATCCTTGGTAGGTTTTTGTGTTTATTGTTATCAGCAATTAACGAGGTAGCCTAACATATACCAGTTCAATAGCTGCTCATCAGAATATACATACTTCCTCCCAAATTAAGAGAGCAGCACACAGCTGGTAAGTAAAATTGAAAAAATGCCAACCCAAAGTTACTAGTCAAAAAAACGTTCCCCACATTTTTCTCCATGACATACTTGAAATGTCACAACTCCACTATAGTTTTTGGAGTAGTTTCAAT
Source organism: Ciconia boyciana (assembly GCF_034638445.1). NCBI lineage: Eukaryota > Metazoa > Chordata > Aves > Ciconiiformes > Ciconiidae > Ciconia > Ciconia boyciana. The sequence continues at coordinate 53,601,036 of NC_132937.1, read as the reverse complement.
CCTAGAGTATGTTAGAAGGACCCTTTAGATAATGCCAGTGTCCCAAAACAGCTGACTGCCAACCCACTAAATAACTCCGCAGCATCACCTACACAAGAGGCCTTACCATGCTCCACATCCCATATGCAGGACACGTTGCACAACATGCCCTGCAGAAAACACCTGCACACTCTGGGCCAGTTGGTAAATTCACAGGATTTCAGTTCTAAATCCATCAGTTTGTAATCCATAGGGTTTCAAATGTAAATACCGCGGTACCACTTTGCTACACAAATGCAAAAGATTGTTGGGAAAGTGAGGGTCACCATAAACACTCCCTTTACCTCCCGGCAGGTGAAAAGATGCCTTTGTAACAAAATGATGCAGTGCCTCCACACATCACATCTACCAATGCCACCAGAAGATCACAACTCACGGTTTTCTCACCTTAGCATTCTATACCAAGTCTTTACTATTTAGCAAGTCTCTGATGGCATCTCATTATTCAAAGCTGAATAGCTTCAGTTTCATGGGTATTGAACTCGATGAGTTTTTATAGATATTAAAGTTAAAACTTGTTTGGGTATTTAGGTAACTAAATATACAGGTTGGATTAATTTTCCTAAACTATATTTGCTTTAAGGGGAATTAACTGTCTAGTTGCAAGAATACTTCCTACCTAACTGAAAATACTAAACTGGGATTTTTGATCCCCAAATTTGCTATTCCCATGAACAAGATCCTAAAAACCTTTACAGATGGATGAACAGTGCAGGATTCTTCTCCAAAAGTTAAAATAGTATATCTTAATGGAATAAAAGGGATGTGAAACTAATTGTCCTGTGTAATCAGATTGCTGAAACAAAAATAATTAGTACAGCTCTTTACACTTTCCTGAGGAAGTCTAGCAAATGCTGTCTCATATACCAATTAACTGAGCCAGGGTCAGTTCTATCAACAGGTAGAAACACCAGAAGATCTATGTGGAAAATGTGAAAGAGAACAATATATTCTGAATTCTGCAGCGTGAACAAAATATTAGAATATGCTTCCTGCCAATACGGATCCATTTGAATATCAAAGAAACCTTGAATCTATAAACAATATTGCTGAAAAAAACCCCACAAAAAGCCAAGTTCATTAGCAAGCAATTTCAATTTATGAAACTGGCCCACAGGGAACATAACTTGAAAAACAGTGCTCTCGTTCTGTAGGTGTTGAATCAGGGTATTGATTCAATTGTACACTAATATGTCACACAAACAAATCCATGTCACAGATAGCAAATGGGCCAGGAAATTATACTACATTACCAGGTTCCATTTCGAACACAGCACAGGCAAAACCATGCACTGAATTCTAACATTTGTGACACACCAGGACACACAACCCCATGGATGCTATCAAACAGGCCCATTAGAAATAAGACTTTGTTCTTTTTCAATCAAGGACTCAGATAAACTGTCACAGAGACTGCTTTTTTGGGGAGACAAATCCCTACAACAGCCTAGATACATCCAGACTGGTCACAGCAGAAGCTTGTTTATAAGCTACCGTATCACTCTGTGTTCACAGCAACACCCCTGGAAGTTAAAAGACTAATTAATTCCCTATATGTGGTCGGTTTTCTTTTATAATTTCTCTGAGTAAGGATAAGCAGGATAGCAGAATGCTTTGCAGCAGTCCAAGAGCATCATTACTTATAGCTCCACCTACACAACTCATCTTGATACAAGCTGGTGACTTACACGTCAAACTCTGTTAACCTCATTACCAGTGCTGAGTTATTTAACCACCTTCAGACAGATCACTTAATGACATTAATAAATCATGTAAAAACATATTAACAGATCTTATGTTATCTTAGGTTAAATTAATTGGTTTGTTATATGTCCATCTGTTGCTTCACAGGATCCAAAATCATCCTTCTAACACAGCTTTCCTGAAGCAATTTCTTCAAACATGTAAGCATCAGTTCAACTTACAAGACCAGTTTTCCATTTTTTTCCTGTACATAGTTTATATTATTTCACACTGCTTTTACAGCAGTGTAAGAATTGTAAGCAGTGAAGCAGTGTAAGAAAAAGCAGTTCTGTTCTCTCTCTTCTGCTGAAGTTTTGAATTAGCTTTAAGACTGAATTGTTGTCTTGTGAGATTATCAGTGATGGAGGTCCCAGATCTCCCTCACAACTTTTCACGGTCCATAGGAGTCATTGTGCTTTCTTAAAGCAGGTAATCAAAAATACAATGCAAAATTGTTCCTACCACTGTCTGCAAAAGAGAAATAACTTTATGATCGCATTCTATGCAGAAAGTCCTCTGCCTACAGAGACCCACTGTGACAGCTGATGACATAAAAGCCAAGACAGACAAGTCTTTTTTTTTTTTTCTTTATAGTGTAGACTTTTAGTCTTAAATCCTCTTTTCTTCATACCAAACAGGATTTTGCTTCAGGAAACTATCAGTCCTTGTTCTCACCTTACGAAAACTTTCTGACTTAGGTAATGGTGACACGGGATTCTCAGCCCTAAAGAGGCTTTAAATTCTGCTTTGTTTTCTGGAAGAAGTATCTGCTTTTTCATAGCCTCTCTAACACAGCACTGAGCAAAACACTTTAATCAATTGCGGAGTGCTTTCATGCTGAGGTGCCTATTTGGCAGGAAAGTCCTGAGACAGTGATTTAACAGTCTGCTATTTCTCAGCTTCACTATTGCAATTCATTATTTGCAAGGCTCAGAGTGACCTCCATAAGCTCCAGTTATAGAGAATACAGCTCATCAGTTCCTCACCAGGAGCAGCAGGTCAGCTCTGTTCTCTCTCTTCTGCTGAAGTTTTGAATTAGCTTTAAGCTAAATTGTTGTCTTGTGACATTATCAGTGATGCAGGTCCCTGATCTCTCTCACAATTTTTCATGGTTCATAGGAGTCATACATGTTGCAAGAAAATATTTTATCTGAGGAAACATATAGAACCCAGTAAACTATAACAGCTCTTGCTCTAGAGGTCTGTACATTGTAAAAACGGAACCTGGCCCACCGAGGCTGAAAAGTAATACCCCACGCCTGAGTCTATGGTGTATCTCCTATGCAGTGCAGTGCAGCGCATGGCAGGTAGAGAGGGTAGGTGGGCATTGGGAGTCTCTGAAGCAAATACTGTCTAAGGACAGATGCTTCATACTTTCAAAACTGTGAGAAAGCAGGCAGGGACAACCAGAAGTCAATTTTCAGTTTCAGCCAGCCTTATTTTATCAACAATTTTCCACTGATTTTTAGGTAAATCACAATTAAAAATAAATCATTTTCACAGGAAATCTTGCCTGAATGTTTGAGATGTGTGATTTACATGGGATTGCTATGTGCAGCACACTGCATCTCTCTCTAAAGATATGCAACTTCAACATTATAATTTTTGACATCAAAAAACTTCAGCAGCTTTTAAACAGAGGTCGTTACCTGATCATTAATAAATAATCTGTGTTTTAAATTCACTGTGTGGCTTTGTCATAAGCATTCAATGAGGTAGAAGTTGAAAAAAATATTTCAGACTAGAGTTAGAATACAGGTAAATTATTCCAAAGTTACAAAATAAGGTGTTCCCAAGCAGCTATAAAACATAAGAAAAAATGGAAATTCCACTCTCCTTTAAGAACTACAGGATATTTTGCATTATTGTGTTAGAATCATTAGTGGAGGAGTATACTGACTTCCTGTCCGTAAATGTAACTTAATTATGGCAGGTTTTTTTCCACTGTTGTACCCTAGCATTGGTTATAGGCTGTTTAATGAGCTTCCTGAGCCCTTATGAAATACTTCGAAAAATGTCAAAGCATGTTATTTCAATAAATTATCTGAAAACAATAGTTCCTAAAAGACTAGGCTATTCCGTTCAAGGAATAATGAAACCTTTAGCACCATAAAGCATAGGATCTCAATATACTTCTGTACTTATCCTTTTCCCATTTTTGCCCTCCAGATGCACGTTTTTCTTAGTACATGAGAGATTTCTTTTATGCTGGTACAGCTGGGTTTATAGTTAAAAAAAAAAGAAGACTTAAAATCCAAGGGACCGTCTTGGAAATGAAAAAATTAAACACTAGAACTTTATCAGAAGTGTTTCAGAAAAGCCACACCAAAAGCCGGTAGTCCTGATGAGACGTAGTATTGGAAGTGATAGCTCTATCATGGATAGATTTAGATGTGGAGTGTCATGGACTTGCAGCTATGTACCAATGCCAAAACGAAAGAAACATAGTAGTCACGTCTGCCACAATTCAAAAGCAAAATCAGAGACATACATCACCCTTTAAATTAAACGTAATGCAGTCCATGCTCACCTTTCACATGCTCACATACTATGTGCTAAAACACCTTAGAGAAGATTGTCATCAAATACAGAAGTTACGGATCTGTCATGCAGGTGTGAAGTCAAACATACACGAAAACATTATTATGTCCAAGTTCAGTAAAGGAAAAAGGGCTATTACATAAATAATGTATGAACTGTACCACTATAATAATCTTATTAGTCAGCTTGCTCACACTGTTGTGTGAGATACAAACATGCAGCACGTAACTGGTCTGTGCACCGTATCAGGAAGTTCTCTGCTGATAACAAGGAGCCCTCCTGGGGCCAGATTTATCTCTTCTCTTATTTTGTACAAATGAACAAAAAGGAAAAGCAGACTCTAATTGAAGATGCTGGATCACAAGCAGGATTGTTACCTCTGTAGGTCTTTCCAGTAGACACCAGTGTGACCTGGCTGACAGAGAAGGCGGTAGTGACAGCTCTCGGGCAGCACCGCTGTAAGTGCCAGGCTGTCCCTTACTTCCCTTGGGGAAGGGCTGTCATGCCCAGTCTGTTCCCACACCAGATAGTCTGAAATGCCCCGGTGAACCTTGCTCTTCCTCAAATTCTTCCTCCCCCTGGAATTTCCCAGGCGTTTTGCTCAGCACACACAACTTCATTAACTGTCATGGTCCACGGTGCATTACCACCCTGTCCCCTGCCCTCCAAGCCTGTTTCTGTGGAAGGAGGGCAAATGCCCTGCAGCCCTCCCTCCCAGCGGACAGAGTCACCACGAGTGGGCTCAGGGAAGCGAGTCCCCGGGTCTTTGCTACCCCAACAGAGCAAGAGAGCAGGTTCTCACACTGGTTTCGCCCCAGAAGCAGATGCCACCAGATCCTTAGAAAAAGAAGAGTGGTTTTTACACTGACCTCCTCCTGCCATTTGAAAGCCAGACCTAATATTTGCATTCAAATACAGAGGCCATTGCCTGTCAATCCATCACACTTTACAATACTGTCAGTGCAGCTTGATGTGTATGCCTCCAAGGATACGGCACAGGTTAACTAACTGTTAGCCGTCAACTTGTATCTGTTAGCTGTGTATTAACGAGGAGGAACTCGCCCATCTACAAGAAATGAAGATACATGAAAAGCGTACAAAACAAGTGGTTTATATAAGATGTTATTTTTCGCTCAGAAAATGGTTTCGCATTGAGCAGAAGCTATAAAATTATTAAAGTGCTGTTGCCTGGATACAATTTTTTTGTATTTCATTCCCAAATGGCTCTATAAAAAATCCAGGTTAGCTTTGTTCTTATTGTTCAACTGAAAAGTAAAAATTCCTTAAACTTCAGAGAAGTAATCAAGCAATTATCTTAAATTGAAGCTATTTATTCTTTGATTGGATATATAAAAAATTCAAATTGAATTAATATTTACAAATTAATTATAATATAATCTAACCATAATTAATTATATCTATAATAATACATTTTATTTCTACTCAGTTATTTACAATCTACAATTATTTCTAAAATACTGTCTGTACATTTATTTCTAAAACACTGTCTACATAACTTTGTATTTTACAGATATAAAAAGAGAGAAACTAAACTGCATGCATAAAATTGTTTTAAAGATAATGAAGGATTTATAGAGACATTTTCAAAAAATACAAGAAATGACAATTAAAATTACTATGTAACTTTAATTTGGCTCTCTGTATATATGTATTATGATATATAAACTTTTAGTATTTTTGCGCTTGTTGCAGCTTCACTATAATTTTCTCATTCACTGTACAGAAAGGGCAGTATTAATTTAACAAAAACCCATTTTTTACTTTGTTTTAGCTCTACTGTGCAATCTGTGGACAATTGTGTTACCACAAAACCATATCCTGCATAAAGATTAAATTCTTCATGATGTTGTTTCTGAAACATATTCATTAATACCTAAACTGAGAGCTACAAAAATTAATTTATTTTAATAACAACTCTACAAGATTGTGGAAAACCTTAATTTTTTATGTTTGCTAATTACAGTTCCTGATACTCTTTTAAGCTAGTATCTATAGATTGACAAGAATACATTATCACAAACACCTCTGGGGTTATGTACAAAGCTTAAGCCCTGCTTCAAGAAATTTTTTTCCCCACTACAGTAGACACAGGGGCTTCACAGTTTTACTCAGCTGTTTCTAGCTGCACTGCTGACTAACAAAGGTGCTCGAGAGAACATCACTGATCTAAATGTAGCCTTGGTGAACCCCACATGTCCTCAGGTCCCTTCAGAAAATACATCATATTTTAATTCCAAAGTAATGAAAGGTGTACATCACAAGACATCTGAATTATTCCAACTGACTATAGTGAGAATTAAGCAGCTAAAGATCAATACAACTCAGATGGGGTTAAAAAACATGCACACCTTCCAAGTAAGTTAAAAAAAAGAGGTTATTTGCTTGATTTTCACCCAGATCTCTGTTTCAAGTTCACAGGACTAGTTGAAATGTTAATAGTGATGGATGAGAGGTCTATAGAAGTTACTGTATAGCTTTGACTCCAAGACCTACCATTACAGACATTCACCTGAAAAACTCACATCTTTAATATTAACCTTATGCAGCACTATATATATGAAAGCAGTATTAATTACATTTTCAAGTTGTAACTGCAGCAAATGCATCAATTTCTGACTTTGTGTTATTCTCAATTAGTCTCAGATTCAAGAGGCCAGCAACAGAAATGCCACCTCAGGTGATTCATGCCCTTCTCCCCAAGACCTAAGTCAAGTCAATACGCACAAAATTGCCTACTTGATTTCAGCCATGAAGTGTGCACGAAGTACAGAGCATGATCAAGAGCAGAAAACAGAAAAACAAAAAAGAAGAAAAATAAGAAAAAGAAAGGGAGGAAAGGAAGAAAAGGAGGCAGAATGTAAGAAGGAGAAAACAGAAAAGAGAAAAAAATCCACAAAACATGCCCTTTTAATAGTCCTTGCTTGCACAGCAGTCTGTTTACCTACTGTTTCATGGAACAAGCATACCACTTACAACTAATTTCCTGAACTGCAGTTTGCTGCTAATTTGTTGCTTAACCTGGAAAAACTAGTCTTAATGAAGTAATAATTATTTTTACTATATAAAGTAACATTCTGTCCAGTCACCTGCAGCATACGCTATCCAGTCACACAGTGAAAGACCTTGTACTGCACCCCCAAGAGTGAAGGTTGTCATGGCTACTGCTACTTCAAAATTCTTGACTTTTTATGACTAACATTTTATGTTTAAAAATAGTATAATGACAAAACATAAGAGACAAAAAAGACATCTCTGGGCATGGTGCTATGCAAACACAGTAAAAAGATGGACCTTTTTTTTTTTCTCTAAACCATTTACAATCATATTATAGCAAACTAAAAAAAACTTACTTGGATTGCTTTTCCATACATCTAGCAAAAGCACTCCTTAATGTCTTTAAAAAGACACCATTACTAAAAGCATGATGGAACACAGAGTAAAGTCCATTTTAATAAAATGCACAAAAAATTGAAAAATTATCACATTGTATGATCTGGTTGTAGTAATGATTTGTTACACATGCAAGCACATTTGACTGATTATTATTTTTTTTTTTTTATGCCATGGGGAGACTTTACCTCTATGAATTTGTGAAAGTCTTGCTAAATTAGAGACACAAAATCATGACTGAAATAAATCTAAAGGACAAAAGTAAAAAAAAAAAAAGAGTCAGGTATTTTTCTACAACTATGTTGCTTTCACTTCAAGGAATGCAAGTATTTTCTTCTATTTTGGGCATAAGGACTCAGCTCTACTTATGCAAGACAAGTCATGGGGACTTCTCCCTGATGAAACTGCCAACTTCAGAGCCTTTATTGCTTTTTAATGATGTACATAAAAGCTTGCTACTCACTACACCAATGAGGTACGTTACTCCACCCTAGAACCTGACCCTAATTTACCATCAACTTTTTTGTCAATTCACATTTCTTCCTCTTAATGATATTGATAGGGCATATGCAGTCAGTAAAGAGAGGTTTTAGAATCTGAGAGTTCAATTCCCAGCTGAAGCTCAGTGAGAATGTATCTCCAGTGAAATCAATTAAGCTATACCATTTCCCCATCAGTTGAAATCTGGCAGCTGGAGAGAACCTAAACACACTTTTTGGTTAGGACAGTTACTATTTATGCTGCATTTGTTCTTGTTCCTTGCTGAAGATGTGGCCTGCAGAACAATGAGTAAGAGCTGTGCAGAAGCATCTCTGTGAGTTTTGGGGGGATTTCTCTGAGTATGAAAGGAAAGGTCAAGACCTTTCTTCTCTTCTTCTCTGTCTGCAGTGAGCTTTCCAAACATCAAATGGATTATCTAGCTGTAAGAGTCTGTCTACCGTAAGTGGCTGCACTATTTATAACATATAATGTGATTTTAAACCAACTTAGTTACAACTATTTAAACCAAACTGAAGCAAGCATTGCTTAAACAAGAATGCATTCCAAAAACATTGTGGTTCTATGAAAACAGTTTTAAAATAATCTTAAAATAAAAAAATAATTTGCAGCAAAGATTATAAGAATAATTATTACTTAATGGAGGTACAGCACAAAACCCCCAATCCTAGAAATATATTAGGATATGGTGGCTGCTAGACATCTGCAATAAAACCATTATCTTTGTTAGGATGATGTTGAACAGCAGCATGCAGAACATCAGAGAGACACTCAAAAACAAAGATGATCATTTTAAGGTGAAAACGTATCATTTGGGGCCAAGATTTTGTAAAATGTGGTAGGTGCATTTTAGCCCAGCTGCGTATACCTGGTGGCAAAGCCAGCTTCAGTCGGAGGCTCTCTCAAGGAAGTAAGACTACTTGTTGGACTTTACAGGAAGGTCTACCAGAACCATCTAACCTCAGAGTTAAAGGGCTGAAAGATCAGCTATACTTCTGAATACGGAAGGATTAATCTGATGATGCAGTATGCTTTTTAAAACTGTTTGTATTAGTTGCTTTTTAAGCTGGAGGGGCTTGATGCTATTTCATTCAGCAGCAATGTTTCCTTTCTTGTTCTGTGAATTTAGGTTTAGGGGACAATGCCCCAAAGCACAGAATCAGAGATGTTAAATAAAGGTGCAGTAAGGCTCTATTTCTTCAGTGGTTTAAGACTTTTAGCATCTTATATCTCAATGAATGGTAATGTTTACACATTTTCATTTCTGATCAGGATGATGTGATGCAGCTACTGAGTATGTCAAAAGGGCAAAATGTTCAGCACCTATCTAGCTTCCCATTGATTAGGTTTAATAAAAGGTAACCTTGTCAATGCTACTGATACTAATAGCAAACAAGAATCCTAAGGCCTAACTTCAACTGCCACTTCTGATTTTGGATGGAGGCAAAGGGTACAAAGCAAAGCTGCTTTTGACCTCTAATGTTCTGCACAATTTCAACAGCACCCTTTCCAGGTAACACCTACTAACCTCCAGAGAAAAGAAAAAAAAAAAATCACTCCTGAAAAAACGGGCAAAAAAAGAAAAGACATAAATCCAAAACTTTATCGCTGAAAACCTTAACATGAACACGAATGAAAAGACTGGTTTATTTCTGAAGGTATCTATCTGAACTGTAGTATTTAGGACTTTTCTCCTCAGTGTGCATCCAAAAATATGTCCTTTTAGGAGAAGAAAAGATACATTGTTGTAATTGTAATCTAAAGAGATTACTTTCTAAGATAATAGCTGAACAAGACTCCGCTGTTCCTCTGCATATTGAGAGTCTGGTATTTTCTAGTAATCTTTGGGGTCTAAGTAATTCTTTAAAGAACCGTTCTTGTCAGTATCAATATAAAATGAAGAACAGTATTATTAAAAAGAGACAGTTAATGGCTAAGCCAAACTGTTTCTTAACAAAATCAATGTACATGTAAATTCCTATGAGGGCTTGGTTTATTGGAAATACACTCATTATCTGGCCAATATGGCAACAAGTGGGAAAATGCCTTACACCTATGTGCTCCTGGCAAACATAGAAGCTCACATACCAAAGACTTACACAGTTGTGTGTACCATCTGTTACTGAAAAAGGGTACTGCTTAATAAAAGAAGAATATTGCATGTTTTTAATGAAATGCCCGTGCAAAAATCAAGCACGTTACAGTAAGTGCTTGACACCTATTGTCAAGATCTGCATCAGTACCACAGTCTTCCAGATAAAGTCCAAGACAATGCCTTTGACCTTGAGAGACCTGTATTAATTGAAACATGCTCTAAAGACCACACCACTCTCCCTACTTCCATGATTGATTTTTAAGGGAAGGAACTGCTGATAACCATTATCTTGAATGATGATTTGGCATTTGCTACACACATCAGTGCAAAATATCCATTGATACTAGTGAAAGAGCGTAAAATTTAATTTAAGCATTACTCTGTAAGAATATACAGCACAGAAAGTGAGTGACAGATTACAGTTTGAAGAGGACAGCAGAGAAACTGGGTCCAGACACCCCACAGGAATACTGAGGTGGTAACTCAGACTTCTGGTCTCCGAATTTGCCTTTACTGCAGTTACCCTTGCACTTGCAAGGTGACTATGCAACTTCACCTGATTCTAGTGAGAGCATCTGCGTTACAAAGCCCTATTAGACTGTCTGGCCTGGTGCCACTCTAAGGTGCTACATGAGGTACTAGGTCTTAACCCAAATATCCTCCTGCAGCCTTAAAATCTTAGCTGCCTTTTAAAGCTGGTAAGAACATATCAACATAGGGAAATTGGGATTCTCAGGATACTACCAGTATAAACACAAACAAAGCACTCAAAGCCAAACCCACATCTTCAGGACCCAGAAGCTAACCCAGACACCTAGCATCACATAACAGATATGAGGAGTTTGGGTCTTAATTAGCTGTGAAAGTCCTGAAGAGGAGGCAACACCAACAAAATAGTTTTTCTTTCCAGGTGTAACTAATCAGTACAAAAAATGTGCCAGTCCATACCTGCCATTATTGCTGTAAAGCTGTGGAGAGGTCTGCACTTAGTCCATGAAACGTGCATTTTCACGGTATATACACTGCTATGATATTTTCCATTAGAAATGTCAAAGAATACAACTTAGGTCAAGCTGTCTCAGAAAAAGACAGTTTTGGCCATGGCCCCTTTCCTCCTTAAAGAAAAAATGCCACCCTAAAGCAAAGCAGGGCAGCAGCTGGCACTCCTGCCAGGAGCAGGGGAGGCTGCCGGTCAGGGTCTAGCAACCTGCAGCCCAGGCAAACTGCTGTCCTCCACATTTAAATCCAGAGTCAGCTTCAAGGATGCTGACTACCATTCAGCTGAGTTTTCACATAGTCAGCCATTTGAAATACATATTAGAATGTTTCCTGGCCATCCACGTAAGCCATCTGCAGCCTGCAGGGCCAGGGCATTGTGCCTTGCGGCTGCAGAGGGACCTTATACTTACACTGGTGTGATTTAGCTCCCAAAGATGTCTTGCTCAGCTTGAAGAAAAGGGTATCCGAGGTCATCACCTCCTCCCTGAAGGATTAATGACCAAATATGAACTCACCTACTCCTTAGTTATTCCTCCTTAGAGGCTCCATATGGAAATATGCCATCCACCATAGTAGCCAGCAGTAATGAAAGCCAGTGCTGGAACTTCAAATATAATTCACTTACAAAATAATGTACAAAGTAGTGCACTCCTCTGTTTCATAATCATAAAAAAATTCAACAGAATAAAAATGCAATTCTTAATCATATGATACATACAAACAAACCTGTGCATACAGCACACTAGCAGAAGCTCTTTCAATACCTGTTCACTTGCATTTAAAGCATGAGGTAAAACACACTTTTAAAATTTCCTACATAAATGTTCAAATTTTCTTTTATTCTGGAGTAACACTATCAAAAGACAGCGTATTAGAGGAAAAATGAGCACTTCTAAGGACTCACAGCATGAGAGCAGGAGGTGAAAAAGCACCACTTACTAGTCCCCAATGTTCTTCAGAAGATATATATTTTAATTTTTCCTTCCAATGAAACAGATGCAATCTTTCTCCTAAAGACAGCTCCAAAAGAAATAGAACACTTTTCAAGGTTCCCTGTCTGCATAACATTAGCTACACACCACACTCTCCTGTGATATTCCATGTGCTAAAGTTACTTGACAGACTTGTTTTGGAATATTCAGTCTCTTAAAAAATCAAGTAAAAATAAAGATAGTTTCTGCTGACAAGTGCTGATACTGTTCAGTCATCTGAAGAAACCTAGACACACTCTTTAATTACATAGCATTGTGTCTCCATCATAAGGTAACTCCTATGATCACGGTCTGTCAGTACCACATTCAACTGGCACAAAGCAATCTCTTAAGGAGGGAACATTACTCATGTTCAATTTCCAAGAGACTGATTTCTTAATGAGTTCTCAGTGCCAGCTATTAGTTAATTTCAAATTCATTGATACAGTTGATGATCATAAAGGAAAAACAAAAGAAAAGCGACAGAAGTCCTTCTGTCCCTTCTTGAATGGTTATTTTTAGAAAGTTTTAAGATAGGAATCTGCTTCTTAAGCTGTAAGTATTATAAAGGATCATCAGAGTTGGAGATGATTTATTGCTTCCATTTCTTATGGATGATAAGTGAATAATCAAATATAAGGTCAAGTACTTGCAGACTTTCTTTTTTTAAACCAGATAGGGAAATACCTGGATGTCAAGAGCCATTCACTGTTCTAGGTCTGCCACAAATTTGGAGTTTCACAAAGTACATTTCCTTCTTGCAAGATACGTATGAGGATTATATTCACACAATGATTAAATGAAATAAATGTGAAAACTAATGCAGAGTTTAATTAGCAGATTGACATTCTTAACACAAGCTGTTCACTTACATGCAGTGTCTGTTTATCTGGAAGGGAACAAGTGCATTTGGATAGTTTACCAGGGATTTGGCCTAATACAGATATAAGTAGCTGTGAGATTATCACACCTCTGCTTTTATCCTCATGTCTCTGCCCCATTCCTCCAGAAACAGATTTTATCATGCCCACAACAGTCTTTAAATAAAACTTCTGTTAGAGTGATCCTGCATGGTGTTAAGTCCATGTGGCTCAACTGAAACAGTGGTAGATGTGCAGGTGTCTATGTGATCATGAAAATAGTATCAAAATGGAAAAGCTCAACTTTTTAACAAAACCAGGAATTAGTAAGAGTACTTCTTACCCTTCCCTCTCTTTCTCAACATATAATCCCTTAAAACTGAAGGCCAAAACATTAGTAGCAACATCTTTTTCTCTCTTAAGGGCTTCACAAGTCCAGGAGGGTAAAAATAATGTGCTAGCAATCTGTATGTCATGGACTTATTCTGCTTTTTAACTCTACAGATGAAGCTGTAAGAGCAATAACTGTGTAAGAAGGATTTTCTCTGCCTGCACATCAGTAGCAATGATATACCTTTGCTAAGCAAACTGCGCTTATTAGAGCTGATTTTTTCTGCTTGCATATAAATGGATCTGAGTAATGCTGTGTCCAAAATCCTGAGGAAGCTCTGCGTGGTCCATTCTCCCACTGAAAGCAATAACAAAACAGCCTTTGATTTTACTAATGTAAAATGCACATCCCATATAAATGATACTTGCACAGGAGAGCTGTCTTACAATTTGAGCCAAGGAGATTGCCCATCCCATTACTTCAGTTTCCTCATCTGTGAAAAACAGATAAAAATCTTTGACATGCTGCCACGGGAGGCACTGTAAGTGAAAAGTGCTATTGCTGTATGAAAGAGGATTTGTCTACCTAAATCTCGCAGTCTCCTATGAGGCTCTTTACTCTAGATGCTTCTCCCCTTTTTGAAAGAAGCTTTTACAAAAATGATTCCGTGTTATTTCTAGATGAACTTTGCATCCACAAATATTCATGGAAGCAGCAGAAATTACAGGCAACTTCTTAACGTAAAGCAAAACGTGGGCGCAGTTAGACTCAACAGATGCTATGCTACACACATTCCTCTCAGAAAAAGATGAACCACTGTTGAGTTCTGCTTTGTGGGGCCTAGCTACACCAGCATGATAAAGAGCATGGCAACAGATACATAAACTTCTTGCTTGACTGTATTTGACAGACAGGGTACCTTTTTGGTCACAATATCTGGACACATTGATGCATATTCTGTAAAGTGGTTTCCCTCCTTCTATGCAGCAGATGCCTCCAAAACCTGTTTGAAGTGATTGCTCTAAATGCACAGGGTTAATTGTAACCAGCTGGCCTAGAACACAGTAGGCATTTAAATACCTTGTGAGGAAGCCAAAACATTAGACTTCCTTTTTTCTCCTCCTTTTCTTACTGTAGTTACTGCTAAAACCTGCTTCACTCCTACAGATGCCAGCAGGCCTTGGTGTCCTGTGGAATTAATAGTTCATTATGTTCTTCCAAAAACGAAAATATACCAATCCATTCATATGGAGACCATTTAAAGTTTCACTAACACACACATGCACCAGAGCGAGCTCAATTTTCAGCCTTGTTTGTTCTTCCTCCCGTGTTTCACCTTCCATCCACAGCAGGGGTTGTGTTCCATTAGCAGCTTTCCAAGCCCTTGGAGAATGGTTACAGGAAGGGAGTAGAGAAAAGTACTTTCAGTAACTGCAACTTCTATGGCTTCAGTTAGGTTTTTATTACAACACTAACAGTTAAGACTCTTTGGAGAGTCTTGGTTAGCATTAAGTAACAATTTGGTATAATGAAAATGGTATGGCAGTAAAATAATTTAAGCAAGAGATGTAAAAAATGTTGACTCCCTGCCCTCCCCTCAGTCCCTGGACAGAAATCTTCCAAATCCAATATGGTCAAACCAGGTAGGAGGATGTCACATCTCACAGCCATGCTCCCAGTCACTCAAAAGATCATTTGTTCATTTGTTAGATCTGCTTCAGGAATAAGGCGTAACATCCACATTTTGGTGACTGAAAGACTGTTAAGAAAAATAGGAGACATGGATGTTGAATCCTGGAAGCCTCAAGAAGAATTCTCCCATTTTCTGAATGAGTGTCATAAGGCCTGGTAAGAGAAGTGGTACAATGAATCCACTACAAAAAGAGAGATCAAATCTTCTTACTCCATGGAAAGCATGAAGCACTGACTGCTTCAGACAGATGAACATCAAGTTTCTTAACCCCAGTTCTTCTGAAGTATAAGCAAGGGACTCAGCTACTAAATTGTTTAAAGGCAAGAATTTAGCTGGTATCTGTAGAAACAGAAGTAAAGTCAGTGAGAGATTTTAAAAGCCAGTAAAAGTTTGGATTCATTCTGGCCTAGGGGTAAGCTGAATAGGATTTTTCACGATTTCAAGTTTGGAATTTCAGGGACAGATTTCAGCTAAATCTGCTTTCAGATCCAGCTGTAAGGACAAATGGCATGCAAAACATATTATTACCATTTGTACTGGAGAAAAGAATCTGCCTGGTTTTTATATCTCAAGTTAAGTTTGAAGCCTGACATTGTTAAGTAAAAATCATTGCATTTAGGATGCCAAAAAAACAAAACATAAAAGCAATTTTATCAACCTTCCAAAGTAAAACTACACAACTGCATGGTGAGCATCTCCTAACATTGAACTGCAACACCTTCACAAAACTTCGTTAGTCAAGAAGTCATATTATATAGAGAATTTCAAGATCCTCCCCTAGACTCAGAGAATGGTAAACCTATGCAGGAATAAAAATGGCTTATAAGTTAATGATCGGTTTTCCCTGATGTGCCCCAAATAAAAAATAATGGACGGCTGTTTCATTCCTGATTCTGATTGCCATCAATGCCTGTGCACAAAGCTCTTCACTCAAAGAAAATAAGACTGGCCCACAGAAGTACATAAAGTCAACTGACAGGGAACTGTGTCTGACTCTTCTTCAGTCTGGAGGAAGCAAAAGTCACATGATTCCACCCAAAAGTTGTGATGACTTGTCCAAGACCAGTGCAAACTGCATCCAAACAGACCAGGAAATATCAGAGGGGAAACCAGCCTAGTGACTGAGTCACACTTTTTTCTGCTCTTATTCCTTAATATCAGAACATAATGCTCTTCCAGTGTATCTACCATTTCAGGTCATGTTGGATTTACAGTATAAAGCACTATCATATATCAAAGAAGATTCATTGCTAAGAGGCCATGATAATGTATCTGCTAGCAAGAAATTCAAACTGAAGAAATGGTATAATAAGCAGATGAATGTCCTATATAGCAATGACTAGGTGAGATACTTATTTTAGGTAACACAAAGGTAAGCATAATCAGAATGACTCATTAAGAACACATGACTGCAGACCTATATGCATCTCAGCTAGCAGCTGTTACCTGCTTAATTTAACAGCTAGCAAGAAAACTTGATAGTTTGTAGTGGGACAATGATTTATTGTGGGTTCCAACTTTTTATTAAATTTATTTTGCATTTGTTGAAATATTGCAATCAGCCAAGCAATAAACTCCAAATCACTTTCTTCCTATCACATTTTTATTTTGCTTGATAAAACTTTAAGTGTCTCAAAAATGCACTTTGTTTTAGTCCACAAAAAACCTAATAATTACATAAAATCTGATGGATCCTTTGGTATACAATGAAAGTATTGTAAGCCATGTTACCAGTTAACAGAGTAGCTAGGGCAAAAGGTTTCCTATTCTAGAGAGCTGTGCTTTCCTACAACATAATAGCTGCTAAAATAGCATGTCATGTAGATGTCTTTCAGTGGCTGCCATCCTATTATTTCTGCACCTAACTTCACACAGTTAACCTTTTTTGGGTAAACAGGAACAGAGACTGAAAAAAAGACTCACTAAGCCATTTTTTTCCATGGTGGTTTTGGTTTTACCAGCAGAAGTCACAAAATCCATTTGTATCATTGTCATCTCAGTGACTCCATACTTATGTCAACTGTATTCCAGTACTTGGAAATCCGTTTGATTGTTGGAGCTTGGGTATTTTGAAGGCATGTAGTGTTATTTTGAGTATAGGATCATTTAAAGTGCCCAAATTTCATTGGTTTGAAATCTGCTTGTATGCCACAAGCTACCTATATCTGTTGCTTTTTGCAGACATATGTAACAACGAAACCCAGCTAATGAGAAAAACTTTTGTTTAATACTTAAAATCAGAATCTATTAAGGGCATGCTGCTGACTTTTATGTCCAAGAGCAAACCAAATTGTGTCTTTTCTGTCACTTTCCCCACTTGGAAGATTAGTGGGATGTCAGTCATTCATCTTGGAAGCTGATTTGCACTGATACTTGGATGTCTTCCACCATGCCCCCAAAATGAATCTTTTACCACTTTCTGCAGAGAAAACCATAGGCAGAAGAAATACTAATGAAATTCCTCATTACGTAATGTAATGTGGTGATACTGTGAAACCACCAGAGTGTATGCAGTAAGGAGTATTTGTTAGGTAAGTAATTTTAATTACTTTAATTAATTACCCATCCTGAGCTTCCTCATAGCTCCTGTGAACTACAGAAGAACCTTTTGGGTTTTTTATACAGAATTTTTAAGTTTTGTGATTTTTTTCAAGTGTCTATGAAGGCACACTCTGTTCCATGGGCTTTTTATTCAAACATGAATCATAGTTGAAAGGCAAGGCAGACGTACACATTTTGCAGTGGTGTGAAGTTTACAGATACATAGCATCCTAGCATCATCTTCTGATACAGTTTTTTCTAGGCGCCTCTGAGGTCTGGACTTTCTGCCATCTAAGGACTTGGCTAAATGTTTATTTTGAATTAAGGACAAGGAGGAACAAGTTTAAAACATTACGGATACTCCAGAACAGTTCTCTGTAGCGACATTACTTGCTTGTCTGCATGTGTTCAGAAACAAATCAGCAGCGAGGAAAAGAAAATATAGGTAAAATACTATGCCACAAAAGTGGTGTCTCCACCACTTTACCAGCTGATTTAAACTCAGAGCTGCTCACCCTCAACTGAATAAAATGTCCACAGTTTTGCTCAGTTACGAGTCAGGCAAGGTCTTACTGAAGCCAATGGATTTATTTCTTGTGTAAAGACTGAATAAAGGCATCAAGATTTACTCTACAAAGCGAAATTCAAACATTTCATTAGTACTTTAACCCAAAGGACTGCATTAAGAAGTAACATTTACACATTAATTTTTCAAGGTATCATTTTCATCTCTCTTGCATTCAATAGAACTAGTAGACTTGCTGAATGAAGCTAGTTTTATTGTCTGATAATCATCTTAAAATGTTCTTAATAGCATCAAATCAAATATAGTCAAAATACATTATCTTTACCCATGCTCCACCCTTTGCTAGGTAGAAAAATGTGACTCACAAAAGAGTCACCAATGTGACTCACAATTATAATCTAAGAGCCTCCTACAGCCCATCCTTCTCTGGCAGGCTTTATAAGCAAAGTAACTCATAGCATACCAGACCATACCCCTTTTCACACATCTGTAGTCCAGCTTGAGAATTTAGCTCATAAAAGGGAAAATACACCTGAAACACATCTCCCACGCAAAGAAAAATTTTCCTAATCATACTTTTTAAAAATTTAATAAAATAAGTTAAAATTTTACTTAAAGAGCTGACAATTCATGTGAAAGTAAAGTTTACCTGAAAATTTAATTTTTATGAAAAATAAAAAACAGAAGCAGAAATGGAGTTTTATTGAAAACATTTTAACCCTGCTTGTTTACTTCCATGTACCAGCTCCACTGGTTTTTTATGGTCTGTGAATTAATTTCCAGTGAACATCACTGAGCCTGCACTAGGGAAAAAAAACCCACAACCCCACCAAAAAAAACCCCCTACAACTCTTATCCGAATGTTGAAAAAAAAGTTAATCAGTCTTTCTCAGATGCAGTTGTTTGCATCTTGTCTGGACAAGAGACACATACCAAGCTCCATGATCATTAGGTATTCTTATCAAGTAAAGAATGCCAACTACCATCACAGTAGAAAGCAGAGGACTGTCTTGGTGTGAAGTGACAAGACTGTATGGGTCTCCTTCTTCACCTAACTTCTCCTTCAGTTATGGTTTTAACTAAGATGAAAGTCAACTTGGAATCCAAGAAAATTAGAAGGGGAAACATCCTCTTGGGGCCCTGATTCATATGCAAGCTGGAAATTAAATAGGAGAGTGGAAGAGTAAGACTTTATCACTAACCAGACGTCATCACTAACTGATAAGGGATTGACATAAGATCCATGCAGTTCCTGCCATAAAACATAATTTCAAAACGAAGCCGCATTGGGAAATCTAGAAGGGAGATGAACCAGTGGGAATAATCCTTTCAGGAAATTAACATGCAAGAGCTTAGGAGGACTACAAAAGCCATTCAAAAGCAAAGTTGTTTTAAATTGCATATGTATCTTTCGATAGGTGGAGAAATGTTTGGGGTATACATACGGTAGGTTTCACAGACTGACAAATAAAAACCAAAAATAGTGTTTATATCTTTTTAAGTCTAGAAAGCATGTAAAATTATTCCAAAGATGTACACTTTCCTGTGTTTCCCAAAATCTATGCTTTAATTTAAAAACAAATCATAGAAATCCTTTGGAGTGGACGTTTCTGCTGTCTTTCCATTTTGATACAAGTTGACACAGAGACCCAGAGAGGTAATGGCATCTTTAAGATGTCAGTTTTCCAGGGATTTTGCTTTCATCTAGCCACAGAGATTTCAAAGTTTATCTTTCCTTTTTTTTTCAGAAATAAGCATCAATTTTTGAAGCATAGCTTTGCATGTACTTTGCTAAAAGTTGAGAAATACTGACCAGTATTTCTGCCAATTTCCATCTGCTTCATAAAGAGTCATGAATGTTTATTTCCTCAAAAAAACCCACTAAAACCCCATGAAGATGACATGTAAAGAAAAGGTCTCAAGGTTAGTGACATAATTACAACACATCAAAATTAGAAGGCAGTTGAATCAATTTTATGTATTTGACCCAGAGTATCAGACTGCAAATGAATTTTTCCAGTACTGATAGGCACATATCAGAGTTCTACAATTTCCTATTCACTGGCACAGATAATCTCCAGGAAGCTTCTGCTGAACACATGCTTATTCCAGAAGCTGCAGCAGTTAAATAACAAGCTAAGACAGCTGGGTTCAATTTAGGTTGTGGATTACTCGTTCACTCAAAAAGATAACCACTGTTAGGCTGGTGAAAGCCAGCACTGCTGCTATTACTGAACCGAGTTGTTATGTCCAGCTTTTTTCTATTTAGGGCATCAGGGAAATATTTCTAATAGGCTACAATTCTCCAGAAAAAAAAAAAAGACACAAATTTAATTGCTAAACAATGACAATTCTTTCTTGAAAATAACTATTATTCTTAAGACTCCAGGTTAGTATAAATTAAAGAGATTAAAAGCACAGGAATTTGACATTTTCAACTTTTTTGAGAACATTTTGCATACATGTCCTATATTTTACTCTGTAACTGTCTTGTGGTTTTCTGCCTAAAAATTTTGCACGTGGGGGAAAGACTTTGGGAAGGGACTATTGTTACAGATAATAGTATAATTTTTTCTTATTTAGCTCATAAATGCATTATAGTAGGAAATAGAAGGGTTTCTCGACAGTGGGTGTAGATCTCACTCTATGTACTTTCATTTTCCAGCTGTCTCAATTTCAACTTCTATCTACTCCTTTCCTGTCAGAAATCTCAATTGGTTATACATTGACTTGCACAAAGGCACTAAAAGATTCTCTGCTGTATTTTCCATGGGATATTTGGAGAAATCTTTATTCAATGTAGAAGTCCTAGGGTTTGATATGATTCTATATAGGCTTAAAATCAAAATCTCTATCTAGTTTTTAGTACAAAGTAATCACTTGCCAGTTTCTGATTTTAGCTGTTCTGTTGTTGTTTTTCCATCTGAATACCGTAAACAGGATACCAGATTCTGCTGAAATACTTAAAGACAGCTTATGGTGAAATGTGTTCATCAATTACTCACGTTTTGACTCCAAGCATTTCCCATGTGCCTAACACATAACTTCACTAGATGTTTTAATTTATTGAGAATACATTTTAGGGTGTAGGCCTTATCCTATCAAAGGTAACTCCTCAGAAACTCCTTACAAGGCAGAGAGAGGAAAACGACCAATACTGTTGCAAGAGTATCCAACTGCTTTATTGCAGTTTGATTTATTTATTTTTAGAACATATTAAACAATTTTGGAGTGACTCACTAAAACTATTCCATGGCTAAAGCACCAGTTCCACACAAAAATGGGGCACCTGTACCCTAATACATTTTTGACTGAAACCTGAATCATGCCTTGTAAAATTTCCTTGCATGATCAAAGCCTAAGTGATGGCATCTTTCCCTATATAGACAGAACTTTTTGTGACAACTTGAGCTTCTACTTTGAGTTTTCACATCTTCAGTACTTACTCATCTTTTATTTCTTCATGCAGTCATGCTAGTTACTTTTGGAATATCTCATCTGTAAACCGTGTATCTCCATGCTTGCACACTGATGACTTGTATTCAAACCATCGTTTAACATGTCAATACCTTAAGAATTAGAGCACCGTAAGTCCATCCATGACAAGTTAGAATATCACTTCAGTGCCACTGTGACTTGCAAAGTTTCCATATATTCAGAAATGGAAACAATCTTTTCAGTATTAACTGGTTTCTGGATCTGAATCTGAGAATCAGTTAAATTACAGTATGATAATGATTTTTTACCATAAGTTCTTATTTTTCATGTTTAAGTTCTAGTGGCATTTTCCTGGAAACCCGAGGTGTTTAACAGCATCTGCACAACAGAAGCTTTTCAACACAGGGACATTCTCTCTCATACAGAAGGAAGCATATTCATGACATAAATAAGCAGTTAAATTCACGCCAGTGAAAGCTCACAGGTAAGCCTTCAAAGATAAGTAATCCACATCTATTTAAATATTGTGCTTTCCCAATGCACATTAGTATTACAGCCATGAAAAGTTCAGCTGTCAAAACATGATGAAAATAATTTCTACAAGATCTGAAAGCTTTTTAAACATTATTCACCATCTACAAGTAGTTACAGGAGGGCCACAGCTTTGTCCTTGCTTATGGCTGCAATGGAAATAATCCTGGGAGAAAGTAATGCTTGCTGTACACTGGTAACTTGCTGACTGCTGGTTAACTGGTTGTATTACAGTAGTATATTCTCAGATTCCTCGATCTTTCACAGTATTCACACTGGTATTACAATCCACCTCTGAAGCACCATTTCCTAGTAGATTAGGAACCAAGAGAAATTACTCAAGGGAACAGCAAGTGTTGTTCATCAACCCGGTGTATACCAAGTTGGAGAGAAAAATATATAGAAAAAAAGAGTTTCTGTATACAAGCTTCTTGCAGGAAAAATGTCTTTAAACAGCATCCAAGCAGTATAATATCCCCCAGGAAGAATCCTTCAATTCCTATTGTTCTCATTCTTTTAATTGAGAGCAAAAGTCTTGCAAGCAGCCTTTGAGTGCTTTAAAGAAATACTGAAGTTGCCTTAAAAACCAGTGCTTAATAAAGGAAATAAGATACATGAACTGCAGAAGAGATACAAAGTTCACACATACCTGCAGCACTACCTGATTTGAGTTCACTGTTATTAAAAGGACTTCTAAAACATCAAACAGCAGTGCTCATAAAGCACAAAGAAAATAGTTTAAACATCCTTTCAGGGTTCAATTTTAATGATGATTTTTAAGTCGAACACCTGAGAATTCAGGAGTCTTTATTACTGGAATATCATGAGAGCTTTCGGTAAAAACAATGCTCTTAAATATTTTTACATTATAATAGAAATTATTAGTATTTAGTATTTAAGCAAACAGAACTGGAGACATTTCAGGCAAAATCCAGGTCTCACCAAGGTACATGAAAGTTTAGAAATGGCAAAACATTGACGACAACTATTTCATGACATCACCTTGGTAACTAAATTCAGGACAGTGGAAATTTTCCATGTATGCAGCTGTTACAGGAGAAGCCGCTGCCCGAGCACTCGCACACCATTCGGGGAGCGGCACACACACCGCCCGAGACTTCAACTGCTGGGACCAGAGTCCCTTCGCAGCGGCAGCTCCCCTGAGCTGGCGGGTGCCCCTTCCGACTCCTCGCTCACACACACGCTCACTCCCGGGCGCTTCCTCTCCCCTTGGCTCGACCCGAGGTTTCCCGAAGCAGAGTCTCCGATACGACGTACGCCAGACGAATTTATGGATTGGTACAGCGGTGAAAACAGCTCGAGCTGGGTGCCTCCGGAGAGGGACCCAGGACAAAGAAATCCCTGGGCAATTATACCCTTACAATCTGAATTCCCCTCCCGTCAGGAGACAGTGCGGGCCAATAGTAGTATTTGGGTCTGGGGTCTTCCCGTTCTTCACTGGGCCCTTTCCTTGTCTCTAGGCAGGCCGATTCCTCTCTTATCTCGAAGATCGCAGCCTTTGCTAAGGTTGAAGCCTCCTTATCTTTCTGGTTTGCACGGTTTCGGGGGCCTTCCTTCATGTAGTCAAGTAAAAGTTCAGTGCACGGTCGGTGGATCTGGGTGAAAGTTCTTGCGGCCTAAGGCTTCAACAAGGCTTGATACTAATGCTAAAGTGACTACTACAACACAGCACTGTAAATAAAAAATAAAAATAATGAAAAAAAAGGCTTTATTCTAGATGCCTTGGCATCTTAAGAGTTGTCCTTTACCGCCTTTTATAAAAGACGATATGAAATGGAAGAGCCGTTTCTAAATAAATGGATAAATACAGGTCGTGGCAATAGCACCACAGCACAAGCCCAGCACAGCCAGCCCAAGACCAGCTGAGCCCCCAGCCTGTGTTTGTGGGACATGATGTAACCTGCGCATAAGCTGTATGCAGCTTATCATACCCCGTGACTAAATACAGTCTTACTTCCTATCAGGCAAATCGAGAGAATAAAAGTAGCTTGTACCGCTTTATGGGCTGGCAATAAATCAGTTCAGGAGGGTAGGCAGCAAGACTGCCTGACAAGGGCTCATAAGCCATAATTCCTCTGATCAGGCAACCTCCGGCACGCGATCTGCTGCCCGTGCCTCCTGGGGCACTGCAATAGCGGCCTTATGTAAGCACTGTAAGACTCTTAAATCAACTGGAAAAGGCCAGACACAGGGTAAAGCGCGACTCCCTTGCCCCCGTCCTCCCTCAGCGCTTATAATTGCTGGTAACTGAAATTTGTTAAATGAGGGCCTGACCCGATGCTGCGCTGAAGTCACGAAGCAGCCCCCAGCTGCCCGCCTGGGGCTCGGGGTCCGACCCCGATGGCTCCCACGGCACAGCATTCTCCATGGGGGGCTGCAGCGCTGCTCCCCAGCGATCAGCCCCCTGCCTCAAGCCGCCCCACATCACACCAAACACAGGCAAACGGGGTGCTCACAGTGCAAGACACAAGAGAGAAACTGCGTACAGGCACAGGCGTTGCAGGCATCAAAGGTGCAATCTTTAAAATTTTCCTAACACCTGCTGAAAATCTTATGCTGACGTGCTGCTCTACACCCTAAAAACAGACTGATGCAACTAACCAATGTGGTTCTTTGAAGAATGACTTTAAAAGAGTTCAGCATAGTTGCTTTAAGTCCTAGCAGTGAGAGAATGTATTAATTAGTGCTACTGACAGCTTCAACAGCATATTTGACTATTTGGAGGCAAGGACAGTGACAAACCCTCTACAGAAAAAACGTGTTCTAAGTACAGCTCATCAGGAATTGAGTAACTTGTGTCTCTTAGAAAACCAATGGAGATTTTTTTCTGCTGTCATTGTCCCAGGGTTTATCTCTGTTTGAGCCAACCACCAATAAAGAGAGTACAACTTTTTTTGAAGGGATGGACAATTCAGCTCTGATCCACTAATGAAGGCTCTTTCCTATCCTCTATCTCTGCAGCATGTAAACCGGCCATAACCCCAGCCAGGGAGCCTCTGGATCCAAGATTAACCTGAACCATCTTGCACTTTTAGTCACGGATATTCCTCATTTAGCACCCAACAGTCAGCCACAATAGCAATCACCATTTAAGCAGGAGCCAGAGCCAAGGTCTCTATCTGAGACTGTAACAAGTCTTTCTCCGTTTATATGCATATAAAAATGAATTGATTACTTTACACTGAAAAAGTGAACTTTTCATTTCAAGATGTAGTCTTCAACATGAAGTTCATTCATTTATAGCCAGAAGTGCAAAGAGAGGCAAAGCATTGCAGAGATCTCCTTTTTCTTGGTGAATCATTGCAGGAACCAGTGTTTATCTGACTGCAAATTCCCAACTGCTTCTGCTTCCAAGCTATTAATAATGAGAAGGTGGAGGAATAGCAAGCGTAAGAAATCGTAGCTGTGTTCTCTGTACCCTAAAAATGGCATGTCCGAACAGCAAAGTGTTATTAACGTTTTATTCCTTTGCAAGAGTGTAAGCTTTAAATGGAAAATAAAATTGAACTTACGCTTATGATGTCACTATTCCCCTTGGGCAGTCTCTGTTTACATCACTATTCGAAGTGCTAGCCACTCGTCTAAGTCAGCACAGAGAATACACAAAATATTAGGACACATATTCTTATGTAATAAAATGCCAGTTAAATAACTTTGTCCGTAAGCCATTTTCCGGCTACCAGTGGATATTCAGATCCCCACACTGTGTGTCTGTGCTACCAGGCTCTCAAATTACAACAGAGACAGACCATGGCATGACATGCCTGGGGAAGTTGGTAACGAAATACAAATTCCTTCATTTCTAACCAGCCCACACTCAATCTAAGACTGATCTCCCAGTCACTGAAGACAACTGCAATTTTCCCCACCACTTTCAATTACAGAAGGGATCCAGCCCGACATGACAGTAACAAAGTCTGTTCCATTTCCTGGCTCTTGTGACAAGCAAGAAGTCAACTGATGATGCCAGATTACTTTGTTCTAAGAACATACTGAAATGGCAGTGGACATACTGCTGACATCTTGAACAAAGATTTTATGGACTGAGAGCTCAAAGTCTTTCAGAATCACAGCCCAAGCTTAACGCTGAATTATCCTAAGATACCATACATGATCATGCTGAGTCGAGTGAGCACCTTTCTAGGGGCTATCTACAAAAACTTGTTTGGTACCTTGTACAGTGTGTATGAGTACAGGACTTCCACAAGTGAGAAATTCTCACTGCTGTCTCCTACCCCTTCAACCCATCAGCAGTCTAAAATTCATTTCAGCAGCATAACACTCCTGGTTATGAATTTTTTATAAGCCCTAACGACAACTTATCTCTGTCAAAGAGATTTAGCAGGATCTAGAATGACAGGGGCACTCTTACCACTGAGATCACCCAACTTGCCTTAAACATCCCTGCAGACTTTCAGCAGGAAAATCCTGGGATATGTGTCCAACGGATCACTGCTTCCAGCTCACCTGTAAGCCAGCTGCCACAAGGTGGCAAGGCAGAGAACAGGCTGTTGTGAACTCTTCAATTCCCTTCGAACTACTGGCATCACTGCACCGATAACTAAGTGAAGAGGGATGGTGTATATATAACATAAGCACTCAGAATAGCCTCTTCCCTTCTCTATTACATCACAGTTCCACCTCATTCTTAGTGAGAGATGATGCTAAAAGCTAAATCACACTGCTGTTAGTAGAACTCTGCCAGGCTTCTGGTCTGGCTATGAGAATGCTATTCCCAGCTTCCACATCTCCCTGTGGTTGTCCTCCAGACAAGAAAAAACTGAGGATAAACAATTAAGCAAATTTCTGTTTCAATTTTTTTCCCCTTTAGTCTGCAAAACTAAAAATTAATAAAAAGGAAAGCCACAAGTACTTGGCTGAAGCTCCGGATTTCCCCACTGAAACAAGTGTTTGTCATAATTGGAAAGAGAGGTAATTTTGTTCATCTAGTAGGCAACTGATGGTGCTATTTTTAAAAAATAAATCTTTTAGTGGAAAAAAAAAAAAAATAAACCTTTTATCTGCTGCTGAAAATGGTGACTATTTTCCACTAGTTCAACAGTACAAATTAGCTAAGTTCTTGTTTTGTTGTTAAAAGCAAACTAATCCTCTGTGTACTTGTTTATGAGAAATTTGTATGATTCCATCAAAAATTAAAATGAGCCCTACAGAAGGTACTATAAAAAGACTGAAGAACCAAACAGTGAATGCCACGTTGATAGAAGCAATTCAAGTTCCTATTAAATTTCATTGCACTTCACCGCCATGGCAAGAATTAATCTTAAATGAGAATACTACTATTATACAGTATTACCAAGACCACATTATTTCAACAAGGTTACTATTACATGTTTTTACAGAAAAGCAGGTGTCATATTGATAATTCTGTGAATGCTCTGTATTTTCCTGTATGCTTGTGTTTTTATACACCACCAAACCAGATACACGAACAGTATCGGATTTGTCTTCCACCAGTTTATTGCAACATGATTATGCCAAGATGGACTTCTCAAAAAGTCTGAATTTCTTTTCTTCTCTTAGCATGTGTTGTTAATTCCTGCAAATCGGTATTTTTTTCAAATCCTCTCTAAGACCAGTATCAGGAGAGCTCAAAAGAAAAAATACAGAAATACAAGATTTCCTTCAGCCTCCCTTTTGTGGTGGACATTTAAAATATTACTGAATGGAAAAGGGACATAAACTAAATAACGTTCTGCTGGAAGAAAGGTAAAAGTAGACTACAGTCAAGCTTCTCCACAGAGAGCTTTTTCTTAGGCTGAAATCAAACAAAAGCAAGAGCTGAGAGTAAGTGCAGCTCACCCTAAAGGAGAGGTCACAGGGGAGCAATACGCTCTGGGACACCAACACATAGCACACTCTACGCTGGAAGCCACAGACTTGACTGAAAGTGCTTCCAGCCAAAACAGGCATCACTGTTCCGATGTCACTGATCTCTGCACAAGTAAGCATGAATCAAAGAATAGTGGAAGACTCAATTTTCAAATCAGCAGTGTTCTGGGGAAGCCTAGAAGAAATGTGACCTTGTAATGTCCCACAGACAGGCACCATTAACATACTGATGCAAATTTCAGGTCAGTACTGGCTTTTCAGCTGAATATCTTCTTCTGTGATTCCAAAATTGCCAAAGTTCAAAATAAATATATTTATGTTGTCTCATCCATAAAGCCAACAAATCAATGTACTTATTTTTACTGTCTCATTTGAAAACTCCCTTGACAAATGGAGTAACCTTTTTTTCTTTTCCTCTACCTATGGACTGCAATAAATCAGAACTCATTTAACCCTTAGTTCACTGATAATTCATCTACTTGGCATAGCAAGTACCTAAATCTGAAGCACGAGCACTGAGATTTGGGTATTTTGAACATGACCGAAATGTCAATTTGACTTTTCTATATAAAGTTAAATTACAAAGTTATTATTTTATTGATGCTGTTGAACTTCCAAAATACCCTGCAAATCATTTCCCTTTCTGTCTTAATCAGATATGCTATTCCTATAGAACACAATTATCTTGAATCTTCCATACAGATCCACTTTCTTCAGATTCCCGTTGTAGACCTCCACACAGTTTGGGGGGGAGAAAAGCAGAGAAAAGATAATAAGCTTTTAAGCCTTGAACAATGAATAATGCCTTTGACAGTGCCGGATTCTGCAGAGGTTAGTGCTCAAAAGCAGTTTAAAATTATTTACTAAATTAAGTTGAATTTGTGCTTGCTGCAGACTAAAAGCATGCAATACAACAGTTACCGTGGCTTAGCTGTGCTGTGGCCCTTTGGTAAAGAGCGTCACTGAACGTGTCAGAGTCTGAGATGTGTCAGAACTTTAGCCATCATCGCGTCACAAAGACGCTCTCATTGCACAAGACAAGACTGAAAAAACAATTGTCATTAGTGTAATTTGGACTGTACAGTCAAAAGTATTTGTGTATTACCACGCATGACTCATTTCTTAATTAATTGTTACCACCATTTCCTAAAGTTACTTGTGTGAACATGAAGGGGATTATTGTGGTGTGCCAGCATTTGCTATAAAGACTGCATCCCCATCTGGAAATGCATCAGCATTTTTCCTCCCTCAGAACAACTCTAAAAATGTATATTTTTTAACCCCAGCATTTGTGTTCTAGATGTTTGTGTTTCTCCCTTTTAGACAGCTTACAATGAAAACTTAAATTTTCAAGAGGTCTTTTTTTCTGTTCCTATGAAAAAGCCATTATTTATATGAAAGGACTTACTCAATATCCCTTTTTTAGGAAAATTAAGTCCTTAGTTCTCATATTTGCACAACTAGAGAGCTTCCACAGGAGGTCCTGAGAATATGGATAATAAATACTCTTATTTGGTTTAAAATGCCAATGAGGCTGCATCTACCATTCTTGTCCACTAATCCTCACCATTTTGCTCATCTTCAACCTGTTCTTGTCTCCTGAACACAGGGTTTTCCAGAGTGATATTCCACTGAAGCCTTCTCCCTTTTTTTTTTCCCCAACAGTAATTCTGCTACCACTTGCATCCCTAATGCTGAGGGTCTCTCACTTAGCTATCTGAATCAAAACTGAGTTTGCTGACTGAGGCGGCATCAGGGCTTCAGGGAAGGGCCCAGAGGATGTGGTCCTCTCTGGCATTATGAAAGGGAGAGACATAATTTCTCACCCTGAAAATTTCAGAATTTTCTCACTGTAAGAGCTCCCTTGCTCTTACAACGCTATACCGTACTTGCTCACAAAGTAGGCTGTGGTTTGCAGTGTCACTGGATGTCTTTCTTGCTTTCAGAGCCTTTAACTTCTAAATAACCTCTTCTACTCTAAGAAACTGAGGCTGCTTAAGAAAGAATGGCAGACAATCAATGAAACCCTAGCTTAAAAAATGCTTGCAAACGCAAACTGAAACTTCTGTGCCCCAATCAAATGCTTATAAGAAATTTCTGTCTACATCTTCTACATCCCATGGATAAATGTTGCAGTCTATCAACACTTGACAAAAATTTTGTGAAAATTTGTAGTTCTCAGCAAAAATTGCTCCATTCTATAGCTGGTGTTAAAGTATTACTCCTGTACCATGTGATTACTTACTAGCAAGAACCACCTCCATAGGACAAATCAGACAGTGGCCTCACCAGCAAAAAGAAGACACACTGGATTTGGAACTTATCAGTGAGGATCAGGCAGGAAAATCAGTAAGAGAGGAGTGTCTTCCAAGATACAAAGCGACATATATCTACTTATATTTCATTTACTCATACAGAGAATACTTATTCCCAAACACATATCTGTGCTTTAAATATATCACAAGCCTAACTGGGCTGTAACTATTGTTCAATTATTGTTTACTAGTGAAAGAAGATGCCATAACCCTCTCAGTTTGACTTACCTCTGACCTCAGAATCACAGACAGCTGTTCCCACTACCACCACAGAGGCTGGCATCATCACTGGATATATTATTCCATGTCCTCACCAAACTTTTAAAGTATTTGTGTTCTGAATATTCTTCAACATGTCAGAAGTAGCTCAAGGAAGAACCACTTATTTGAGAATTCAAGTTCAAAGAAAATCACTGTGCTGAACTTGAAGTAGAAAAATAATGTATTTTCCTTCCCAAAATACACAGAACAAAAATTTTATAATATTACAATAAAGCAATAATAAACATTAGGATTTTAAGAGCTTAAAAACTTCCATACGTCATCCGTAATTGGAATGAATTAAGCTACAGGAATTACCTATACAAAAGTTTGATATGTTATGTATAAATATCTATCTCACAAGCTCCTGTTTACTTTAACGTATCAGAATCTGTCTTCCTAGCCTTAAATCAAAACCTTGAGCCTAGATGAAAAATTTGAAAGCACAACCGAATGGTTCAGGAAGCGCAACATTTTCATCACTTGCACAGTGCCTGAAGACCAGGCCCTGCATCCTCTAAGAACCTGGAGATCTGGGCTGATCTCCAAGTCACACGTAGACACTGTACCCCTGAGCAGCCTTCTGCAGCCTGGTCTATCCTTCAGGCTAGCCATAACTCATTACTGCTTCAGGCTCTTTGGCCAGTGTGAGTGACACTACATGACCATCCTCCTGTCCTTCCTTTTTCACACCCACCACTTCAGGCAGATCTACAATGCACACTTGCCCTGACACAACTATCTAAGTGTTGGCTGGGAACTGACTTGACTCCTGACCTCCAGACCTCTGCCAAAATAAGCTGTTTGCACAGAAGCAGCAAACCACTTTTTTCTTCTATAGTTTGTTTTACTTGTGTGGGCTTCACAGTGGCTTTAATCACAATGGTATTGTTAATACAGCAATCTTGGGTATTTGCCAGGGTCATATACTAATATTTCCATATTGGTACAGTGATCCTTGTTTAGCTAGAGCCTTCCTTTCCCACTGCCACTGAACAACACCCTATAGGCAGAGTCTCTGACATGAGCAGCTCATTTTGTGAAATTTATCTGGAGCTGACTCCCTCTACTTAGTGCAGAAGAACCGAGTTGCAATCCTGCTGTTTTTATAAAACTACTCCACTCGGGTAGATCAGGATATCACCCAGTGCAGGTGAGTCATCTTTAGAGTTTTATGTATGGCAAAACAATTCACAAAGTAGAACTGGAGGAGGTGAGATTTGAAGTGAACTTTATAGGGGACTCGAGAATAATTTTCTTGACAGTCTTAAGGATTGGTTAAAGAAGTTTCACATTCTGCTGTTGTGAACATAAATAGTTAAAAACATTATGCAATGGAGAGGATGTGTAGTACTTAATTAAAGCATCCATTATCCATGATTTTGATACTGTGTCTCACAGTACCCTTCTGGACAAAATGTCTGGCATACAGTTAGCCAAGTCCATAGTATGTTGCGTGAACAACTGTCTGACGGGTCAGGCTCAAAGAATTACAGTGAATGGGGTCACATCAGGCTGGTGGCCAGTCACCAGTGGGGTTCCCTGGGCTCAATTTTAGGGCCAGTGCTCTTTAATGTTTTTATAAATGATCCGGATGCAGGAATAAAATGTACATTAAGTAAGTTTGCCGATGATACTAAATTGGGAGGAGCTGTGGACTTCCTTGAGGGTAGAGGGGCCTTACAGAGAGATCTGGGTAGACTAGAGAGCTGGGCAATCACCAATCTTACGAAATTTAACAAGAGCAAGTGCAGGATTCTCCACCTGGGACAGAGTAATCCTGGTTATACATACAAATTGGGGAATGAGAGGCTGGAGGGCAGCCCCGCAGAAAGAGATCTGGGGGTTTGGGTTGGTGGCAAGTTGAATATGAGTCAGCAGCGTGCCCTGGCAGCCAAAAGGGCCAGCCGTGTCCTGGGGTGCATCACGCACAGCATAGCCAGCCGGTCCAGGGAGGTGATTGTCCCACTCTGCACTGCACTGGTGCGGCCCCACCTCGAGCACTGTGCGCAGTTTTGGGTGCCACAATATAAGAAGGACATCAAACTGCTAGAGTGTGTCCAGAGGAGGGCGACCAAGATGGTGAAAGGCCTCGAGGGCAAGACTTACGAGGAGCAGCTGAGGTCACTTGTTGGAAAGGATATTATCCCAACACCAACAACAGAAAGAAAAAGGCCATATACTATACTTAATCTATGGGGGAATGCACTTTATTGACTTTGAAATTTCTGAGCTTTTATTACTTTGAAATCTTGCAATTTTATTTAGTATTTTCCTAAAAGCTCCAGAACTTGGAGGCAAATGATTACTTGAAAATGTCTACTTCATGGACTATTAAAGTAAGCATTTGGCCTCTGCGCTTGTTGGAAGGTTTGGAAACATGAACACCCAAAGCTTCAAATCAAGAACAATACAAAACCCGTCCAGAAGTATTTTTTTTAAACTCATGCTTTTAATCCAGCTTCTCAGTATCATAATGGCCCACCTCATGATTTTTAAATGTTCACAGCTGACTGTGCTATATATCAAAACAGCACTGCTTCTCTCATTAAACTACCATAATTTGCATCTTGGATATGCAACATAAAATATTAATCACCTCTTCAGAAGCCACTTTCATCCCTTAATTTGTAACAGGATAATGTTCTGCTTAAGTCTGCTCAAAAAAGGTTGCTAATGTCTTTTCTGCTAGTATCTACATTTTGCCCTTTTGTTTGTGTTTGCAGCAGACACATATACAACGGAAGCACCATTTTTAGATATTTCGCACTGGTCAGATGGTAGCAGTAGCTTGTCATTTTCTCTGACCTACCACTTAATTCTAAAGTCTGCCCAAAGAGGTGCTGCAGATTACCAGAGGCAGGATGTATACATCTAAATATCTCCTATGCTGACACATGAAAAAGATGGACACATACACAAAAGCACATATCTCCTTTGTCTGAGTATAATGTGCACATCCTCATGGCTGGGAGTGCTTGATACATAATCATATACAGATCTGTGAATCTGGGGATGCACTGCAGTAATTTCACTGCTAGTTCCACAAGAACAAGTAAAGCAGAGGAACTTGAAATGAAAAAGGCTTGCCTGTCTACAGGGAGACTCTAATTGGATTCAAGAATTTTAAATCCATCTCCAAATGCAGAGAAGCAGAGAGTGACTCACAGACCTTTCCACAGAGCATGCGGAGGTGAAATTAGCAGGGAAGATGAGGGTTATGTGGGCAGAAGAACTGCTATAAAAACAAACACATTTGTAGTGTAAAAAAGCAAGTACAAGTAATGTATTTATATGGCTCCTAGGAGTTTCATAGTTCCTGAGAGAGGACCAGGACCAGAACAGAGGAAGAGTAATTGCCACATACAGCATCACCCCAAAAGCAGCAAACTGCCAAGGCATCTGAAAATAGGCAAAACTGGGTTAGTCTCTGTGGCACAGCTACTTTTCATTATGTCACTCAAGCAATCAAGCTGTAAAACTGTGCATAGCAAGTTAGTCTTGTATAAAGGAAGTGTCTGGGAAGATGTATAAAGGAAGCGTCTGTCACACTCTGGTTTTGTCTGGTTTTGTCCACAGAGCAGCAAGGACACAGGTAGAGGACTAGGTGTATATGTAGGATGCCACTGGGATACGCCTATCCTTACAGTTATTTGCAGCATGAGCTATAGCAGTCTGAGGGCAAAGCAATTTCTGTGTTGTTACCTAGACACATGCCTTCCTGGACCTCTGCTGCGTGCAGCTCCTTTAAACACTCCACTGAAAAAATACAACAGAGGTTATTCAGGTTGAGGTCCACTTCTTGGACAATTCTTTGCAAGTGATTAGTTCACATTAAAGAACCAAGATCACTTGCAATGCTGCTCAGCGATGCCATTAAGTCTTATGCACAGAAAATTAAAATAGCCCTAGAAAACACAAGTAAACAGAAGGAACAGAGTTCTCATGAAGGCTATTTGCATAAGTATAGATAAGCATTCTTTCTGCAGCATGACAGTAAAGTACACCATGGAGCTGACATTTGATTTAGAAAGATTTAAGGAAAAAAAAAAATCTATCCAATTTACATGAATACACTCTGTAACAAAAAGGGCTTTCTGAAAACTTCAAAGATCCAAGCAGCCTTGAAAATTTTGACATCCACACGCCCCTACCGAGCATTGTGACTGCAGAGGTCACAATGACGATAGAACCAGAGAGACATATAATGAGATACATAGTAAAATAGTGTATTTGCTGCAGTTACTGCTATACACTGTATCATCTTATTACAGGGATACAAATGTCCCATCACACAGAGAAAAGGAATTAGACCATTGTTAATGGTTTCTTCACCCCACTCATCAATATGTTCAGGCTTCAATGCATGCTGAGCTCTGGGAGTCATCACAGAGCCAAGGAGTAACAATCATAGCCACAATGACTTAATTGCTTAAGTCCCAGCTCCTTGGTGACATTGAGATGGTGCAGAGGAAACTAGGCCCACAAACGCTGCCAGAAATTCCTCAGATGTCAAAGGATGGCACAGAAAAAGAGGCAAAAGTCGCTTTTCCCTCCCTCCTGGTCACTTTGCAGCAGAGATGTAGGAAGATAAGTGGTTGCAGAAGAGTGCACTGCAGAGTCTTCCCTGTTGGCACAGGCTGGGGAGGGCTGTGGCAGGAAACAAAGTTGCTGTAACTCTGCTTTGATTTCTTTTTTTCTTCCCCCCCTCCACCCTCCCCACTCATCCCTGGGCTTTTTTGTCAGGGAGGTAGGTTTATCTATGGTAGGATAGGACTTAGTTCCTGTATCTTTCCCTCAAGGCTTCCCCATAGCTTAGCATAGGGCAGCCAGAAATGGCTATTACTTCCTTCTTCAATGTACAGAAGGTAATCTCCAAGGCAAGCCCATGCAAGCAAAAATGGGGTAACAACACTTCAAAGCACTCTCAGCTCTCACCTGGGAATACTAAGGAGCAAGCTGGCATTAGCTCACCCATGCTTATTCACACCATGAAGTTCCAACATTGCACATCTTAAATCTATAACCACAAACCCAGTCACTCTCAAGGGCAACAGTGGAAACTAAGCCAGAAAATGGACACCCCAACCAACTGCTGACTTCTGACAGTGATAACAGCCACAGTGTGCTGGCCTACCATGACTACTTGCATGACGTTGCATTAAAGAGTCATAATCTTCCTCACATGTTCTTCTGTTAAGTCTTCAGTGTAGTGCTAATAAAATTCCTAAAACACAGCATGCAAAGTCAACACCTGGTCCTACTCTTCCCTCTTGCTGGCTCTCTGCTACCTGCTCCTTCACATGCCCTCAAAAGCCCTAAGATTCAAGCAGGTTTTGCCTCTGGCTCAGCTGTCCACAGGGTTGTTACTTATACTCCTGATCTGGTCTTCATTCTTTAACAAAAAGCTCATGTGATATGCATGGCTTCTCCCCCAGCTGCTTAATTTACCTTCCCAAATTTAATTTTATTGCAAGAAAATGAATATAGCATTTAAAGGAAAAACAATTCTCAGTAATAATATTTTACAAAGGTTTGAAAGAAATACCAGGAGGAAATCAGGGCGAAAAAAGTCTACTGCAGTGAATCTGTTTAAGTTCTTGTAGATGAAGAAGTTTCCCTGGACACAAGTGTAGTTAATCTGCAAACACAAATGAGGAAAATATGGAACTAGAATAGTCTGTTTTATTGCAGCTTCATTAAATTTTCAAACCTCTCTTGCTCCAATGTGCTGTGCAAGAAGAGAGAGAAAAAGTCCTTCACAGAATGCAAGTGAACAAGATATAACAGCACCATGTCTGCATGTCTCTAGAGAACCTTCCAAATCTGCTTAGGAAGACTGTCTGCTTTTTATAAAAGTTGCTAGAAATCCCATATGGCTGATTTTAATGTATGATTTGGGAAGTGGTCTTGTTCTCAAGATGAGAGGAGTAAATCAGCAATTATCCTACCAGAGCCAAAATTACAGCAACAGATATGACAGTAAAGCCAGCCCTTGGACATCACTAAATTTTCTCCTATAGTTTGGCAAATATTTTCAAATTTAAGTCCATCCACATTCCAATTTGTTTTTATCTCAGGAACTTATTTTATTATTAAAATGGATTCTGCAGTGGTACCCGTAGGCCCCAGTCAGAAACTCAACCCAAGCATGCTCAGCTGCTTTCTTGGCCAGTACCTCTGGGACGTGCATCAAGAAACACAACAGCCAAAATCCCAGCTCCTGGAGCTGAGGCTTTCTAGACTTTAAGTGCCACAAACACGCATATGTCCAGAGATTACCAGTGATATGGGGAAGGAGGATATATAATTTAGTCACTTATGCTAAGCACTGAGCAGAAAAAAACACAGTATTCTGGTTTTTATTTAACTGTAAAGATGGGTGGGAGTAAGATACCCTAAAGGAAGACGAGCAAGGATGAAAGAGTTGTCCTTCAACTCTTCATCTGGTCCCACTCTTTTCCTTTAGAAAAAGAGATACTAAAACTAAAGATATACTGAAACTCTTATCTTAGAGTCTGCACCAATGCTTTCTCACATTAAAGTAAGAGTCTTCCCCCTACATCAGGGTTATGGAGAAGCAAGACAAACTGGGGCAATCTTGCCTTTAATCATGAAAAGCTATACATCTGTATAGCTAGTAAATCTGTTACTGCATTTTGCCTGTGCAGCCTAGCCAGGTACTTTCAGTCACTGACAGCACCTCAGGCCCCAGCACAGACGTCAGGGCATTGCAGAGAGCCCCAGAAATACACTAACACAGAGCTCAGCTTCTGCCCAGGAGAGTTTTGAACTTGACTGAACTGTTTGAATAAGTCAACAATTTGAAGCAGGCACTTTGCTGATCAAAACCTAGCAGAACCTTTGGCAGTCAGCGCTGGGGAAACTTTCTATGTGCAAAACATAAAGACTCTGCCAGCCTGCTCAGGACATCAAACTCTCCCTAGGAGAAGGAACAAGCACCTGAGTCATGGAGTGCTTATTTTCCAGTGACCATCCAGCAGTTTTTGTTAAGACTATCCCCAAATCAGAGCAGCAGAGGAGTATTTCCTTTTCCTTATTCTTTCTCCCCATGAGACAGGAAATCTGCAACAGATGGGTTCGTCATCTTAGAAACAATGTTGGCTTTTCCCCTCCTTAGTCACATTTGATTCCACGTATACTGACGGACATCATTAAATCCACGGTGACCTCTTTAACCCACTGGTGTTATTTAGGCTGTATGTGTTTTGGGAACACTGATCGTCTTTTCTCCTGCGCTGGAACAATACACAGTACCACAGTGTCCAGATCAGGAACTGAGGATCCTGGATACCATAGGCTAATGAAGCAGGAAATAGCAAGTGCTGGCTTCATTCAATAATGCCTGACATTTCTTCTGCCTCTTGTCAGAGTTATCCATACATACCAGAGCACAGAATTTGCCTCGGCTCAGTTTTCAACATTCCTGTTGAGGACCTCCCCACTCTTTCATCCTCGTTCATCTTCCTTTAGGGTATCTTACTCCCACCCATCTTTATAGTTAAATAAAAAACAGAATACTCTCCAGAGAACACCAAAAGCTCTACAGTCTATTTCAAGCGTTACAGGTTTTTTGGCCATCAAAATGCAGCCATTCTGAAATGTGCTAATCCAGACCTTTGAGGAGGGATGTGACATCTGTGAAACTCACAGGTCCCAAATCACCCTGATTTAAATTATTTTGAATTACAACATTGCAAAACAAAGAAAAGAAGTTATGTATCTTTTGATATCAGGTATTTGTGGCTCTTACTTTCGTAAGAGAATCCCATTCCTACCATGCAAAGCTTAACTTTTGCTGCCATGTGCCCTTTTTGTAGCAGTTTACATAGCTGAAACAAACCAAACAAAACTGACAGAGGAAAAAATATTTTTCTGCATAAAAAAGTTAAAGATCTACATTGTTTATCTAAGCTTGCCTCTGCTTTCAGCAATTAAGTCTTCCTCTCCTCCAGAAATTCACATTTTACCTGCGTATACTTAAGACAGGCCAGATGTATGGCATATTATGCCTACTGCCTGCAACAGTCATATCCACTTCTGACAGTGGTGGATTTGCCTCGTATATGGCAAGATGTTTTTCAGCACTTTTGTGGAGAAGGAAGGAGATTTCCCCACCAGCCTCAGAGCAATATGGTTGTATTTTAAAAACCAAATTTAGACCATAAATAATAGAGGTACCATAAGATCCAGCCATCCTTCCTGAGAGACAAACTTCCATTCAGTAATCCTCGTGGAAGGCTCCTTGGATTATGGAGTCTAATCAGTAAACCATGTACGCATGTAGTTATTGTGCATGTCAAGGCACATTTCCACATTCAAACATTTTGGTTCCTAAAAATATTTGCATATTGTTGAACCTTCCTCGTGCCTCAGCTCTGTTTTAAAAGTTCTTATTTTCTTTCATAACAGTAGAAAGTAAAATCAAATTCCATCCGTTCCTGGCCAATGCAAGAAATGGGATGAAGCAACCAACAGAAAACTCAATTAGAACCTGCTCCTAAGTACTGAAACCTCCTTTCTCTTCAACTGGAGCAAGACCCAGGTTTAACTAACTCTGTTTCAATGCCAAAGATAGCATTCCTAGAGAAACAGAAATTCAGCTGGTGAATTAGTTGAGAAAAATACACTAACTGGTCATCTCTAATGCCTTGGCCAGTTGTATGCAAACACTCTCATTCCAATGGAAGGATGGGGCTTAGTCTGCTGTCCTCAGATCCCTTTCCAGACAAAATCAATTAAGTTGAAAAGCTGTTCTTCTACTGGCAGAAAGAAATCCATTCACTGTAGAGTTATAGTTGTAAAATTGCAGCACTTCAAACTCAGTCCTTAGATTATGATGCCATAACTTTCCAAGATGGACAAGCTCTAAGTGACTCATCTGGAAAGACAAAGACTTCTTGACATTTATATCTTATGATTATTAACTGGTTTGCTGCATCTAGATTGATTTTGCATGAAAAGGAATTTTTGGCACATACCTTGAAGGCTGAAAATTGCACAGACCGGAAAAGAACTCAGCAAAAATATTGAATTGGCTAGTGCTGCTTAAAAGAGCAAGTCCTGTTAGTCTACTGAAAGTCATAAAAGATGAAATCAAGAATAATTTGCAGGAGAATTTTCTTTCTAGGGAAAAAAAAAGGCAAAACAAACCTTCACCTCTTTTGGAACATGTTCTGTTATCACCCTATTTTATTGTGATGGCACTCTTCCCCACAGAAGCAGAACAGAAGTGATGTCCAGTGCACAAGGATACTTTAAAATGGAAAATAAATTGTGTCCTCAGTGTTACTGCACAACACTAACCGAACTTCTTAACACAAAGGTGAAAAACAATCCCTATTTCAAATTGTTTAGATAAATTGTTTTCACATTTAAAGACCTTTTGCAGCCAGTAGGAACTGGAATTTAGGCAATCAAAAAAATAACAATTGATAGATAAATAAATAACACAAATTATTAAAAAATGAAACTGAAATCCACAAAAAGATGAAGAAGGCAGAGAAGGAGGTAAACATTTCAACAGTGTGAAGTGCTTTTTTGCAGTCAGAGTAGGGGAAAAAAGGGGGGGAAGCCAACATTTTTCTCTATATTAGAACTTCTGCTTACAAAGGATTCAGTATAGTATCCCTGTTTGACAAAGCGATAACAAACCCAAGGAACATACGACCAAAACACAGCCCAATGGAAATCACATCAATATGATACGTGCTGTTTTGCTGACAACGAACCCAGCTAGTGGCACCTATTTTGAAATAGATGTGGATTCACTTCACCAGCCCTTCCCTGGTGACAGGCCCGTTAGCCGAACCAATGGTTGAATTTCTCGTTCTTTCAGGAGGCCCTCTGGCATCACACCAAGTCACCTTTACAGACTGCCACTAGAAAGGTTACACTGCTGCTGCCTCAGCAGCACCTTCGCTGGGATCAAATAACAGCCCTTCTTTGGTGGAAAAATGGTGATGGGGAAAGAAGGTGAGAGCAAACTGCTGCCCTCGGTGTGACCCACGCGATGCTGCAACAACTACTTTGACCCAATTTCCTACATAATAGGAATATTTTTTTTAAGTGCTATTTAGTTATATCAGTATGGCCTCCATCATGGGCACAAGAGCATCATCAGTATTACATCAATTACAACTATATATCCATGAATCATTCTGTCCAGGTCTGCCACAGTGGTTTCCATCCATAGACAAATTGAAAATATGCTGAACTTCAAACAGCCACTTCTTATTTTTTATTTTCTCCCATACAGGTCTATAAAGCCTCCCTAAAGGGAAAGCTTGTGAAAAATGTTAGCACAGCAAATATGAACTTCCATCTTCTTTCTCCGCTTCAGGAGAAAAAAAAAAAGTTATTTTAATTCCTATCACTTCTATGACGGGTTGGATGGATTCCTGTGACATGTGCTATAACCTCAGGTTTAAAAAAAGCTACTATTTTGTCTCCAAGATTAAGTGCAGGATTAGATAAGCACTGAAGGCTAGGTAATTCTGCTGTCGCAAAGATGACCACAATAACGCCATGCTGTAGCTCAGTTTTCTTTCGTCTGCACCTCTTCATATATTTAAGAGAGGATCAGCACCACCATTGTCCATCAGGGACCACAAAGTGAGAAGAAAATGAGGACCAGATTCACAGAAGTTGCCAGAAATTAGCACAAAGCGAGACTTTTTAGTTCCAGGAGAAAATGTTGTTGGATGTTTCAGCTGCCCCTAAGAGTACCACAGACTTTCACTGAGAAGAGGGCCATGGGCCTGCTTCATCCGGGCACTTCCCACCAAATGCTCTCCATTCACGATTTCTCTTCAGATGTACTCATAGAGTGGCAACAGCCCCTTGTGGCCTGCAAAGTAGATTTTCAATGCCTTCCCTCCTGTTGAGCTTTCAAGTCAAAGACTTCACTGGCACACTACTAGGTCATGACAGTCAGTGTTCAAGCTCCTCGACCCTCCATCCTCCACAACAAATGTGTAAGACCACCCCAGCACCTCCCTTACATTTGCACTTGACAGCTACATAAAACTACAGAATCTTCCGCAGAGTAACCTCTGCAAAATCTGCTTCCATTAAAACTGTTTACGCTGCTTCAGCACTTTTATGAAGCATGCTATTAATCAGTATGCTAGTCACGAGGGCACATTTAAATCTTAAAGACACTGTTTTGCATGAATGACCACAGCCAGTTCTTCCTTGCTGCGTAATACTTCCAGTGAAGATGAAAGTCAAGATATAAAACAAAAATCTGATGCAGGCTGTGTTTTGAGCATAGCATCCACAGATCACTGGGAAAAAAATTGCAAATGGGTGTCAGTCAGTGCTCCAGCTTTATATATACATACATACATAAAAATGGAAACTGCATATATCAGGTGGAAAGATACTGCAGTGACAGATGCTTGAGAAATCCTCCCCAAAACAGAAGCCATTATCTTTTTTGTACACAGAGCAGCAGTTCTTTCAATTAGATTTAGAAACAGGGTTAGAAACTGGAGCAGACTGTTTAAGCCATCAACAACTCAGAAGGGTTACACAGTATCCAACTACAGGGCAATTTAGATTAAGGTCAATTTTTCACCCTTTCAATTATGTAATATCAATAAAAGGACACATGGGAATGATGCCAAATGTGAATACTGTATCTGGCAATCAAGCTAGAGTGCACAAAGAGAAGGAATTTCCCTACCTGCTGTGGAAATAATCCCCTCCACAGCTAAGTAAATATTTTTTCTAAAAATAGTCTTTATTCCCAGATGAAAAATTTGCTCCCCTTCCTTGACCCCAAACTGTATCACCCCCCCACTGAGAGAAACCAAGACTGCCAGTGTTACACGGATCCGGAAGAGAGGTTTCTAACAGCCAGTTTGGGCACTATCCTCAGAGCCACACCACCTTACAAATGGCTCTCTTTTCTCTTTCCTCCACCTGCTCACAAGCTTCCACACCACAGGAGGAGGGAGCTCTTTAAGTCCAACATAAGCAACACACAGTGCAGCAGCCACACTAGGAAAAATATAGCACTGTCCAACTTCCCAGACCAGCTCACATACATACCTTTACATACATGGGAACTGACCATAATTTGGTGGGTAAGGCTGAGAGGAAACACGGAAGGAGATAAGCAGACCCAGTGTGAGTACAGCTTCAATCACAGTCAGCTGGAAAAGACAGGTGAGGTGCTTTCACTGGAAAAGCCTCGGTGGCAAGCACGCCCAGGTCCCACTCAACATTGCGGGACAGTCAGGAACATAATATGAATATGGGGCTTGACGGGGATTTAGGAAAATACTGATATCAACATGTCACTGTCCACATTCTCTATCAGTATGAAAGGAATGGTAACAACTGGACAGTTGCAGTTTGAGAGTTTAGCAAGTGTAGAAAACATTGTATATAAAGGAGGATTTCTTCACCCATTCCAGTGAAAAATATTTTACATGCTTCTGACCAGGGAATTAAAAAAACATTCATCTAGATGAACCACAATATAAAAATAATTTGACAAAGAGATAAATTTCCATCACACTCATATTCCCACTGATTTCAATGGAACTGCTCACAAGTTTATGGTGGTGCACACACTCAGAAGGTTTGCTGGATCCATGCTAATAAGCAGACACTCTTTCAGGACACTTTCAAAACAGATCACCGATGTTTTCAAACTCTGCCTCAACCCTAATGTGCTCTTTTTTGCACATGAACCTATGTACACAGATTGGAATCAATGCAGAATCCCTATGAAGCCCACAGGATTTTGTGCTATGTGGCTAATAGCATAGCAAGACAGGAGTCTCATTTGCTTCTTACTAAACACTAGGGTCAATCTCTTACTGTGCCCTTCACAGGCTGCCTTGTTAAAAAGGGAAGCAGGGTACTTTCCACCTAAAAGTCAGGGCATGGAACAAGCTACTGACAACTATGAGTGGAGTGGAAGTCCTTTCTTCAGCTGTTTCTTTCAGTAATAAACCTGTTTGTCTATAAAACTGTATAAAGTGGTGACTTCTGCTTGGTGTTAAGATAAATTAAACCATGTTGTATCATAAAAGCAGAATACAGTGGTAGAAAATAAATCATATTACAGGCCTTTTGGTTCAAATCACCACATTCGGACTGCTATTTAAATGTCAGTCACATTTATTCAGTGGTTCCCAGGGGAACCTCGGATGTGGCCATTCCCAGCATTTTTGTTCATTTCTTTCCCTATGAAATTATTACTTTCTGAAAGCTTAGTTTTGACTGTGCCTCACAAGAGCCATATTATGCAATGAATGCAGTCATGTGGAAACAAAGCTCATGCTATTTTAAAACAACTCTGTTCAAATGCCCCAGACTGTCAAATCTCTATCACCCAAAATGATTCTGGTGGTTTTAAAACTGTACACAGAACTGCAGGAAGCAATAGTCTCCTGGTCACACTGACATAGCACTAATGGCAGAGGAGTTTGCATGCCTAAATAAAAAGGGACCATTTGGTGGCACAGCACTTAGTTGCCCGTTTCTGGAAAAACACTCTTTGGAGCAATCTTCTTATCTCCAGGATGTCTCACAGATTTGCAGCAGCACAGTGAACATTCAAATGGGGTTACTTCTCCTTCTTAGGTGCTCCGTGGGTAACAGCAGTAAATGAATAATCTAACCTGTTCCATACTTGTCAATCTAACATCTTGTAATTCTGCATGAAATGTCACGACTTCCAGACTCACCCTCCTTTTACAAACTGAGGAATATTTCTTCCAGACTTTATGATGCTGCACAGAGGTAAAACCGTCAAAAGTTGTTCTAAAAGGCAAAAGC
Source organism: Ciconia boyciana (assembly GCF_034638445.1). Classification (NCBI taxonomy): domain Eukaryota; kingdom Metazoa; phylum Chordata; class Aves; order Ciconiiformes; family Ciconiidae; genus Ciconia; species Ciconia boyciana. The sequence continues at coordinate 53,556,554 of NC_132937.1, read as the reverse complement.
GTGAAAAGTCCATTCATTCTAGAAGGAGCAAAGTTTCCTCCTGCTTTTCAATGACTCACTGCTGTTGCAGTTGGTGCACAGAATTTGACAGGCATTGAGTTCTTCAGCATGGCTTCTAGTAAAAAACAGAATGGCAGTATTTCGTGCAGGTTACTTTGACATTTTACAAGTCAAAAAACGATGAATTAAACCAAAATGCTTACGTAGTATAAAACAACCCAGACATGGAAGTCACATAATTTTAAGTTGTGCTATGGAAAGCAGACTTCTTCTGGAGGAAAGAAAAACTTTTTTGTAACATTTAAATGGTGCCACAAATCTTCATACTTCTAACTGGAACTGTATTTTGTATTAATAATATTGTACACTTATAACCATAAACTCTCTGTGTATAAGGGGTACTAATGTTACAAGAAGAATAATAGCATTAAAGACAGAAAGAAGTCTCTCTAAACCAGAGACTTCAAGACTTCACAATGCTAAACTGGGTTAAACGACACAGCAACCTGAAATTGTTCCTGGTATGATTTAGGGTTCTATTATGACAGCACATCATACACAAGTTCTTATGTGAATAAGAACCAAAGGAATCATTCAGTATTTTTAAAACTTCCAATTTGTTTGGTCCTATCTGGGAAGCTTCATTCATACCGGCAATGTCAATCCATATTTCACCTGGGGATTAATCCCTAGTCAAAAGGATTACTCCCTAGAGCAAGGTCAGCACAACTAAGTCCTGGATTTCTCACTCATACTGAAAACAAGCCAATGAACAGATCAGTCTTGCAACCTACTTGTGAGTCATTCTCATACATGAATTTGTCTTCATGGCCTGCATACAATCTGTGAAAGTCAAGGCTGGGCCCCAAAATCCCTGGGTCATCTGATGTGAGGCTGCTAAATCTGGCATCAGAAACCTGGTATTTTGGTTCCAGCCAGCTAGAACTCTTCCTTCCTTCTAAATGACAGATGACAATCAGCTTGAGAGTGTCATCTGAAGGACAGAACAGCATGCAGAGACCTTTCACACCATGCTCCCTCCAAAAAAGATGTTTACCTCTGCTCTTGCAGAGGCATGCTCATTAGCTTACAATAATGGAGAACTGAGACTTCTGTCGTTGAAAAGTGAACTTCAGCTTGCCTGCTTCTTAAATGTGCATGACACAGGCACTGTAATTCTTATTTTTGGTACCAGAACTCAGTACAGCAATGATGATTCCTGGGCTTCTGATAGCACTGTAGGTAGCAGGGGGGGAAATAACAAAGTAGCAGCAGCAGAGGGGTGCTGCAGGATGGGCTCAGGCACCCTTAACTGCTCCTTACCGCATCTGTCATGAGTATGCCAGGTATCTTGTGAAGCTTATTTTACCAGTGATGCAGCACAATGTGGTATGAAAGGTAAGACACAATGTCATTTGATGCCCGCATGGGCCCATGCAGAACTTGACATATCCCCTTGCATTCAGAGTCATAACAGGTATTGGTGTAATTTGCAAGGCATTGAGGATCAGAATTTGGATGAATTCTTGTATTAGGGATCATTCTTTCGGGAACATTTCCCCACAGTGCAACCAGAGATGAGGTGAAAGAGATGAGATGGACAAGAAAGGGAAAAACGCAGGTGTTAAAAAGCATAACAGCTGCTGTATCTTGCATGCCTGTACCTACAGACTGCTTGCAGTGACCAAGACGGCTACCTGAAGATGCCTGCAACGACGATTAGTAGGAAATAACCAGAGAATTTGCATTTAGTTGCAAACAAACAAACAAAAAAGGCATATTACACTGGTCTTGGTCTCAAATCTCTAAATCCAAAGAAATTCCCCTGACTTCTACGAAACCATTTTAGATTTATCCCCAAAGCACGCTGAGTCAGAATCTGATTCAGAAATTGTACCCTTACGGACTGTAGCACACAGATTTTGTATTATGAAACAACTCGAAGACTGGTGAAACATCCACCCCGACCTTCCTGCAATTCCGCGCCTAAAGGAACAGGACCGATCCTCATTACTGAGATTTCAGCCATACTCTGGAGCCAGAGAACAAAAAAAAGCCCATGTTTATTGCTGATTTACGAAGTCAGGCCAGGCAAACGCCGATGGAGCGCGGCACGCAGCCCTCGGCAAGGAAGGTCCGAGGCCCACGGCGGGTATCTGCCCCAGCGGCCACCCCCGCTGCCTCGAAGCCCCCTCCGTGCCCGCGCTGGCCCCGCGGGGGCTGCCCGGGACCCGCTCCCGCATCCCGAGAGCCCCTGCCCGCCTGCCGCAGCGCGGCCGGAGCCGGGGGGCCGGGGCGCCGGGGGCAGATGCGGCCCGACGGCAACCCCTTGGCCCTACGCACGCGTGCACCGTGCAGCCCACGCACTCACGCAAAGCCGCGGCCACCCGTGCAGACCCGCCGGCACCCGTGGACGTTCACGCACCATACACGCTCCTGCGCGTTCATGCAAACCTGTGAACCACTCGCGCACCACACGCGCCCGTGCACACTGACGCACCCGCGCGCACAACGTCCGTGCAAACCCGCTCACCTCGCACACGAGTGAGAACCCGCGCACGCTCGTGCACAACACACACCCGCGGACACGCGTGCACACCCACGCACGCGGGCGCAGGACGCACAGCCGGACACAGCCCCGCACCAGGCGCCCGCCCGCACCACGCCGCCCGGCCCCCCGCCGAGCACCCCCGCGTGCGCCCCGCGCGCAGCCCTCGCCGCGCGGGGCCGGGGGCGGTACCTGCGTCGCTTTGTGGAACTGCTTCTTGAGCCCGGCCACCGACATGGCGAGGGCGGCGCGCTGCAGCCGAGCGGAGCCCGGGGGAGCCGAGGGGCGATGCGGTGCTCCCGCCGCCGCGCACCCGGGGCACGCCGCCCGCTCGCGCTGCCCGCACCCGCGCGCCCGGCGGAGGCTGCCAGACGGCGGCGGCGGTGCGGGGGCGCCGTGACGTCAGGGCGGGACGCGCCGCCTTCCGCCGGGCGCGCGGGGCCGCCCCTCGCCGCCGCCCCCGCCCCCCCCGCTGGCGGCCGCCCCCGCGGTCGCCCGCCGCGGGCCGGCGACCGGCTTCGGCGGTCGCCGGGGAGCCGCAGCGCCGCCGCCGCACGGCCGCCGGCCCGAGGGACCCCGCCGTGCGCCCCCGCCTGCCCGCTGTTCGCGGGCGGCGCCCCCACACGCGCGTCCTGACGGTGGGACCCAGCGGTGGGACCCCGGCCCCGGCGCCCCTCCAGCAGCAGGGAGCGCGCTCGTCCTGTGCGGGCCCCCCGGGGCGGCCATCCCCGCTCCCCCGCGCCAGTCTGGGCCACAGGCGTGGGCTTCCTCGGCCCCCCCGCCCCTGCGCGGACCTCGGCCTCGCCTCGGCGGCGTCCCCGGCGGGGGGGGGTGCGCCCGTCCCCACGGGACATCATCCGCGGAGAGGAGCCTGAAGGGAAGGAACGGGCGGAGCGGCAATGAGAAAAAGAGGGGAAAGCGGTAGCGGGGGGAAGACCGACGCGGTCCAGGTACCTGGAGAAACATCGGTAGCCGTACTGGCTTCTCCGGGCCTGATGTGCCTCGGACCACCGATGGAAGTCGAACCCTGGCTAACTGGGATCCCTCAACAAGTGCTTTTTTTCTCCCATCCCAAAGCCAGCGACGCGTAGAAAAGCAAACCTAAAGCCTGCCCGTTCTAACCTGCTGGCGTGGCTGTTGGCTTGAAGGTAAAAGTAATGTACTTTAGCAGTTCAGTGTTATAAACACTAGCAGAGCAGTAATTGTTAACAGTTATCAGGCTCTGCCAGCAAAAGCCTAAACAACGTGAACAACGTCATCCAAACATAATGATCCTTCTCTGCAGGCTGGACCAGTCACTGCATATCCGTGCTGCAAATTTGCACAGCCGGGATGCACGCTCGCACAAAGCTCTTACCAGCTGATTGAAAGCAGCCATGCTATGTTGGCTTTGTAATTCCGCCACAACAAACACTCAACACAAGCTGGTTAGATGGGATGACAGCATTTTCAGAAGTACTTAAAGCTGTTTCTAAACTCCGTGTGGACTCACTGTGGTGCACCACGCAGGCTTGGTGCACCTAGCCGAGCTGCGCTGCCACACTCTTCAGGCCCAAATATCATCTCAGCTCTATGGGGTATGGGAGGAGCAACTATACCACGTACCTGGGCATCCAAGACGCAGAGCAATGTCTCCAGATCACTGAGTTTTACTGACTTAATGCAGTTCTTGGAAGCGACTTGCAATGAAGGAAAGTATCATCTTGGACGCGAGTCATGTCAGTGCTCTTGGAAGTATTACCAAAGTTGTTCATCGTGAAGAATGGCAAACCAAGAATATCCCTCTGCTCACTGTAGAGTGGGAGATTATTATAGCCTAGTCCTGGGCACAGCAGGAGGCACCGCTTTCTGGCCTAGTCCCAAGTCCACACAGAAACACTTCCATCCACTTTGGTATTAATATTATTTTAAAGGATGAAAAATGAGACCATATGGAGATTCCAGGCAAGGAGTGGGAGTTTCTTGTGCTAGCCATTGTGCTTTTGACAGAAAACTCCCATTCTACCTAGTACTTGGGAAAGGGTTCTGTAGTCTGCAAACACAGGGAGAGGTAGAAAGTAGACCTATGAAAATTATGAATGGCATATCTTTAGTTATTTATTTAAAATGAAGAATATATTTCTGTGTTACTAAATAACTGGAATTAAATGGTTACGTTTCAGGATCTGGCATTTGCCAGCTATTTCAAAAGAGTACATTCCTGTCTGCTACAAATTTTATGTGAAAATTATATGAATAAAAGAATAAATAGGAGACAATGTGGGCATAGAAAAGTCCACCAAATTCGGTTTCTGGGTGATAAGCTGGAGATACAAGGCCTCATTTTCAAGGGTGTTATGCTCCTGCAGCTCCCACTGCATGTTGATTGGAATTACTAGTATGCTGCCTGGCTATAAATCAGCCCAAATAGTAGCCGAATGCCCTGACTCACCTTATATTATTGGCTGTGCATACTTGTATACATGTATTCTCACAGCTGGATCTAACACTTTTACTTGTGCTCACATGTCTTTTTCTTTTTTTTGTAGAACATCTATATTCCTGGGAGCAGAAAGTATTATCTTTATTAAAACACAGTTTATGTCTGTCAGTGTCAATGGACTTAAAATGACTTTGAGTAAATTAAATGGTGACACTTGTTGGCCAAAGAGAGCTTAATTTAGTATCTGCTCTTCAGTATATCATGTTATTTGTGACTTCTTCTCCTGGAGCAATCTACATGAATAATGCTTTGAAAACAGCTTCAGTGAGATGACTTTTGTTTTTAATAAACTGCAGTGAACAATAACAAATTATGTTTGCCTATAATGTATCATATCTCATTTAAAAATGTTTATATTATATTTGAGATCTACGTGTGTGTATATGTGTATCTATATATATTCCAGCTACAAATCCCATTTTAACATGAATAAATGTAATAGGCTAAGCACTTATTTTTATTCCATATGGCAAAATAAAATTCTAACAATAAAAAAATAAATTAAGAAAATGTCATTATTGCATATCCAAGCAATAACCAAATGCAGTAAATACTTTTGTAGGTGCAACCCTAATCCTGTCTTTTGTGCACAGTTATGACTTTAGTCAGTGTTAATCACTATTGTTCTTACAAAACACATAGTTGATTCTGCAAATTTAGAACTGCGTGATACTTCTAGGAATATTTGTTTGCATTATCTGATGATTTTAAGAGCAAAATTCCGTGCTAACTTAAACCTGTCATGCAAGTACAATGGGGAGTAATACACAGGAAATACCCCTTCTGTCACAGAAAGAATTGCATTTTTGATTACCGAAGAGCTGTGGTGTGACCTTGTAAATACTGATAGTGTGGCAAAGATCATACAAGAAATGCTTTTATTAACCTACATGATAATATCATTCCAAAGAATTTAGAAGAACAAGATTCTTCCCTATTCTGCCAGTTGCCCAGTCATGAACCCTTCGGTTTTTAAAGAAGGCAAAGAAGAAAACAGGCAAAAAAACCCCAAAAAAAACCAAAAACCAACCAAAAAATTTTGTACTTGATCTTTGAAGGAGCAGCTAATTTGGGGTAGTTCATATGTTAAGCTACTGATTCAAGATGCCTGATTTTCAGAACCTCCGACAAGTAAGCATTGTCAGAGTTATTGGGACAGAACATTTCTGGAAACCGTGCCTTGGCTTTCTCTAGCGGAACGCACAAAATTTCACAATCTTTTTGAAAATATAAGTAATCTAAACTGTGTTACTCAGCAAAATACGGTGTAAAAATCTTTTATGGCTATCTAAATAGTAAATAAATTCCTTATAAATGTCACTGTAGCAATTTGCAGCTCACTACAGTGTTAAGCCTAATGGCAGAACAAGTTGTCCATTAATTTTTTGCAACATTTGCTCCTTTTTAGAGGTTTTTTTTTCTTAAAACTCGGTTAGCTAATATTTCGATGGCACAAAGTGATGTAAGGCATAATAAAATCCCTTGATAAGTTGCCTACCAAAATAAAATAAAATGCTAAAAATACAATAAAAACATTATGAAAAAGTATTTGAGCCAGAGAATTAAAAAACCTAATTCCAGGAGAATATGGTGTGGCTGCATATTTCAGGTCCTTCCAGAATGTGCAGTGGAAGTAAATCGCTCGGTTCAGCACTTAGGTAATAAATGCACAGTGAAAAACCAAAGGTCAATATAATCAAACAAAAAAGAAACCATCAAGCATTATGAATACAAGTTTTTCAAAATAAGTAACACAGAAATACCAAAATGTACTTACAGTGTTCACTCACATTTCACTGGGGAAGAATTTGGATATTTATAAAGTTACTTGTGGTGCTCTGTCAATGATTTTCTGTGAAATCTTTGTTGATATTATCTTCCCAATGCTTGTACAAGACAGAAAAATATAAACCAACCTTACAAAAGGGATTCAAGGCTCTGGGGAAGGTTTAGTCAATCACCCACAATTGCTCAGGTACTGTGTAGCTCAGTCAAAAATTCAGCCAGAAACTAAAACTTATGTATCAGAGTCCTCATTTGAAATCTAATCTGAGCTACTCTACTACAGGTCAGCTAGCAAAGATGGGCAAATTCAAGGAGTGTAAATCAGTAGGCACTGAATAATTGTATGAACATAAAACCAATGCTTAATTTAAAAAAGGGTGAAACATTATGGTGATGTAAGTGTAAGACATAAAGGAAACAAACAAACAAAATCTATTATTGCATTATCTCTTAAAAAATGAATTCCTCCATTGATTAGGAAATATCTTGGCAGTTTCTGAAAGTAAGAAGGTACACAAGACTTAGGCAATAAGTTCCGAGCAAGGGAAGATGGAAACATAACAAGGAAAGAAGCAGGACAGAAAAATGTCAATAACCCCCATCCTCTTGTTTGAATTACAGGAGCCATTTCATTTCACTTCACAAAACCCAATGAAATAAAGCAGGATTAACAGCATTGTTCCTATCACTTAAGTGTTACTGTTCTTGTAAACACAGTAGTAAACAAATCAAATAGCTGAATTTCCATGTTTGTTTCAAGCATAACATAAATTATCTAAGTTCAGTCCCGATAGATTTACCCTTCCAAATCCATCTCCAGTCTCATGGATTTACAGCTTCAGTTTTCTTTCTTGATAGATGATTGACAGATGAGGTTTCCTGTAAAGTCCAAGAGTTCTTCTTTACAAAAGTACACAAAGCTTAATTGGACACTGTACCAATACTCTGATAGCATACTTCCTCAACATGTGTTTATTAAAGCACTGCAGGTTTTTTTGTCACCATGCTCAACAGAAAACAAGGTCTGTGTTCTTTCCATAGCACCTTCCATAGCACAAAACGCTGCAAGCGTTTTTTTCTTGTCTTAGCTGATGAGAGCCCTTTCTGACAGCACATTTTTGATAAGATTATTGCTGAGCACTGTCCTAGCTGTTCCCAAAGATACTTATGTAGTTCCCTTCCATGTTGAATGATGTCTGTTCTAATCCTGCTGTTCTGCATGTATGTCTTGCCTTGTCCATTTTAATTCCATATTTGAAAAATGCAGGACAATGCAATTATGAATCTTGTCATTGTGGTTTATGACCAGCAGTAAGCTAATAAGTTTGTGTGAATTGCTCCACAGGTTATGAAGACATAGCATGAATTGGTTCTTTTCAAGCTTCAAGTCTCCTTTAATTTCAGCTTTGCCAGTAGTTAAATAAGTAGCTAGATCCCTCATTTCACTGGATGCTGGCTAGTCTGGATAACAAATAGATCTTTAAGATACACAACTAAAATTAGTTTTCAGCCACCTTCATTTTTTGACAAGCAGTTTTTAATCTATGTTTTGCAGCAGCAGCCATTTAATTGTAACAACTAAGGAATATCAGAAAAATGCCTGCCGACGAGACACAGGCCTTTGGCCAACAGCTCTAGCATCAGTTTTTAGCTAGGGCAGTTAGCGGCACAGAATAACCTAGCTCAATTTCAGAGCTGCCGGAGCATCTTACACAGCTGCTCTGCTTATATACTTGTTGCACTGTCTAGACATTGGTGTCTTAGTAGTCCAGAAATCCTGAGAGTGGATTTTTGGATACCTTCAGGTTGTTTCTTGTGCAGACGAGAGGCATGCACATGCATGCATTTGTTTTTGTGCATGCAGTAGAATAAGAAATCTGCCTTAGGTGTGCAGCGAGCTTAGATTTTTGGATCAAAAATCTAATCAGCAGAAGAAGCAGGCTTGATTACTCATATTCTGTCACTTGCCTATTTGCAACAGACTATTAGCTACTAAGCTGCACAGATGTTAGCACAGCCACATCCCCATCTTCTGGGAGGCAGAGTACAGCAAAAAGGTAAGCATCATTTGTTCTTGGCGAAATTAACGAGTGCTGCTTGTGTTGGTGAGCAGTCCTTCACAGTAACTGTATCAGCAAGGCTGCCATAAATAAAGCACTGCAACAAGCATGGTCTTATTTCAGATAACTTAATCTGATGTATGCATAGTGATATATTTACTCTGTTTGGTTCATTATGGCTAACATTACATATAGATAAAAAAAAGATCTGTTCAGAGAGAGATTGTGCAGAGTGAGAACTCATCACAATTGCTTGGATGGACTAATATATACATGTATGTTGCAAGATTCTTACTCAGTTTTTCATTTTCTGTGCCTTAATTCCAGTTGTACTTAAGTGACCATTTTATATTTGCTTTTATTTTTAGTCCATTGGAGGTGTTTTTAAGTATTTTAACCTTTAGAAACTTTTAGCCTATTATCTTTGTCTCACTGTGATGCATGTGCAGCTAATATAGACTAATGTAGACCTTCTAAAGAAGCTTCTGGCTCTTGAGACTACAAGCCCTGGGAATCAGTGACTGGCCAGTTTTTCCAGACTTCCTGCTCACCTTTCAAATTTATTTTCTTTTGTTGAAATATAGGTTGGTTAATAGAGAAAACATTCCAGATAGGGGGGGTGGGAGAGAATTACAGAAATACTAGATGGAACTGGGGAACCTCCAATGTACTCTTTTTAGGGACATTATTAAGGTGAAAATATTTTCAGAGATTCAAATTACCAGTGCAGTCAGCATGAAACAACCAAAGTTTCATAGCGAATTATATTAGAATATGAGCTTTAAAGAACAAACAGCTCTTCCAGCTCTGCAGCAATAGCTGAAGCAGTGTATTCTAGTTCAGTGATGTGCCATTAGCTCTCAACCTCTGTCAGAACAAAATGCACAATTTCTTGCCCACATATCTGTGTTTCACAGTATTACCGCAAATCTGTGTGAGGTTTTGGGCATAGACTGGTCCTTCTGTACTGTTGAACATCCAATAATAACTGTAATCAGACAGCATTAAAATCATATTGTGTCCAATTGTTCGTATTGCTGTCCACAGGTTCAGAGGCTATCCCATCTGTGCCTATTTGATGTACTGAGAAGACTTATCTGCCACCCTTGACACAGATGTTCATGTAATGAAGTTCAGGTAATGAAGTCCTTTAAGTAATTAGGAGTCCATTAAGTAAGGAAGTCCTTAAGTTCAAGCAATGAAGTCTTTCCATTAAGTCCAGCAGTCCTTAATGGAAGAATGATGTTAAGACATTAATGCAAGCATATGGCTCCACAAGCTTGAAAATTAACATTAGTTTGGTCTAATTGCAGAAAGAGTGTTTCTGAGACTTTTGTCTGTACCAAATAGGCCAGATAAGGGACAACAGAAGCAATGCAAGAACGATTGGTGTACTCAAAGGCTTCAGCTGAAATAAGATGATCCTGGAACATCTTGATTTTGACCTGCTGCTTTGGATATTTAGTAGTGTGAATGAAACAACCCGATCCCTCTCCCTCCTTTTTGAGCTGTTTTTTTTTCTTTTTTTTTTTCCCACCCCCACTAGTTAGGTAAGGATTACCAGCTCCAGTAAAAACCTTGCAGTAATTATCACCTAGGAATGCTATGTACTGTACCATGTAACAGATCCCAACTAAGTACTGAGCCAGGGACATCAATCACAAACACATGTGCCTTGAGTTCTCTAGCCTTGATCTTCAAGCTGGCAAGAAAGAAGCCTTTGCTATGCAGCATACATCATGCTCCCATTAGGTGGAATGTTCCTATACTTACTTGGTTTGGTGCTGTAAAAGCACCTGTGTTAATATGAGCCTAGGATGCCGCAGGTTCTCAGTCCTGTCTTACCCTCCCCTTGGTGAGCAAACTCGCAAGATCACTGGGTAAGAGAAGCTGAAACAGGGAGAGCATCCGAACTAGAGCTTGGCATCACCCACACAGCTTTCACTTTATAGATTCCTTTGTGTTAATTAAGTAACCAGAACACCTCTCTCAGCTACGAAGATTATTAGTATTCCATCTTTTCCCTGCACAAGAGGGGCTTTCAGAATTCCACTGTAGGGTTTTTTTGTCCCATTTGTATGATCGGACTCGAGTTATAACAGAGTTTGTACAGAAAGTGAAGAATTGACCGCCAATGCGTCTCCAGTGGTTACAGTGAAGTCAGTCCATGAATAACATTGGCTTATATAATTGATTAGGAATCACAGTTTGGACTAACCTCAAGGCTTAAACTAGGGAGAAAAAGAAAAAGGAATAAATTTTGATGCTTCTACAAAAACAAAACAGATAACAAACAAGTTCCCCACCTCCACTGACTACAAAAAACAAGAAACAGTTCTGGGCTTATGCTGTGGAAACAAAGATTACTTCTCTCTTCCCTACAGCCTCTGCTCCATTGCTACAGAGCTTCTCAGGCATTGTCCCCAAAAATGTGACAGGGTAACTCACAAAAATGTTGTGGGATTACCAAGCTGTATTTTCTCATAACCTTTTCTACACCTGCATGAGGGAATCAAGGCAACCTGAGCAGGCAGGGTGAAACAGGCAGAGTTCCTGTATGCCTCTTCTGAGCTTGCACTGCATTGTAGAGGAGACAGAGCCTCGTAAATGCAGGCAGCAGACTCCTGCCAGAGCACACTGTTTTTTTAGAAAGGCTCCAGTATTTAGACTTCCTTAACTCCAGAAGTGCGATAATGTAGATAGCAGTGAAAGTGTTCAGTACTCTGTAAAAATAAATGTAAATGCCCCACGAAAAATGGGAGCAGAAAGTCAATGAGAAAAGAGTGACTTCTCAATTTTGCAAACTTTTCAACCCATTCTTTGCTAAGCAGCCTAAAGAGGTCATGACTGTGGCCTAGCCTATGTTTTACAATAGAACCTCATCTCTCGCATTCTGTGATACATGGTCTCTTTGAAGCACTGGCTAGCTCTTTTCATTCCTTCCTGTCTGGATTACAGCCAAAAATTACGGGTTTGTGTTTCCTGTCCCACCTCCAGCATATACACCCACAACAAACATCTTTATTCCAGAGTACAACAGTGATGCTTTTGAGGAGAATACAGAAATTAGCTTAGTTCTCATGAATCAGCTTGTGACAGAATTTTAATATCCAGCTATAGCAGGGATTCACAACCACTTCCATCTGTAATTTCAGAACTATGCATTTTTTTCCAGATGCTATAAGCACATTTCTCTATTCTTGTATAGTCATCCATGTAATATTTATTCGAACCACAACTCCTTGCACAAAAGAAACAATTCGGGCAAAAAAAGTGTCTTATACCATTCAATGGTGGATTATACAGTCCAAAGACACAGTATTTAGCAACCTCATAAACATTTTCCCAGTTTTCCCAATGGGCTAGCCTTCCTCTACTTTGTGTTCAAGCATGACGTCACAAGGCTAAACCCACACTGTGTTGTAAATACAACTCTGATTTGCATGAAGGAGCTGCAGTATTGGAGGCTATGGAAATCCATAAGGTAGAAAGAAATGGACATCCTCAATTCATGTAAGTATATGGCATTGAAAACAAGAAAAAAATAAAAGAAATTGTAAACATTCAGGAATAGTACTCTTCTCACCTGGCTTTAGATATATACAGCAGAGACATAGAAGGGAAGGGAAGGGAAGGGAAGGGAAGGGAAGGGAAGGGAAGGGAAGGGAAGGGAAGGGAAGGGAAGGGAAGGGAAGGGAAGGGAAGGGAAGAGAAGAGAAGAGAAGAGAAGAGAGAAGAAGAGAAGAGAAGAGAAGAGAAGAGAAGAGAAGAGAAGAGAAGAGAAGAGAAGAGAAGAGAAGAGAAGAGAAGAGAAGAGAAGAGAAGAGAAGAGAAAGGAGGAGGTAGGAAGAAGAAGAGAAGAGAAGAGAAGAGAAGAGAAGAGAAGAGAAGAGAAGAGAAGAGAAGAGAAGAGAAGAGAAGAGAAGAGAAGAGAAGAGAAGAGAAGAGGAGTGTGGGTGGAGGGGGCCAAGTACATTTGTTAATTGTATTAAAAGTACAAAAGATATGCAGAAGACAGATTTTCACAATGGTACGGGGGTATGGGTTTAAACAGAGATGTTTCCACTTACTGCTAATTGGAGGTTGTATGATTAAACTGGTCACTGACACTCACATATCAGACAATGTTAGGCTCTCAAGACAGAGAATTCAGACACAGTTTCACAACTTACCTGATAAGCTGACAGGATGCAATTCCTTCCCTAGAGACACTCTGCAAACTACTATGAAGAGATTATTTACTTCATTACAAAAATAACCCTAAAACCTCATAATGATGGAGAAGGAAAGGAGAGATTGAAGAGCTAATTAGAGAAATAGTTAGAGACAGAAGCATTTTAATTTGTGTTGCCTATTTTATAATATTTGGGGAATCCTTGTAATTTGAAAGTTCCTCCTCTTTTTTCATTAATTTTTTTTTTTTTAGTTTGCAGCTATTTCAGATACTCTTCAGTCTAATTTACCATTTGAAGACTGCAGCTACTTGTTGAAAAACTCACTTGTTTGTTTGGTTTGTTTAACTTATAAGTGATCTATATTTCCTGTCCAATAGCAAGTTTAAAGAGGCAAGTCTTGAACTGAAGGCTGCTTACATCATATCTGGAAGAAAAGTTCTTGAGATAAGAAATCAGTAACTTAAAAATGTATGATACCTTTGGAAACAAAAATCTCTTTCTAATCATGCCCTTTCCGCATGGTTTGAAAGAAACATCATTTGTGGGTTTGTACTCAGTGCAACATATCTCTGTGCTCTTTGCCAGTGATGCCACATTCACTACTGATCAGTAAATTTGTCTGTTACATATAGCACCAATTTACACTGAGGTTATTCTACACTGCCAAAACAATACCTCAAAATCAATAAGAACTATGCTGTTATAAATATTGCACATTTTAAAATAATATTTTTGCTGGAAAGTGTTTCGCTTTCTAAAGGAAATATTAGGTGAGAATGAGGAAGAAAGATTGCAGGCTGATGATGCTTTGGGAGAGCAGGTGAATTAATAAAAGGAAAAAGAGATCTGGTTAACATGTTAGGAAATGGATGATGTCCCCTTTCCCAGTTAAACAACGGTTTGCTGGAATCACAGTGAGACTTCCATAAGAGATAAATGCTGTGTATGTAAACAGCAAAAGTGAGATGTGTTTAATTGAATACCCATGATATTTTGTTGAAATGCACACAGAACATATTTTTTAGGTAGGTTGTTAGAACAAAGGATATGGTTGAGAAAATCAGGCAGGTTTTTGGTACATTTAGAAGCCTCAATGACTTTGTGCAGAAGACTTCTTTTTCCAAGTATGCCAGTCTGGCTATCTAATAAAAGGGAGTACCTCACTCTGCATACTTGAGGGACCTTCTAAAAGATGGTTTTAAACTCTCAGGGGTGCAGTGCTTGCTCAGCACATTAGGTAAAACATAGTACCGACATGCTGCCCTGAACTCTGCTTCTATTACTTCTTGGTCTATGCTTCTTAAATTAAACATCCATGTTAAAAGGAAAGCCCATTTTAAGAATCTCTATTTTTGTGCACACTTTCCTTTGCAAACTGAATTTTAAGCCTAGTGATAAAGTCAGGCCTGCTGTAAAGGAGATGGAAGCAGTGAAGAATCAGCGTCTTCCCCCAAGATTGCATTTGGGTTCCCGAAGTCAAATTAAAAAAAAAAAAAAAGAAGGCAGACTCTGCAATGAACTAATGCAAGCATTACAAACTACTTCTTTAGTTTCTTGTTCTGAAGAACAATGACTTGCCTTAGGCCTGCTCTGAAGAGAAATGCTTTAGATGCTCCTTTCCATCTGTTGTTTGGTCTTTCAGAGCCCATTAGAGTTTCTAGAACTGCTCAAAGTTGTATTGCCCTACACTTGCTTCTGCCATAATGCTTTAAAATTGGAAACTGACCTTGGATCATGGGTCATGTAGCACGGTACTGTCATCAGACCGTTCTTACTAATGTCATTTTAAATACTCTGTCAACATTAGTGCACACAAGACAAAATAGGCCAGCTACTCCCAGATGTTGATGGCATGCCAAGAGTCCAAGCTGATAGTCAGAAATGAACAACTGAAGGAAGCACTTACTGCTTTCCCATTCAACATCCAAGACTTCAGGCAGTGCTAAACTATAAATATCTTCAGCTCAAGCTGCTTAAGGTCAGTGAATTAGCATTAACAGTGAACAATCATTAGTGCATTAAACTCTCACATCATCACAATTAGTGGACCTGCTTAGAAAGCAAAAAAGTATAGAATAACTGCCACCAAGGAATTAAATCCTTCAACTGTATATTGTGATTCTGTGGTCAAAGAATAATAAGCTAAAATTTTTGCAGCTTTGTTCTTACAGCTCTTAACAGGTTCTTATTTTAGATCACTTCCAAAATCTCAGCATCGTGCTTTCTGGAGTTATTCATAGCATGTGGGAAAGGGCCAAGCACAATTGTTATTCTGAGGAGTACTTACAAAAAGTCCCAAACCCAAATCCAAGTATTCCCAATTCCTATTCAGTGTGATCTCTCCATTATGTTGCTTTTAACATTACTTTTATCATATGTTTATATAGTTCCAGTTATGCCACTATAAAAAGAGGCTAAAGAACTGTAGTATATCAGGTAACGTACCCAACTTATATTAATCATCCAAAGAGCAGTTTTTCACATAAATTTTCAAAGCAGTCATTGACAAACTCACAGCCATGACAGCTGTCTTTCCTTGTATAGTTCCTCCTGACCCTCATTCACTAAACAAACTATTTTTTAACTGTTTTTCTTTTTGTTCTTTCATAATCATTCTTTCCCTGCATATTTTATCTTTTGGCTGCCATGTTATACTTTTGCCTTGACTCCTCTTGGCAGCTCTTGACAGCTTTTTTGCTCTGCAATTCACATTTTAGATTTGACTGCATCTGTGTGCCATCTTTGCCCTTTGATCTTTCAATTTCTTTCCCTTCAGTCACAAAGATGTGGTATGAAGTTACCTGCATCTGGTGGGAGGATACCATTCTTTCTCATGGTGGAGAGAAAGGAAACTAGAAATATTGATGTCCAATTCTTCAAACTTGCTTAAAAATAATGGCCTGTGCTTATGGGTTCCTTCAGAGATAAAGCTGGGGAATTAATGACTCTAAATACATTATCATCTTAAAGAAGCTGATTACTGTTGAGTCTGGTCTCATTCAACCCACGAGTAAGATTTTCACATGTATGCTTCTATCAGATAATGGTTACCAATATATTTTTTTATTTGAAATAGAAAAGCCAATATATGGAGAGGCTTCAGATGGAAATTTACACATTGCCGGACTGTCATGGTTTAGCCCCAGCTGGCAACTAAGCACCACACAGCCGCTCACTCACTCTCCCCTGGTGGGATGGGGGACAGAATCTCGAAACTCGAGGGTTGAGATAAAAAACAGTTTAAGAAAAGTCGAGGGTTGAGATAAAGACAGTTTAATAGGTAAAGCAAAAGCAGCGCACACAAGCAAAGCAAAGCAAGGAATTCCTTCACTGCTTCCCATGGGCAGGCAGGTGTTCAGCCATCTCCAGGAAAGCAGGGCTCCATCACGCGTAATGGTTACTTGGGAAAACAAACGGCATCACTCCGAACATCCCCCCCTTCCTTCTTCTTCCCCAGCTTTATATACTGAGCATGACGTCACGTGGTATGGAATACCCCTGTGGTCAGCTTGGATCAACTCTCCTGGCTGTGCCCCCTCCCAGCTTCTTGTGCACCTGGCAGAGCATGGGAAGCTGAAAAGTCCTTGACCAGTGCAGCAACAACTAAAACATCTCTGTATTATCAATGCTGTTTTCAGCACAAATCCAAAACATAATCCCATACCAACCACTATAAAGAAAATTAACTCTATCTCAGCTGAAACCAGGACACTTACTTAGTAGATGAGGACAAGATTAGTGAGAGATTTTGATTAGTGCAAAATGATTCCTCAAATACAAGAAATAGCATATTATCTGTGCAAAAGGGACAGAGTCATTTCCAAAGGGGAGGCAGAATTATAGGATGATTTCTAAAGCTGTCTCCTCTTCAATGAGTGTAGTGATAGTAATCTGAGTGGAGTTTCCAAGGAGAAAATTGAACACAACAGAAGAATAATTTGCCAGCTTTGAATCCATTATGATCTAGTTATCAGTGGATAAACACCTATGCTTTTCAGCGGAAAATAAAGAGAAAGAAGACCTTTGAATTTGCCTTTTAAAACAAATTTATGAAGCATTGTTCTCCTTCATTTCTACTCCCTGTATCTTTACAAATTTTGTAGCAGTGTCCTGTGTTTAGATTTCAAATTAAAACACTTTTCTTGAGTTAAGAGCAATTTCAACATCACTAGCTAACCTCAAGGCAGTCTCCTTCTTTGTGTCATGATCTTTACAGTGGGGGCTGTGACTGTTCATACAGACCATGGCACTCTGGTAATCTTCCTCCAAGGAAAAAATAAAAGTGTTGCACTGTTATTTAAGTGTTTTGAGAACTGGTCTGAAAGGAAGAAAAGTTTTTCAGACACAAACAGTTTTCATTTACCATGGTAGAGTAAAACATTTTGAAACTCTGTGTCACAAAGTAGTTTTGAACATTGCTGTAAGAACAGTTTGTTTGTTTTTTTAAATGAGACTGAGCACTCACTATTTTAATGCCTACGATGCTATTAGCACCTACTGAAACTGAGCTTTAGGTGCTATTTAATCCAAAGCTTCCTGGACCCAACAATTTTTCTGTTGGACTTAAGATTAATTTGTTCCTTTGTGAATATTTCTGCCAGTATTTAGGACCTCACAGGGCATTCCTACAGGAGGCACCTGAAAAGTTCCATGGTGCACTTGCTATGCTGTTTCCATTACACTGCTGTGAGGTAACCTACCAAATCTGCAGTGTAGACATATCCACAGGGTCGGAATCAGAGTTGAAACCATCTGTACACCCAAAGGTAAAACTGAGGGCTGTGTTCATAAAGCTCAGTGTTTTAACAGTGGGACTATCCTGTTTGCCCATGCTACTTTGTCCATAGTATATAAAAACCATATAATTTTCTACAGTTCCAATCAATTCTGCTTTTGGGATCTTCTCCAGCCTTAGCACTCTAAGCATACTTAAACAGATTGAAAGATATGTTTAGCACACAGCAACCAATAAGGACTACTTTGATTTATGTGTTCCCCAAAGTGAAATCTTTATTCTGTTTACATCAAAGGGGGATCTTACGTCTGATGCCAAAAGCATCTGACCCATATCTTAATTCTTGCTGCATAGGAGAATCTGAATTTAGAAGCCCAGTATTACATTTGGGTCTGGACAGGGTGCCTTGTTATACAAAGGCTGTTGCAGCTGAACACGAAGTAAGCAGATCTCTTGCAGGAAGATTAAGACATGAGGATAAAGTTCCTGCCGCTTCTTCCTCCTCCACAAGCTTGTGTTTTTCCTGCCCTCCTTCCCTCTCCGTCCATACTGTGACTAGCTGGATTTCTGCATCTCTGCAGCAAGCTGGGTCAGGAAACTGACACAGCTGAAAAGTAACCAAAGGAAAGAAAAAAGGTTCGGTTTGCAGCTACCCACATAGCTGCTAGCACTAGCCCCAAGGGAGGAGCAGGACATGAAGCCAAAGCAGGGGCTGATGGAGAGATCATCACTTTTAATGGCAGCCAGCATTTCTATTGGTGTAGTGTAACTGTAAAACCACAAACTGAGCAATGCCTGGTCACCACTTAGAGAGGAAAGAAGCCCTAACGGGGAAGATGGAGCAGTTAAAAGCCCCACTGTAGTTTAAAATCTGTGCAGATAGGTACAGACTTTGGGTCTGTAGAGATGGGTACTGCAAGTTTTAAACAAAAGTTCACTTTACAAGCAGAAAAGAAGACAGTAGTTGTTTTTGAAGTACGTGATAAATTAAATGCCTTTTAGTTAAGTTGGGCAATGGCAACTGAATTCTATGAAACCAGGGAAAATGGCACACCATATAAAAGTGAAATGTTAGAAAATAGTTCTATTTTAAACAAAGTGCGAAGAGATCGTGTGGCTAAACTCATTAAAAAAAAAACAAAACACAATCTTATTATTTTGGAGGGCTGAACACGTACCGAGAGAGTGGATCAGGAGCAGATTCTGGGTCAAGAAGCTCAGAGATGTTACTGGGGTCGAGCAGGGAGGGGGGAACACAATGAATTCCTGACAGAACAATAAGCCTTTGTCAGGGACAGGAAGTCGGAGTCTGTAATGAAGCTAAGTGAGAGTTCACAGCACTCTGTAACTGAGCATCCAATATTACAAGAAACAATATCTGAGGAAAACAGGTGTTATGGTTTATGCCTGGAGGGCAACTAAGCCCCACCCAGCCGCTCGCTCACTCCCCCCGGTGGGCTGGGGGAGAGAATCAGAAGAGTAAAAGTGAGAAAACTCGAGGGTTGAGATAAGAACAGTTTAATAGGTAAAGCAAAAGCCACGCACGCAAGCAAAGCAAAACAAGGAATTCATTCACTCCTTCCCATGGGCAGGCAGGCAATCAGCCATCTCCAGGAAAGCAGGGCTCCATCACATGTAACGGTTACTTGGGAAGATAAACACCTTCCCTCCGAGCGTCTCCCCTTCATCCTTCTTTCCCTCAGCTTTTATGGCTGAGCGTGATGTCATATGGTATGGAATATCCCTTTGGGGTCAGCTGAGTCCCTTCCCAACCTTTGTGCATCCCCAGCCAACTTGCTGGGGGGACAGCCTGAGAAACAGAGAAGGCTTGGATGCTGTGCAAGCACT
The DNA here is from genome assembly GCF_034638445.1 of Ciconia boyciana. Lineage (NCBI taxonomy): Eukaryota > Metazoa > Chordata > Aves > Ciconiiformes > Ciconiidae > Ciconia > Ciconia boyciana. The sequence continues at coordinate 53,536,921 of NC_132937.1, read as the reverse complement.
GCTCAGCAATAACTAAAACACTGGTGTGTTATCAACACTGTTTAGTCACAAATCTAAAACACAGCACCATACAAGCTGCCATGAAGTAAAATTAACTCTATTCCAGCCAAAACAAGTACAAAAGGTTAGATGGGTAAAAGTTACATACAATAAGAAAAACTAGAGACATACATATGGTCAAGTCAATTCTTAATATACAAGAAAAACAACCAATAAATAAAATTCAGAAGTTTACAAACATCAGCAAAGTACATTCACTGTACAAAGATGACATCAGCCACATGCTCAGATGACTTCTTCTTCTGGCAATGGAATAAGGCTGGCCAATTGTGGCACTTTTGCATCAGACACTGAAGGCAAAAATAGTGTCACAACAAAGCAGAAAGTATGGTAGAAGAGGTGAATAAGATTCAGAGTGATGAGCTTATCCTGATCTAGCAATACCATCAGAATTTAAATAAATTAATTCTGTTCTGTGCACTTTCCCCTTCAGCTACCACTAGTATCAAAACCATGGTCTAAATCAACCTCATTCATGGCTTAACCAACCAGCAAGGTATCCTAGACTGCTGCTCTTTGGTCATAAATTGTTGCCTAAATTCAAAGATCTCAGCATTTTCCCATTCCCAGAGTGAACTCAATCATTTATCCTGTGACTGGAGTTTGATTAGGAATCAACATCTAAAGCATAGTCCTCTTCTTCTTTAAAAACTATCACTTCTTCCTGATTGCCTTCTTGATTTTATGGTGGGTTATAAAATTTTAATATAAATATTAGTAATTAATAATTAATAAGCTGATCAGAATAATTATGGCCAAATCATTTTCTCTAAGAAAATGTTTTTTTATCAATGACACCTGATATTTTTTCATAAGCAGGATTAGGACAGGTAGCTTGAACGGTCAACTGTATGAAGCCTAGAACATATCTAATATCTAGAATACATCTAATATCAAATTTAACTCACAGCAGTTATCAAATGGTTTATATTTTTCCTTTTGCTTTAAGTTGGTTCTTATGGAAAATGAAGGGTACAAAAAGATGATCTCATTAGGAAGAGTCAAGGGCAGACAAGGGAGAACGTACACATGTATATTTCATTAAGCCAATAGAAATGATATATAAACCACTGCAATGTCAGAAGCAATTTACTGCTACTCAGGGTTGAACTCTACTGAAAATTTCATGAGCATCGATCAGGATTATTTTGTGGGACCATCTATAGATGTGTTACAATTGATTTATTTTCCTCTCTCTATTTTGATAGACTGCTGTATAAGCCCTGTAAAGTAAGTGCCATTGGATATTTCACAAGACACGGGGTTTGCTATTCTATCCATCCACACTTCCTTTTAAACCAAGTCATTGATTACTTAGGGGACATCAGCAACTGATGAAAAGGTGAGACACTTTTCATTCACTTGTTGGAAAGTCACTGTATTTTTTGCAGTATTTTAGGATTTATGATTGCAACCTACAGACTGTAACAAGAGGCATATTCTTTTTGGTTTATGTGTGTAACATTTCACACATTATCAACAAATGTTATGCAGTAAACAACCACACACAAGAACAATGAGTCACTACTCTTTTTCAGTCAGCAGGTTTCAGAGGAATAGAGCTTAAAAGTGAATAGCCACTATTTCTCCCTGTCACAAAATCTTCTTAAAAGTTTGGAGGGAATAGGGAGTGAAGGAATGAGTCACTGATGTAAGATTTTATTACTGGATAATGTAAAAGTTATGTTAGAATTATGACAGGTTTGCGTCTCAGTTTATGAATGATTAAAATATTTTTTAAAACCATATTCTATATTAGTGTGGTTTTTTCTTGGAATTGTTTGTAAGAGACATAATCTAACTACTAAAAAGTGCCTCTCAGGTTATCCCCTTGTGGCAGTTTGCCCATCCTTGTCATAGTATCTGCACAGACTTCCAGTTCTTTGAGCACAGATTCAAAACAGAATCACTAGTCATTTAGGTTTAGGTGTCTGAAGTACAACCTACCGGCACAGGACACTGTGCAGCAAGGCAGCCTGACAGGAGAAGTAAAACGTAGCAAAAGCAGCGTGAGTGCCCATCTCAGCTAAAGAAACATGAACTCCACAGGCTGTCATATCTATTATGATCTGTGATCTGCGTGGTGCAGCACTGCAAAACAGAGTTCTGGTCTTTATGCCCGACTTGGACTGTGACTGATTCATTCCATATCTCTGGATGGACCCAGTAGTCTTGTCCCCACATTTCAGTTCCTTGGTTCAAAGTGTTCCTCGGATGTAAGACATAAATAATACTAGACAGCTCATAGCTGTGTGTTGGCTTTTATCCTTGAGTTTAAATATTACCAGCCAGATGATGATGCTAGTCTGGTTCCAGATGCTGCCACCATGTGCCAGTCTCCATCATACAACTCTGTAGATGAAAACTTACTGATCTCAATAGTTTGTGGACAAAGGTGCTTCTTAGATTGAGGGAGTCAGAATTAGGCTTTGATTAGCTTACACCTGCAACACAGAACATCCTCCAGTTCAAAGTCGTAACTAAGAAGGTGTTTCGGAGGCCACTGGAAAGCTGTTGAAGAATAGACTTTGCATATACAGGAAGCTGGGAGAATTCATTCAGGTAATGATTGTGATTAAAATAATAATATTAAAATTATTACTAGGCTATGTTTACTGTTCGAAGAAAGCAATTTTTTGAAGAACTGAGCAGTCTCTGGTACTTTACCTATCTCTGACTAAATACAGGATCATATTCCAAGTTAGTGCAAGGGTCAAAATTAACAGCACCCATCCAAGGACAAGAGTAGAAATAAATCATAATGAATCATTATGGTTTGGAAAAGAACAATGAATCAAAGAAAATATGGCCTATTACATTTAAAAAAAAAAAGTCATATGAAGGAATCAGACCACCTCCTGCAAATAGCCTCTTGTCAAAGCAAACAACAAGTGGCTTGACAAGGTCTTAGACTTGTTCTGAATAGAGGGGATCCTGCCCTTTTATTGCTCTGCTAAACACAAGACATGTCAAGATCCAAGAGAGTTCTGAGAGTAACAAAAATGCAAAACTTAAAATAAAGGCAAGACAACTTTTTCAAAATCACCCCCAAACTGGTTGTTTTGAGGCTTTCCTTCTGTGGAATACACAGCAGATGCAGATATCAGAAGGCAGGAAGGAGGCATTGCCACTCATCTGGTGCTTGCATTGCATCATTGTTCTTCATTCTTCTTACAACATAGTCACCAGCGATTCAAGAAGCTACTTAATACCCAGGGGACTTCTAGTGTGCTTGCAATTCCACACATGCTCAGTTCCCCTCTTCATCTGGGTTGCACCACTTCAAACCCCTCATATTGATGAATACTGAAATATCCCTCTTAAATAGAGAGCATATATTCAACTCTCAACAAACTGCATATGCCAGTCAGTAGGTAAGCAAGGTCATATGAAACCACACAGAAAGTTAGTCTGCATTGTGTCAGGATCGAGTGTGTACTCTGCCTTGAAGTCTCAATCTAAATTATTAAATCATCATTATGCCAAGTGTCTGCTGAGTTTCTGTCACAATGCCAGGATTAATTCTGAATTAGACCTCACAAATGACTTATAAATCCTCTTTGCATAGCACCTTAAATACAGATGCTATTTTGGGGGAGGTTAATACCAGGAAAACCCCTTATCCAGTTAATTCCGTTCAAAAAGAAGCCGCGTAATGGAACTTAGCCACTTCCTGTACCCTACTTGCCTTCATAGTGTGTACTTCAGTGCCATCCAGTGTTAGACACAAGGTCATTTACCTAAAAAAAGTAATCTCTGCTTCTTTAATACTTCAGTTCCTGATTTACCTCTCCAAGTTTACAGTACATATGTCCAATATCCACCCACCTATTTTAAAATATTTTAGAAACATTCCGTTTTTAATTCAATTACAGAATTTCAAATGCTAAACATAGAAAAGGAAGAGGATCACAGTGATCTGAGCAATTCTGTGTCCTGAAGAAGTAAAAGATCATTTGAATCTTATTTGTCTTAGTGGCAGTTCAGATCGATTGCCAACAATGGGCTTCCTGTTTGTTCATTGTTTGGAGGGGAGGTCTGTATTATCTGGAGGACATGGCTGTTTCAGTCTTAAAAGACTAAGAATTTATTCTGTAACCACTCCCTTCCATGGGAAGCCCCACTAAAGTCTTCCTCTGAAGGAGAGCATTTTATTGACAGAATATTTAAAAAAATTATCACTGCTTATTTTTCCATTTGAACTGACAGACAGAGGAAGAGACCACGGCATTTCATTTTGCTGTCTTTTAAAGATGATGATCAGTCAGTGCTGAACTGACATGCTAGATTTTTTCCATGAGTTCTAGTAGTTCAGACTTACACTTCACAGGCATTCTTATCTAGTAAGCATTACTTCTAACGTAATATATGAAGACAACAACTAGATCAATGACATATGAACATTCATTAACTTCACAGCCATGTAATACTACCTGTGAAGGCTTGGAAAGCCAGATCAGGACAAGAGCAGGAGCCAAGAAAGAGTAAGGAATCAAAGCAAAACTAAGAGACGACCAACACAAGGGACCTTCATGGGCTGAAGCAGGAAGCAAACTCTGCTCTCCAAGAAAGGCGAGGAAGAGTGCTGTCAGAGCCATGAGGCTCTTCTGGGAACCTTCACCTGGCACCCTCAACCCCTCAGTTCAGGAGCCCACCTGGGCTTGGGCTCAGGCACCGGTCCTGGACTGAGCTATGCTGTAGGAGTGGCCGTCTCCAGTCCTGTCTCCTGCTGCTGCTGAATCATTGTTTGGCTTTTCTGGGCTGACATTGGACATGAGTCATCACTTCTCTTTGCCTGATGGTTGCCGGCTTGTTACTCAACCAGTGGCTGTCAGCACCCTGCTCTTGCCGCTCTCTGGCATGTGCTGTGGGAGCCATCTCACCATTTCTGGGACCAGGCGCTGGAGGAGGCTGCTTCTGCAATAAGCACATGGCCTCAGTCACAGCCATGGCAGGCCCCAGGGAAGGCAATGGGGAGGACCCCTAGTTCACAGTATCTTTGGGTTTTCAGGCCATTAAGCTGGTCTGTTCTGTCTGAAACAGATCACAGGTCCGCGGGGCTAGCTCATGTCTTGCTTGTGCCAGCTAGTAGCCTCACTTGCTTCTTAGTACTGGGAAAACATTCATGACAATAAGAGAAATTGACAAGAGAAATTCCTGTCTTGAGCCAGATGCTGAAGGGTAGGCTGTATGGAGAACACAGCAATGCACTCCCCAAATCAGTAAATTTCTTACGTATATGATATTCTGCTTGTACAAACAGTTTTATTTTTTAAAGTATTATTTTTCTTCAGAAGTTAAAAGTCTAATTTTGCAGAACAAGTGCAGAATCAGCAGCTTCACTATATGAACACCTTAAATTAAATTTAGTAGAGATAGTAAGTTACATAAAAAAGCATTTAACTAACCATTCATCCTAGCTTTTCTATAAGGTCAATATTATTCTTCCATTTACATTTGTAAAAGGTACACCATAGAGAAATCAATATTCTTAGACTAAAAATCATTGCATTTTCAGCTGACATCTGTAAACCCTGATTTTCACATTGATAAGCTATAGGTAGAGCTCCTGTTGACTACAGTTATTTCTGAGGTGTGGTCATAAACAGAAGAAAAAAGCCTGTGGCCATACTTACAGAATGAGAGTTAATCCCTTGAAATAACCAGTTCAACACAAATTCCTAATGCAAAATTGTAGCTAAGAGGGTAAATGTGATCCTTGCGTGTATAACTAAAGATCAAATAGAATAGGGAAATAGCACTAGCTTTTGAATAATAATCATGTAGTGAGACCATTACTTGGCATATATTTTAAACAGTTTTTCTGCAGAATGAGAAATGTGTAAAGATGTAGCAAAGATGCATTACAATGCTTGTGGTCCACTCATGCCCATCCTCCTCACATGCACACCATGACTTATAATTAAAGTTCGGTCTGCTCAGCCTTGATTACCTGCATGGGGGGATTTGTTTGATAGTCATAAATGCCAGGCTTTGAAACTGAATCTAGACAATTTCAGTGGGAAATCTTGAGTTCTGAGAGTTATTGATCATAGGGCTACTGTACTGGATTCTCCATCACATCAATTCTTCAGCCCAGGTTGAGTACCTTTTAAAATACAAATTGTAACATCTTATGCTGCATGCTCTGTTTTTTTCAATAACAATCAACAACAAAGGAAATCTGACTGTCATCCTTCAAAATCTAGGATTGGTTGAATTACAGATAATGATGTGTGATTCCCTTACTAAGGGAGTTATCCTGTTTCAGGAAGATGTCAAATCTGTGCTCTGCAATAGGTTCAATAGGTCGCAGTCACTTGAACCTCTTCTCTAGAGCATCTGATATAGATATCAGAATAGGCTCCTAGCCTGGTAAGCTCGTTGTTTCATAAAGGCATGAGCCTTAAATTCCCCTAGCCCCTTAAATTCCCCTTAAATTTCCCCATTTAAACATGCTGTAAAATGGCCCTCACAGAAAGCTGGACTTTTAGCTGTATACCTGAGCAAGATGCAAATACTAACCCACTTTTCTCACAAAGGTTGTTATCTCAACCTAAAAAACTGAAGATATTGAGCCAATATCCTCAACAAGCTGGACCCTTTGCTTACCCGGCTCTGGACCTGCTTGGAGACATAGTCCTTTCACGTACTAGTTTCATAACCGGTTTTAATCATATGAAGCGATCCAATGGTGATGCATAAACTGTGTACAATGGCACACAACTATTGAAATTAGCTCCCTTTTTCCTTGTTCTGATCTTCAGCTCATAGTTTAGCTAAATATTAATTCAATTGTGGAGGTGAAACAGAAAAGGCAATTAACCTAGCTGAAGGAATGACAGACAGAATTAAAATACAGACCGTCCTGACTTTGTAGCCTCTCTGCCTTCCTGAAGATAACAACAAAGACTTAACACAGCTAGCAACACAACTGAATTGATTTCTAAATATGTCATTACAGCAGAAGTCAGGGATTGTTCCCAGCTCTCTCAATCATTCATTATACCGCAGGAAGTTTCAAAATATTATACCCTGAGAATTCTCACATCTCATATCAGGAAATCTCAAAACTAGAACCTTATTTTATGTATGAGAATAGTGCATAATGAAACAAAGCAAAGCATGGTAGTAAATTAAGTGGTTTCAAGGACTTGTAGACCTATAATATTATTTTATTCTACTGAATGTAATGTATCTTACTTCAAGGCACTACTGAGAAAAAATAATGATGTAAGAGGGCTGCTGCTTCTTTTCCAAGAATACAAAGAGTGAGACACTGCATGATGGCTACATGAACACTTTGAAATGTTTTCAATTTCTCCCTGAACTCGTCTTTATTGTGACCATTAGGTCATATAATATAATTACACTTACTGGCTGGAGTCTCATTCATGTGAAGAATACCTAGCCTTAAAAATTGCACCGCAGAAGATAACCGGATTATTCAGACAATGAGGAAGTGCTTAGGCACATGGGGAGATATACACGGTGCCTTCTCTAACGGAGAATCCTCAGGACAGAAGCAGATGGATCTCATTTGTAATGAGAGATCTACATTTTGGAAGACTCATGTCTTTGATTCCTATCAACGTAAATTAGGATTTGTGTGGGTTAAACAGGTGGCACTACAGAAACATAGTGTGAGAAGTCACTATTGACAGATGCTCTGACTTTAATTTTGACATTTTAGAGTACCTAATGAAGATTTTTGAAAGGGTTAGAACATTTAAACAACTTTGAAGCTCTGCACAACTCTGAAGCTTTCCCATTTATGTATGTATATACACATATGCATGCGTGTATACGCACATACACACACCTGTGTATGTCTGTATATATATGTATATAGAAGTTATTATATTTAGGGACTCACCCTTGTGACAGTGCACATAACGGCTGTAAATAGCCAATATATTTCACATGTTGAGATATCAGCTCTTGCTGCCCGAGTGGCAGGCCTGTCTGACACAGTATTTCAGACCTTGCAGGAATCAAAGGTCCCGGCCAGGCTGCGCCGGGGAACCCCGCACCGGCTGCCGTCAGAAGCCAGCAATGAACCCATTTTTTGTGAAAGTTTGCCATCTAGAGACCACGTCAGGAAGCACCATGATATACACCGACTACCTTCATAAAAGAAAAACAGATTAAGTGAATTTTCTGCATGTTCATAGGTATAGTTAGTTCAAAACAGCACTGCCTTTAATATCTTTTATGTTTAGCTTTGTTGGCAATATCATCTTGAAAGTGTCAAGCTGATACTTCTTCCCAAAACAGAATCAGTTCTTCACTAAATTTGTAACATGCATGTGTAATCTGAGCCTGGTTCCAGTGGAAAGGCATTTTAAAAATGTTCGTAAAACATAATCAAGATAAGTACTGATCCTTTTATAATAAGAAAGATTGTTTCAGAAGCCCTCTCTTCTGCTGGTGGAGCAAAGATTAAATAAGCAGTAAAAAAAAATGTGTTCATTGCAGAGACAGAATTCAACTTTTGTGACAGAGAAAGGTAAAAAATTGTTTTCTTCAGAGTATCAGCCTTTTTATTCTCCTTACAAAAATATTTCAAACTAGATGAAAATTTTTTCACTGAAAAGTGCTGACTGATACGTCCATTTTCATTTGTTTATATGAAATTAGAAAAGTTGAATGGAAATATCTTTAAAATATCTTGAAAAGATTAATAAACATCTTCAAAGATATTTGTCAACCTTTCCAGCAAAGTTTGCAGAAAGACTAGCAGTCCTATAATTTCAGGAGCACCTGGGAAGTAGTGACAGTTCTTTTATTTCTTGCTCTTCATCATAAAATCAAATTTATGGTTTTGGGGGTTTCCCCCCTCCTTTTCTCATGAGGGTACTTAGGTTCCATTTTCACCCTAAAAAAACTGTACTAAAAGTGTCTTTCAGAAATGCAGGAAACTGTACTTACCACCATTTAAAATGTAAGACGGAAGAAAATCTTTGCCAGAGTAGGCCTGATAATTTTAGGAGAGTAATGAGGTATTCAGCAGAGACATGGGTGTTATCTCAATGGATAATCACCCTCCTCCTGTCCAGGCCCAGTCACCCCAGAGGCTTTTATAGGGATAAACTGGTATCTGACAATGCATGTATTCTTTCCCTGGAAACATGTTCCTTGGTGACTCAAAATACCCTGTTTGGTACAATGTACAAAGAGCAACAGATAAGGTTACTTGCTGTTGAATTTCATAAGCAGAAGATGACTGGCATCTCATGGTCTTTAAAGACTGTGGTCATGGCTGCTACCTATACTGGTCTGCTCTAGCAACCTGTGTCTTGCTGCAGTGGGTGCTGCGGCATTGTCTATAGGCAGGGGTTGGGGCTGGAGGCTAAAGGCCAGAGCTCGGGCCATTTCACTGATGCCCAGGCCCCGTCTCAGCCATAGGGCAGCACCCCCGAGGCACAGCGAGGGAGACACCAAGCTCCCAGGCTCTAGGCTGAGTGTAGATCCAAGTGGGCTGATCCAGCATTTTCACTGCACAAGTGAGTAAATTATAATCTGAGCCCTGCCCTCCCAGCTTGATGCTCTTGGAGGCTGGAAGCTGATTTGTAAGATAAAGAAACACCACTGACCCAAGAAAGTGATAAATGCCATGGAAGAAACACCAAACACACCAGAATACAAGGGCAGACATCCCTTAGCCTGCATGTTCCTGTTTTCAAAATGTTTTCTTTTTACATTTCAGAGGGGCCAAAGTAACAAAATATTAGCACCGGAGGTAGGGTTTTAAAACCATTTCTTAAAATACACGATTTAAGTTAATCCTCTCTGCATCAGAAGGAACAAGTTGGTGTAGCAAATAAAACGTAGTGAGTGATTTCTTCTGCCTTTCTCCACACGTTTGTGTTAGAGAGAAAGCACCAGCCAGAAACAGGCTGCTTGAGGGACCGAGGAAACAGACCTGGCAACCGTTCATTTTGCATTTTTGCTGGCTCACAAGGCTTGTGTGCACCAGCTTCTCTGAGCAGAACAGCAGGAATGGTAGAAATGGACTGTATTTACTAATTCTAAATTTAGAAATTGAAAAAGCAACACTGTAGCGGCCATGATTTATTTTGAGAATTCATTTCAATCTGCTACTGGATTAGCAAGCATTAAGACCTATAACGAAAGCAAGCAGCCAGGTCTCCAGAGCAGCTCTCTGAGGACTGCTTGCTAGAGCAGGCTGAAGACTGCCACCCCACTCAAAATCCCGAACCAGCAGTTGGGGATGCAATGCCATACAGACTTAAGGTAGCTAAAATAATGCAGAAACTGCAAATTTTTGTAATTTTGTTTCCAACCTTTACATCAAGTACTTAACCACATGCTTCCTTGGTATAAACTTGAGACCTTTCCTTAAAGTTTGTCTAGTGGTAAGGCTTCCAGGTTAACACACAAGCAGGAGGGACAGAGCATCCATTTACAAGTGCACTGGGCGCAGCTGGCAGGTGTTGGTGGCAACTGTGGGCGACCTGTGTGGGACCAGGTCTGGGACTGCCCTAAGCACTTATTTGTTTGCTTTCTCAATACCAGAATCAACAATTAGAAGCTTGTTAATTGCCAATAAATTAATTCAATGGAAATTCCCCTACATGAAGCTGTTTTGTTGCCCATGAGAACAAGATAGGTCAAAAGTCCTTTAAGTGGTCTTTTCTAAAGGCCTTTTGCTGGATCAACTGAGGAAGTTTTTTCCTTCACTGGAAGGGTATGTGCAGTCCCCATGTAGCTGGCTTGTTGCTCACTTAATCAAGGTGCTGTGCTGCTGCTGTCAGTGACTCGCTCACCTTCCCAGAGTGAGCCATCATCTGCCTCTTCCATGGAGCATGAGCACTGATGGCAGCTCTGCACGCTCACTCGTTAGCAAGTGAACATATACTTGAAGTCTCATCAGAGAAGTGGCAGACAATTCCAGAAAACTCGGAGGAAGGGAAAGAGATGTATCTGTACTGAGGTATGTCCTGCAGAACTTGTTTTGGTAGAGTTCAAATATGATGTTTTGGCCATGTAAGCTTATCAGGCTTATTGACCATAATAATTTTCCAAAGAAGAAGGAAATGAATCCCACCCTTAAGGCCTAGGCCACAGAGATTCATGGAGAAATATTTTTCTTTGTAGAGCATTTTTGGGTCTCTTGAGACATGATGCACAAGTGAAACAGCTGCAAATAAATAACTCTTGCTGTATTTTCCATTCCATGAAAAAATGGTGATAATTCTGGCTCCACCTGGGTTTAAGGATTTTGTTTTGCTTACTCTCTCTCTTCAGATGAAGTAGATAATCATTTGGTTCTGCAGCATTCACCACTCTCTGTTTACTCTTGATCCAAGAAAAGAGCTCTCTCCATACCCAGGTGCCCAGGAGATACAGAAATTTGCAGGGCCAGTAAAGCAAGACATTTAAGTTATGAGAAAAAGGCACTAGTCTGGGAAATTGTCTCAAAAAGTTGTTTTCCATGTGAATTAGCTGATGTTCCCTGCTCTTTTGCTAAGACAAAGGATGAGCAAGCACTAAGATCAGTACCAAGATCAGACTTGCACCAGCAGGTCTTGCAGAGCATGGAAATGAAGACAAAGGGGCTAATCTTCACAGATCTTTGGCCCCGTGAAGTTCTTTCCACTGCCCAGCAATAGACGTTATGTTGAAATTATTTTCAAATACCTTTGGCTGGAATCACTGAAAATTATACAAACATGGTTTCCGTGTATTTTGATGGATTTATCTTCCATAATTTTTATTGGCATTGGAGCCCATGTAAATTTTTAGCTTCAGTAAAACCCTGAGGCACGTAGTTCCACAGCTCAATTCCCTTTGCATGGGAGTGGCTTCCTTTTGCTTGCTTTGAATATGTCACCTGATAGTTTCATATGATGTCCCTTATTTCTTGCTGTGGAAAAGGTGGTGGTGGTCAGCTATTCATCAAGATGTTTCTTTTTTATGTAGGGCTAGATCCAGGTCTTAATTTACAGGTGCAGTTGGAATATGTTTGCACGATTTTCAGTAATTCCAATAAAAATTCTCTCAAGCCCCTGTTGTCACCAGGTGTAACTGAGCAGAAGTTTAGCGATGTCTCCCCTTCCTCATCCTTTTCTTAGATATACCAAATAGTGTACTCCATAAGTTAAAAGAAGCATGGTGACATCCTAGGAAAAGCACTGGACTGACATGCAGAAAACTTTTCTGTTTCATGCTTCTGTTGAGTGATCTTAGACCAAATAGATCTTGCTTCTGATTCCCCACACAATATGAATAAGGATAATGATATCTGTTGTAAAACAACTTGATATCCATAGATGAAGAGCCATATATAAAAGCTAATTGTTATTAACACATGAATTCAGAAACCTGGGTCTTTCATTTTTTCAGGTGGGTTGGTCCAGAGGGATACAAACTCCTAAGATGTGAAGAAGCAACAATAATTTGTTAGTACTGCCAGAGAAATCTTAGTGGAAACAACTGACTAAAACTCTATACCATTTTCCCAAGGAAAGTGAGGGCTTGCAGCTTGGTGTTAGCTGACAAAGAACTGAGACTACTAATGAAAAAAACCCACACTGGAAATAACTTTATTGTATTGAGTTTTTAAAATACAATTAAACACATTGTACACAATACACTCCAACTCAGAAGAAAATACAGCTTTTCCCAAGAGTATTACTCTACATTGAATATTTTTTTTCTACAATCATTCATTTTCTCATTTTTTCCAACATAAAGAAAACATATCATTTTATGTAGCATATATCATAAAGCTGGGACTTACAAAGAAGCTAAAAGAAATTAGGTATTCAATATCCCAATGATATTCCCAGTTCCTTTATAAATCCTCCTTCTACTGTTCTGACTAGTACAACCAGGAGTTACTTAGCTGCTTTTTGTAGTTTATGAATTGTACAGATGCGTATCGGTCGCATCAAAAACATCCTCTCTCTACAAAGCCTGCACTGGTGTTCACTGCTAATGCATTTAAAGGAAAATAATTTTTAACTTTGCATTGATTTGCAGCAATTTTTGTCTTCAGGAATCAAACACCACACTCCTTTCTAAATAGGAATGTAATTAATTCCTCTTGTTCAACAATTAATTAGTTCACAGTTTCTACTTATGTATTGAACATGCATATTGACAGTTCTTTATGTGAAGAGGAAAGACATGAGGAAACAGCACACATATTTTAGTCACACTTTGCAAAGATAAGTCTTAGCAACATCATACGGTGTGTTTCATGAGAGAACTGTACTCTTCTACCAGTTTCTTCTTCTCATTTAATTTTTCCAGTACGGCATCCATTAAGTATGAAGCAAAAGGAAACTGAAAAAGAAACACAGTAAGAAAAATGATCATTGAACTTTATTTTCTTAATGTGAAAAACATTTATTAAATATCTTCAAACCATTAGATTTCACTTAGTTCTGACAACTACCACACATGCACACATCTGATCTTTAAAGTTCACCCACCTGGTTAGTGTCTGAAAATTTGCTCTCTATCATAAAAATGGTAAAAGAACAGAGTAAAATGAAAGAAGATAAACGCCTTATTGAACAATTCATGCTTTACTGACCATGTTAATGATGTAAACTGCAGTACCAGCATCTCTGTCATTTATCTTCAATCAGCTGATCAATAAGAGGTTACAGTCAACTCTAGGGCACGCAGAAATGGTAGTGTATGTTCACTACTCCCAGGAGGATGAGACAGAACTACCAGTACAGCTCTCAATGCTGTGGCAACTGCCTTAGACTCACATGTGAGAACTTGTAAATAAAAAAACCCAAAGCAATACAAAACCCCAAACCCCAAAAGCTCCAATTGCATTGATTGGGATATTACACAAACATCTGCTCCTCTAAAACACAATACCAAAAATTTGTATTTATGTATTTACAGAGAAAAGTGAAAACCTCTTTTATATCTCCTCTGATATAAAAGATGTATTTACACAACTGATGCCTTCAAAGAAAGATATTTGGTATATTTTTCAGTGTCATTGCTGTAATGCTTAAAGAGGTTTTCTTTCACAGTCTTGGTGCATCAGTGCACTGTATGCTGGGAAGTACTTTTAGAGGTGGTACAAAACACTAGTCATTTCAGCTCCACCCAGAGAGTGGTCCGTGCTGTGCCAGAGGAGAGCCAAACAGTTTTCTTTCACCCTTGGAAAGTCTCTGTCAGCTTTCTTGAACTCCTGGTGAGACCAGCAGTGACCGAGGGGTCAGTCCCACACCAAAAGTAAGAGCTGACGCTCATAGCAGAAGGAGAGATAATTTTACCTTAATAGGCCCACCAGAAATAAACTAGGTAAAATATAGCAGGTGGTTAAGCAGGCCAATGACCAGCTTCCTCTGCTTTTCACAACTGTAGTTCAAGGCAATACTTTTGCATTTAGAACCACTCTCTCATTCCACACTCGAGTATTGCTGCTCTGATTTTATTTTCACTTCAATATTCCTTCTTAAAGAGAAAACTGTATGATACTTATACAAGATAGAGTACTGCCTGTTTCCTAGATATATGAAACAAAAAATATAAAACAAACAAACAAAAAACCCCAGACATAAAAGTATATCAAATACAAATGCTGGTGTAATGTCTGAACGGATATACAGATATGAATCTATATACTGATATTTATCATTACTAACAAGTCAGAAAAAAAATCTAAAATGGTAGCAGGGCAAATCTTGTTAATAGCAAGCATCTATCATGAAGTGACTGTAATGGCAATCCTACATGTTGCTCAACAGTCACTTTGCAGTTACAGAAAAAGGACGATAATACGCATTATTTCGCTATTCTACAGGAAAGGGGGTTTTGAAGGGCTAGTACTTGCTGGCCAGACATGTCTGCATCTGTCACAAATAACTTCTGTCTATGGTAAGAATTTTCTAGTAGTCATCTACACCTGTCAGCTTTCGCCTGTACGCTATTGTGACGACTTTGTGGGGAATAGAGGGATGCAATTCACTGAGCACAAATCTATTCAGAGTAATATAAGATATAATCTTATCTGAAATTGTGACACTTACTTGCTACTGTGCTTTAAAAACTGTGACCCCAGCATCCTGTTCACTCTAATTGCTCTCCTTCCTTGTCTAAATATGCTTTTTACAAGAACACTATACCATTACCTCAAAGTCTCTAATTCTTCTTGCCTAGCTTGACTACATTCATTTCTGATACATTTCACCTCCTTAATGTTGTGCCTGAGATGAATGGTTTCTTATTGATGTCTCTGGCTCATATCATTCTAGCTACATTTTACTTGCTGCTCACTACTCTCTGTGGCTTCCATGCCATAGCAAAGTGATCTTTCAAGAACTCTTTCCATTTAAATCATTCATTTAAATCAAGAGCATTTGAAAGTTGAACATTATGTCATTCTTTCAACATTTGTTCATTTCAGAGAAAGTGCTGTATGTTTTTATCTGGTTTTCTTTCCATACAGACACCCAGAACTGGATGATCTCCACAGTCTTCACCTTTAATAGAAGCCTGTCAGATTTACTTTTAATGATGGCTCTGTAACTATCCTGGGAAGCTTCCCTCTACATTTCTCCCCAGAACTTCATAACCGTTGAAGATGTCTGTACTCCAAAGTATTCATCCCAGCTTCCAAACGTGCCATATGCTTGGGGAAGGCTTTGGGAGTTCAATGAGTGCTAAGTGCACACCTAAGGAGGGAAAGCTTGTTTATACCACTGATAATTATATATTTTAATACAGAATTATACTTCCTTCAAATGTTTTCCAGTTATCTGTGCCACAACCAATTTATCTGAATACTAAGCATTAACAATAATAGCAATCCTAAATCAGTACATTATGGTAGGCTTTAGGAGAAGTAGTATTTAATTGACTTGTATAAATTCAGAAAATTTGACAGCACAAACTACGTGTAGATGTAAAGTTTGTTTTAAATTTACTTATCTTTACCAGAATTATAGATGTCTTCTTTGATACTAGAAAGCCATATGAATGAAATGCCATATTTCTTACACAACTTATCAGACAGATATCTTGGTGTATGGATAACTGTAAGGTAATATGATCCTAAAGAGTCAGGCATGCTGATAGTTATTTCTGTTTCTCTCACCTATTTATTCCGACCTTGAGTATACTTCTTTTGGAGATCCCTTCTGTAAAAAACAAACTAGTAATATTTATTGACCTTACACCTCACGACTGAGTCTCACTCAGCACAAGTGCATAAATATACACTGATCTGCCAGTGAAAAGACTCATAATGAGTGCAAGGCAAGGTCGTTATTCTAATGAGACATAGTGTCTCCATTCACAGGGCACAATGTTACTTGGCCTCTGCTTCACAAAGTCTAAAATGTGTTAACATAAAAATAAAGGTGTTTAGTTTCTGGAATACATGAATTAGTGGTTACACCTATTTTAAATCTCCCCATATGGATCCATCAGTATAATACCTTTGCCCAACAAAATTATCCAATCACACTGCAGAGCTGCCTCAAATTGAATTAAGTGAACCACAAAGAATAACCTGAAATAAAACTAAAGAAACTCAGATTATAATGACCAAAGCCTCCTAATTTCACTATAAACTAAAAGCCAAAGTTTACAAAAAAAATTAGAGAAATGCTTCACTTCACTATTGTTCTTTGTCCATTCTGCTTTGTAATGGCTGTATATACATGATTATATAAATATATATGTGCCTGTCTGTATTCTTATCCTGAGTAATCAAACCAATCTCTCCGTGTTTTCAGTCCAGGACAAGTGATGTAATGTGGTTTTGTTTCTGTGCATGAGATAAAACAGATTTATACCATAATGGATTGTCAGTGCACAGGACTGAGCTCTTCTTCTCATAATGACAAGAAAATCATGGTTACTTTCTGATGGTCTGATACCAATGTTAATGGTGCCCAGGATATGGTTCAGACTGCACTGGTACTGCTTTTCAAGGTGCAGGTACTCGAAACACCTGGTGAAGCTGGCAGTGGCGAGTGTGTGCATGTGTGTTTGTGCATGGGAGAATACAGCTGTGCTTGTGAGCAGAGGACAGGCAATGAGCAGAGACCTGTTCAAAGAGAAGACAGACACAGGCTGGAGGGAGACTAATGAAAGCAAAGCAGGCAACTTCCAACCCAAGAAATTTGAAAGGAAACAACCATAGCTGTTAGTGCACATTCCCAGGTGACACCAGAAGAAATCTATATTTAGAATCCGGTGGTTGGGGAAAATCCCTACCAATGAAGAGTGAATATACTGTTCCAAACCCTGTTCTAGAGATGGATTATACACATACCTACAGAGAGCCTACAGAACAGACGGGAGGGAGTTTTTCTGGAAGTTTTCACCATTGGAATATGATTGTTA
This sequence comes from Ciconia boyciana, assembly GCF_034638445.1. Lineage (NCBI taxonomy): Eukaryota > Metazoa > Chordata > Aves > Ciconiiformes > Ciconiidae > Ciconia > Ciconia boyciana. The sequence continues at coordinate 53,519,509 of NC_132937.1, read as the reverse complement.
GATTCATAATGAGGTCAGGAGAGTAAAGATTTTATTAGGCAGCTTTGTTTATGTGAGATATGATATCCCGAGGAGTACATGAGGCGGGAGGGAAAGCAAGTGCTGCTGTGTATCTGATAAGTGACATGCTAAATCAATGCTGTCATTTGGTTCAGTGCTTGGAAGAGTTAGGCAGATGATTTGTGTTTTATTAAAAAATAGTTCTTGGAGACTTCAGGCAGTAATCTGGATTGGGCTAACACGCTGTACTCACATACAAAATTATTAATGGATTCTTCTGAGATACTGTTCCTTACAATCAGTCACAATGAATGAAAGCCTTGGGTGGTAGAAGAAATCTTGTCTAAGCTATGTGAAAAGAAGTCATCGTCTTGATTTAGCTATAAAAGTTTCCTATGATGGGAAAAAGCTAGAGAAGGTTGCTGGTTTGTTTTTGGTTTTTTTTTTTTTATGATTACAAAAAGAGAGTGCTACCATACTGTGCCAGGTTCAAATAATAAGACATACACACCCAGATGTGAGGGAGAAAGTAGGTAAAAGCCTCATCACTTGCCATGCAAGCTGTAAACACACATACGTAATGAGATAACCATACTTGTACCCTCCTCTCCCAAATACCATGAACCACTGAAAATTCAGTGGTCTATAATGTGATACGTCTCCCAGCTTCTCTCTTCTATGCCCAATCACTATGCATAATCAGTCTGATGTCTCTATACGTGACTCAGATACCCCTGTGCAGGTAGGAGATGTCTGCATGTGCTCCTGTGAAGCCTCTCCACATACAGGTTCTTCAGAGGCAAGAGAATCTTTTACCTTTTATCGTAATATCAGTTATTAAGATGTTTCATTTTTATACTTCAGTGAGAACACTCTAGTCATTGGGTGTTAATGTACAAATACAAGAAGGCAACTGAAAAAACACTTGTTGGTCATTCAAGACGTAGGTTTAGACAATAAGTGATTTTTACCAGCTCTGTAGAATTCAGAACATGACTGTACTTTTCAATTATGTGATTCTTATTTACATTATAACGTCTTAATGCAGAGATGTCTCTATCAAATTGTAAGCTTCTTAGCAGTGGTGTAGTTTCTTCACATGTGTTTCTATAGTAGTTGATAAAATAAGGACACACAAACTCTGACTGGGGTCTGTGAACTTCAGGAATGCAAAAATATTTATCACTGAAATATTAACATTCTTGTAAAGCTGACAGAAATTAGACCTTTTCAAGTCATAAGAGTATGGAAAATAAAGGTACAGATGAAGCGTAAAACAGAGGTGTGCTATCCTTTATCATTACACTTTAGGGGAATCTATAAAATGACAGTAAAAAGCAACTAGTGCTTCCCTCAGTCCCCCCCAAAATTCTAATGCAGCAGTAAAATGGCGTATGTCAGTAATAAAAATAAAATGTCTATGACATTTTAAATGTTATCGTACTGTCACAGTGGAATAAAATTAGCTTGAAGAATGATCTAAAGGGATATGGTGCAGTTCATTATGTATAACAGCAACAGCAGCAGTTTCCCAGTGTTCATAAAGGTTTCTCCATTAAATTTACCTCCAGTCAATAATTAGGAGTCCACAAATAAACCTAGGCAATTAAATCAATACTGCTGGGCAATTATGTTCCAAAGTCCTGGCTCAATGGCACAAAAAGACACTATATCAAACTGCAATATTAAGTGATCTGATGCAATTTTCAACTGAACATTTTCTCAGAATAACAGAAAAGGGCAAGCCTACATCTTTGTTCAAGATGCAAACAGGTACACAGTTTGCCAACCCGAATCATTAAGTGAGCAGTCTGTTATGAGCAAAGTCCTGACAGAAAGCTTTCATTTCACCATAAGCTTTAGTTTTCTGATCAGAAATATTACCAATGCCTACTAAAGGAAACCACAACCAAACTCTCTACAAGCTAAGAGTCAAGCATTTTAAAGGGCATAGAGCTCTTCCGTGAGCTGTTCCCAAATAGAGACCAAGAAATCTTAGCAATTTCCATCCATGTGACTTAGCATGGGCAGAAATGAAAAGCAGAGCTGGCTGCTCCCAAAAAGCACTAATCTCCTTGTGATTCTAAAGACAGTCAGCTTGCCAAGAATTACTTTTACCTTCAGAGCTCCTCCTGAGGAACCCCACAAGATGGAGCAAAAATCACTGAAAACCACTATTAGCTTGTACACAAATTGATATGGCTAAGAGCAAAGAGCTCCTCTATCCTTAGCTAACATTTGCAATCCTAATATAGCTGGTTACATAGTCAACAACCCCCTCACTCTCCGTGCCCTGGTTTTTGCTGTCTGTCTACATCAGACAAAGAGAAGTGATAAAATTCTGTTTAGGATTTTTTAACAATCTGTCAAAGGATGATAACAAAAAATAGATTAAGAATTCTCGTATCCCATGAATCTGATTCCTATTTTGGAGTCCATAATATGGACAGAATCTTGAAATTTATAGATTAAAAAAAATATTCTTAAAATGAAGGCAATTTAGTGAATGGAAATATTTGTGTTTTTACTACTGAGTTCCATGTAACACTACGAGGTTAAATTAAAATGCCAGTACTTCTGACAAAGCCAGCAAAAGAAAACTGATATTTCCATCTCCTCCACTGCAGCAATTAAGCAGTCTTAATGGTATTAAGTTTTGATAATGAAGGAGGGAAAAACTGTCATTTCTTAAAAATCTGGTCATAGGACAATCTAGACACAAATGCTATTAATGATGAAATATGTAAGTGTGAATGTGATTGTTCTCTTGAAATGGCTTTCAAAATATTTTCAATCATTCACACTCTTAACAGAAATGAACTACATCACTAATGGACCCATGCTAGTGAATATGCATTAGGAACATTGCATTTATAAATCAAATTTTATTTCTTTTCAGACATCAGCTACCCATCATCTGAATAAAGGAGACAACTAAAATATAATGGAAAAGTTTCAAGAGTCAGTGTATATTGTCAGTGATGTCCAAACAAAAGCTGACTATGGCTAGAAAAGCAGGGCTCTCACCTGCCAATAAACTGCCCTTGATCACTTACAAGAGGGGAGCATCCCAGCAGACTCTGTGTGTATTAAAAAAAAGACTTGAAAGAGAAGAAAAAGTATCACACAGGTCACAGCGGCAGTCTCAATGGACCCCTCAGGGATTTCTGCTAGTCTCAGCCTTGTCATCCTCTATGCAGCTTTCCTCTCTGCCCAGAAAATGTCGATAGGAAAATGTTTGAGGGGCCTCTGGTGGAAATTTTTTCATTCTTTCTGCATTGACAGGATGCCAAATCAATATTTACTTCCCACTAACAAGCTGCTCGAGGTCTCAGTAGAAAATATTGTAGAGAATGCGGGAAGACACGATAATAAACAGCTGTCTGGCTATGAGGAAAACATGAATTGACTGGAAACAGGTCCACAGTAAAAGGTCACTGAAACCCATGAACTCCTCAGGTGTCCATATCAACTACTAACTTTAAAGGCACATAATAAAAAATCTCTTTTTTCTAAGAGGTATGAGAGAATGGATCCTTTTCACTCTAGCAAGCGTTACACACTGTCTCGATAATTCAATTAACACATTTGCCAAGATCTGTGTTGGTTTTCTCCAGCATTGTTTCACTGGTTTCAGCTGTTAAGTTAGCTATCACAAATCCTTGGTTAACACCTCTCAGTTTTATCTAGTGACTCTTATTTTAAGAGAAATAAAAAGGAAATGCTACAAAACAAGGATTTTACATTGCCTTATCACAGTATAGTTTGGGACCATCAATGGCAACATAATTACAAATGCAACAGATTACTTACAACCTAAAAACACTTAGCTACTCAGAGTAGAAAGTTATAATTCATTAAGAGAAGATATAAATTTAGCACCTGTGCTTCAAGAAGTTTCTGTATATACTGCAGCCATTCTTTATCTTTTTCAAATTCCATTTTTGTCTTTGCTGTTTCCTAAAAATATAAAAATATAACAGACACAATATTTTGACACCACCTGAGAAGAACATAATGAACAATAAAGGAAATGTATAACTGGATATACATTAAATAAACAGCATGTGGAAGTGGGAAATATGCTTGCAAAACTAGTTATCTGAAGCATATCCACCAAGTATGAGGGCTCTGTTAAATTTATAAACCTATCCTTGTCCGTGATTGTCCCTAGAAACGTGCACGGCATGTTCTTTTCACATGAATATACAGGTGTATGTGTGATCTATGTGTAAATTTTATGAGTTCCATGTAAAGGTTTGTGAGTCTACACACTGATAAATGGAATATGTATCTAAAATTTGTGTAGTGTAAATTCATCACCTGTATTTTAAATTTGGTTTCTATTTACAGTTAAGTATATTTGTGTGTTTTACACATATATTCACAACAGCAATTAAAACAAAATATATAGGATGTAGAAATTACTTTGAGAATGAGGTAAGCATAGAACAATTCTGTCAGAGTAAATCGCTTTACAGGGGGGTATAAATGTCAGTGAACAGGGCAGGGATTGGCCCATTTATTTGTATTCATGAATGTAATCCATATCAGTGCATAAACATACAATGCACCTTTATTTAACCAACGTGAAAACTCTCTTTTGTGACTTCTGTAATATAAAGCTCCAATAAGGCTAACCCTAAGTCATCACCAGAGTACTGTTACAGCCCAATAATGACCAACTCCTATACACTCTTATTAAAGTAAGTGTAAGCTTTTTTATGTGTTATTTGATCAGGCCTAAATAAATCTGGGTAAGAAATCCTAATACTGTATCTATTTAATAGAGGGTGATTTGATGAAACACTATCAAATATTTCATAGTAAAATGTATGATAGAATCAACAAAAAAAGGCAGTGATTTCCCCCAGAAACCATCCGTCTACTAGAAATACCTTTAATAGGTATCACAACTCAAGAAAGGAAGCATCAACGGAATCAATCTGGCACAGCAAGACACATTCTAATTTTGTTTTCATTAATGCAGAAGTCTATTTAAAATGTATAACCCTGCCAAATAGTCTCATGAAAAAGGAAACTACTAAGGATTTTCAAATAATGTCTCTACATGTACCTGCTCAAAACAGTATATTTATATTCTATTTAGCATGCCCAAAGTCTTGCCACCTTATGAGTCTCTAACCTGACCTTTTTATTTAAATCCAAACGTTCTATTATTTTTTGTGCTGGATGCTGCACGATGAAATTCCAGCCTTTACCTGGAAATCCTTTTCCTCAAGAATGGAAATATACAGCATCTTCTGATCTAGCCCCTTTTTACTTAAGGGGGGTCCTTAAAATAACTTACCTCATCATCTTCTACTTCTAATATCTCCTCAAGATCAGTTGTTGAAACATTAAGGATAGACGCTGCCAACTGAACAGACTCTTGGGAAAGACCTTTTTTGCACGCTCTCACTTCTCCCATTTTTTTTGCCTGTTTGATTTTTGTTCTCAGCTCTTGTACGCTGTGCTGTAACTCTCTGGTTAGAGCCTGAAAAATGCAAGCAAAAAATACTCCATTGCAATTTTTCTTAAAGTGCAAACACTATGGAAAAAACAGTATAATTTAGACTGAGCTCCTTTAGATGGGAATTATCTTCATTCTGTGTTATTGGTTCAATAGGATACATGCTGTAATATTAAATAACATGGTATTTAGAACACAAAATACGAATTAATACATTAAAACAGAAAATGTTCTTAAATACAGGTAATTTTTTAAATGTCTTTAGCAAAATAACTATATTCATACTGCCCTCAGTAGTAAGACAAAGCAGCTTCTGCAGAATCAATTAAAAATCCTTTCCTGATCCCGTCTACTAGAAATGTTCTTGAAATAACAACAGTGTGTCAGGCTTTACTGTGGTCAAACAGAGATCTTTTTAAAGCCTATTCATACCTTTACTGCATGAAGAAACACCAGCATACCTCTTTATTCAAAACCTGAAATTTTGGTTCCCATCAAGACAGGGCAATTCAAAACTGTCCTGGCTGCTGATTCTTCCCGATATAATTTCTACAATCTAAATCATCATAGTAGTTGTTACCCATTGTTGATAAGCACCATACCCTTGGAGCACACAAGTCCACCATATTATTATTCAAGGCTTGCACAGGAAGGGTTGTATTCTCTAAGCAGCTGGCCCATACAGAAGGCCTAGCCAGGCCAGGCAGTCTCTTTGCAAGGGTGCTCTTAGCAGGTAGTAGGTGTTTTAAACAGATACCAGCTCAGGCGGCAGGAGGAAAATCAGGTGCCAGACCAGAACCACTGCAATTGTTCTTTAACCCTGGCTTTGACAAGGTCTGAAGCAGGGGTGCCAAGAGAAGCCTCAATTTTAGATCCCATTTCTGCTGTTGAGGACTTTTAGTTAGTTTTAAGCAAGAACTAGAACTAGGATGTCTCCTGCTGCTAATGCTGAATAATTAAACTGCCTTTATTATCATTACTACTATTACTAGTGACTAATAAAGACAATAATAATAAAGGACAATTTTTTCTACGATCATTTCTGAAATGTGGTATACACACTAAGCCAGAAAGATGCTTGCAGCTTAAAAAAAATCCAGAAAAAGAGAAGCATACTATTAAAAGAAAACTGTTCGAAAGGTTTAAATGATAGGAAAGGAGAACCATTATCTGGAGTGGAAAAAAAGGACTACCAGGATTTAGTAAAGCTGATGTAAAAACGCAGGAAAAGTAAAAAATGGAGAGATGACTAGGCAAAAAATTGCACTTGCAGTTAACAGGAAAGAAGAAACCCAGCAGGGGTGAGACCACTCTCCTTTGTTTATTTAAAACTAGAATAAAAGAAACAGTATGAAACATTCTGCTGAAAAGACTTGGTTGACCTGAATGAAAGCTGAATGGAATCCCAACCTGATTTTGGTCTTTGTTCCCCAACACCACACAAGTACTGAGCTTGAATAATACCTTCCACAGCTGAACATGAGCCAAACTGCACAACAAAGAACTGATGGTTCAAGTTCCTACCTCTCCTATTCCTAAAGTTCTCTGATTCAGTGAAATAACACTAAGCATCAGTATAAATCATTGGTTGTATAACTTATTTTGTTTCAATATTTATGCAAGTATGACAAAAGCATTTTGTCAAAAGCAGAGCAAGACAATTTTATTTAAAAATTGTTGGCTGGGAGACAAGAGCATTAACTCATTTTCAGAAGATCCTCCTAGCGTATTCAACTTCCATGACTCAAGCAGAACTGTGATTGTCAACACAGACACCTTGGCTGAGTTTAAAATGAGAGAATAAGGGTTTTTTTCGATCGTCGTATGTGGGGCTCGTCTTATTAAACTATCTCTCACCAGTAGCTGATAAATTCCTGAAAATTCTTTTTCTGAAGAATGCCTTCATCTTATAGAAACTGACTGCAGAATTATGAAGGCTGTTTATTGGCATTTGGGGTAAAGTGCTCCACAGCCTCTAGTGTATTCAAAATACAGTCATTAGAGAGCATTTGCTGATATATTTCAAAGAAAGCACAACAGATTCACCCGCTTCCAAAATTTGTTTATTTTTCTACCACTTCCCACATTAACATTTTTCTGTATTTAGCTAAAATTTATTTATTAAAAACAAAATTACCCTGCCACAAATTTGGGGAGGGAGGTACAATGAAATTTGTCCCATTTTCTGATTCAAGTGTGGGTCCTTCTATCCACAGTATTTCCAACAAAATATCTTGTACATAGACAGAGCTGGGAGGAATGAAGAAACTTGAAATGTTATAGGCAGGGAGTCAGGGCAACTTAGGCCAAGCTCATAGATGGAAATAGACTAAGAGAACCCCAAGTAGAAAAGCACACACTATAAAAAAAATTACAGATAAATCACCACATGTTTTTGTAGCATTTGAAATGGCCCAACAGTAAATTGGCTCCTGTGACATGTAGGAGACATATCTGACAAAGGAAAAATAAGCTCAACTGTACTTCTTCAATCAAATTGAATCAGCTTCCCAAATTTTAAAAGTAAGGACATCTCTCTCAGACATAGGTGATCAGGTAAGAAGATGCACATTTGTATAGTGGTGCAAAGAGGAAATGTAAATTAAAGGAGTAAAATATCAAGGAAATTAACTGCAAGGCCACATGGAAAGACTACAAATAATGATAAATAGCCAAGCACAGACAAACAAAAAGCATGATAATAAACAAAGTTAAACATTCACTTGAACATCTCAGACAACATAACCATTGCCAGACAATAGTCTTATGATATTATTAGATAAACTTCATTGGTGTATCCAAACTCCAAAAGAGGTTCATGATGAATGAACAAACTGATAGCAATAGCAACAGTGGAAACCAGAAACTGCAACTCCACTGTGCTTGTCTTTTAGTTCAGAGTTCCAGAAAGGAAGGTACCAGAAAGACCCTGAAGAGTCTATAGCAGCAATATAAAAAAAAGAAAGGAAAAAAAAAAAAAAAGAAAGAAAAAGGAAGTTTAAACAAAAATCAAGGAAGGAGAAAATTACAACTAATAGGTTTTGATATGCAAGCATACACATGTATAATCACAGTAGATCATACATACAGAGGACTTGCACTTCAATTCCTCTTTTCCCTGAGCAGTTCTAATACACTAAAGCATGGGCTTTCACCATATGTGAAAAATAAGGCTACTTTATGGACTTTCAAATTGGAATCTCAGAAGCCAGCTGTTTTTGAACCTGCCTTCTTCACATTATTAAGTTGTAATAATAATGTTTTGATATATATTTGTCACTGGATAAGTGCCTTAAAAAATTATAGCCTCCCTATGATTTTAAGTTGCTTTTTCTGTTGATATATCCTCATCTGTCACATACCAATATATTCATGTGCTAAATTGTTTACTTATTAGTGATTTCATTTATATGTCACTTCATGCTCTACTACAGAAATGTTCAATGTCAAAGTCACACAGGTCTTTAACTGAGTTATGAAGAACCATTTCCAAACTGAAAATGACAAAAAACTAAGAGTTAACCAACACAGATTTTGTTGGTGAGTGTACGGAAGCCAGTATAATATTGTTCTTTGATTAAGAAATTGATCCAATGCATTCTGGAACTAAGTGTAGGATTTTAAACTAGAACATTTTCCACTGTGTATTTCAGAATTGCTTGTTTCTAAACTTATAAGCATACATAGGTGATACAAACTGCCTGCAATGAAATCAATGCAGAATATGACTCCAGTACTGTATTGATGTATGATAATAATGCCTTTATTAGTACTACTAATACTAGGATTTGATCTTTTCTCTTTGTTTTTCTTTGGTGTCAAATCTAGGGGATATTTTGTTAGTAAAGCCATTTTCCCAACTTAGATGTTACCGACAGAGTTATTCCTGTGGGACACACTTAGCTGCTACCAGCCAACTAGAAGAAGAATTCCTAATTAATTCCTGAAAACAAATCTACAACATATCTTGTCGGACCAGTGCAATCGCTACTGGTCCAATTAGAAAAAAAACAAGCTTAAAATTCCAACAACATGAGCTTAAAGTACCCAGCTCTTTTTAATCAGTAGCAATTGTTGCATTATCAATCAACTCCATATGGTTACATAGTATATATTACATCTACTGGATTGCATACCATTCTAAAATATCTCCCTTATAAGCCTTTTTACTTTATTTTCACAACCCAAAATATTCATTCTTAAGGTAATAGTTTTCAATTTTGGTCTCAGCATGCAATCACTTTTTAGCATTTTATCTTTTGCCAGTTTTGAGATGTGTAAAGACAAAGGTCTTTTTTCATTTAAAAGGTCATATTGAATTAAACATTCAAAGAAGCTATGGTGATACACAGACCCTGACAACACACTATTAATAAGGTCTTTACATCCCCAAAAGCTCTGACACTAGTTGATCCTGGAATTGACACAAATTGATCAATGGCCCCAAGTAATGCCATATGACCAAGTCAATGCCTAAAATTATTCCCGTAATTACCATGTTAATTTACACACTCTATTGTTATTGTTTGTACTCCAATAAAACTTAATGGCCCCAAGACAGACCAAAGTCTGATGCTAGCACTGTAGCTATGTACAGCTAGATTTCAGTCTTGCACTGGTGCAGAACTCATGGCAGAAGCCATGGCTCACATTAGCTATAGAAAATTTTAAGCTTTACTGGGCTTTGTACAATAGTAATAATGTTGTGCTGGGTCTGGCTGGGATGGAGTTAATTGTATTCTAGCAGCTCCTATGGTGCAGTGGTTTGGATTTGTTGATAACAAAACAGTGTTGATAACAAACCAGCTATTACTGAGCAGTGCTTGCACAGCATTAAGGCCTTCTCTGTTTCCCACCCTGCCCCCTCAGTGAGTAGACTGGGGTGCACAAGAAGTAGGGAGGGGACACACTTGGGACAGATGACCTGAATTGACCAAAGGGACATTTCATACCATATAATGTCTTGCTCAACAATAAAAACTGAGGGGGATGTGGTATTGGTCTGTCAGGTAGCCACTGCTCAGAGACTGGCTGGGCATTGGTCTACATCCCTTGGGGCTTTTTCCCCCTCTTCACTTATTAAACTGCCCTTACCTCAATGCACGAGTTTTCTTGCTTTTGCTCTTCCTATTCTCTCCCCAGTCTTGCTGGGGGCAGGGAGTAATCAAGCAACTATGTGGTGTTTAGCTGCTGGCTAGGGTCAACCAACCACAAATGTATAGAACAGTATAACATACAGAACAATTCTATACATAGTTATTTTGTGTGTAGTTCAATATGAAAGTATCTTTAGATACGAGTAATGTGTTCTTAGAAACTCACTTGTTTTGTAGATTGGGATGGTGTAAGGGTGTGACTCAGAGCATTACACCAAAAATGAAATGGAAAATCTTTTCTGAAACAAGGTTAGTTTCCTAAAGAAACAAAAGTATTGTGAAGATGTTGCAGCTGTCTGTGGAAAGCAAGATCTAAATCTCACAGAACTGAACACTGAGTTTAAAGAACTTCTCTACTTTTGTGGCAGAACAATTATTGCTGGCCTAAGGTTAGGGCAGATCCTAGTGCTGTAAAAGGTTGAGAGAGCATTACTACCCCAAATAGCGCACAATCAACAAGACAAAACAGAATGAATGGACAACGTGACACAAAGAGATGATGTCATGCACTGTTTCAGCAGCTAAAACAAGCATTCAAGTTTCTTCAATGAAAGTACAGTTATTTGGTCCTTACTGCCTCTCTAAAAATTCCTTTTAAAATACTTTCAGTAATAATGTTTAAACTGATCTCACAGCATGATTGCTGTATGTCAGAGAAAAGAAACACTCTTCTACAGTAATTTAATTTTTTTATATATATTACTTAAGTTACCTCAACTAGCTCCTTCACTTGAACACATACACCTTCTAGGCATAACTTTTTTTCGATCAGGAAAGGGACAAGAGTGTAGACAAGAAATAAAGACAAGACAGACCACTGCAATAGATTTGTCTGGCCAAGGGCTCTAACATGTAGCATTCTGACGCATGGGAATGAGTCAGCCTCAGGAGGTTAACTTAATTCTTATGATCCCCAGAGATCACATGTGATTTCAGAGACTCCAGCAGAGGCCCTGAAAGTAGAGTGTAAATGTGGAGAGGAGATACAGACCAGTCTTACCTGCTTCCATTCTGCTTTAGTTCTAAAATTTATGAACATATATGTTCAAGCTATGTGGCTCAGCTCTTGGATTTATTTGTACATATTCAGAGGAATTAAGATAGGCTTTTATGATCTTTTCCAGTAAGAATAAAGTAAACAAACAAGCTGTAGCATGCATTAAAACCCAAACAAAACAAAAAGATACACTCAAGGGAATATCAGATTGAGAATATTATCTAAAAGCTAGCAGAGCTGCAAAGTTTCAAGGGCTAATTCAGTAAAGAGCTGAAAGGAAGAAATACATCCAGTAAAGCTGGGTATCAGATTGGTATATATGATTTAAAATAAACAATCTTATGTTGACTGGCACTCAGAATAGTGCTCACAACTTCACAGAGATCAGTGGAAGATGAAAGCACACACTGCCTGGAAGAAATGCCTCACCTGATGACCTGTAAGAATTCCATTTTACATAAAGACTGAGAAATTGCAATATGTGTGTACAAAATAATGTGGTACTGCAGTTGCATCTTACAACCTAATTTTCCACATCCATTAATACAAGGAAATCTGAACACACATGACCATAACTAAGGATCTAACAGACAAGATCTGAAAAATTAATTTAAGGAATTTAAAATATTACCAGCCTCTTCTACCCTTGTGCCAAAAGCTATGTCCAGTTTGCAGTCCAACATCCTAGCCCAACCCTGCCTTCTTCACGGCTCTAAGCTATGGATGACAGACTATGAACTAGAAAAGGTGAATTCAGTAATATCCCAAACCCAATTATGGTAAGAATGTCTGGAAAAGTGTAGACAGATTTGCACAGTATTGTTTTTCAACTACTAAAGCTAAACCCACCCCAGCTTTCCTGACAAAGCCCTTGACTCACACAGTATAAAAGGGGCCTCAGGATTTCAGTATTTGAACACAAAACTCAGCTTCCTGGCATTTAGAACTGCAGATCCAAAACCCATTTAAAATGCAATAAGGAAGTGTAATGTAAGCTAGGCCCAATAAAACAGATTTCTTCATAAACATTTATTTTCAAGTACAAAATTGAGAATGTTCTTTTGACTGCATTTTCTTAACCAGCTCCAGGTTTGGAAAACTATAGGGAAGAATATTAAAAATATTTCACCTATATTTGACATTTATAAGAAAAGGAAATTGAATACATTGTGCTATGTCCTAAAAGATAGTTCAATTTATTTACAAATTAATAGAAAAGTGACTTAAGTCACGACCAGTTTTTAATTTCAGATTGTTTTCAAAACAAAACGTATTTAAACAAAGATGCAGCAATGGACTCATTCTGGCCAGTTACAATGTAGTTTATATTTCTGTGGAGAAGTACACAATATATACTTAAGAGTATACTTATGTGTTTTAAAATTCCCTTTGTGATTCAAAATTAGAGTTCTTTGTATTACTGGTCAGCTTTTTTTTCTTTTTCTTTTCTAATCCTCTCTTGATAACTGTTTAGCTATCACACTTTCATTTATGCCTGAAATCTTGTCTTATAAATCTGTTTCCTTTCATAGCATTCTTTGTAACATGGCTTTAGGTAGAACGAAGCCCCTCTTATTGCATCAGCTGGGCACCTCATTTATAGAACATACAGCAGATACTTACTGATATGAGGGACCTTTGGTCATATATAATATTACAGGTTTACAATTATCTAATCTCTCCTGTACATTAAGCTTTACAACTGCCAAAAACTTAAGTTGTAGCCAAATGTTTTCAGACTGATGCTTTTTTTTTTTAAGTATCAGCAAACACGCCATAGTTTTCTTTGTACTGTTGCTAAATTTTCAACACAATTACCATATTTTGTGACCTATAATAGGGAAAAAATAACAGTTTTCTTTATAGCAGAGAATGAGTTGAAATATGTATAATCAGTGTGGGATGACAGGCAGAATATTTCTGTCAAAATATATTGGTTTCTAAAATTATATTTATGTGAAATGGGCAATAATAATAATTTAAAGTCCTATTTACTTCAGCATTTAAGTCCTACCTCATTTACATTAATTTTTTCCCTGCTGTAAATTCTTTGGTTTCAACAGAATTACCTCTGATTTACACAGGTGCTAGCAAAACTAGCACCATTCCTTTAAAACATCATATATTACAATTATTTGCACAGAGAAAAAAAAAAAAGGCACTGACAGAGATTAGAGCTTCACACACGTGTAGTAATAGATGCCTGGGATCCCAGAGTTTTTATTATCTGAACAGTTAGGTCAGACAAAGTCAGCACAGCTATACCGGACATGGCAAACAAAGAATATTCAGGGCAGACCAAGAAATACTGAGGTGAAGCAACACTCCAAAGGTCACCTAGCAGGTCAGTGACCAAGATGTGAAGAGCACCAGGATTTCCTCATACTCATTTCAGTGTCTGAGCTTATGCTATCTTTCTGCAGAAACACACGCAAAGCATAAAAACTATAAACCAGATGCCCTGTGTAAGACCACTGCACTGCTGAAACAAACGTGTTTGAAACCTAATTTAAGAGGTCAGCTCTGGCATTCCTCATACTCTTAAAAAAATTCCATAAATCTTATCAAGTGTGTTTTCTTAAAATACTGTCACTTGTTGTTTTTTATGATTCCACCCTCCTAGAGCTCTTCCCACCTCTCTGTAGGTCTTTCGGCATGTCCATTGGGGAATCTCCTCAACTCCCACCTTTCTAAATTACTATGGAGACGTTACAAGGCTCTGTATATGGGTGCTTTCTGTTCTCTCTGCTTCAGCTTGCTTTCTTAGTAATCTGATCAACATACATTGAACAATTGTTTCTACATGAACTCTTAAATAAATCATTACTGGAGACCTTTCTTCTCCTTTCCAAGTTTTGCTACTTTTCCTGTCATTTTGCCAAAAAGTTTTCCAATCGCTTCAAGCCCAGAGCCTTTACTATATCCTTTGTACTCGTGCATCCATCCCCCAAGTCTTCCAGTTAGCCCTTTCTCCCGTCAACATCATTTCTATCTTTTACACCCCAAACTGGCCATTACCATTAAACTAGGCATCTTTCTAACTATCTCCAGATTATGCACAGGGGTGAGTATCAGCTTTAAAAAGCAGTCTCTGCAAGCCATTTAAAGGAATCACAGGTAGATCTATATACCCTTCCAGGGAGTGCACTGCAGAGTCTCCAAGTAGCTCCCAGCTGAGCCTGTTGCAGTCTCATTCTCTGAAAAACTTAAGATTTTTTTTTTCCTGAGGCAGAAAAGGAAGTTATTTGCAAGTGGGTGAAAACAGTTTCCTGTTCAGCTCTAGTTTGTTAGATCTGTTCACACAGCATCTACTATTAGAGAGTCATAGTCTATGAGAATGGTTCCCAGGGACTGTAAGAAAAATGAAAGTAGCACTAATATCAACAAAATCACCTGTGTAAGTCAGACATGAGTCTAAACTTTGCATGAGACATACATGCGCAGCTACAGAAACCTGACATACCTAGCAATTGGTTACATAGGTTGAATAATTTAAATAAATTCCTCTAAACTCTTAATACAGAAGAGGATATTAAAAAAAAATCAACATATTTTAAGCTACATCTGTTATTATCTTTACCTATGATAGTCAAAAACCAAAGTGAAGTGCTATCCTTCTAAGCCTAAAAAGCAAAGAAAAAGAAGAGTAAGGAAAAGCTTTGCAAAATCTTTCTATTTATTCTTCATTTTTAGTAATCGAGATTTTATCCATTAAGACATCTACATTATATGCTGCTCCTGGCATACTGTATGCATCACTAACCATATGCCTTCTGTAAACTGTAAGAGTTCAGCCATTCACTTCATTCATTAAAATTCACAGGGCCTATTATTCTGTTTACAGTCTAATAGATATTCACTGTCACTATTCAGGCCTCTGATTCAATTTGCCTAAATCCCAGATGCAGAGTAATCCTGATGGAGATTAGCTTAATTTATCACCAATTTCTTCTCAGAACCAAGAAAGGTTGGTATTTCATAATAAAAGCTGTGTTCCTCCTTTTTTCCTAAAGCAGCATGCAGTGAAAAAGAAGCAATAAATACCTGATTTTTTTTAATGGTGAGATTTTTTCAGTTACACAAATTTTGCTTTGCATATAGGACATCTTCTCTTAAAGGTGTGTATTCTGCAGATAAGAATACTGTTTCTCATCAGACTGGAACACATCCCTGTAACCAAATATTATGCTGATTCTGACTGAACACAGATTGACAGACTCATCATCTACTCCATACAATACAAAATAAGGACTCTGGGTATACTTTTCCAGGTAAAGGGTTGACAGTTTGGAGTGTAATAAATGAAATATACTTATCTTTTGGCTGTTAAGTGTTCCCAGGGGGAACATTTTCTAGCAACTTGACATCATATTAAAGGTGTCCACTTTCAAATCAAAACTGACAGTGCTGATTTATGTAAGTGATACTATCTGCTGTGGTTTGCAAAATGTCCCAGTGACCTGCTGAAGAAACCTTTGTTTCATCAAACAACACTTCCAGATTGGCACAGTTCATATACAATTGTGTAAACTTTTCAAAATAAATCAATTTTCATCTGCACAGCAGAGTATAGTTCTATTTCAATAAAAAGTTAGTCCATTTTTGCCAATTACAAAATTTTACAATTAGTTATTATGCTTAGCATTTTTAGATGAAGAAAAAAATGATCATTCAAATGGCATTCTGCATCTGATCTGGGTACCCATATAAAAAGCATGTTCTGTACAACCTGGGCCTGGAAAAATTTTGAGCAGTAGTACTGACAAGGAAACTGAATCCACAGGGTTTGAGAATACATTCACCAATGGAAATGTCCTATGAAGAATATTTCTTACTGTCTCACCATAACTGGAGAATTCTGAGAGTCCCCTGCAAGGATTTACTTCTGTCCAAGGAACTGACTTTGCAGCTGGAGGTACAGGCAGTAGCACTGTACTTGTGTTGCTCTCTTGTTGGAAAGGAGCTGATAAAAACCAACAGACTATTTTCCAAATATTTGAGCCTCCAAACCCAACTACTAATTATCTCTTTTTTTTTTGAGATAAAAAGCAAATAGGACGTCATCTGCATATGGCCATTCTGAGAAGAACGTGTTTCCCGGCAATGCTCTATCTTCCCCAACACAGAACAGTTCAAGAGAAAAAGACAACGACGGTACATAACAGGAATTTGCTAAATGACAGGAATTTTTAACATTAAAGTGGTGAGTCATTAATTAGACTTATTCTTTGTAACAGGAAGAAGTTTCATGTGACATTTTCAATTAGCACTGCCACTAAAGGGCAGCCCCAGCATCTCTAGCCTGCAACCATGTAAACCTGTCCCTGCCCTGACCCGCTCTGGTACACAAAAGCTGGTGCTCTGGGTTTTCAAAAGGTTAACTGCATTTTCATGAGCTAGCTCATAATTGATCCATATAATGTTTATGATGACATTTCATAAATGGAGGAGGGAGGAAATTTCATAGGGGCAGAAATGAGCAGTGAGGGTCACTCAGAGGTGGAATTTTTTAACAGAAGTGTTAACTTATCTTAAACTGCATATTAAACTACAGCCCAAGATAGCAGTGAGAAAATATGCCATGCCAAAATTGATGCCAAGATTCAAGGTAAATTGCAGAAAGGTAAGCGAAACTGACATATATTGGGATATAAGGTAAGCTGACTGAATGGCAAATCACTGGCAGAACATCGTTCGGCCAAGCAGAGGTGGAATAAGGCCCCTGACATGTGGCTGCACAAAGCTGTATGTCAAACAACGGAGCAAGGGGGAAATGCACCTAGCTTAAGCCCTGCTCTGAGGCAAGTGTCTTCAGAGAGTGAGTCTTAGATCCCCAAGTAGATCCACTACGCTTGCCAAGTAAACTGCTATGGGTCTTGATTTTGGCAGTCAATTCTATCAGATGGTTATACTGGAGACCTATCAAGAACATTGCCAGAACAGACCAGATGTGAACTGTGCTTCAGTGGGTATCCTCTGTGGAGGGCACACAAGTCCCAAATCACAGAGGCATTATGGAAGTGAGAAATGCACTCAGATGACTTTGAAGCATTCAGCCGCCATCCCCTATTTATTACAGCCACAGCTGAAAACAGGTACCTTATGAGAACTTCAAAACATCTTCCTCAAGGTCAGAAAAGTTCTGATATTTTCATGCTCAGGCAGATGTCATCACTGCTTATTAAAGATGGCATCACTAACATAAAAATGAGTTTTGCTGATGTACAAGTTGAATGGGACAGACAACACTACTGAGTCTTGAGCTTACAAGGCTCTGTAACAGCAATATACAGTCAAAGTCTAGGTGAGCTAAAAAAAAAAAAAAAGTACAGTAATGCAGGAAAACTGAATTCCTGCAGAATTCGGCAGGATTTTGGACACTTTCACAGCAAACTAGTATGCTGTACCCTATTTTCGATACAAATCCAGTCAAGTAATCTAATAGCAGTTTTTTAACTTTATACAATGGCTGTTTTCTGCATGTGCTGTTACAGGTACTACAAACAAAACAAAGAGTATTTTGCTCTGGTTGCTGTGCTGCACATAACTGGCAAGATACACCTGAAGATCTGATAGTGTAATACATGTTATAGAAAATACTGAACAATGGTACACTATAGAAATCGGATGCATGGTTCAAAGAGAATTTATAGTGCTGATAGAAGCTGGATGGGATGAAAACATGTAGCTTTATAAAAAGCATCTAAAATACTCTCAGAGCCACCTGGTCCCTCTTATAGGTAGTTTGTGTTCTTCTGTAATAAAAATGTTTTATTGGCCCTAGCTTACATTATACTTAGAACCTTACTTTCATTATTATTTATCAGTCTTCTATAAATGCCATTGACAAATTTTATCAGGATTTGATATCTAATTCTGTGAAAATGTTTAATAATCAAGTTTAGCTCTGATCTTTACAGAACTCTAGAAACACCTAAATTTCATGAATTACTCTTCAGATCAACTGCACAGGCCATTTTTAATCCATTTAACATATTATTGATATTGTATAGCCTACATTTTTTATCTGAACGTCTCTGTGTTAGGTCAGGCATCTTAAAAAACAGTGTATTAAAATGAATAGTAACCTTTATCAACTGACTTGTACTGCCTTCCAGAAAAGAAATCAGATTTATTCAATGCAACTTATTTTCCATAAAGCCATTCTAAGAAATATAACTATACTCCTATTCTTTAATACTTTTAATAATTGAATTTCATATCAGTTTTTCATTATTTTAGCCAGAAATGAGGTCAGACTAACTGACCTAAAAATACCCATCCTGACTGCCCTTTCTGAATATCGACTCAATATTATCATTCTTTTAGACTACTGTCATACTCATGGCAGTGTTGTAGTATATATACACTTAGCTGGAATATTTATTCAAAATGAAGATCAGCAAGAGTAAAATTCCTTAACCAGCCCTATAAAGTCATAAGCTATAAAAGTTCTCAATTTAAAAATACTACTTCTTTCTAGAAATTGCTTAAAATCCTCCATTGGCTACTAACAGACTGGGGATGTTTCATCATCTTCATATAACATCAGCCTACTTCCTTCCAGATACAAACTAGAAATATTCATACAAGACTTCCATCTTTACACAGTTACAGAGTTGTTTTATCTAATAATGGGTCATATCCATGCTGTAACAGCTATCTTATTACTCATACACTTTTAAATCCTGCCCCTTTACTATTGTTCTTGGCCTTGCTACCCACAGATTTCATCTTCATATCTTTAGCCTCTTTTCCATCCTCCATACTCTATTGTTGCTCGGATTTTCAGGTTATTATCTATAATCCATTTTCCACTTTCTTTATATTGCCCTTTAATTTCTAAATATTGTGTTCTCTTTCCCATCAAACCAAAATAGATATTTATAAGAAGCTACCTTCTAATTATGGAACTGTGTTTTTTTGCTTACTTAAACTGTTACTGCGCACAATTTCTATTCATATTTTCTACTAGCGTACATCTTCCTCAAAACAGCTTTGGAGAAATGAGCTGCTCTGAATCAACTTATTTTAGGTGCCCTGTTGGTTCCCACTGAAGGTAATTTAGGACATGATACCTGATCCCTATACTACACTCCAACAAAAATAAGTCCAATAATGACTTACAACATATTGGATACAGCAACTTTTGTTTGTCATTATTTCTTCCACAATTTTTAGAAACTATTACTAGATTTTACCATCTAGCAATTTTAGCTAGTTGCACAAGTGTCCCTAACTGGGCTCCCCATAGCAATGCAATGCTTTATTGTACATGACAAATATGTGCTTATCCAGTAACTCATCATATCCTCTAATTTAATATACTGGTGTATATCAGAATCCTACCAGAAACCTCTCCCCTAGGTTTCGTAACTTAGTATATTGATCCAAATGGATTCAAGATCCTGTGGTTCTGAGTTATCAGTAACTCTAAAGACAAGTAACAGTCTCTGCTATAAACAGAAAGAACCACACTCTCTTCTCTGAAGTTCCTCTGTTGTCCTATTATTAGGTGTAGCTATTAATTAGCAATGCTGAAATGATTTAATTGTTGTATGTTAAAAAAATAACTATATAATGTCATGAGAGACATGGAACTGCTAGAAAAGTAACTGCATTCAGTTGATTAATGAGAAGATTACACTTGCACTACACTTGTGAAGTGATCAGAATAGCAGACAAAGATAAGAGGGTCATACAAATACATTAAACAGGTTAAGCAAGAGACAGTTTAAACTTGATTAAACTTGATGTCTATACAGAAAAACTTATTTGAGTTATTGAAACTTGAGTGAGAACCAAGGTTGGGGAAAATTGACAACCACCTGGAAGGAGAGAGTAGAAATGAGACAGACCAGACTTCAAAGGAAGAGCTGGTGCAGGAAGGAGTACTGCTACTTCTTATTGTGCCACCTCAATCTTCCTATACAGGTTATAGCATCAGATACATAAGAGGTATTTTAATAAGATTTACTTGATATACTACAAAAGTCCACTGAAATGCCAAGGATTTTCAATTATATTTTTTACAGTGGTATACTGTGAATAAAATGATTTCAGATAACTTTTTTTCCATAAATATTTAGTACCTAACTGAACAAAGCAGTCTACTGAGGAACTCCCTGTTCATCAATATTTGACTTACAGACAGCATCTTTATTTTCAAAAAATCTTTCTGCAGAGGAACAGTAGTCAGCAAAAATGTTACTTGAAATATGCATGCATATTCTTTCATCCAGGGGAGAAACTACATATTTAGCTTTATTAGCTAAATATGATTATTATTTATAGAGAAACTACTTATTAACATTCTTTTCACATACAGTACAACCATGTAAATGCTAATGAATATTCATGGTAACTAACAGAGAAGGAGTCATCTTATTCAACAACGAATGAAGTATCATAATAGTTGCTAAGAGGTGATTTTCCTCATTACTGCTACTTTTGAGAACATCCTTTACTTTCTCATTTTCTAATTTTTGACAAACTTTTCATTATGGAAGTATGTAAAGTATTGATAGTATGAACATTTGTTTATCTCCTTTATCTATAAATGCTACTGCAGTTTATCAATTAATTCCAAAATTCATAGCAGCCTGGAGACTGAATTGCATCTCTCTGTCATCAGTGACATAGGAGTATTTAATAAAAAAACCCAAACATAATACTTTAGATTAATTCAGACTTTCCCATACTTAGCCAAAAATAAGTATGCAGCTGTGGAAAGAACACTCATTTCTTTCTCTTAGAGGAAGCACTCTGTATTAGAAGAAAGCACATTTTCCCCCATGAAAAATAACAGTTTGTTCAAGAATAGGCAAGATACTTCTGAATCACAGGGCACAGTGATCAATTTTATAACACTGTCCCAAGGGTTACAAAACAAGGCAAACAGAAGATAGCCTTTATTTTATTCACAAACTTAAAAAATAAAATACCTCATTTTTTAAATAGCAGGCATATTTTTTTCATGAAAGTTAATCCTCATTTTCATCTTAGATATTTTAGCTTATAAATTCTTTGAATTTAGATTTTAAAGTGCATTCAACATTGTTCAGTCTTTTTTCATAATGAAGTTGATGTGAATTTTGCAACTGAACTGAATGTGCGATGGTTGTTGTAGAGTGACTTGTTATCTGATGATGACAGAAAGAAGCTAAAATGCACAAGTACTTAAGTTACTAAATTTCAATCCACAGTGGAAAGTTATCCACGAAGTGATAACTATATATGCCTTCTTTTTACAGTGCATCACAATACCACTGCTCTTTACTTCAGATGCTATCAGACTTGCTCAAATATATCTGAAAGCAGCTCACCTCTACAGAAATCCAAGAACAGTACAGAAGTGGATCTGTTTCATGGGTTAATAAGATATAACCTTGTCTGAAACTAGGTATATAGTAGATATATGCTAAATTCAAGATAGATGTACACTGAATAGGCATTATAATTCTTAGTTACATAGTGGATATTTCAGAAAAATAACTAATATTTATATTTCAAATATTAAGTTACAAAATACAGATTAGTCTGTTCTGCAGAACTTCACACTGAAGTAGTACAATGAAGCGATCTGTATAACACCAGACTCAGTATTATTGCATGATGCACTGTAGCAGATTAAGTATTTAACCAAAATAAGAAAAGAATATTCTACATACTGCTTTTAAAACTGCTTTCAATTTTGCAATATAGAGACTCCCTTATTTAATATTTCTGCAATAAAAAGCAACGCATGTGGAAAATTAGGTAATTCACACTAATCAACAGATATGAATTATTTTCTTAAATGTGTTGGGAAATTGTTTTCTGCAGAGTAATTTGCTATAAAACTAAGTGCCTTTTCTTGGGAACAAGTACACTGGCAGCCATATACAAAAAGATGACCAATAAAAACTATGGAAGTCTACAGAAGTCTAGGAGAGAGACCCAGAGCCATTGACTCTTTCTCCCTGTTTAAACCAGTCCAGAGCTGACATCAGGCCAGTAAAGGAACTTCAAATATTGTTTCAGAACAGGGAATGCATCAAAGATTAGCCTCATTTAATCTTTTACATTTTGCTTTCACTCAAGAACACTCAAAGGAAATCAAAACTCAAACCTTCACAAATGTCATTAACTCTTCTACTTTGTCATTAGTGAGCAGCAGCTTCTTCTGTACAGTTTCCAAAGCCTGCCCACTCTGTTTAGCCAAGCCATGTAGTTGTTGAGAAGCAGTAGTCTCAAGTTCAGTCATGGCACATTCAGTCTCAATCATTTTGCTTTCTAGATTGGTAAGCTTGAGATCCTGAAATACATCCCCAGAGAAACAGCAGTAATAGGCAGGTATGGTAGACCACAAACAAACGAACGAACAAACCAACCTCCCACACAATGGTTACATCACAGAACATTCTACTTGCAACACATAAAATGTAATTTCATGGGAAAAAGTGATTTCATTTTCAGTTGTCACATGCATGTTTCAGCATCTAAATTTCAGTGATGTGACTGGATTAAATCAGAGAAACACATTACTATTACTCTGCTCTTTTTTCCCTTTCTGTATTTAAAAAGTCTAAGCTGATGACCTTGCAACTTTTCATTTGAAAGTGAGGTATTAAAAGGTTCCACCGTGGAGCCATCATAAGTCTACTATACCTTTTTCTCCAACTCATCTTTAGCCTTGTGATACATCTGCTCATACTGAGTCTTCTCTTTTGTAGCTACATTAAGTCTTTGTTTCAGTGAGTCAATGGAGGTTTTTTTGTTCGAACAGTCTTCAGCCAGTGCCTTTACCTGAAATAATGAAAGTCCAAGAGCAACTGACTATTAAGATATAAAACTTAAAAATGAGAATCAAATCAAAACTAAATTTAGCTATATTGCATAAACACACCTGTATTATATAAATAATTTGATTAAAGTACCTTTTTCTGAAATTACAGTTTTTAGTAATTCCCTCCTGCTGATCCAGCAGAGATCAGTTTGCACACAATCTTGTTACATAAAATCTTGACTTACATTAAGTGTAAAGAAAAGCTCTTCATTTGCAGAGCTGTTCGTTTATATATATTTTACTGGTGTAGTGTGTGCAAAAGGGAGCAAATCACAACTTCCACTCATTTCTTCTATCAGAGGTAAAAACATTAATTAAAATTCAGCTGAGAAAATGATAACTGTCTACAAGTTAAGAGTCTGTGAAGCCTCTTAGATAATTATTTCATTTTGCCATACAATGCAAACACTGATTTTGGGTAAAATGAAATAGACCAATGCTCCTAGAAAATCATTCAGCTCTCCTGACAGTATTAATCACAAAGTTTTCCTGACAATGTCAAGTAACAGGGAATTTCTTTGATCTTCTGCTGAAGATAATGCAAAATCTATCGAGTTGATTTTCCACATGGAATAATCAAATTAATGTATGGAATTCAATTCTCTGGAATCTGAGAAATGCAGTGCTTAAAATACTCAAAGAACAGCATTCCATCTAAATTGTACATTGTTCCATTCTAAATCTTTTGTCTAAAACCAAAATCAGGTATTTCTCTCATTTCATACTTTAGCTCCCTTGCTTATTTATCCTGGCTGTGGATTTCTTAATAACACCTTAGCTTTGGCATGGAGGGTAAGAGAGTATCTCTCTCTAGAGCTGAAAGTGCTGTATGACTGCAAGCAGAGATAGTGCCTGTGGTATTCAGCAAGCATCCACAATTTAGGAAAACAAAAGCAAATTGGTAAATTGTTTATTTCTATTTTGGGGTCATATGCTGCATAACCTCACAGACAACCAAATATCATAATCTTTTTCTGGAATTAAAGGCCAAAGTGCAATACATTGGTTGGATAATATAGAAAGATGCCAAAACATATACAAGTTCTCCTACCTCCAGTGAAATCGTCCTAGAATTTTGCAGGAGAAAATAATTTGCTATAGAAATTAAGCTCTGCCTACACAGACAGAATTACCTTAAACTAAGAACTGTGAATCATTCATAACATTGCAGTAGACAATAGATTAACATATTAAAGCATTTAACTTCTATAGCCAGGAGAGGTGCATGGACTTCATTAGCATATGTCATGTAAAATCACCCTTGTTTCAGGTCTACTGTATTTTATGAACTTACAGTGCATAAAACTAAATCTCACTACTTACAGCATATCCTTGCAACTCAGTGTTCTGAATACTTTAATATTTAATTACACCTCTTATGAACATACATTAAATTATGCTGAATCCATCCAAGCTATCACCATATACTGATTTCATACAAATTATAGTGGAGGGAATTACACCCTTAAATTAACTGTATGTTGTTTGCTTAAAGCAATATATTGATTTAGTATGTATAGCGTGTTGAAATAACTTCTGTAAATCCTCCAGCTTTTGCTTTTCCTAAAACTATCAATAGCAAGAAAGAAGTACCTTTCTCTCAAGACTTTCTAATGTTTCATTAGAGGTTTTCTCATTTTCTTGATTTGCTTTTAGACGAGACCTTAAGTCTTCTATCAAATGTCTTTTCATATTAAGGTCCCTCTCCAATCGAGAAATCCTAGAAGGGAAGAAGTCACACTGCATGTCACTGTTAGAAAATATTGTTAATATACAACTACTTTAAACAACTAAAAAGTATAAATGCAGTAGACAAACTATAATTCCTGTAGCTTTAGAATATTTTTTTAAACACAAGCTGATGCAATTCTTGCAATTTACCCTATTCTCAACCATTAAAACCAGTTTTAAGTCTCTTATTAAACAGATCTATTTCTAAATATGCAATTTATTTGTGATTTACTTTTTGCTGTGGTTTATGCTCTAACTTGTCTGATCTGAAATGATAATTCTTCTTAAGTTATTATCAAAAAAAGGCAAAAACCCTGTTGAAAACTAAACAAAATTTAATTTATTAAATTTCTTTGATGTCTGAAGCAGGTATCATTCAAACACTATTTTGTACAAAATTGTTTTTAAAAGAAAGTTAAAGAGGGAAGTTTCCTTTCATCCAACTGAGTAATATACAGAAATACATGAAAAATCTCTATCCCAATAATATGTCCCAATAATAACTCTTAAGAACTGCAAAACCTAGAAATAACATCAGCATTTTTCAGAAACTTCTTAAAAAAAGAAACACTCATGTACTACAATGTATCTTTGTTCAATGAGAAAATTATGCCTTATACAATGCCTCCACCCTTATGATACAAATTAATATTTTAAATATAAACATAAGCAATACCTGAATATGTTCAGACTTCTGGATTTTTTTTTAATGAAAGCAAAATGAATGATGGTAATATGTTCAGGAATAAAACATTGTTGATACCATGTCAATACCATATTAAAAAAACCCAGGAAAATAGTGCATTTATAATTTCTTGCATCTATTTCACATTTATACTATTAATGTTATTTTGGTGATTATATATTACAGTGTATGAAAAAACAGTATCTATTTTATAAAGGAAGCATGATAACCAGTAACTCTATTTTAAATTTAAGTCTTATGGTGGAAAAATTCAGTTTCATTTTGAAACAGAAAATAAAAAATGTACACAATTTAAAAATTTTAAGATATCTCTGTTTTTGAAATTAACTCATTTCAGATAAGTAAGCTGCATTCTTTCTATAAATAAAAAAACCAGAATGGTTAGAGGAGTTAAACTCTGGGACAGGCAAGAAATTCACAGATATACTAATAGGTTACGTTTATATAGGAACATAATTGAAGAACAATGTAATTGAAGTATTATATCAGTTAAAGTAAGTAGAATAAAAATCTCAGTTGCATACTTCACAACAATCCATGTGAATTTCAAAATTAGTAGTAAACCTTAATCAATTCAAATAGAAACAAATACAACTGTCCTTTTGAACTTTTTATGAATGTAAGACTGGATGTTTAATCTTGTTTAAGCATCTGAACCTTGATATGTCTCTTAGCCCCTAGGCAAAGAATTACTGTATTTGAAAGACTGTGTTCAACAGTGCTGAGGATTCATTTAGATTTATATCAAGGACAAAACAGTCTACTCTAGGGTCTGGGTATTCTTATTGCAATTCAGATACTGTACCTAGCTAATCACTCATCAGTTTAAACAAAATGCAATTTTAGCATGTACTGCTCCAGTTTCTAAAAAATACCTGTAACAGTCTGCAAGATTGCAGTAAAAGAAAGAATAAAACATTCTCTTAAAAACCTATGTAAGAATGGTTAATGTAACAATTATACAGCTGCCACTGGGTGGCACCAAACACAACGGATAGAAGAGCGAACATACTTCACTTGTAGTGTCCGAATCTGTTCTTCTTTTTCCTGGACTTCGTTTTTTAGTGACTTAATGGTGGTCGATTGCTTCGTGATTTCATTATTCGAATTCTATATTGAAAAATATTAAAAGATAAATAAAGCAGACTGAATATTATCACGGTCAAGAGTAAATTTGTTTAAAATAATGGTCTGTGTAAACTTCCATATATTTTATTAATGTTCTTAAACATTAATTGGTACAAAAGGAGCATTCTTACTTTCTAGTTACACTTAAGCAAAAGTACACTCCTTGGAAAATATTATCAAAATCAGTACTTTTCCGTTGGTCTAATAATGTATGATTAATAGATGTTCCCCAGGACACCTGCAAGCCCAGTGTACCTATCAGGACAACATTTTCTCTTGCATAGCACGGTCAGCTGAAAAGGTAACAGAAAAGAAGAGAAATAAAATCAGATCCTCATTTGAACTACACTCGTGAATGGTATAGTTCTACAGCACAAGGGGCCTACTTCTACAGAGCAACAATTTCCAATAACCCCTTTCATTGTGTGCATTTAGAAATACAAGACAATCTACAAGAGCAGTTGTTTTTGTGTCCCTTGAAACTCAAAGCACAAGACAAAGACATTTCCATTTGGCTACACTAAGACAAATCCTACATTTCAGTAACAAAAAGTACGAATCTAACTTTCAGGTACATGTAATTCCAGTGAAGGAGAATTATACAGTTATTGGCCTTTCCTCATTGTATATAGTAGGAAGTAAAAAAAAGCCTCAATTTCTCCATACAAACACACAGATAACCTACCCAAGATTTAAATACAGAACAACTGAATCACTCTACAGAAATAAAAATATGAAATTAACTCAGTAGCCATCTTAGCAATCCAAGCATATGCATTGAATGCCATTGCTGAAAATGGCAGCTCAAACATATCGCATATAGGGATTTCAGAACTTCAAAAGGTGTTGCCAAAAGATACATATGTATTAAGTGTACATACAACATATATGTGTGCATATATGCATTCAGGTTCAGCCACTGTACTAAAGCTTTTTACTTATCATGTATAAACAATAAGCAAACAGATCAGACATGCTGTAAACAAAGATACTTCAGGAGAATTTCTCTGCTCAGTGCAGACTTACAACGTCTATTAACATTAATAGGAGTATTGTACATAACTCTGTGCACCTCAAGGGGAGTATATATTCTTGTGTGCATACTTAGATGTAAAATATTGTTCTTAATAACTTGTCTAGTCTATTTGCTATTATTATAATGTGAGGTATAACCAGAAAATTGTTAAAATGATGTATGCTAGCAGAATATTCCTGAGTTTCCTGAGTCCTGTTTGTTGAGCTTGTGCTTCATTAGCGTGAAGCACAGCACCCAGTTACATGGTTTACACACCAGATATGAATTTGAATACTTAGGCGGGCCTCTGCACATGCTCAGAGGCAAAGACATATGCTTACATTATTTTGCTTCCAAACTCACTACCCACACCTAACACATTTCTTCCTATTGGCAAAGATACAGGGAGTCATTATGTACAACATAAACAAACACTGCAAAGATAGCTCTGAGGACAAAAATGAACTAACAAAACCAGGTACTTCGAGATTTTAAGCTATAAGGAAGGCTTTTGCGACTTCCACATTCAGACGTTTAGGAAATAACTTTGTATCTCCTTTTAAAGTATGCTAGATACCCTGGAACAATAGTTGACAACTTTTTCCAATTTCTTCTGCTGAAAATGACTTGCAGGACTTGAATTAAAAGTTACATTAGTATTTTTGACATCAGATTTATATATGCTTGCTAAATGTTTCCTCTGCTGCAGAAACAAAAAACTTTGATTTTTCAGCAATATATTTTGCAGATCACATCTGGCAGACAAATAAAGTAGCATTCTAGCATGAGTGTTACTCTTAGAGTATTTTACAAAAAAAAAATCCAAATCCTAATTTTTCGTACTTCCATAGAGCAACTGACTACTAGGTTTCTGGATAATGAGGACACTTATCTAAAAGGAACAACCCTAATTAACAGAAATTACCACTCAACAGCAACAGAAGCAGATTAGTCAAACCCAAATCTAAAATCAACACTCAAGAAGTCAGCGTGTATGGTTTCAAGATCTCTTTCTCATAATTAAAGTAGATCAAATTATGTGCCTTTTCATGGCTACTCCCTACTGCCCTCATCTCTTTATCAGTGTGACCTACCTTTACTAATCCCTGAATTTAGATGTTACGCATCCAGTGTGCTATAGCCAAGATCTGTAATACCATGATTACCATCAACAGCTAAGAGGTCTGAGCACTACCCACATCTCACATGCTAGCACAGCTAATCCAGCACTCAGAACCAGAGCCAAATATATTGCTTATGTAATATGGCCTGTTCTTCCAGTTGATCCTTTGGCAGCCGGCTTGCTAGTGTTCCATTTCGTCTAGCAGCAAGAAGCTGTACCATTTTGACCTTTTCTCTTTCCTCAAATATTAAACACAAAATTATGGAAAAAAAAAACTTTAAGACATTCTGTTGCACATATATTTCCTCCAGTGAGAAGAGAGGAAGAATTAATATGTTCAAGCCAGGCCACCTGCTGAGAAAGCTCTCAGATCAACACAGTCCAGCATCTACATCATCCACATATAACAGAATCACTGGAGACTGAAAAATGAAATCATCAACAAGTTAGTATTTTCCTACCAGATAATCTACAAAAATACAAATACAAAAAGAATGATGTCTCTCTGAAGACAAGAATAGTAGTGACATACAGGTAACATAACACTGCTACATTACATGAGCTGCCCCATCAGCCCAAATTCTATGCTCCCCTTTCACAGATAGCTATTGCTTACTCCTTCTTAAAGGAAGCAAGGTATCAACACAGTTCTCATTGAAGTAATTCCACAGCACTTTCCAACAAGACACATTTAATCATTGTGTGAAAACCCAGCAAGCCTCCCTGTCTGGCCTATTTGATCTGCAAAAATTGTTTTAACTGTAACTTTTAATTCCCCTGCTTATGACTACATTTCTACTTAACATCAAACGTTATCTAACACCTAAGTTGTTAATCATTGGCTAAGATATATAAATGACATGCATATGTGAGTATACATGTATCTGTTTGACCCAGTTATGAAATATTGTTCATACGAATTATCCTCAGCACTAGATAATCTGTTCTGTCACCTTTAGTTTGCACTGCAGCTGTTTCATCTCTAAATCAATGTTCTTTGAAGGAGCTGGTGTGGCTTCACTCTTGCCAGCAGTTTGAGACAGATGTTCTCTCAACTTCAATTTTCCTTGTAAATCTTCCTTCTCCTGTTGCCACTTGGCCAGGTTGGAGGTCAACACCTGTTTTACAAACAGAAGAAACAATCACAATTGCATCCTAAAAATATTTCCGCTTCATCATATGAGATGCTTCTCTGGTTCAGAATTCAAGAGGAATGAAACAGTATATATTATCTGTAATTATATTGCACAGTTGTTGGTTGAATTCTCGAGTCCACGCAAAGATCAAATCTGGCAGGAAAGAGAACATCAACTAACATTAAAAACAAGCAATTTTTTAAAAGGCAAGCTAATTCAATTTTGACTGTACACACTGTTATTTTTACCATGACAGGCAAAAATTATCATACAAAATTGTAACAGTAGTTACTGCTGAAACCTGTTTACCTAGAGCTTCTCTGGGTTTCAGCAATTATTTCTACACAGAGCATGAAGAAATACCAAGGTGTCTCAGACACCAATGCATATTAAAGGTGGTTAAATGTCAAATCTGTTCTAATGGTGACCACTGTAAGCTCACTTGAATTGCTGTGTTGACAACTGCTATAAAACATACACCCTTCTCTTGGCTTTTGTTTTGATATTTGTAGGGCTCGTAGAGGTTAAAGCAAAGTGGACCAGCTGCACTAAATATCTTCTGGTTGGCTGGTCTTTACTCATGTTGTGTTATTTCTTCCCTTTCACATATATGCACCATAGCCAGAGAACCACATATTCCATAACCTTGACTCTAGGGCTGAGATACTTAACTGGTAAAAGCCAAGCTGGAGCAGGACAGGATAACAGATGTTAGTTGTTTATTCCACTGGGTAGGTCTTACCACCCTATACTGCAGCCAAAACGCTTCTCATTTAGCAACATAAATGCTAAGTCCAATTAGCAGATGAGGCTTGTTAGGGATTTAGTTCAAATAAATAACATGCAAACAAACTCTCAGTCTTGTTGCACTTGATTGACAACTGACAAGACTTATTCAATCTTTGTAACAATATATTTCACAGTAGTCCTTACAGAGGTAATCTTTTAAATAAAATATTTGTTTTAATTTAAATAATATTAAATGTTGTTCTGTGAAAAGGGGAACCGAAATAATCTTCAGGCTACTGGTTAATTTTCACGAATCTGTAGTCAGCTGAAAGCCACCAATGGCCTAACAACTCTCTGCTCCTTAAGAGGTAACTACAGTACTGTCTTATTATTCCAAAGAAGATTGTAATACGGTAGGTTAACATAAGGAGCAATTATACAAAATGGTATTGAAATCTGTCAAAAGGCAAAAAAAACTTCCTTTGTGAAGAATCCTGATAAGAAACAAGAAGACACTACAGCATGAAATGACTAAATATGTGCCTGATTATATGCTGGTACACAAAAAACCATGGGTGAGAAGGTTAAAGATAGTGTTTTATTTCTAAGCATTTTATTATTTAACCCAAAAATAGATTTTATACTGTTTGATGTTATTAGAAAAAACTTTTTATACACGTGTTTATATACACACACACTTCCATACCAATCTTCTGAAGATCACATTTATATCCAAATAAAAGAAGAACTACTTACGGTCATGTTCATTCCCATTATGAGTGACATGAGAATGCTTGTAGATTTTGCATTACCTTAAAAAAATATCATGGATACAAGAAAATGCATCCTGTATTTAAAGTTAAAACTCTAACAGTATTTCACATTTAAGTGCATTTATTAAAGCAAATGGGCAGTTTACATATTTATCTGAGATAAGTAGCGTTCTTAGTAAAGGGCCTAATATTTCCATTCTCTTCTGCATCTGCTGTCATTATTGAACAAGAGATAAATAGTGTTAGTGTATTTTCTAATTGGCTATTCCTTAATCTGATCTATTATTGTCACAATTAATACAGTCTGAGTAAAAGACAAAATGAAGGCTACTTTACTAACCAAAACCAGTAGTAGTACAGAAAGATATAGTACAGAAAGATATAAGGATTAGGTTAATTTGTCCAGTATAGTCAATATTTCCACATGCAGAATTCCATAATTCAGTGTCTCTATAATAAATTATTCATAAAAAGAAAAGCAAAAAAAAAAAAATCATAGCTAGATCAATATCTCTGATTAAAATTAGAAATGCCCCCATATCTGCCTAAGATAGCTCATGACTCTCAGAAGTTACTTAGGCAGCTGCTGCCACCAAAATGCATCTGGTCTCAAATGCATGATTGCAGTGGCCACATTCCCAAAACTGACAGCACATATATTGAAATAGAAAGGGCTTTCATGGGACATGTGCCAAAGAGGACAGTGCTATGTTGGTCATAGAATTTACTTAAGTCAGGAGGTAGAAAAAATTATTTAAAATATGAATGTACATAAATTCAGAAACTGCATTAGAATTATGGGGGTGAAGTGAAAGTAGTATATGATGTACAAGACAAACACCATGCAACTCGCAAAAGTAGACGAAGACAGACACGCAACTGCAATCAGAGATGCCAAGAAGGTTGTCTCTTAACAGCTCTAGAGACAATATAAATGGTGTTACTGGGTTGATAATTCTATTGCATTATTCTTTTATTTGCAATATATTGAAAGGGTGTGTGAAAATTCTATGTAAATCTATGTAGGATGTGAAAACCGGCCCCTCTGCCCTGGCAAGATATTTATGCCTAAAAGATATTCCTTGCATTTACTTATTTAAGAAGCAAGTTCATTGCCCTGCTGTCCCTCACCACTCACAAAGTTTTAGGTCAAGTCTTTTGTTCTTCTTTCTTTTTTCATCACAAGGTTTTTTTGTGTCTGTGCTAACATGCACACAAATCCTCAGTGACAGAGTAAAAAAGATTTACTCCAGGGGAAGAGGTCACCAGGATGAAAGGTGGAATCTTAAACACCAGCTAGACCAGATGTTGGTAAAGGCAGGCTACCGCTGTTCCTCCATGATGTAGCAGCCTTTGTCTGCTGCACCTCCTCCAGAGTGTTTTGGCTTAACAGATGTTTATAGATTCAATATTTTAACATCCATCTATCTTAATCTCCTTGCTCCTGGTATACCCATGACACTCTGTTCTGCTGTACACAAAGGGATAAGTGATGAAATCTCAGTTTCTATGGAGTCAATGTAAAACTTGAGTGACTCAGCAAGGCTTTTTACCATAAGCCCTCTGTTCAGAAAGTCAGCTACATGGAAGGCCCAACGGATTAATGTAGGAAGCTCCTGGAATGGCCTATTGCTGCTCGGCATCACAACAACCCTGTGAGGAGCTTCTAGCTCAGTTTACAGCAGGGTCATCCTCCTACTGCAGCTGGCATGTATGAAAATGACATTCCTGTTGGTGGTGGCTGCTATTGCACTGCCACTGCTGTACATGATCCCAAAAATTCATATTTGCAGAATATATTATATAGAATGTATTTCTAGGAAAAATTATAAAATAGGATGTAAATCAGGTATTCTTGAAACCCTGTTTAAGCAATGACATAACCTTATTTTACTACTCATTTTGTAATCCAACTATAATCAATCTAAATATCCTTAGGTGTGTAAAAATCATATTTGCTATGAAACTTCCCATCCTAAAATCCTGGCAGATAAAAACATTACAATATGCATAGAGAGGTCTGTAAGAAACCTGAAGACAACATATTCCTTTTTCTTTTCTCTAAGAAACCTGGCTCCAGTAGATAATAAAATACATTTGCTATATGCGTAGCTCCTGTACCAAGTTCTATTTTAAAATCTAACACTGCTCATCTGAAGGTTTTAAATAGAATGCTATTTTCTCACAGCTTTAGCTTGATCATGAAAAATATACAAGATAAGCAGTACTTGTTGCACACATAAACCATGAAACAACTTCTCAAAACATATTTGTGGGCACAGAGTTAGGTATTTATGATTTTACACACTATATCAAATGTTATTATAACATAATGATAAACCCATTTACAATATCCAAGGCAAAAGGTATTGAGTCAATCCCACTAATCTTGACCCTGTTTTGTTCTCTTGAATCAAAACCTACTTCTGCCAATGGTCACAGAAAAAAAAGCTAACACTAATAAAGATGGTACGTAGCTACCTGAAAATATGAGAAGATATATACCAGACTAAAAAGCCAACTGTGCTGCATACTTAATGTGATCATATAGACAAAAGGCAAATAACTCCAAATCCTCAGTGAAAGTTTTTTTCATGCAAGTGCTGTAAATGGTTGATTACTTAGTATTCCAGACATGAAGACAAAATATGAAACAGAAGTCTTTGGTGACTTAATATCCTATCCCTAAGTTGAAACAAAGACCTCCAAAAGCAAGAAAAAGTTCTAAAATGTAAAAGTTATTTGTCATTTATTCTTCTGAAATTTTAGTAAAATCTACTGTATCATTCAGTTATAATTTATTTTTCGGCCAACTGCAGTTATCAGCAGCTGACTCTGTTTCACAAAATGTCAAGTAAATGAAGGTAATATAGAGGACTTTTTGCCAGTGCTTTAGCTAGTTGTTAGACTTCAGTAGCCTTTAGAGACCATTAAGTACCCTTTGGCTAATTGGCCAATGGTAGATTAATCCTCTTTTTATTCTAGCAGCACTATTTTAACACCCTTTGCACTCTGTCAGTGTAGTATCTGAATGACAAAATAATATTGTGCATGAATAATAAGCAGAAAAGTTAAATTAACATTTCATGTTTCACATGCCATACCTATGTGTCAGGGAAAAAAAACTCTTTTAAAGCCACTGACATTCAACTTTTTTAAACAATCTCATGTTGACATCTTACTGAAGGGAATCTTCCTAATTACTGCTAATTGCCTATCAAGAAAAAAAAATCTTTCCTTGAAGTGCAGTTGTCTAGTATAGATGAACACAGCTCCAATGTGCATAGTAAAGACAGGCATGACACTTGAGGTGTGCTACATTATTATGAGGTCATACTAAATATGGCTTGCAATGAACAAAGCAGCTTTTAAGGATGTTTAAGGCACTGAAAATGTCAATCTCTCATGAAGTGTTTAAATTAGTTCCCAGCAGAGAAATACAGATATCAGCATGCAGACAAGAGGTATATGTCTCATCATAAGTATTTTACTAAAGGAAAAACATAGTTGTCCTATTGATAATGTCACTGTAAGACAATTGCAGTTCATCAGCTTTATAAAAGCAATGTTTACACTGTTATCTACCGAATGGCCCTTTCACACATACAAATTACAAATTCAGCTATTATTGGGAATACAATTATAATCACTAACAAACAAAGACTCTTATCAAAGTCTTTGAATGTCTTCTTAATCATAAGCTAGTATTGATCAGAGTAATCATGGTTTATAAAGGGCTATTTACTGTATACCACTTCATAAACAGATGTTTTACTTGTAATTTTAATTCAGCTATTTTATAGCTAATTTATAGCTAAATTTATTCCACAACTTATAAAAGTCTAGTATTACAACATTTGATCTGGCTACGGCATCTTATGAAATAATAAAAAAATAAAATCAATAAAATGAGAGCAGATAGGTCTATTTTAAATTTCATTATGTTTTGTTTTTTTCTTTTTGTAAAGAATGGTAATACCACATAGATCAAGACCAGAACACATATATCTATTCTAGAGAAACACACAAACACTCATGTATCAATGAACTGGAGTAATATATTCTGGGCCCAGTTCTCCAAGAAATCATGTGCTGTTATAAACAACAGACAAGCCTGAGTACAGAACTGCATATTGTGCAGCCAATGGTTTTTCAAATAAATTATGGAAAATAAGAAAAAACGTAGTAATAATACAGGTAACAATTTTTTGGATGATGCAGGTGCTTCTGAAACATGTCATCTGTATAACAATAACACCACTTCAAAGATAAGGGCTTTGACCTGCAGCAATTCTATTTTAGCTTGCATTTTCTGTGACTTTCATTTCATGTCTCTGTATGAGTAAATATTGCTGTATCCCATGCCTAATTTCTGTACATATTAAGAACAGTACCTTGCTTTCATACTAAAGCAGATGCAGCACTCCATCTGTCCTTGCAAATGGCAAAGGAATATAAGGACTACTAACTATGTATGTAACATTACTTATATAAGTAGTTTAATTATGATCAATTATATGATCTCAACTATGCGCTTTAATTTTTGTGGGGATTGAGTTCCAATGTGGAGATGCAAACTTCCAGAATATACAGATGTGCAGGACCTTGCCTATAAGGCCTTAACATCTTCAGATAAAAATTACAGAACTTAAAAAATTAATATTTCTTAAAAAGAAAAATATTTCAGATTACAGCATACTATACTATATCTTACATACTTAGTTTAACTTATTTGAAGTATTAATATCTATATATCTACATTAATATCTACAACACGGTACATTAAAAGAAGTTTTACTAAATTAAATTAAAAATTAAAATATAACCAGAGACATTTCACAACATTTTGTCCCACTTGAAAATATCTGAATGTTATAGCAAGCCAGTTGTGAAGATATGGCTGAAGTCCAAAACTAATGTTTCCATGTACCCACCATTGCTATTTAAACAAATACAAGTTGACTTGGGTATTCCAACACCTAACATGCCTGTGCACATTAAGTATTGTTATATATGAGCAAAGAGTTCCATCTGATGCATAAAATTTGCCCCAAGATCTCCACACCTCTGTACTTACTAGAAAATTTTCAATATAAGACAAGGAATCCATGCAATCTTTTATAGTTAGGACCAGGTTTTACTGCAAGATTCTTTGCCGGGTTACACAGTATTTATCTGATTTTCACCAAACACGAGAGTTAGGACAAACTCATAAAGCAAGAAATTTGAATTTTTCATCTAGGGTCAGGGATAGTGCTTGCCATATTCCCCCTGCTTAATCTTAACACATCTAAGCACTGCAAATGAACTACTTGCATGAGAGCCAGTCAGGGAATTTCACAATCCCTACAACTCATTACGAATTTAACAGCAGCAATACTAAGTATTCATATGTTTCAGATAACACATACAAATATGCTGCACTAAAACTCATTGGGGGAAAAAATTAATAATGCTTCCATCTGTTTTCCGTATAGCTCACATAAAATAGAAAGAAACCAAAATGAAAATGCTATTTTAAAGACTGTTTTTAAACTTTCTTTTGATTTACTCGCTGAGTTCCAAAGCATACAGCTTTATATCTTTCAAAATTAAAATTATTTTTAAAAGAATACATAAGCAAGAAAGAAACAAAACAGCTGAAAGAATGGTGAAATATTAATTTAACCTCTCCTCGTTTCCATCTGTTTTACAGAGTAAACCATTTTCCATTGAAATACTTCTGCATGTCAAATACAACTGGGCAGGAATTCCATGCTTGTAGGGAAAGCTGTTCCATCTCCCATGCTCTGGCCTCCTCTTTATATATTGTTTTTGTTTGCTTAAATCTCAGTTTTTCAACTGTTAAAGACCATTTTCTGTCAACTTACAGAAAACATGTCTAAAAGATACAAAGGTTTGATGAAGTGATGTAAGTGTTTTGAGATAAAAATTACTAAAAAAAGGTACATCAGAGTTATTCTCAGAAATGGGTTGCAATATTCAAGGAACAAAACTTAAAAATACAGCTGTATACTTCATTTTATACAATTACTTAAACACTTCATTTGTAACTGCTTCTGATATCAACAAAAGCTGCAAAAATGTCCTCAGAAGCTTTTTAAATATTTTTTATGTAGACAGCTGCGTAAAAGCAAAACATTTTAAGTGTAAACAGTTTAACAAATTTAATTACTGGAAAAGTTCAATGTTCTCATAGAGCAGAGCAAAAATACAAATAAACAGTAAAGGGTTAAGAAAAAAGGTAAAAAACCTGGAATTTTTCTAGTCACGTAAAGGTGATACTGTACAAATATTAATGTATTATTTACATTTCTATATAAGAAAATAAAGGCATATTGATACACACTTTTGAGAGGTATGAGGAAGCTGATGACAGACATTGGGGGGGTGCGAAGACAGGGATATTTTTCAAAATCATGAGTTGCATTTAAAAATTACCTCTAAAATGTATTGCATATAAATTAAAGTGGTAATTCATCCCTGGATTCTTGTAAATGAACCCCCACAGTCTTATCTTTAATTTGTAATTTATGTTATCACTGGAACCCTTGCTAAAATTACAGGCATAAATGAACAGTTTAGGGTAAAGTATTCCTTACATTATATATTAAATAGATGAAGAGACCATCACAAGAAAAAGCCATGTTTTCAGCCCAATATATAAAATGAAATATGCTTTCCCTTTATCATGATTATCATAAATATTATGACTCATTTGGGCAATTAATTCTTTTCACATACATGAACAATTTGAGGACAACATTGTAGTTGTGCCTAATCCCTGCAATTCAATGTCCCAGCTTGAACGAGACCTACAGCTGCTGTCTCTTAGCACTTCCCTCATTCTCTTCTGTTTGCTACTCTGAGGTAAGAGTATAGACAAAGTCACACATTTCTCTTTGGTGTACGTAATACCCTAAAGACCACAGCACCACCTTTGAATCTATGAATGAACAGAAGACTGTGCAGAAGCAGACCAGTTCAGCCACCAAAGAGTAAATCCTTTTCCAGTGTCTGTGAATCTTGTGAGACATGCTATGGGTAGTTATATAGTTTCCATTACTGAGAAAGAAACAGAAGCTCTTGCCACATTGGGCATCAAAGGTAGCTTGGAGTGATGCAAAATAAACCTGACCATGACACAAGCTATGGGAACAGTCCATGATTAGCTCATTAATTGCCAGTGAAACTTTAGGAGAGCAAATCAGATGGTGCAAAGCATTAGTAAGGAAGTATAAACATTCTTCTACCTCCTCTAGCAGTAACTGAGTCCATGAGGTCCAGGCACTTCATGCAAACAAACATGGCTTCACAACCACAGAAACTCTTCCCTTAGGATTACAAGGAGAGTATTAGTGTCCAACTTCTGTAGGGATGCCATAGAATCCTGTGAGCCAGTACTCATTGTCTGCAACAACTGGGGTATAAGGCAGGGAAAAATGAGGACAATCTCAAGGAGGAAATGCTGTACATAACCATTTTTAAAAAGGAATCTCTGGTGTAGTTTCTAGATACCATTTTTTTGTCTCAGAAGTAGTCTTAGTTGTAACACTTTCCTTTTCTACTGCTGTTGAAGATGCCTTAATTCTTGACTCCATTCCTTTATGCCTAGAAAGATTAAAAAAAAATCAAATGCAGTGTGAAGGCTCATGCATCTTCCTTGGTCACGATGAAAAGTGATGAGAATGGCTGTACTCTTCTTATTTGTACTCCTGGCTGTGGATGTGTCTTTTGAAGTTTCTTTCTGTAGTGAAAGGGAGTAGCCAGGACAACAGAGCAGCAGCATTAACTTTGAACTTACAAGCTTAAACAAGGGATTGTGGGAATGAGAAGGTTGGAGTAAGATGCGAGCTCTAACAAAAATGCCAATTCCCTTTGTGCAATAAACTAGACAAGGAAATCACAGTGCAGAATGGGTAAGAAAATAGGGTCAAACAAGGAAACTGGTGCTTTGCAGAAGACCTAACAGCGCTGAACTGGTGAAGAAGATTCCCCTTCTGAAATCTGGAGTTCAAAAGAACTCTAGGACCAAATATGTTTCTTTCTGACATTGTTCCCCCAAGGACAAGATGTGGGAGCTGTTGTTATGGTCTTGCTTTCTGATCATTGATACACCTTACTAGAAACCAAAGAGTAGTAAGCTGCATGGAAGAAAAGGAGAACTTGGTGTCCAAGGAGTAAAAGTTTGCAAGGACTAGCTGCTAGCTCCATTGTTCAAACTCTTCAGTATTAAGATATTTTTCCTGTGCTCGTTACATTAAAAAAAAAAAAAAGTCCTTCCATTTGAGAATGAGGACAAAAAAAATAGTTGCTGCAAGACAAGGCTGGTAATGATGTCAAGAATACATTAAATTTAGCACATGTGAAAAATAGTATAAGTAGATTATTCCTGAAAATTTTGGTTTAACTACAGAGAAGATTCTCCTGGCAGCCTTTTGCAGTTCTTCAGTGCTTTCAGAGGGAAAATTTGCCTTATATCTAAATCATCTTTGTTGAAAAATTAAATCTACTCTACTTAAAGGAGATGGAAGCACAAACTGACCACTAGCCCTTTTAAATAATCTTTTACGCATTGGAAAGTGGCTATTAAACTCCTTCAGTCTTTACCATTGATCTGTTATTTTATAATTTCATTAATCACACACTTGCAATCTTTTCTCTTAGCTAACATGTTCAAAACTTCTTAGAATTCTTGTTCCTTTCTTCCAATACGTGTATTTTATGTGTGGTGCCCAAAACAAGATACAATATTTTACAGAGTGCCTTGACACTGCGAAGTAGCAAAATACATGTCCTCTGTGAAATCCTCTGCAAGAAATAATGCCTGACAAGCTGGCAATGGTTCTACTATGAAGAGCAGTAGATTTGACAAGCAGATGGCCTTCATGCTATGAAATACCATCTTCATGTTCCTGAGAAACAGACACTGGTATTTGTCCAACATGTGGATCTTTCCAAAATAAACACACACATCCACAAACCAAAAAAACCCTCCAAAAAACTAACCAACTGCAATTTTGGCTTTTTCCACAACTCATGACTTTGCATCTCACATATGTCAATCTTATAAAGGGAGGGATAACATGTAAAAATACATGCATTATGCATGCAAATACATTTTCATGACCAACAACTTTTCCCCTCTTGGCTTACTATAATTTTATGTACAAACATGGGAAAAACATTTTAAAAAGTACAGACTAAGTACATTTCAGTGGTCATTCACGAGTGATATTTCATTTAAATCTTGATTTGGTCTTGTGGAATTCAAACTACAGAAATTAGCTTCCAGAAATAAAAGAAAATCCTTGTTATACTTGGGAAAAAATACAAAGATAGCCAAACTCAAACCTTTAACTTCAATAAAACCTGTTTCTTCTTGCCTTAACTAGTAACTGATTTTTAAATCAAATGATCTAGAGACTTTTCTAAAGATTTTAATGTTTAGAATTGAAAAATGTTGGCAAATATCACAATAATTATTTTTTTCCTTCATGGCTAACTTTCAAATTGTTACTGTTGTAATTGTTTTAGAAACAGAAAATGAAAATTAATAATTGCAGCTTTTTGCATCTTTTTTGCACTTTCAAACAATATTTTTCTCATGAGAAGGTGCAACATCTATTTGCAGATAACAGCAAGTCTATTGCTGAAACACTACTTATAAAAAATGTCTGGAAAAGTGACATTTGACCCTTTACAAATAGATAAATAGTATACGGAAGCTTACTTTTTTATTATTTACCTTAGTTTTCATTATTTTTTAGGACATGCTTTTCATACTAACAAAAATGTGCAGCCTTTTTCAATCATAATTTATAAAGAAACAAAACTTGTAAATATCAGTATTTTGGCGGTTTTGAGTGTCACACACCCTTTCTCACCACTATTGTCTACTGAGATCTTAATGACAAACATATATCGCCACACATCTCTAAAGGCAAAGTGAAGCAGGAAAATTTAAATTCTTTAGAGAATATAAGCAGAGTTTCCTGGTTGGAGCGGTACAGGAACTGTTATTTTGTTACAAACAGAACAGAAATTATAGACTTGCAATGTTTAGATCACTTTCACTGACTTAAAATATTGTTTTCCCAAGTGACCTAAAAAACTGAGTAAAACAATAGTATGACTATTTTGTACAGGGTGTTCCTAGTGATAATCATACTTTCTTCAACACCTAATACAAAACACAAACATCGTTTTAACAAATAACACTTGGCTGACCTAGAAGATAGGACGAAGGAATAAGAGAGTCACATCCAATTCCTCATGGATTCTCAGCTTGGGTCCTGGTTTTTGCACAGTTTACCTTATGAACATGATCCGACTGACATTTCACAAATTCCTGGATAAATGTTGCTACACTCTGCCAGCAGAGAGACAGGCTGTGTCATGCACAGATCAATAATAGCACTGTGTTTCTTCAGCCTCAAAATCAAAAGTGCTTCACCTGGCAAAAGCCATGGCCCTTGAGGATCTGACATATATAAACTGAATACCCTACACCGGATGTCTACTACAAAATCTTCCAGTGTAAAGACAAGTCTAGAGATACACAGTGAGTATATGCAAATAAGAAAATATATATTTGTATATATAAAAAACTTTTAAACTCCTTTTTATGAAAAGTAAGAAATACCACAAAGCAGCAGCTGAATAATGGAAATGAGACTAAAATTTTACAATTCTTGACAGAAAAATATAAACACAGTCAGGACAGCCCAATATTCATAATCTTTTGAGGAATTTACTATAAAATGCAAGTACTTTTTGAACTGTACACAGTAATATGTATGACAGTGGGCTGCAATAAAATGCACTGTAAGCTATATGTAATGCCTTCTTATGAAAATTACGTTCATTAAAAACATAGAACATCAGAAACCTTTTCTCTTCTTTAGGGAAACTACTCGAAGTAGAGGTCTTGAGACTGTAAATTGTTATATACTACCTCTCGTTTCAGGCCTCAGTATAGGAAACAATGGAAATTTATGTCTCCTACTGCTTAGCTTTCCTCATTATTATCTTAACTTTATTTTTTAGTGACAGAGCTTGTAAAATTTATCTCTTCAAGTAACTGCAGCACCTGTAGATTTTCAATTGAAATTACTATCTATCAGAATGCCTTTCCCTCACTTGTTTCTCATAGTAAATTTAGTTTTCTTTTTTTCTGCCAAAGTTTCTATTGCAAACAATACTTTGAAAAATAAGTATTTTTATTCTTTGGAAGCCAAACCTTTAATAAAATATCTCAATTTGAGTCTTTTATCAAGATTTTGACTCAAAAAAGATTAATCTGTCGCTATGCCCCCAAATTAAAATGAAAATCTTTCTCCTTTAAGTATTTCACTACTACCTCACTAAAAAACTGTTTCCTTACACTCAACCCTACAGGTAGACAAAAGAATATGAAAGAAATATTAAAAAACAGTGATTTATCTTTTTCTTTTCTGAATTTTCCTTACCAGTGTATGCACTACCTAAATTAAAGAGCTTTAGTCTTCTCTCAGCTCTGCAATCAGCAACTCTAAGGGGCTGCACCAGACCAATGTAATCCTAAATTCTGTGTACATTACACCACAAAAGCTATTTTTCCTTCTTTTTGCATTTCTTCTGCTAAAGACTAATTGTCTTTTAATGTTCCTGTTGCACACTGTGGAACATTAATTTCCTTTTGGTTACTCCTTTTGTCTCATCCATTTTCCCTGTGCCATGACTATATTTGTATGTCTTGAGTGGTGATGGCTTCTTCCTCTGCCTCAGAATTTCTCCTCTTTATAACATGATGTTTGAACATCATTAGAACACTCCTCCTTGGCTTCATTTAGACCCTTATAAAACATTGGTTTGACTTTTCTTAAATTTATCATCCATGTTTACATCTCTTCTCCACAGCACTATTAAATGCATTCTGGGTTTCATCACAAAAGTACTGTTGCCCAGCTGTGCTCTATGAAGTACACACATTTCTTCCATCAGTTCTTCAGATAAGTGAAGAAGAATATTACTGAAGTTGAGAACATACCTGCCTGTTTGTTCTTTTCATGAATTCAGCTCACAGCATTAAACATATCCTCTCTCTTCCTGTCTCTATTTTTTTCATGCTTCCTACAGAATAGTGTCTTTTTTATTCCCTTCAGAAAGACTCTGCCCACTGCTAACCATAAGCAGTTGATTTCTCTCTAACTCTTAGATTAATTGTCCAATATCACTGCAGTTCTCTGACTCCAATTGGCAATGGCCAATTACAGTCACATAAAAATTACACAGCTCATATCTGGTATGATTCTATCTTGTTTCAGTTCTGTGTCCTTGAATTTTTTTTCAATCTTCCTTCGCTACACTGAAGACTCTACAAGCAAATTTCTTTTTCTTAGATATTTAAACTGGAGTTACCTTTTAATCTACTCTCTGAAAACCTCAAATTGCTCTCTGTAATGGTATATTTTCAAATCCTTTTCATAAGTCTTCTTCTAATGCTTTTTACCTCCATCAATCTCTTTCCTGGATTCTGGTATTAGAGCTACATAGAGTATTCTAGGAGCAGTCAAATCATGCCAAGTGAAAGAAAACATATTCTCTCTGCTCCTGTTGTATAGCTTCCAGTTTATACATTCAAGGACTGCGCTAGTGTTTTTCACAATGGCAATGGGAGTTCATGCTCAGCTCAGTACCTACTAGGACTCTCATTTTTCTTCAGAGTCCCTGGTTCCCAGGAGACAGCCATTCAGCCTCGCTCAACAGGAACTTGAGCAATGTATTGGTTTTCATTATGATGTAATGATTTCCTCATTAAAAACACTGTGAGGTCATAATGATCTATACTTTCCAATCAGCCACTGGTGGATGATTGAAAGCTTAGAATAGCTGTCAATGACTGAAGATATCCTCTTGCACTGGCTTGGATTTTTTACATTGCCACTAATTTTTAAAAAATGATTGAAAGATTTTACCTCTAAAACAAACAGCAAAAAGACTGTCATATATTTCATAGTATATCCAAATAGAATAG
This sequence comes from Ciconia boyciana, assembly GCF_034638445.1. Lineage (NCBI taxonomy): Eukaryota > Metazoa > Chordata > Aves > Ciconiiformes > Ciconiidae > Ciconia > Ciconia boyciana. The sequence continues at coordinate 53,474,697 of NC_132937.1, read as the reverse complement.
ATGTGTAAGGTGTAAACCATTATCTTGGGGGAAAAAAATAATGTTATCATTTATGTGAGGGATCAACTGAAAAATTAATTTCATGGTACGTGAGATTCTGAGCTAGTCAAAATGATTAAGTGGTACTTATATGCACCAATTTAACCTTAAGGCATGAATTGAGACATTGAGTCTATACTGTGTTCCTTGTGTCAGTGCTTAGCTCCAATCCAAATACTAAGTAAAACCAATCATGATGAAGATAATTTTTGGAATTTAATCTCCTATGTACATTTTAATACAAGCAATCATTGTTGCACAGGGGCACGCAACAAAAATGAGTGGATGTGCTTATAAGCTTAAGATGTGCTTAAGACTTCTAGATACTTTCAGCTCATAGAGCCATTTTTGCAATCACATGACCCTTCTCCTTCAACTTCTTAGGAAATCCAACTCCTCAAATAAGGAACGAAACCATCTCTTACCGATTCACCTATTACGTGCATCTACCTTGCTAACCACACTGAGCACCCTGCTCCACCAATCTGATGTTCCCTAACTTCACAATGAGGGAAATTTATTTAACACATTAGGACAGGAGCAAAGGAAAGGGAAGTAAGGTAAAAGGATGCATTAGGAGAGCGGAGGAGAATCAACTCACTTAACCTTCACAATATAAAGGAATTTAAAAGTATTTCCCCAATTTCTCTTGAAAACTTGTCATAAGAACATAATCAGGAAAACCTTTACCTAGGCCAGGAAAGAGAGAAAAGAGAGATTGTTAGGTAAAAAACCATCATGAAACAGACAATTGCAAACAAAGGGAGAGAATTCAAACTTCCAAGGTAGGATATACAGCTGATAGAAATGCAAGGCATCTATTTCTTGCATTTTAGTAGCACCTATATAGAATGGCACACAGAGGTGTTATTGCATAGTCTATCACAATACTAAATCATACAATATTAAAAAAATTATGCAGCTACATCCTCTATTGTAATTCCTTCCCTGCAAGTTCAAAACACAAAAGAACCTCTCACCATAGAGAGGTCTATATTCAAGACTAGAGCCAATAAAACTTATTTTTACCACCATACCCAGGAGGTCTTGAAATTTCATTGAATTCAGTGGAAATAAGCACATGTATAAAATGGTTAGTAAATCACTTTCATAGTTAATACTGGTAGTTACTAATAATGAATAATTCATGGACCACTCCAGTGAACAAGCCTAAGAGTACTGATCCAATTGCAACCCAAACTGGTTTTCTATGACAATCTATGAGAAAATCAGACTGCCAGTGCTGAAATGTAATCTCTTGTATACATATGAATAATTATTCCCAAATCAATTGATCTTTCGGGGTGAGATTTGATGGTGAATAAATATTATCTGACAAAACCTTTTATTATCCACAGAACTTTACATAGTAGAAGGTTCAAGAACCCAGTCTAGCTCTATGCTTAGCTTTAATTAAATTAGCAGATCACACTGAATTCAATGAAGACATTCCTGTGAGCACAAAAGGAAATCCTATTATGACGGTATTTGTTGAGCTTTTCCAGGTCTCAAATAGTATCTTATTCAGGAAATTTTTGGGGAAGAAACTGCAAACTGAGTTCTATTTTTTGTCTAATAATAAGGTAAGATTCAATGCACAAGGAAAGTTTGATCAAATCACAGGGAAGGTGAAGAAAAATAAGCTACATATCACATGAAATCCATAAAGTAAAAATTACAGGATGATATCTTCCACTGTTTACTGTACTATATGTACAAGTATAGTCTATTACTATATTATACTATCAGATATAAATATATTAGATATGCTTATAGATATGTGTACTACCTCTATTTGTAACATTGCAAGAACATGCTAATCCTTGTGATACACGTTCTTTCTTTTAATATATAAGTAAACTTTTCAGGATTTCTACATGATACAGCAATATAAACTATATTGGTTGTAAGTATATTCTATTAACTTCATGCAGTCTCCACAATTTTTTCTTTATAATATATTTTTCTAGAATCTACCTATCTCTAAGTTACTTCATTTTGACAGCAATATAATATAACTCTCATAGTTCTAGTTCACGCCAACTGTTCTCTTTAATTTATGAATGAGACTAATTTCCTACATGCAATATACTTCAACTGTTGTTCATCAATAATTCAACAAGTCTATTGTAATTTTTCTTCAGAGATCAATATAAATGTAAAAGGTATTTTGCTTTATTTTTGTTTTGTAATGAAAGCACAGTTTCACGATAAATATATTTTACAGTGTAGTTCTGTTAACGGAACTGACTTCAGGATGCTGTAAGTTTTCAATGCAGCACACTATAAAAATAAGTAAAATAATAAAAAAAAATTTTGGAGTAGATGCATTTTAAAAGGCCAGTTACTTTCATGTTTACCATTTGGCAATTCCTCATTTTATTTCCAGTCAACTTCTTTGACAGAGTAGAAAATAGAAATTTGAGAAGTGTTTTATATCAGCAGCAATGTTGAATCAGTAGTTTACTAGAGGAAAAATTATATAGAGATTTTCCCATTTAGTAACCAAAAAGTTTGAACAAACATATTTGACTAGCTGATCATGTTTCATTCCAGGCAGAATTTTGGACTAGCACTTGAAAAAGATGAATTCTAGTCTCACAGAGTCACAGAACATTGTCTGTTTCTGTTTCCAGCCTTCATAAGTGTGACGTCATAGCCTGATTTTCAATTTATTAGGCTCAGCAAAGCTCTAATAAAACTACAGTTCTATTTCTACAATTCTATAATTCTATACGAAATAATTCTATAATTCTACAATTCTATACAAAACTATTCTTCTCAACATTGTCAATTCAAAGCCTTCAAAATCTACAGGTAGGGCCCAGAAATTGAATTTAAATTCCATAATGTTTAAGTTTGAAATACATTACAGAAAATTTTTCCTACCTACAGATAATGTTGTTCAGGTCTGGAAGACTGCGGTGAGTCCAGGAAGAATGGCTTTCTCTCAAGAATACATAGACTGGGGGGTGTGCGTGCAGAGACCCACAAAGAGGTCTCTTCAAGGCCTGCATACACAATGATAACAGCAGTGTGACCTCAGAAGAAAAAAACATAGAATTTATACCCAATCAAATTTTGAGAAGACCTCAGTCTCATCCTGGCACATAGTTTAGTTCAATTATTAGATAAACCTCTGCTGTCTTAGATTGTATTTGCAAACTCTGGAAAGGTCAGGCAGCATATCCTGCTTTATCACACTTTTATCCCTTCTGGTTTACCTTTTCACTTCTGCTGCATTTTAAGAAAAAGTAGAATAGAAAATTTGCTGGTTTGATTTTTAAATACTTTTGAGAAACTATCTTTACTTCTTTTTGAATATTGTGCCCAAAGATTATAGTTCCTGCAAATTAACCAAGACTACTCTTATTCAAAGCAGTTAGGAAAGGATAATCCATACACTTCTAAAGAAGGAGAGGAGGGAGAAATCACATTTCTCCTTATGTTTTTGGGAACAGACTTTTCCTAAACAGCTTCAAAGAATTCTTTGAGTGTTTCATTACACTCGGTGCTAAAGGTGGATGGTTGCAGAAATAATTTTGCACTGTGTTTGTCAAAAGTGTTAAAAGGGGTATATTTAGCTTTTTTATTTTTTATTTTTATTTTTAAGATGGATAAAAGTAAGATATTCCAGACTTAAGTATGCCCTGTAAGAAAGGAAATGGACATTGTTGAACAGAGCAGAAACAAATTGAATTGTTATTAGATTATTTTTTATCTATTAAAATATGAGGTCATTACAGCAGCTGTTTTTATTTTGTTTTTACTCCTTCTATATATGAAAGTCAGAATTCTTGCATATACTACTGATGTATTAGTCATCTCTTGTACAGTTTATCTGTAAAAATTACCATTTATGCTTAACATAGAAGTCTTCCAAATTTTAATTCTTCTAAAACTTTTTCTAAAATTTTATCATTCAGATATTTTGTAGGTATGATTAGTATTATCTGATGTACATAATGAAAAATATCTTTTCATGACACCAGAGGAAAAAAAAAACACTTAATCTAGAAAAGATGACACTGAATGCAGAAGCTTTCTTATGAACTTAATAAAAAAAAGCACAAATGCTCTGGAGTATCTCCATGAAAGAGGAGTCAAAAAGATAAAACCAGGACACATGCAGAAGTGTTTTGGGAGACAACAATTGGATGTGTCTATAAGAATTTCTAACTGGAGAATGTTTATGTAGAAAGCCCCAAAAAACTGTCAAAACAGTTACATGTTTGCTGTAATGAACAAAAGTGAAGAAGTTCCAAAAGCAGTTTTAGCTTACTGCAGGGTAATTACAAACAGCATTCAGTTTATAATTTCAAGCTTATTCCTAAAATTTACTTTAAGGAAACCATAGACGTACAAAAATTGTTATGTAAATAACAATATATCTTTAAAGAGTGAATAATCCCTTCATGAAAACTAGAATCAAAGTGATATCTTTGTATAAATAATAGTTAAGTCAGTAATTTACAATGCATCTAAATTCATCAGTTTCTTCTTTGTTTCAGTGTAATTGAATAATGCTAAATTGGCTGGTTTACGCATATTTCTGTACCATAAGAACAGTGAAGCTGTAGTGCTGAATTTGCAGATGCAACTCTGAATTCTGAGCTGTTCTCTGATCGATTGGGCAGTAAAAGATAGTCAAGAGAATATGTAGGGAAAGCCACAAACAAACTTTAAAGAATAAAAAGCTTTCTCTAGCCCTTTACTCTTCTGCTTTTCATGCTCCTACCTTTCTATGCTTGAGATAATCCACTAGATAAACAAACTTTTGGCAAGAAAATTGTATTTTAAAAGCACAGTATGAGCTCAGGGCAAAAAAGTTCCTTAAATTTCAAAGAAAATTGAAAATAGAATGGCTAAAGTAAAGTTTGGAGAGATTTTTAAAATGTTATTAAAAAAAAAAAAAGCTTTTCTTGCCAATTCGGCAAAAACATAGTTACATATCTGCAGGAATGCATCTGAAGAACTTTACTTAAGCCCTCACATTATCCTCTCCAAAGGATCTGTCAGTGTTTGGTTGACTTGCTCCCATTCTTTGAGATTCATGTTTCCTGCTGAAGTAGACTTACACAGGCACTTTGCAAATGCCGAGGGCATTCCATTAAGAATTGCAGCTTTTCCTGTTACATCATCTGAGAAACACTGGAGAACTGATGCAAAAGATCCTACAGTACTTTTGATCAGTCGACCTGTGAGTGGCTTTGACATGAATAAGATAAGCACTAATGACTTAACTTTCTTATGATTTTAATTTCTTATTCAATACACTTTGTCTGAACTTTTGCAACAAGAATGACACCTACTGCATAAAACTAATTATAATTACTGTGCTGTATGCAATAAATACACTTTTCTCATAAGCAGTCATTTAGTGATAGAAATGAGTAGAGGGGGGAATACTTAGAAAAAATTTTTTCCTGGCTTTTTACAACAATTCGTTTCAGGTGATTTTCTAAGAAACTAAGGAAATGCTATATCCCTTTGTTTCTACATTACGTATCAGCTCCAGCTGTGATTTCTATACAGTAATAGCAAAATGTAACTACTGTACTTCTGTACAGACGGCCTTGACTCAGTGTTGATGTGAATCCTTGCAGAATGCAAGCTTTCATTCTCACATGTACCGTCACTTTACAGTCATTTCTGCAGAAATATGCAAAGAATTGCTTTTGCAGAAAAAAAAACAAAGCAAGAAATCTATTTTACTGCAAAGAGTTGATAAGGCCAAACAAAAAAAGAACTTGAATCCAGCATTCTGAACTCCTACAAGCAGACAGACAAATATATACATATATACATACATGTCTGTGTGTATCTTCAAGAAAAATACACAAAACCATACATGTACATACATTCTGAAAATCAACAGATGCCAGACAGTCCTTAGCTTGTATGAACTGTAAAATCTGTCTCAAAATGAACATCTGGAACATTTAAATCTTAAATCCAGAGTCGATCTTCTAGCCCTAGATTCCTTGGGGATTATAATGAAGCACTGACTGCACAAACATCTGCCCTTGTCTGCTAATGGATATATTTTCTTACCTAAATTCAGGCAACATGGCATCTCGTCCAAGCCATGATGTTAATGTTTACAGTTGCTATACTTACCTTAGCCCAGCATCACAAGTTCACTGTTAATATAACATTACTCAGAACTTTATGATTACATATGGAAGCTTATTTCTGGATACTAGTCATTTTGACACTCTTGAAGTGTTTACGAGTCTCCCTAAATGTAGAGATTGTCTCAATCTTTTAGTTTTTCATGGTTTGTTAGCTTGTTTTTTACCTTCTACCTGTGCAAGAAAATTCTAAAATCTAATGTAACAGAAGCATTGAGAAGAAACAATGACAACAGTGTTGTTGCTAGTGAAAAAAATATTTTACAATAAAGTCATTTCCCTTGCAATATCTTAAAACTTCACTTCTAGATAGTATTTCTTACAAAAAACACACAAAACCCCCACACAAATATGTGCTTTACAACCATTTGATCTGTCTGAATCATGGTTCTCTCTCTAAAACATGCATGTACCCTGCAGTGACTGTGTAGGTTCTTTAGCTCCTTAATTTTCACTTGGCAAGTAGCCCAAGCCTCTGCTTTAAATTTCCCACTTGGTAGCACTAGTATGGCACCTGAAGAGTAATTAGTTGTAAGAAAGGGAATTTGAATTCGTTGCTGAGAAGGAAAAAAATGTGCATGCCTAATAAAGATTTTTCCTTGAGTACCTGCAACGCCATTTATTTATTTTTGCTTAGAATGCACCACCCTTTGAATAGAACAGTGACCATTTTTAATTTTTTTTTTAAACTTTCCAGAAAAAATGAGTGAAAGAAAACTGGGTTGGTTTTAAGACCACGCTATTTCACTTTTAGTCAGTCTTTTACATTACAGCAGCACTTATCTTAACACAAATTTTGCCTTTTTTTTTTTTTAAACAGTTTCCTGATAATGGCCTTTTTTATTTTATTTCTCACATTGCTCTCCTATGGACACCTAAGGTGTAGTCTTCCAGGAAGGCAAATCATGAAGATGTCTGAGCAAGCAGAATATTTTACCTAAATTACACATATAACTCTCTGTGAAGTTTATACTGTCCATGAAACTTTACATTATGATACTGTTTGTGAGATAGGCAGATCTCCATTGGTTCCAATGACCTTGGAAACTCTTTTTGAACAATTCATTACATATATATAGTTATGCAAAATGAGTAACAGAAATGAGGTTTTCCCTCCTCTAGAAATTAGCAGTTCCCCAGCCCTAAGAAAGTGAAAAGTGCTGCTCCTGATACTGCTTCTGCCTTCTGTGCAAAGACAGAAATGCAGAGAAGTTTGAGGGGGAGGGGATTTGATTTCTTTTTTAATGTCTGCCTCCTTCCAGCAAGTCCATCTGTTGTAGCACTATAATTCTGGAAGCAGGATGTGTGTGTGACCAACAGGAGACAATTACTGCAAAAGTGTTTGTTGATTCAGCTCTATAAAGGGCAGACCAATCACTACTGTATGAATAGAAAAGAATTCCAGCTGAGGAGCTGCATATAGATTAACACAAAATACATATATATAAATGAGAATGGGGAAAACCAGAAAGGAGTAATAGTATGGGAAAGGATTAAGTACGAATGAAGACTGAAGTAGAGAAGAAAGCTGGCATCTTTGGGGCTGTTAACCAAATAGTTTACTAGTCTCTGTTTTCATAAATCTTGTTCTCTAGCTTTCTACCTTGACAGAGAGAAATGGGATTAAACAGATATGGAACTGGTCTGAGCCCCCTTTGGAGGAAAACTCCAGTTGCCTTGAGCACTCCACTCTTGGGGCGTATGGAGACAGTTGGTTTCTCCAAAAGTGCCTGTTCTTCACAGAGGAATGGGTGCTAGTTCATGTGAACTGACCAGATTCTCAGGAAAGTTCTCAGACCACAAGCTAAAAGTGAAATTTCCCTCACCCATTTGAATGCAGGTAAAATGTGAGCATGAAGACCACTTCTTTTTCAGAAGTATTAATGAATTGGGTTGATACAATGGTAAAGCAGGCCTGAATATCATGTGTACATAATAACTGATTCAGAATCTCATATAAAGCATGCTAATATAGAATATTTCATAATTTTGATCATAACATTAAGAGACAAAAATCAATGTTATCAAAATTTCACAGAATTACAACAGAATTAAGCTGAACATTGTAAGACACCATAATGAAAAGTACTTTACCTCTATGGTCAGTTTACTAGTTTGAAGTCTCTGATCAGCCAAATGTAGCTGAGTTGTTAGTTTTTCATTGGTTTCTTTAAATCCCTTCACAGAAGACACTGCTGTCTTTTTTTCATTCTTCAAAACAGCTATCTGCTGCTGCAATGACTTAATTCTTTCCTGCAGTAGAGTAACAGAGTAGCCCGGTTTCTGGACAATGATGTTTCTCCTTTTTGTTCTGTTCACTAAACATAAAATGGTATGTTACTAAACTGACAGATCATCATAAATAAGATGATTTCTGATTTTTCTTTGGCCCTTCAAAACACTGTTCTAGCCTCTAAAATACTTCTCAGTAAGCAAACTGATAAATTAATTCAGTTAACCTATAAGTGCTCTATGTTGTTCTTTTTCTGAAGTGCCAACACTGCAAACTCAACAAGGACTTGGAAGTTAAATGTGGCTCAAGTTTCTGACTGGTATTACCAGAAATAGAGGCTTCAGTGTTTTGTTACCAGATTTCTTTTAAGGTCTAAGCCAAAATACCGTTGATTTTGTTTAAATGGCTGTGTTGGCTACAAGGGGCAAACAAGAACAAAAGATAGTGAAAAGACTTATTTTAGTCAGTAGATTCAACAGGTGGGACTTAGTAAAAATAGAGTATATTTTAACTGTGTGAAAAATGCTGTTTGACAGTCACTTTTTATATGACAACTTCACTTTAAAATAATGAGCTAAATCTTTGAAAATATACTCATGCAAATTTAAACCAGCAAATCCTGCAATAGCATATAAGTGGGTTTGTGTAGTATAGAAGAGGCTTTGGAGTATCAGGCAGGAATGTTTTGTCAATCTTACTTATGATGTTGCCAAAAATATATAATATTCCTACCTTTGCTTAGAATTGATGGATAAGATGTTATGAGACAGCAGATCTTCCTCCTCTTGGAATGTAACTTTTCTGGATCTTTACTCTGTGAATGGCCCTAAATAAAAAACACAAGCACAGAGCTAGCAACTCTTCATTCTGGCACACCAACCACAATACTCCAAAGTTTTCCAGTCTGAATTGAAACAACAAAAATTACCTCAAATAATACACAAAATTCTAGTGAAGTTTAATTTGAAAATCAGTCTTACACCATCAGCCAGTGAAAAGTACAAACTTCTGTCTTTCCCATCAAATGTAGAAGAAATAACAAACTGTTATAGGTAAATCATAACCCTTTCCAAAGAATCCCAGAGAAAAATGAAGTGTCTGTTAATGCCTGCATTATTTTTTTAGAAAAGATATGAATTTACTCGTAGGGAAAAAAGATGGTGTGTATTACTTGAAAGCCTACAATATCATATTTTTCAAGATATTGAAGTGAAAATAAAAAGGAATAGCAGTCATTAGTTCAAAAGGAGAAAGATCAGATTAGACACTGACCTGTAACTGGAAGATGCATGAATATATATCAACATGCAAATACAATCCCTGTGTTTGTACAGGGTTTAACAAAAGTCAGCTGCATGCCTTTCAAATACCTGATTTGAAAAATCAGATCTTTCCAGAACCTATCAAATGTTCCATGACAGAAGCAGAGGCTGAAGAAGAATGCTGCTTGCAATATGTAAAATGAAAATGGCCAGAGCATGGCTTACTCCAAAATCAAAGTACTATTTCCCTGGCTCTTAAATGATCAGTGTATTTTGAAACATTTTTGTTCTGGAATTCTGCAACATTTATCCAATTCTTAAAGTCTTCAATGTGCAATTTCTATGTGATATCATGCAACATATTTCTGGAAATATTCATAACTAAAATAGCTGTTCATCAAATTTAAAAGAGTAAACAGCAACAGATTATCTATTAACTGCACTGAACAAATTATTGACAAGATAGGTAGGTTAGCTTAGCCATGAATTCTAGATTTGTACAATCACCACACAATTTGAAGGACAGGGAAATAGGATATGCTAGGAAAAAAGAAAAGAAATACAAGTGCCAACTTTTCAGATTAAAACCAAAGCAAAGGAAAACAAAGGAGGTCAAGCTCTTGTAGGTCTGTCTCCTTTGAGTAGTCTCTTAATTATTTTATTCCATGTCTCAAAGACAACAATGGAAAACAGTGCTAAGTCCCTATCAGTATGACCAGAAGATCCTACAAACACTGAAGACGTGTAATTGGATGACCGATGCTAGTCTGAAATGGTGATTACATGTTACAGAGAACTGAGCTCTCAGCAGATGATGAGCAAATGACCCATGCCTGCAGCAAAAAGATGAAGATCTCCACTCTAGGCCACAGCTCTGATAAATGTATGAGTTGTAAGAGAGTGCTTATAACTCTCCTGATGCTGCACAGGGTATTATATATTTATACCACGTGGGGCAAAACTGCGAAAGTCCTTGTGTCATAAATTATCTCATCTCCAACCCCAGGCATAGCTCAGGACTTAGGAGATTTCTCTAGCCTCTCTTTGTATGACAATACCATGACCCAGCTGAAGTGTACTTAAATCCTCAGGAGGGATTTAAGATTTCTCTTAAAATTGGTGTTCCCAATGGTCAATACTAAACCCTTTTGCAATGCTATCTTCTGTACTCACAAACCATGTTTTCAGGTGCTTCTCCTGCAACAGGGGACTTCTGCTGAAGCATGTTTACCTGCTTAGGGCTCTTGGGATGCTTCCTGTGTATGCTCCAAGTCCACCAGTCTGTTACATACATGTATCAGAATATATCTGTGTTTGTTTTTTCCAGTAGGAACAGAGACGAAATGTAATATAGGCAAACAGGAGAAGTACTGTGTCTACACTACCAAGGAAGAGAGACCAGAGCCTCCTGGATTCCCTGCCTTGTACATCCTCACTCAGGAGCAGCAGGAGATAACAGGAGTAGCATACTCTGTCAGATTTTCACATATATCATGTGCACCTGCTTATAGTGTGTATTCTATACCAACAGATGGTTGCAGAAGAATTTCCCTTTTTTTCAGCTTTTCTGCCAGAAAAATAGATCTTTTGATGGAAACACACAATCAAGAATATATAACAAGACCAGAGAGTTTGTATGTGCTTTAAAATTTTGGAGACTAAGAAAATATAATCTGTTTTCAAACTCTTTATTATATCACCATAACAGAATTTCAAACTAGTTTTCCAACAGCAGCGAGTTGTTCAGTGTTTCAGTATTCTGTTTGTTGAACTAAGAAACAACAATATCTGCTTGTGTTTTAAATTCCATGAAGTGATTTATTTGGGCAAACACAGGAGAGAAAAAGTATTAGACACTGTTCAAAAGTCCAAAAATGAGTCATCTGTTACAGATTGTATAGAGCCTCTAAAGACCTGGGAAACGACCAGCTGGCCCTCTGCTGTGAGAAAACAGCATATAGATGTTAGGAATGAGACAAGGGGTTCAAATCCCAGACAATGAATGTAAATGGGCTAAGAAGAAGCTAAAAGCACAGTTTTCTCTAGACAGTATCTCCTGGACAGAGATAGAGCCAAAAGCATCTAAGATGGAGACAACTCTTTCTGCGCACACCAATCGAACTGAGAGGTGGTCATGTTTCATTAGTCAGTACACCATTTTGCTAGAGGCGAGGAGGGGATGTTGCCATTTCCTTGTTATGGGTTAGGTCACCCTGCTCTGTATGGCTTTTCTGATTGAGAGACAGTTTAATGGGATGTCTGCGGCATTCTTTGTCTGGACTGTGAGACAGCAGGACTAGCTTACAGCAGCTTTACATTTTTTAATCACCTTTTGCACTCCTGATACCCCCTCCAAATACTTTCGCAGACTAATTGTTCAGAAAATATTCTAAATGATAATGAAACTACCCATTGAATACCTGGAAACAGATTTTCTTTTCAGTTTACAACAAGAGTCAAATTAATTAAAAGGGGAACAGCAGTGATAATACTAACTATTAAACTTCAACACTCTGCACAGGAGAACAAAACAAGTTCTATTATATACCTTTTTATTATACTGCTGGTTTTTGCCTTCTAACTGAACAGTGTTGCAGGCCTTTTCACTATCTTGTATTTGCTTTTTTCCCTGTTGTTTACTTCTGTCTGGCAGTAGATCAACGTTTTGCACTGTCTTCATAATCACTGTTTCCAAACTTTCAGAAGTTGGTATTTCATAGTCACTAAAACAGCACATTCAGGAAAACAAAACAAAATAAAGCTGAACGTTAAAAGTTCCAAACAGCCAGTGCCTGAGCACATAAAAAATAACACATGCAAGAAAGAAGAGAAACTAATATAAAATCCAAACAGTAGTAAGTTGACTTATTCAACAGATGTTTACAAATACAATAAAGAAGAAGTCTCTGAAATTGTCTTATCAAGTTCTACTCTGTCAAATGGAATCTCACTCTACAATGCATGGACGTCTGCGACTTTAACTGCTTCCTAAAGGACAGCTTTTGTTACAGCCTACAAAAGTGACATACATTAAAAAATATTTGATGATACTTCTAGTCTGTGAATGGCTCACAAAGATATACTACATTTCTACTTCCTTTCATTTTCACATTTGATAACAAAACAAACAAATGCACTATAGTTCACTCAATAACATTTTATTTCAATTAAACTTTATTTGTAGTCTTGACCGAGACAAACTCAGATATCAAACTTCAGTGAAATCTCTGCCTAACACCCCTTGGGAGTGCTTTTAAATTCTGTAAGCTTGGTGGTCCTTCTACTGAAATTGCCTGCCACGCAGAGACCTGAACCTGAAACTTTCATTCTACTTCAAAAATTTCCTTAAACTTGCACTCAATGTACTCTTAATTTCCAGTTTTTCACTGCTTTGCCCTAGATTATAATTTGTTTTCTGATATTCAGTGAAGTCTATCTTAAAACATGAAGTCTTGGACATATCATTTTCTATACCACCAGTGGCTATTCATCACCATTTGTGCAAATGGATTTGTGAAGGAATCCCTTGACAGAAGGTAATTTTGATTTGTTACTTTTTAAACCAAGACATTTAAAAAGGCACAACTGAGTTCAAATTAAGAAACGTCATAAAAATCAATGGTTTAGAGATGGAGGCTACTTAACCAGAGAAAAGGCCTCAAATTGAAGAGAAGAGTTCATACAGAAACATGTTTATACTTTCCAAAACCTATCCTGACACATTGGTATGTCTTATTGACCAACAAGAACAGAAATCAATGTAATAGTTTGAAGGCGCTGCAGTAGCACAGAGATATTTCTAACTATGTACATGTTTCCCTCACCTGAATGCTTTCAAGGAATGTTCTATTTAGAAAATGGAAGGCTTGAATCTAGAAACTCAGAGACAGCTACTAGTGATAAAGAACAGTATTTATTAATAAGTAGAACAGGGAACTAACTGAAGATATTTCCCTAACTTGTTGAGAATGACATCTTGAAACATCACCTTCAAAAATGTTCAGTATAGTACAACAAGAATTCCCTAACCTGATACTTGTACAATTATTGAAAGTAGTAGTTATGGCTAACCATGACAACTGAAGCCACACAATTACCTTTCACTTCACTTCAAACTCAAATTGCAATGACAATTTGTTTGCTTGATTTTGTTCTTAAAAAGCAAAACATAGGAAACTAAATAAAAAGCTCACTAATGGCAACAGAAAAACGTGTATGTTTTCTGTAAAATCAGATCTGCAATATTAAATTAAACAGAAAAACAAGCAAGCTTTACATTAATGATAGCAACTGACAAATTACTTGGTTCTTAAATCTGTTTTCTCTCTCAAAATATTGTGTTCAGGAGCCCCCTGTTTTGCATGGGGAGAAGCAGCAGAAGGGCTTCGTTTGCCACTGTTGATGTGCTCCATATGACATATAAAGCCAATGTGAAGCCTACGAAGACGATTCCATTTTCTTTATTCTTTTGTGACCTTCTCTATATTTTGGGTAAATACGGGCTTGAGAAATTTATTTGCATATCTCTCAGGACAAAGTATTGAAAGACAGGGTGTGACACCCGTTTACCTAATGGCTTACTGCTGCCTCCTCAAGTATGTGTGGACAAATAGAAGCTTTTATGAAGCTTGCCAGTGCAATTTTCTGAGGGCCTTGTGACTCATGACTGGGACTCTATGCAGTAACAATTACCTTTAAAGAACTGATTTTTAACCATCATTCAATTAAAGTTAGTACAATGACTGTGCATAAAACATACATGAAATAATTAGTGTGGATGGTTCTTAATTTAAAGGATGTTAAACAGCTTGTAGACATCTGCTAGCAAGCTGAAATGGGTCATTCAAAATTTATCTAACTAAATTAAGGAGAAAAAATGTTTCTCCTCCCGGGTCGGCATGTCACAAGATAACTAAACCGACTTAGTAGGCTTGCCTGGGAATCCTTAGCTGTCAGTGGTGAATATGCAAAGGGCCAGCAAATTAAATCAACCTGCCAAACTGTCAATTTCAAGCCTCATGACTGCATGAAAATAGCATCACTGGAAGAAATCAAGCATTGCCTTCTTTTGGGTTTCCTGGCACCTATTCAAATACTCATGCAGTTGTGGCTAATTTTGCATGCAAATTTCAGTCAATAAGCTCAGAACAAGACCTCCCAAGATATTTCAAAGGATCTGACAGTATTTTTTTTGAATACCAAATCAACAGTAGTTGAAATTCAATCTCCATTTGCTAGTGCTTTACATATGCACAGTGTCCCCTCTACAGGGCTAAGTTAATGAGAGCCGTACCTGCTTTCACTCACATCCTCCCAGCCGTCCTTACTGAAGTTCTCAAATACATTACTCATAACCTTGATGGACTGTTTGAGAAAAGCTCCATGATGTCCCAAAGAGCTCTTTTTCTTGGCTGGTTTTAATTTAACCTTGGTGCCTGCTATCTTGCAATTACATTGCTCAGAGGTTGCCACTGCTTTGGCTTCATCCAGCAAACACTTCAGCTCCTGCACTTGACTCAGCAAATCTTCATTTTCATTTCTCAACCTGTTAGCTTCTTCCACTTGCCTCTTCAAAGAGGCAGCTTCTTTTTCCTGCTCATCAATCACTAATAGAAGTTCTGCTTTGTCTTTTCTTATTTCACAAATCCTCTTACGCAGCATTTCCAGCTCTCTTTCTCTTGTGTCTGCATCTTCCTTTTGCACTTTTAAAGATGCATTCAAATCATTTTTCTCCTTCAATAAGTCTTTATTTACTTCTTTCTGTTTCTTTAGTTCCCCTTCAATAGCTTTGAATCTTCTTTCTAGTTGTTGTACCTAACAAAAACAATTTTAGCATTCATAATATTTCAGCCTATCCAGTAGAAAAAAAACTGTTTTCAAATGTATTTATTATTTGACAATAATATTACATTAAGCACAAGGACAAAAGCAATCTATAGTCCTTAATTTAAAAATAATTCTAATGTAGTGCAGATGAAAACATTTTAGCTGCAATAATACAGCTGTTGAGCAAAGGGCAGATGGTAAAAGAAGTTAAAATTCCAGGCAAAGTGACATAGAAGTTTAAGTATGCTAATGAACCTTCCTGATGCATCTTGAGCTCATTACTGATTTGGTTATACATACTAATGGAATTTAAAAAAACATTTCCAGAAGGAAAACTATTTTGAAATACAGACAATTTTGCACTAGCTATCTAAATCAACAGGTTCTTTCAAGTGTTGTAAATACACAAATTAAATATTAATTTGATCTTCCAAAAAACCCCAAACAAATCATAGCAAGAGGTATCAGAAGATCAGCACCTAAAGAATATGAAGCCTGAAATATATCTTCTGCTCACAGAAGGGGAAAATCAATCATATTCCAATGAAGCCACTTTACAAGCTTCTTTTATGTAGTTTGAAGAAGCATATTCTACTTATATAGGATGCATATGCTCTGTTTGTAAAGTCCTTTGAGGTTTACACATATTCAAGGCCTTTAACAATAAACTGATTCTCAATGTTCTTCTGGAATATTTGCTTAAAGTTACAACCAAACCCCACAAATTCCAGAAATAAGTGGCAATTTTAATTTTAGCAGATACTAAAACAAACATCTAGTCTGTGAGATTTCCCCAGAAGCTTGCAAAGGGCATCAGAGTGAGTTTTGTGCTCAGTAACCACTTAGTCATTTTGGAGAAATATTTTTGGTCAGTTTTGTACAAGCTCCATCCCCACTCTTTCACTAGGGGAAGTGCCAGGTGCTCTAGGTTTTTCTGGACACTGGTAGAAAAGACTATTTTTCAGGGAACTACAGTAGAATGCACATGGCCAACTTCAGCTACTCACCTTGTAAAACACTGGCCAATTCCATCACTCTGTAGCAATACAAAATGTCAAAACTTGCTTTGACATTGAAAATATTGAAGCCATAGTATTTCTCAATAAATGCTATATGTTTTTGCAAGGACATTTTGCCAATGCATTTAAATTATTTTAAAACTTATGGAATTATTTACAAAGTGGTTACTGCAGATTTGATTTAGCTAAATGAGAGGTCTTAATGTACTGAGTAAATTAGGCCAAGTGCTGCTCAAACTTCATATACATTTGTGAATTTGATATTGAATTTGTGAGTTTGATAGCAAACCATTAATATGTATGCCTATCCATTGCTACCTTCCTTTACAGAAATTCACAGCATCCCCACAATGAAGAGAGATTGCCTTATGGCTACATAAAATTATTGGGTGAAATGAGAAATAAAAGGAATTTTTCCAAATGCTTCAATGAAACCAAAGTTTATGATCAAAATCATAACTTGTACTTTCCTCCCAATGATAAGGAGTTAGACCAGTATGTTTCTTCAACGACCTTCCCAAACTGAGATTCTGCTATTATTTTCTCAGTTCTTTAAAGCAACCTTTTGCACTCACTAGCATTTAAAGTCATGTATGACAGCTGGAAGGAAACAAACAATGAATAGCTTCTACACCTATCCCTAAGGCACCATCATAACTCTGTATATCCATAGAGATAAAAATTATGTAGTACCTGGCAAACAAAATTATAGTTCTGAAATATAGATGATAAGCAAGCATAAACTGTGTGACATTTCAGATGGTAGCATTCATATTATTTCAATTACTCACTCTACCTTAAGATAAATGAATGTGAGCACTTCCTATTCTGTGTGTTATTATTTTAACATGATGTTTGTCATTCAGTAATAACGAGATGACAGCCTTCATTGCCTGACCATATGGCAAGTGTTACAAGTATATGAAATCACATCATCTGCTGTAAATTACCATACTTTCTACAAGTTAATCCACACATAAAAAATAAATAGACATACCTGAACTGACATTCAAAGTTATAGATTTGTGTTTATTCAATTTAACCATGCTTTTAAAGATTTATAAGTAATTAAACAAATATTGTTTTGCAAAATGACAAACAAAAGGCATGATACTGTTTGAAGGATGTCTTTTCTTTGCAGCAAACAAAACATATGGTAAAATACAAGTGAGCCCTCTTAAGTGAACACCTGTTAACATACTAAACTACTTGTGTATATTACAAATATCAATACAAACAGCAACTAGTTAAGAGCATCTTGTTACTGTATGAGGTGAAACATGTAGAATGTTGAGCAGTAAAGATTAAATACTCATCATATTTGCTAACCCAAAGAATACTAAATGCACAAGGTACTATCTTGTGAAAAGAGTGATAAACCCACACATGTAAAAAATATTTGCATATGCAATGTTGTGCTAAAATTTATATACAACAAAAAGTGGATTTATCACTATTATGCATCAATTTTATTCTGTAGCAAGAGCTTTATGGAGATTAACACCTGAAATCATGTAAAGTTAAATACTCAGCAAAAGAAATTAAGGTTTCTGAACTTAAAAGTGGTAAAATGCTAAGCATATGTTACTTCCAATTTAGATAATTTCTTAGTTTTTAATGTTATACCTCTAAACATTCTTTTAATTTTCTCTGACATTAACCATGTTTATCTCACGTGATACATTCACAGCTATTTCACTAGAATTAATTTCTGACACTATTTTGGAAATCCATATTTTTGAATTAGAAAAGGAAAATAATGGCCTAAATTCATGAGCACTGACTTATACATATATGATTCTTATATTAAAATTTAGATCTGTTTGCTGGGGTTGGTATCTTACCTTCTGTAATGTCTGATGTGAAACTTCTTTCATATTCCTCTTTGCAGTACTGTTCTTGACCCCGTCACCTTCACTAAGTTTAAAAAGTGGCTCTATCAGAAAATAAATAATACATCTCTATCAGAGGATAAATAAAATACATTGTGACACCTAGTATTTCACTAAAACAATACCCAGACATTTTAAGGAAATGCATTCTTTACTTCCGCAATTATTTATAATGTGGTCTATTTTCTTGACAAGTCTTTTGGTCAGTTTCTAAAGAGTGACCTCTTTTCAAAGTGTTCTGTCAAATAATTATGAATCTTTGTAGCATCACAGTATGTTTTTTTCAGAGTACAAGCTTTTCAAAGGTACAATAGATCTGCAGGTTAAAGACGCTGTACTTTCATTCCGATTTTTATTCTTTTATAGACTATTCCCTCTGTGCCTTAAAAGCAGAAATCATTGCCTTTTTATCTACACAGTCACTACCAGTTTTGTTCTCTAGGTCTTGTCCCCTGCTAGGAGGATCAGAGTGATTGGTGAACAAAGCAAACAGTAACAGAATTAGGATGGATGAAAACTTTAAACCCCTTTTTTTGTTAAGTGAAAGATCATGTACTTCACCAGATAAATCACACAAATCATTCCATTGTAATACTGTGAATTCATAACAATTAGAAATTGATACAACCAATGAGAGCGAACATGACTCTAAGCATCACTCTTAGAGACAGCTATGCACTTTAGGTACTAAAACTCCCACAAAAAAAGACAAGTTAAAAATTAGATCTATTCATAGAGAAGAATGCTAAGAAAAAGTTTAGAAGTACTAATATGTATGGTAAATCAGAAGTAAAATACATTCTGTTTAGATTTGAACCAAGAGCTTAGCATTCACACATTGCCCACTGCTCACAGAAATGAGCAATTACCTCAGAAGGACTTTTTCTTAGAACATGAAATATTACGTTAAAGAACAAAAAATCCCAACACTGTAGAAACACCACAATATTCACATTTCTTTTCTTGCCCTTCTTCCCCCCAAATTAACTTATTAATCTTAAGGGATAAATATCTGTGCTACATGGTGGAGGTCTGCTTTAGAAGTATCATTTCAAACTACAAGCAGACGCTGCAGGTCACTTAAAAACTTTTGATTTATAAACAAAGCAAGTGTAGAAGAAAACTGTTACTCTCTGTAGATTCACAATCCTCTTGATATAAACAGTGACTAACAAGTTTGTTAGAGTGAATTAGACCTTTCTTTTGTCTTTGGAACATGTCATGGCCAATTAATACTTCTGTATTCATGAAATAAATGGAACACTATTCTAAAGATAATAAAAGCTGAAAAAGGTAAAACTATGTATCTGGGGAATATGTACCTTTACCTTGATATTAATATGTTAGTTCCCATGTTATTTCAGACTACAGTCCCCCAGCACAGTGGTACTGCATACATTTACAACATTCTTTAAGTAACACACAAAGATAATATGAACATGCTTTTCATCTTTTTCTAAATATTCACTCATTTGAATGCTTGCTGTAGCTTTTATATCAGCATTTACTGTACTCCACTGGAAAAAAAAATTATTTCCCGTAGTCAAAGAAACTGATCAAAGCACACAAGGTGTTATGTTTATTATGTGGATGTATTAAAATAAAATTTAAAACTCTATCTATAAATAAACATATTATAAGCAGAGAATAAAGAATACTACTGCAAAATAGATAGAAAAGACTATACACATTCAGTATTATCACAGAAGTCACAAGTAACATAAATTAAAGAAAAGCCAAAGGTCACTGATGCATAAC
Source organism: Ciconia boyciana (assembly GCF_034638445.1). Taxonomy (NCBI): domain Eukaryota; kingdom Metazoa; phylum Chordata; class Aves; order Ciconiiformes; family Ciconiidae; genus Ciconia; species Ciconia boyciana. The sequence goes on along the minus strand of NC_132937.1, from coordinate 53,454,534 downwards.
CCTTTCTATCGAGTAGAAAATAAATGGCCTATTCAGCCCCCTTCTCCTCTCCTCCCTTCTAATTGTTATGTAATTGTTCACAGGAATTGGTTAGGGAGGAAATGAAACAGCATTGCCTATAACTGTCTGTCTGTCTATGACAGCAGAAAGATTCATTATATCAGTCTACTCAGCAAGACATACGGTCTACCCATCATACTCCCACATAAAAAAATACCAAGCTCTCCCTCAAGGAACAGACCACAAGCCATAAACCCCACTATCTTCAGTCATCAAATTATCATGGAAGTATACTTACGTCCCACTGAGAAAACATGGTTAACTGCCAGCTTTAGAACGTAACACTTAATTCCTAATTAATAGTCACCAAATCTGATGATGAGTTAGTTCAACACTGATGCCAAAATGGTATTTGAACTAGGATACTCCAGTTCACTATTACTATTTGCAGAAAGCTTTCTTACACAGTGAAAAATCCTATCAGTTTCAAAAAAGAGCTGTGTATTAGTCATTCATAGAGTACCTACATGAACTGCCAAAAGAATGAGATTTTTGCCTCCCATATGCACCAAGTGAAGGATTCCTCTGCCAAACAGGAGGTGCCATGGTGCAGAAAGCCACTGTGTTACTGACTCCAATGGTAGCCACCCATGCTCCCAAAGATGTGCTAAGTCTGACAGCCAGTGGGAAAAACCACTGTGAAGACCAGAAGAAGGGAATGCCATTCTCACACATGATCTGGGGACACGGTAGATTCAGAATAAGTCTCATAATGAAAGAAGCCTTCAAACTGCTGCATCCTTGAAGAAATAGGGAGCCAACAGTACCTTCTTTTAATAAGGCACTTGCTATTTTTCTGACTAGGATTAGATGGACCCACTTTCCTGCTTTTGGAGGAAATGGCCTGAGTACCTGCCAACACATTCTTTACATTCATACACAAATAATGACATGAATAGCATTAATAATGAATTTGGATTTGATGACTACTGGAAAATAATTAGCAATGGTGAAAGAGACAACTTGGAGGACTGAATCAGAATGGAAGGAAATTGAGAATGGCAGGAACAGTCTTCTTTTCCCCTGATCTCCTTCATCTTTGACCAGCAGGGTTTGAAAAATGATACGGAAGAGCAACAAAGCTATCCAGTACTTCCTCCTGACAAATACAACTGATATCTAATCAAGCAAGAGGATAGAGCCTATCTTTTTTAATACAGGGAAGCTCAGCCACTTTTTTCAGAATTTATCCCTTGATGTTAGAATGCCTGATGGAAACAGGTACCTGCCAAGGTGAAAGTGAACTCCAACATCATTGATAAGCTGAGTAAATTCATGTCAGGTTTCCTTTTAGAAAAGAAAACATACTTACTAAGACTGTGAACAAAATGAATTGAGACTGTATCAAGTTTAGACTCTCAGCAAATACAGATAACAGACCTGAGGTTGTACTTTTACTTGGGAAGAGGAAGGCATTTAATACCTATTTTAGGGCAGAGGCTGTACGCACTTTCTTGGCGCATGAGCAAAGATTGCTCACATACACTCATTTATGTTCAAAGATGGACACCCAGCTTCAGTCGTTATGGCGTAGTCTTCCAGAAAATGTCAACCAATTGATAAAAGTGTCCACCACACTGTAATGTCCTAGGATTTGCAAGGGGAACAAGAAGGAAATTACTTTTTATAGACTGGGTGAGCAACTGTTTTTTTTATATTTCAATCGGTAAAAGTTTGGAAATGGCTGGAATCAGCTCAGCCTGATGTGCCAACAAAAAGTGTTGCTCAATACATATCTTTGGACTTGATTTTGTATCTTATAAAAAATTTCCTGTTCATCTAAATGATACCTGTAACAACAAATGCTGGAAAAGGTAAATAAAATTTGCCTAACGCTTCATTAGTAGTTTAACTGTTTTTCTTAGTCCCAATATAACAACAATTAATCATCATACCAATAACCAAACTAGAAGTGTGTATCCACCCACACACTTTTAAAAGAGGATATGTTTTAATCTGAAAAGATAATGAAAAAATAAGGAATAAAAGACTAATTGTTAAAGCACTAAACATGTCAAGAACTGGCAGTTTCAGGGATCTGACTGTTTTTTGGAAATGCATGGTTATTGCTCAGCAGGCCCTCAACTCTTTCTCACTGCTGGTTGCCTTTACACTTCTCTCTGTGCAAAGACTGACTAAATTGGCAAAAACAAAGAAGTGATTTTTAAAGTCAGTATTTGAAACCTTCACTAGTTCCCTTCAGCTCTATCTGGGGCTATGAAAGTAACACATAAGAATTAACACGAAAGAAAACAGTAACTTTCAGTCTTCAGCAGCTGGATATTTCCACTTAGTTTTATAGGTACTATAAAACAAATTTAAAATAAAGGAAAAAAAAAAAATCTTTATTTTTTCACTGAAGTTGCCAACATTATCACAAAAAAAGAAAACGGCCAACAGCAGAAAATCAGGATAAAGAATGGTAAGGCTTTATTGCTAAGAACATGCAGAGTACTTCTCCAAGTCTCCTACTCCCTCCCTTCCTTTGCACAGTACTGTGCATAAAGAATTCACCACAGATGTGACACCCAGCTGGACTGTAACTAGGCACTCTTGAATACTTCTCCTAGATCACTCAGGAACAGCAAGTAATACACAGAATCAGAGGAGTGATTGAAAGGCAATGGTAATATATTACCTATCCAACTGATAAAGACCCATCTTCACAGAACCATCAACTATTGTAAAGATTGTAAAGATATGAAAGAAGATATTCATGATCAATTCTTATAAGAGTTCCACCATTTTGATTTACTTTCAAATTCACATACTTTGTGAGAGTAGTATTAAAAAAGAAGTCTGAATGAGCAAGAAATTTCTGTATTATTGTATTTCAATACTGAAAAAGCCATTTCAGATTCTGGAGAAAGCTTTATAAACGTATAAACATGTTTTAGATTTTATATATTTATGATGTACATATACATAGATATTTTAAACATAAAATAATTAACTAATTTTATATGTAGTATATACACATAAGTTGCAAACATATATTAGTGCATATATATATAAAAAATGTCATTGATTTAATAGGCATGTGAAGAACTTAAGGGTAAACATACTTTGAAATAAGAATATGTATGGCCTTATGCTTACAAAATACATATTCAAGAAAAAGACATTAACCTTTGGAGAGAAAATAACCTTAAAATTAATATTCCTAATGGACTACATATACACATATAAAATACTATACCTTTCCTTTTTTGTTGTAAACATAGCTGAACTCCTGTATTGTGAACTTACCCACAGAGCAGTGTACTTTCATCTGATCCAATTCTCCTTCAAGATTCAGTCTATGAAAAAGGAAATAAAAGAGTAAGAACAACAGAACGATCACATAAATGCCACTAAAAACCACTTAAAAAGTTAAACCAAAACCATATCAATATATTGCTGGGGAAAAAGTTGTCAATACCCAGGAATTAGTTCTAATTTGACGATATTTGGCATACTTCAAACATAAAGAGTAATTTGTACAACAGCTGAACAAAATTTATAAATCTGAATTTACAAAATTCAGATATAATGTTGGTTGTAACATACATTAAGAAGTTTCAGCCGGTCCTTTTTAGGTAAGGAAATGCCTGAGATGAAAACAAGACCAGTAGGAGATGGAATCCTGTTAAAGGGGAATAAGTATTCAGTCTCAGGGGAAACCACCAGACAACCTTGTGCAGATATATCTTATCATTCCTCTTTTTCCAGCGACTATTTGAGAAACTTATTAACAAAATCTCTCTTCCCCTTTTGCAGCCCTGACCTACTACTATATTACTACTATAGTCTATCCTGTAATATCAATCAGTTAAGGTCTGTACAACAAAATACCTGAACTACTGTTTTTAATTTTATTAAAATTGCACACAAATAAAGTTGCCAGGATACCAATGCTAAAGTTTCAAAGTCAAATTGGGAGATGCTAGAATGAAAGACATTAATTTAAATGGTTCATTTACACTTGTGATTTCTGACACAATCTTTAATTATATACTTGCACACTACTTTAGCAGTAAGACCCCCACCTATTTTAGCCTAGGATCCTACAGCACACAGAACAGAGGGCTGTCATTTAACATGCAGATTTTGCTTAAAATTTAACCTCATATCTATACAAATACACATTATTCTAGCTCTGTTCTGAGGGTTGGATTGCTAATTTCCTCACAGCCTTTTCTGCTGTACTCTGAACAGTAGCACCTAACTGCTTCACAGGAAATGTATGCTTTACAAAATCTCTCTGAGATAAGGCACAAAGAAAATCGGGCCAAAATATCTGCTAAATTAAGGAAAGGGTTTAAAAAAATGGTCTTTCAGTATACACAGTATTTTAAAGCACTTTATAAGTTTAATGCATCTCTGACTCAGCTGTAACTCTAAATACTGCAATTCACATCCCACAGTCTCACATGAAGTACAACGAAAATGAGAAATGTGAAGTTAAAGTAACTTGCTTTGCATGACACATAAGACTCCAGCTCTTTTCAGGATCACTCAGCTGCCTTCACAGGTTGACTTTCTTTGCTCTTCTTTCATTCTCCATGCTTCAGTTATCATCAATTTCTATAACACAGACTACAGTAGGCTTTACCTCCACACTGTCCTAATTCCTCATAGCATGTTCACTTTTTGCACCAAATGGCAAAATGGTTCCTTGAAAAAACATTCTCTGTTTACGTAATTAAAGACTGTATTCAACATTACATGAATACAAGGGAGTGAATTAAGGATATTTTAGAATCTTTCCTGCTTGAACCTCTATCTTCTGAATGTGTTATTTTTCAACTTTGAAAACATGTGAATGAAAAAAACATTTACGCACATATATACGTACATACTGCCTTGCTACACACTAAGTGACAAGCATACAATGATAATTGTGCAAGATTTTTAAAAAGAGTTAACTTTTGCATATTTTTGTAGGGTGATGAAAGATGCAGAAGTAAATAAATGATATGAAATAAGTAAAGAGGTAGGTTTATAGTCTGAATATCTGAAGCACTTCCAAATAAATTCATTTGTCTGTGACATAGTCTCCAACTGAAGTAATGATATATCTAAGCTGGAAATATTTCAGGCAAGCCTAGACAAGAAATTGCAATGTGTAATACAAGATCCAACCCGTACAAGTCAATGACTGGCTTGCATGAATGCTAGAAATGCCCAGCTGGGTTAGACCAGCGCTGGGTCTATCCATCACCAGTGTTCCGTCTCCAGTAGAGACAAAAGCAGACGCTATGCAGGAGAAAGCACAAGCCTAACAGTTTCTGCAGCCTGATTGCAATCTTCCATCCTGAAAGTGGCACATAAGCACTACCTTTTGGTTCTTCTGCTTTAACTGGTTTGCTGTTGCTAAAGGGACCTTCCCTCCAATCCTGCAGGAATGGAATTTCTTTATAACTTTTCATGTGGAGCGTTGTGAAAGACAATTGGAAAATACAGATCAGATTTTATCCACATGGTTACTGTCACCCTTCTGCAATTCCAGCAGGTTAATGAAGCAGGATTTCCCTTTACAGGAGCCACACTGATGCTTCTCCAACAAAACTGTGTTGATCTGTGCTCAGTGATCTCTCTCTCTGTTTTGTTGGTCTTTTTCTTTTTTTTCTTTTTTCCCCCCTCTTTTTCCTAAAGACAGACTGCCATCTTCCGAAGTACAGAAGCAGTCAGGCTCACTGGTCTGCAGCTCCCTCTGGAGCCCATTTTGTAGATGGGAGTTACAGTGGCAACCTGCCAGTCAACTGGCACAGTGGCTGTTTACAATGAGGTTACAGTTCAGTAATTGCATATTTCAGTTTCAAGATATTAACATCAAGATATTAACATCAAGATATTAACAAATAACTTATCTACTTGACCTCAAAATTGCTGTACAGTTACTTCAAACAGATCTAACACCTTTGATCCATCTGCTACAAAGAATACATGAACTGTTAGCATCTCCTTAGCATCTTCAGCAGGGAAGACTGATGCAAAGATTCACTGTGCTGTTCTTTTATGGCCTTGTAAACCCAGTGTAACCTTTTACACTGTTTTCATTAAGCAAACCTACAAATTTCCTAACTGGCTTCTTTTTCACTTTATTTAAGAAAATTTTACTGTTACAGCTTAAGCATCTTTGAAAACCACTCTTCAAGGGCCTTCTCTTTTAGTCTTCTCAGCTTTCCACTTGCATTTGTCCTGCCAGTGTTTATTAGCCTACCTGTTCTCAGGTTAAGTTTTAATGCAAGGTTAAGTTTTAAATGCTGACCTTCTCTTCACGAGGGCCACAAAAACTTCCCCACTGAGTCTCTAGAGAGACCTTTTCAAGACTGTTTTGGGGTGGGGGTTGGTTTGGGTTTTTTTAATTTCATTTTTTTAATTGTAGCACATATTTCAGCTGTGTTTCAGCTACAGTACCTTTCTTAACAGTCTCCAACTGTTCATAGGCTTTCTGTACTGCTTGTTCTAGTGTTTGGGGGGTTGGAGGTTTTTTGACTAGTTGCTTCATTTTTACATGGTTTCCTTTCTGGAAAGTGAATATCCCCAGGCCAATTGATTTGGTCCACTCTCTTCTGCTACTGTCTAAATCTAATTAAAAAAAAAAAAAAAAGAAAAAAAGAGGCAAACATCACATGAACCCATCTTCATAAAGGATGAGATGTGGGGAAATACAGGCCTCACCTCTTTTCCTAGGAAAGTTACAGAGCAAATCAGCCTGGAAATCATGTCCGGCCACTTAATGGACAAGAAGGTGATTGGAAACAGCTAGCATGGATTTACCAAGGAAAAATTTTGCTTTGCCAACCTGATCACCTCTGTAAGGAGATGACAGGTTGTAAGAATATATGGAGAGCAGGCAATGGTGTATACCTTGAATATGGCAAGGCATTTGAGATGGTCTCCCACCTCCTTATTGGCAAATAGTTGAGATCTGAATTGAAAAGTAGATAAGGTGGCTAGGAAATTGGCTGGACTGTTAGGCTCAAAGGGTGATGATATGTGGTGTGGAGTCCAACTGGCAGCTAGCAATTAAAAGCATCCCTCAGGGTTCCATACCAGAGCCAGTACTGTTTAATGTCTTTATTAACAACCTCAAAGATGGGTTAGAGCAAGTTCACAGACGATATAAAACTGAGGGGAGCAACTGATACACTCACTGGAGGGCTGGACCACTGTTCAGAGAGACCTCATAGGCGGAAAAAATGGGCTGATGGGAACTTCATGGAGTTCACAAAAGGCAAAGTCCTGGCCTCACAACAGGACATTCTAGAAGACCAAGTGGCTAGAGAGCAGCTTTGCAGAAAAAGAGGGGTCCTTCTTAGCAACAAGTTGAACATTAAGTAGTGACATGTCTCTGTGGCAAAGGCTAACAAGATACTAGTTGTACAGGCAAGATTATAGTCAACTGGTTTACAAAATTGGTTCTATTCAGCACTTCTGAGATTGCATGTGTGGCTATGTCTAGTTTTGGGCTTCTCCAAGAAAGACACTGACCTAACAGATTAAGTCTAGCAAAGGGGTACCACCATGGTCAGGGGTTGGGCACATGATTTATGACAGGATGAAGGACCTGGGTTTATTCAGCTCTAGGAGAAGGGAAGATTTTATTGCTGTCTACCTAATGTAAGGGTGTCAAAAAGATGGGGTTTGACTTTTCCCAGAGGAGCGCAGTGGATGGTATGAGACTCAATGGATACAAGTTAGAATACACCAAATTCCAACTAGATATAAAAAGAATTTGCTCATTAGGCTGGTCAGACCCTGAAACAGTTGCCTGAAAGGTTCTGAAATCTCCATCCTTGGTCTCCATCTCCTCCATCCTTTGTCAAAACTTGACAAAATCCTAAGCAACCTTCCCAAACTGCCACTACTTTGAGCAGCAGGTTGGACAAGACAGCTTCCAGAGGTTCCTTCCAAGCTGCACAATTCTGTGCTTCTCATTGTATTGAGGTAACTGTTACAGAGAGGCTTTCTCTCTAATGCTTTCTGAACTAAGTTCTGTATACCACTCAAAATAAAATCCAGAATGGTATTTTTCCTTTTGGTTTCTAAGACTGATTGTTCTAGAAAAGTTACTTATTCCATACAAATTTTTTATCTCTACATCTTGTCTTGGCAAGATAATGATGCAGGCTCTATGTGGATAGCTGAAACCTTCCATGATTACAGCCTGTCCTTCACAACTTGTCGAACCTCACTTCACATTTCTGCATCACTGTCAGCATCCTGATGAAAAGATCAGCAGTACAATCTCACTGCTACTTATTTATTATTAAAATATAGGACTTCTATACAAAAGCATTACACAGTGCTCCCTTTTTCTGTAATAGTTGTCCGATATTACACTTAAATAATTCTTTCCATACAGTGCCACTCTCACTGGGTAATCCTACTCTGTCATTCCTGCAGAGCTAGTACGCAGGCAACACTGTACCCCACAGATTACCCTCCTTTCTCCAGGTCACTGAGATGCCTAGTGTGTCAGGACTGTCACTTGATGCAAGCAGTCTAGCTCCACATCTTATTTTTTGGGCTTCTAGCACAGAAGTATTTGTAAATTATTTACTTATTAGATTCCTTCTTGCAAACAGGATATTCTCCTTTCCCAAGATTTATGCTCTTTGCAGAAGCACATATAAAACATGTCTCATATGCAGATAATCATACATGTCACACTAAACCAAACTGAATATATTGCATTCCACTGGGGAGACTCTTACCTGCATCCTGAGCTTAAATTTTTTTCCGACCTGGGGAAGCTTACACAGGTATAGCCTCCTATTTGAACCAATTACTCTCATCCTATCCTACCCTAATTAGTTAGTCAGTTGGTTTCTTGGTTTCTTTCATTTCTTCTAATCTCTGAAGCCTGACAATCTTTGGTTCACAAACTTGTTAAGTTTTGAATGCACAGATTGTGCCACTCAAGGCCAACACAGTTAGCATTGAGCAAATTTCTAAGTACTTGACTCATTTAGGAACAGATTATAGATTGATTTCTATTCAATCTTTTCCTTCTGAAAAACAAACGTAATACAACAAAACCTTCAAGCTTTATTTTCTATAGAATTTTTATGGCAAATATAATGCTAACAGAGAAAAATACAAATATATAATTTGTATGATCTTGATACATATTACATTCATTATACCAAATCAGAAGATTAAAAAGGAATGTACAAGTAATTGTGGATTTTTATCATAACTGTGTGCACTCAAGTGATTTTTTACTATCACTCATATGTATTTTTACGTTTCAAGGCAAAAAACAGAGCAAAAATTGCAATGTGAAGAACCACATACAGAAGTAGCTCTTCTTTTCTGTTTGTTCCCAACTCAGTAGTAAAATGTGCTCTGACACATTTGAATATTTCTGACATGCTACTCTAGCTAGTACTTGTATAAAAAAAAAAAGCACCTGTATATGCATTATAACAAAAACCCCACATCTAGTTCAGTTCTCTAAAATTCACCACAAAAGTACTGTAGCCTGCATATTTTGTTACAAGAGTGCAGCTCAACAAAAAGGAGGAAAGGGTGAAATATGGTCTTCTTGAAGAGTACAGTTCTTTGCAGAGGCTGTATGATTGCTACTTTCCCCAAGAACAAGTGAACATGATCAGGTGGAAGAAGCATCAAAAAAGGGTCAAGTAAGAACTTTCTAAGGAGCAAGAAGGGACTCCAAGGAATTCAAGGTAACTGAAGAAGTCACAGAAAACTGCTGAAGTATAATGCAGCACTGAAAGAAATTATTCATCCTGAAAGAACATAGTGGCAAAAATCAGGGGTGGGGGACATACTTGCTTGCAAGCCTTTCATTTACACGTTAATCTCCCTCAGTGTCCCATCACACAGATGTGCCAACCTAATAGGTAAGAACTGATTTATCTTTACGAAACTCTCCCTCCCTCTCCAAAAAATATTTCAAATGGGTCTGAAGATAAACATCTGCGTGTGTTTTTTCCCCAAAAGGGGGACTGCCTTTAACAGACTACGTCTGCTCCACTAGTCTTTTAAATGATCCATGTTCAACTCTTTTACGAAGTGGATTAGGTACTTGAATAGACCTGTGATCCAGTTGCACAGATGCTAGTGACATGAGATGCTTCCCTCACTTACTGAGGGTGAAAGAAGGATTGCCTCTGCAATCCTTCAACTCAAAGGATCAAAAATAAGCTCTGTGTGTGGTAATGCAGAATACTAACCTACTGGAACTAGAGAGTCAGAAAAGCAGTGTCAAAGTTCAGATACTGTGAATAAAAGTTTCAAACACTATTTTAGCAGATGAAGATAATATTTGCTGTAATTATCTTAAGCATATGCTCACAGGATTTACTGCATCAGTTTTTGCATTGTTCAGTTTCAATTAACACATCAAACAATGGAAAGAAGAAATGCGCCAGGTTTTGATCCTAACTGAAAGGGGATTTCTCTGTGCATTGAAAAACTTGTGTTTGATTTCGCAAGTGCTGAGCAAAGGGCATCATGTTTATGTCACCCGAAAAGATCCAAGACACAAACTGAAGCTGAGGGATGGAATTTTTGAAGATATTTCTACTGTGGAAAGGTAGTTTCTGTGTAAAGTGTTTCTAGTAGTCTTGATTGTAGTCTTGAAGCATGGCTATTGAAAGGAAATCTTTGAGCATTAGTATATGCCTCCTTCATCTTTTGACGGTAAAAATGCTGGGACTTGAAGATATTTCAAGAGTAAGCAATTTTGAGGATGATCTATATTTTAGATGCCTTATCTTAATCTCTATTTAACTGTGCTTCTAGCAGTTTTTTTTAGGACTGCTCCACAAATTTCACATTTTACAATTACATACAACTACAAGCTTGACTTAAAAAGAAAAGAAAAAATAACAGCATATTTTAAACTTTTTGTATCTGATATCAAATAATTTTTCTCCTGGTAAATCCAGTAGTTACTAAACAAACTGAAATAAATTATTAGTTTACATTGTGGATTGGGTTAATTATCTTTCCTGTTTCAGATTGTAATACTGAGTAGCACAAGTATTTGAGCATAACTCTTTTCCCAGTAGGGAAATTCAGCAATGAGTGTATTTAGGAACTGGAGGAGAAAAACAAATCTACCAAAATTTGGAAACAGTAAACTGTCTGCTTTGTAAAGCAGTAACATGAACACGGAGGATGCTTTCAGTTTACCCTTTCACAAATCTCCTAATGACAATATATCAGCTGACAAACAGGGTGCTTTCTAGTTCTCTTTTTCATACTATGTATGTTTTTGCTTGAGCAAACAAATAAAATATATAGCATATGAAATTTTAAAATCAGCATTTTTTGAGGAAAACTAATTTTCTGGCTTTTTAAAATTGAATTTTTAAAAATTCTATGATTGTATGTAAGTTTTTGTGTTCTTTTCAGTCAGCATCTCATAAACATGATCTCACTATTATGTCTGCTATTACACAATTAAAAAACCTCAACCTTCTAAGAGGTTTTAAACTCCGTTTGTACAGGGAAGAGCTAGAGACTGAAGTTCATTTAGAGATGATACACCTGTACAAAAAGAGGAATAGGATGTATGTAGGTACCAAAGTGCTGCTAAGCAAACCATATGCAACATCAACTAAAGAAAAAACTAAACAAGTAAGGAATGAACAAGGAGAAACTATGCAGTCCTGCAGTTCAGGTTGATGAACCAGGAGGAAAAAAAAAAAAAAAAAGAAGAGGTCTATGGAAAAACCTAACTTAGACAACAGAAGTGATCAAGCTTCTAAATTGAACACATACAGCAATGTAGAACTCAAAAGAAAGCCTATAGTAATCATAACAGGAAAACAGAAATCTTTTCTTTGGAAAAATGTGTTTGTTCTATAGACTCAGAGAAGATAGACCTTTGAACCATAATTCAAGAACAAACGATGGGATTTGAATACAATGGAAATAAGCAGGTCAAGAGGAAAGACAAACAAACTTGAGTGTAAGTATACATTGATCACATCCAGCTCATGATAAAAGTCAAAGGCCACTACTGTATTTTAAAGTCTCTGTCACATTCATGCCGTGTATTCATTCTACTATTTAATTCAATTTTTAAAAAGGTAAGTTCCTAGGATATAATTTAAAACAATAGAGAGATACCAGACATGACCTTTGTGCAAATGCTTATCAAATACTGTGAAGTATTCTGACAACTTGACAAAGGAGATTCATTACTAGGAATACCTACCAGCAATCCAGATGAAAAGAAAATAAGTAACCACCCAGTTAAAATTTATTAAGTTTCATTAAACTCAAAGTCTAAACTCATATCTGCAATGGTAATGCTAACACAGTGAGACACTTCTGAAAGCTTGCAATGTTGAAACTGCAATTATCACTTGTCCTGTATCTAGATGCATTCTTTACACAGGTTCATTTCAATAAGTTCGGTTTGGTTTTTCTAAGCTGAAAAGGTATAAAACTTTTTCAAAACATGGCGAACAACTCTTTTCTGATGGCACTGGGAAAGTCTTTTCAGTCCTGGCTAGTTTGTAGTCAAGGCTTCTAGAGTCCTAAAGAAGACTGTCTAACTGAAAAATGTATCCTGAAATTTTACAGTAACACCCTATCAAATTTGCCGATAATGAAGGTTACATAACTATGAGTGACTTACGTGATTGCTATTTCTAATTTTAAGAACAAATACACTAATCCTATATCTATTAGATTAACTGAAAATCTTATTTAAAATATTTATTCAGCTCACACACACACACACACTTTTCTGCTCAGGACCATTTCTGAAAGAAGGAAGAAAAAAAGACTGGTTTTGCAATGTGCTTGAGAGAGTAATACAACTAGTGGACTGAAAAAAAATCTAGAATTTATGACTCCTTCCAGGAAAACACCTTGCTTTTATTTATAATCAAATGTTGTATTTTCTAGCAGCTTTCCTAAGTTCAAATGATAGCCCATCAGACGGGAGAAGAGTGACTTAAAGACATACAAAGTCTAGAAACTGGTGTACTGTTTTTCACCTTTATGCAGACCTGAAATTACCTCATGGCCTTGAGCCTTCTGCATAGAGAGGTTATGCTGCTTGTAAGTCTATCTGGTAGAATTTTACTCTATTTCTTCAGTAATTCTTTCTCAACAATAAGCATTTTCTTATCTGGTTCCAAAACAAGTCGAAAACCCAAAGAGACCTTCTGACAATATAACCTACTCCAAAATACTTTTACTCTACTGACAAGAAATGGTCCAGGCCAGCAACAGTCTTAGGTGCTCCAGATTACATGGTCAGAGAACAACTTCCAAGTCCTTACTAGCCAAGGAGAAGCTATCGAGTCCTTGAATTAACAGGAATCAGCACCCTAAATTAGCAGGAATCTACTGGCACTTCCTAGAATACTGTCATTATCTTCTAATATGGCAGGTCAGAAGTAGAATCATGCCTGTTTTCACATCCTGAGAACAACCTCAAAGTGCTTTGTTTACTATCAATAACTTCATTGAAGTCGTTCTTCTTCCTTGTGACATATATATACAAAAGGCACCAAGAGGAGCATGTAAGCACACAGCACCCTGTTTTATGTACCAATGCTCCATTTCTATCCTTCAACTATGATTGCTACAGTCTCACTTGGCAATATTAAAACAAGGATGGTAAAAAATCAAGAGAGATCAAACCTTTCCAGCTAATAGTTTATGTTGGTATTGCATACATTTTTAAAGGTACTGACCTTGACCCACAATTATAGTATCTGCTCTTTCCAGTATCATACAATATTCTGAATTCTATTTTATGGCAATAGAATACTTTTGATTACTCCTCCATTATTTAGTTATTTTTGTAATACTCACCCATTTGGAATATAGAAAGAGGCAGCATAATAAAAACTGTGCTATAGAAACAGTTTTGCCAAAGGAATTACTTCTGATTTCTTTTATATTATAGCTAGGCATCAGCAAGAAAATCTCTGTAACAGTTGCTTAGTTATCAAGTTACTAGAATAGGCGAAATGCTCATACCATCTGCATATAAGCAGGGCTTCTGCAAAATATACCGTCTTGCTAGAACAAAATTTCCTAGTACTCATCATTTTTAATTGTCAGCAGTTCTAAAGATACCATCAGGAGCCCTCACACAGCTCGAAATCTAAGGTACATATACACATGCGCACTTGGGTCTCAATGCATTAAAGAAAAGGTAATTTAGAAAGATAGCCTGAACTGTAGCATAAACTTTCTTTCTGCACTTATCAGTTTAAAGGGCTCCTTCCCTCAAGAGTTGCCGACCCTAGGTTAACCATTGCCAGAGGACTCTAGTTAGTCCTCTAGCAAACCACTGCCTCCAGAGTAATATACATCCCATAAGTCAGCTATTGCTCATCAGCAGCTTTCAGCATTCACAGGTAGGGCCAGCAGGAGACTCCTACGCTCCTCTGCATACAGATAAAAGGAATTAAGAGAGCAGGCTCATGGCAGTCTAAAATAAACATCCAAACAAACAATAAGACTTTTTTTCCATTTGTCCCAGGGAATTTTATCTGGAAAATAAAACCAAGCAGAGAATCTCATTTCTAATAGAGCTGAATACATAAGAAGGAATAACCCACTGAGGAAACCGACTCCTTCCCAAGGATTACAGGTTGTAAGACTGCAGCAGGATGACTCTTTGGAGAAATAAGCAGAACCAACCACAATCTCCTAATGCATACTGTTGCTGGTGTGGACAGATATCAGGGGGCTAGTCCAGGAGCTGCTGCAGTCAGGGAAGCCTTCCTCTGAGTCCAAGAGGTTAACTATTGCCTTTTCAAATGTTTTCCTCCAGAGTCATGGAAGATTGTTAAAGACTAGAAAGCCAAATTAAGAAGAAAATCAGACAGAAAAAATGCTGCTACGCAAGCTTTGCATGCTTTTTATCAGGGTCCTTAAAAAGGGACAGTAGTGTTGCTTATTACAGCAACCAAAATAAGTAAGTTTTAAAAACACCAGGGCAAAGTAGTGCCAGGAAATTTTTTCTTATCCAAAGCTTAAGCCAAATAGCCTAATATTTCTTGCAAAGAAAATGGGACAGCAGAAGGAGCTCTGTTTTCTTCCCCTTAGAAAAGAAAGGAGCTTGAGAAGAAAGACAGCAGATCAACATAGAAAGGTCTTCTAAGTAAGCAAAACTGAATTGTACTTTCTGTTTGTGAGTCTTCAAAAGGGTAAAAATTCTACTCTGTAAAACCAGAGTAGAATGCACTTGCACATTACGCATACTTTTGTAAAACACCCACAGAAAATATAGGAAGAGGCTGTCATAAATTAGGATGGGAAATCTGTTACGTCATAATGCAAACACTGATTTTAATTTTCTACTACTCAAAAATTGTTGAGAGTCATGAGAACCAAGCTAGGCAGAAACTTTATCCAACTTTTACATGTGAAATACTACTCTGACAGAAATTCTTCAATTTGTTCCTACAGCATTATGATTCAAGAACATTTGCCTGCAGTAAGGGCAAAATATGCTCTTTTCATAGCTCTGTATATTTATGTGTCAACTGACAGCCTTGGGAGGTGAGAGTAAACCTGGGAGCAGGTGTTTGATCTAGACTGTGCGAAAGAGCAAAAACCATTACATATGTCTGGGGATAATGCTGCCAAAAGAAGACTAAAACAAAAAGTACTAGCATTACTTACATTTTGTGAACATTCAAACTATCCAGAATGATTTACTGGAATTCCTTTACAGGAAGAAAACTGTAAACTTACAGTTTACACAAAGAAACTTGTAGTCTTAATTAACCAAGGAAATGGAATATTTGACTATACAGAGTCATTGAGCTATCTATCTTACTTTATCCATTCACTTCCAGAAATACGTCTTTATCATTCTTGTTTCCCAATTCAGTCACTTATAAGATGGAAGAAAATTGTAGGAAGCGGTATCTGTTGGTGCTAAGTAAAGTCTCTCTGATTTACAACCCACACTCAGGAGCAAAAAAGGATAAAAGCAACTCCCCCCACACCAATCCAATGTCTGTTCACATAACAAAAGAGTGAGCAGTGTCATAGTTGTCAAGAATGAGTTTTGAGAAATATTTCAAATTAAGTCACTCAAAACTCAAAGATGTGCTAGTGACTAGTGACTAAAATAGTCTCAACATGCAGCATAACCTTTAGCTTCCAAAAGGATGGTAGAAATCCATGCCTAAAATTTTATCTACCATTTAGTAATCTTTAATTTGTTTTACTGTAGCACAAAACCCAGCTGATTGACCAAAAGGTGTTTAAAAAAAAAATAATGTTACATTGTGTGAATTATGCTCATTATTTTAATTTGAATTTTTTAATTCCTTTATAACAAGACCATCAGAACGGCCACATAAACAGTGTTTATCTGTAGTTAGTTCAGAAAGGATTCAACCTGAAGGGCCATGACTGGGGTACCAGTGTGATCAACATAACTCAGACAAGCACACAGGGTGAGGACTTCATTGCATGAATAACAAGAGAGTTTTATTATCGCATCAGTGCTTTTAACCTTTATATAAACCTTAGATGACCAACACACCAAAGTCTCTGTTACCTACAGCCTGTTTTTAGTATGGAGCTGGTTTCCAATAATGCAAAGTAAGGATGCAAATCAATTTCTTAAATTATTTCTTTCACTGAAATATTTGAGTTTTAGGAAAATTTGGAAGATGCCATGTTTATTCTGATAAGTTTGTGTTTGAAAAAAACCAATACAACAATACTTCTTAGATCACGCATTCTGAATTCTTTACAAATTAGAAGAAGATCCAAAAACATTAAGACAGGTTAAACTTTTGTATGTATATGCATATTCTACCTCACACAGCAAAAGACAGCCAAGTAGTTCATCACAAAGTTCATGCTGGGCCACAATAAAGGTCCACTTAGCTCCACACCTGAGTTTCTGGAATTCCAGAACTGTACACTTAGGAAAGAGTTCAAGAGATAGGGCAAGAATACATAAACATTGCTGAATAATTTTCATTGTAAAACATTATTTGCAGTCTTTGAAGGAACTTAATGTCTCTACTTCTTTGCAAAATCTAGTTCTTGAAGTTCCATAGCTATTAGCAAAGCTGAGATATACCTAAACATGGAAATTTGCCATTTCCCTTCCAAAATCAGTACCATGCAGGGAAAATGGAAAACTAGTGTTCTATGCTAAATTCAGCTGCTGCCAGAAAGCACCAAGCAGTGCTGCCCTCACCAGAATTCCCAGGAACTCCATAGCAAGTGTTGGAGAGAAACCTGTATTCATTATTGCCTCATTACTCTCTTAATATAGCAGTCTGACAGCTTATGTTACTAGCTTTGGTGGGCTTTGGTGTTACAGATTGTAGGTTCATAGGCTTCTTACTATGAACATTCGGTACAGTTTAACATGATACACTCAGTACTTCTTTATTTTTATATATACATATATATGTAGGCCAATAAATCAGACATTTCCACCTAAATGCTGAAGAACTTTTGTCTAGGCAATAGAGGAAAGAAGAACACAGCACTCTCACAAGCAGTGTGCTTACCAACAGTACAATATTTCATTTCTGTAACACTCAGATAATCTACAGAAATCACTGTGATTCAACAGCAAGACAGGCAATACTTCTGAGCAAGCAATACAAAAGGAAGGTAACTTAGAGTCCATATCTTTCTCCAACATTTCTCTGCTATTCTTGTCCCTGACAATGCCCAAATTTTATCATTAATGCAACTTTAATCTTCCTTTCCCTGCTTATGCATTATGGAAGAATGTTTAACGGCATGACTGCATGTTTTCAGTATGACACAGTCTCATCAGGTATGAGAAGGCACTGAAATACTACAGGCTGCTTACAGAGATTTGATAATACTACTTGGATTTTGAACAAATACCTGCAAACAAGAAAAGTGTGATTAAATATGGAAGAACAAAGGAAAAACATCAACATATCTGATTTCCAAAAGCACAGCAAGCCCCCAAATTTGTCTGTTAGCCAGGACACAGGAAATTACAAGATCTGGTGGACACAGGTAAGAAAAGTTCTAGAGACAAGCTTAACAATTAAAGATCATTAATCTCATTATCCCTGACAGATCACTCTTACTGGAAAACAACAATATATTTATTTCAGTTAGCTGACACAGTGCTTTGTGAAAATGTAACTGGAAGCTTGCTAGAAAAGATAAAATAATTCTTTTCACAAAAGGGGCCGTGTGAATTAATTATGCAAAAGCCCCTAAATGACTTCATGTGGTATTTACAGTTCTGACTTTGGTCCTTTAAAAACTTCTTTTAAAAATCGCACGCTGTAGTACAACTAATGCTGCTATTTTCTTACATTTTAAATTATTTGTAGTGGTTTTAGTCAACAACTGCACTGTTGCAAGTCCTCATACTTGAGCCTGACCATCATTTCCACTGAGCAACATTCACTCCAGTCAGTGAGCACGCGCCATGTCAGTGCGCTAACATAAAATAGATTTAGCAATCTTTTTATCCATCCCAAACCTAAACAAATACATCATTATTTTAACAATATTTGGCTTTGCAGTATAGAATTACTAATTGCAGTAAAAAGTAAACAAGAGCTCTGAGCTATTAGATTTAAGTATTTTGCAGTAAGAAGCCTGCTATGTCCCAGGACTCCTAAAACTGAAGAACAGAAAGATTACTTTACAGACATAGCACGTATGTCAGAAGGGCTATACTCTGTAGGTCATACTTTTTAACACTGATGTAGCATGAATGCACATTGTTCCAAATTAATTTGGTACACGACGTAGCTATCGAGTAGAACAAAGAAAAAAAATACTGTGGTATTTGGATGTTGCACACAACAATGAAAGTTTAAAAACTAAAAGTCTTTGATGACAAGATATTTCCTGTTTAGCCAAAGAGACTGTCAAGGTGATCAAAACTGCGTTTTTTCAGCAGGTTTTCTAGAAAAAAAAGAAAAAGACATATTCAAGCAGCAGAGGAAGTAATAAAGCCTAGGTTTGTGTTTCTTACTCCCACCATTCCAGAACAGTAAATTTAGCTTTCCTCCACCATACCCATTCTCATAGCTAGAAAAGGCAAGAGGCATCACATGCTGCTGCTGGTCCCAAGTTAGGCTCCTGCCAGCTGGCTGGTCAGATACCACTACACAGGGTATAGAACAGTTGCTTTGACTCTACAAAGAATAAGAAAAGCAGAAATCATTAAGTCTTGTTTTCCTAAAAAAGCAAAGCTAATAAGAAACCCTTATTAAATAGCTGCTATAGCAGAGTAAGGATGCTACCGAGCTTGCAGTGATTCCACATGCTTCAAAGATCCAGAGCACATTTCCTATATGGAGGACATGCACAGCTACCCAGGCACTCAAAGGAAAGAATAACTACCAAAGGTTCTTTGAATGATGTCGCTATCTCTATCACTTTATAAACGTTTCCTCCTTATCACAAGATGCATATGACCATACCATACGGACAACCAATTTCCAGTTAGCTGTGAAGACAATGACTTACGTCATAATGCCTTATGTCAAAGAATGTACTATGTCAAATAATTCAGTGTTGCTGGTATCAATTATAAGATCTCCCACAAAGTAATCGAGAACAAAAGATGTAAAATTGTAAAGCTTCCACAATAGTTTATATACAGTCAACTATACCTTTCCAAAGTCTGTACATTAAAGGCCAAATGGATGGGGTATCCCTATACTCCAGCAAACAAGAATTTAATATGGAAGTACCAAAGTAGTTCAAAATAGCTAGCTTGCAACCACATAATAGTTTAATTGGACATGCTACATACTAATTTGCCCTTAATTTCAGCAAAATCCAAATAATATAGGTACAAAGATGCCTCTAACTAATGTGGGAAGAAAATGTCAAAGGACGTATCTGTCAATACAATTCTATAGAAAGCAAGACAACATTTAGCACTTAATAGCCAAGATTAAAAATAATCTATCTAAGAACCTGAGAACTATACTAGATTTAAATATATCTGTGTGTATGTTTATATATAACTCTCTCTCTATAAAAATGTATCTATCTGTAAAATGATATGCCTATTTTCATTGAAGATATTCCAGTTCTATGCAGCTTCAAGATGCTGAATCTGAAAGCACTAGTGCTGCACAGCTGAATAAAAGAAATTTCAATTTTTTTATGTTACTAGATCTTTCTCATGCAAGTTTTCAGCACTTTCATAGAGCTCAAATAAAAATATTATACTTATACAAGCATGGGTCACTTTCCTGCTCAAGCTAAGTGTTAACTACTGTTTGAATACTACTATGTTTTTCTGTTTGCTTAAGGGGGAGAAAAAGTTATCAAATCCCATGTTTTTCTTAACACAAAACATGAACATCAATACAATAGCTGCTTCTGTAGCCTACAGTAACATGGTACTTAACAGGAAATGACTGCAGCATAACACAGGTATTGCATACTTCATAGGGAAAATCATCCATGTGAGAAGATCAAAATGGGACATCCTAGCAGAGCTGTGGAATTGTTTTCACTTGGCCATTAGCATTAATAAACACTTCAAAGAATACTTAGGAAATTTATTTCAACTATCTCTTTTTGTTCCTGTTTGCAACTCTTCAATTGTGGCATGAGTTTAGCTGGTGGCTGCTATAGGATTTCTTAAGACTACGAGTCGTGAGGGCTTTAAAGTTAGACTATTTTCTTAGCTACTGGCTCAGATCTCAAAGTGAACTTAAATTTTGGACCTTTGTTTTTGTTTTGTTTTGAATAATAAAGAATTTTAAAAAGGAGATTTTATAACTCATAAAATTAAAAATGCATCTTTCAATCCACATCATATACATTGTGGAATATAATTTGTTATTCTTTGTGAAAGAGTAAATAGCAGGGGAGGAGGCTTAATGAAGAAATCAGGTAAAACTATTACTAAAAACATTTTCTATAAAGTTAGAGAATAATTATTCTGTAATGCACTTAGTATAAAGATAAATCATATTAATAGCAAAAAAATCCTCTTCCTTCCAGAGGAATGTTGGGAAATTCAAGAGAAATATATACATAAAGCATTGAGCACACAGTAAATAATCACAGTTTATTGATTATTATATTTTACTAATCTAGCATGGGATTGTCACAACATAGAGATACTTTCTTTTATGTGCACAAATGGCTCAAATTTATACATCATTAAGTATGGAGGGGATGCAGCCCATGGCTCTGAAACATATTCCTCTATTAATTGCAAAGTAATACAACATGTACTTACTATTCTTTACTAATCAAAAAGTAAAAAAATTGTAGTAACAATGCCCCGCATTCTGCATCAATGTTCTCCAAAAAATAACTCTGACATTAGGCATTCTGAACTTTATGAAAACAGAAAACTTCATACATTTTTAAAAAGAGGTGCTTAAATTTAAGTCCTAAACCCTATATTTGTTTGTGTATTAGTGTCCAGCTTGAAAGGTGCATAGTGTTCAATAGCTTACATAAAAGTCAAAGCAATCCCTGCCTGTGATGAGAAGAAAGCTTTATAAAAGGACCTGACAGAAAGTAGTGGCTGACACAAAGTCTTTCCACCAACTTCAACACGATTTGGAATTAGGCACCATCAGAACAAGTGACTTCCCAAGCAACTTCAGCTTTTCCTGACTTAAAAACAGATTTCACAACTTACAAACATTGTCTACAGTGTGCTAATATTGGTAATGACTGCATTTTGGAGCCTGGGACATGCATCAACGGGCTTTCCTTGGTTTTACCCTATACTTTATTTATTATCCCTTTGTGCAAGTTAAAGACGTTTTACATCATTGCTATACGAGGGGAGGGGAGGGGAGAGGAGGGAGGGAGGGAGGGAGGGAGGAAGGGAGGAAGGGAGGGAAGGAGGAAAATCTTCCTTACAGGTAAAACAAATAAATAACAACAAATAATCCTGCTTTCCTAACATTCACTCTCTGGCCTAGTCACAGACAGAAATTACACATATTTAATATAAGTAATTGGTACAACTCTGTAGATCATGCCCTTTATCCATAGAGCTTAAGAAAGAATACATACAATATAAAGAAGCCCTTTCCACAGATCTAAAAAGTACACTAAATTTAGTATTGACTTTCTTAAGAAAATGAGCTCAGATCTTGAAATGCTGACTTGCTTCAACAAATTAAAGACAGTCATTATTAGAGACAGACATTGAAGGCAGATATAAAAAACACAGGAGTTATGTATTCATTCCTTCCTAACGACAACTAACAATAAGCACGATTGCCCATTAGAAGTAAAAAGCACCTAAACCCATACAAGGAGTTCACCTTAATGATCACAATGGTGCAATGGCTTCTTACTAAGTACTATGCAGAATTTTAAGAACTTATTTTGACTTAATAATTCTGTATTTTGAAGAGCTTAACTGTTTGCTCATGCCACTTCACCACAATCTAGTCAAGGCCACTGATCTGCAATGTACCAGATATAACAGAGTTCCCCATAAATGTGACTGCACAGGAGCTCCAGAAAAACAATCCAACTGTACCAGCCTTCAGGGTGTGCACAATACGTAAGCAATCTCTCTTTCATGGCTTTGTGTGAAAAGGAGAGGCTTATGTTATTGCTCCTGAGTTACTGTTGCCTGTGGTGCATGTGTTGATTAGTGACAGGAGAATTACAACTGCAATAACATGTATGGCAAGAAAGTGCTCTTCCCTACATAAAAATCAAAATAAACAAAAGAAATACATGTGATAATTTGTTCCGATAGTTTCAAAACAGCAAACAAAGATGTGACAATGAAGTGACAAGAACAGGCACACAATTGTAACTGGCGGATATAAGAATACCCCATGCAATACAGCTACTGGCAATATTGTATGTAATACGCTAAAGCAGCTTATGGGCAACACAAGGGCTTACATACTACAAAACAATTTGCTGCTGTTTAAATTCTGTGATTTCAGCCTTCATGGTATCTCCACAAAATCAGTTTACACTGAGACCCATTGGGAAAACACATTTTCTTTAATGCTGACAAAAACAAAGTCTGAATAAAAGTTTCTCCGATGTCTTGATTCTTAAATAAAAAAAAAATCAGCTTGACTTACAGAAAGTGTTAAATACCAGGAAAGGGCTAATTATACCATGCTAACTTCCTTTTGTCTAGTATAAAAGGACATTTTCTTACTTTGCCTGGCTGAGTATAATAGCCTATGAATTATGAGATCAAAGCAGCAAACTGTATGTTTTCCAAAGTAAGAGTTTCCTTCACCAAGTTTTACACTTACTACAGCTAAAAGAGCTGTGTGAAGGGATCAGCACTAAACCCAAAGGACAGGCTGTGCACAGCAAGAAAGAGAGCAACTCCCTCGTGCTTTTTGCAGGTCACTACCAAGGACCATGTTAGCAGATCCACACCAGACCCTTAACAGGCAGCTCTGCTGCTACCAGTAATTAGCTTGGACAGCTCTGGCTCCAGGAGTAGCAGCAAGGCTACACCATAATGAGCTCAGCTGGGATTAGCAGGACAGGGCAGGGAACCAAGAGAGCTGAGGCATTCTGCATTGCGTATGTATCACAAAGATCAAACAAGGATGGCTGGCTAGGTTATCCCCTCACCACCTCATTCCAAAAATGAAGCACGGCAGTGTGTAAAATACAGGCTAATGAAGAGCGACACCTCCAACAGATGAGAGCCACATTAATTAACACAATCCCTAGATCATGGAATACAGTTTCTGTTAGTGCTAGCAAACTTGTAACTTGTCACTGATTTAAGGGGGGCGGGATGAAAAAAAAGGAAAAAAAAAAGAGCTGATGTTTTCCTTTTCTGCTTTTGGTAGAAGATGGTTTTATCTTGGAATTTTGCAAGAAATTCCTCTTATGCAGCCTGCAAAGCACTACCTTCAGAAAAAACAGCAGAATGGTTCTTTATGTAAACACCATTTAAGAAACGAACTCACTTCTCAATCAACAGCTTTTTGTGTTCCCTTTTGAAAAAAGCCAGTTCATTCCACATAGCGTCAGAATCCTCTTGACAAAGCTGACAGGGGTCGGCATGCTGGTATCTGCTTTTACTACTTTCAATCCTGTTTATGAGTAAAAAGAGGTTGTTTGTTTTCAAATATCTACATGTTTTAGGACCACAACAATAAAAGCATCCTTGCTTTCAGAAAACACAAATTTTGAACTGTGGCATCTACTGAATATAAATCCTGTATGATGTAGACATTCTGTGAGGCATGAAACCTTAAATGTGGTTTTATAGAAAAGTTCAATTACGTAGTTTCAGACAGAAATAGTGCTAGTATGGCACCATGGCTCTCAGCTGACATGTGGCAGCAGCAGAGCAGTGTCACTCACATTCATTCTGTCAGCATTCCTTACAATACTGCTATGAGAACGCAGAAGGTGAAACCATCACACAATGTCTTGCAAAAAATGAGAGTTGTCACCATAAATGCCCCTGCAAACCAATCTGGAAGTTGCGCTAATGCCCACTCTAAAACTGTTGATCTACTGTCTAATGAAAGAATAAGCTATCTATGGATAAGATGATGCATCAGGAAAAAGCATACTGAATTTACATGCACAGAAAAAGAAAAAGAAAATATTTCACAGTTTTTCAGTCATTGGAATATTTTTAATGTATCTTAATAATGCAAAAGATTTAAATTGTATTAAAAAAATCCTTTATAAAATGAATTTAAAACTCTCTGCAATTTAAATTCCTACCAGGCATAGAAACAAACTCTCAGAGAATGTGGTAACCTCATAAGGCCCCCCACCATCCCATCATCTTTGCAGTCACGTATGTCAGTGGAAGTTGTATGTACACTGACAGGTGGATTAGGTCCCATCAGCTGCCATCTCAATAACAGATTCTAATCTATGAAGAATCAGAAAGAATGGTGTCCTCCATCACTTACAGAGGATCAGAAGTGCCATATAAGTACCTGATACTGAGTTCTTAATGCACAATTTACATTACACCAGCAATATAAAGCTGAGATACCAAAATAACAGTGTAAAGTATAATCATTTACAGACTCTTTTTATTTGTGTCTTGGCTACATTCCTTTGTTTAAGCATATTACAAATGAAAAACTTTTAGTATGATGACTTCATACAATTCTGTTTTGACAACAAAAATTAACAAAACCCTTTAATTTTCATCTCATCTTAATGAAAAAGATGAACAAATCAGATCATCAGAATCTGATGAAAAAAATCAGATGAACAAATAAAGATTTAGCATTACACTTTCCCCAATATCTACTTTTCCCAAATAGATTCCTGTCAGGACATAAGCTGGTTTCATTTATTTTAAACAGAAAGAGAAGTTGTTTTTGTCTCTTTTTCTCTTTTCTTTTCTTCCTTTTCTTTTTAAATATCAGAACCAGAACACTCAGTGCTTCACTGTATATCAAGTTTGATTTTACTGTGTTTATCTAGGTTGCATTTTTGTATCTTTTCAGCCTTGGCCTCTCTGTGGACCATGAATGCCTACTTAGCTTAGACACAGAATTATATAATTTCATTGCACAAAGTAACAATCATCCAGTAGGTTTCAGCCATTTCCAGCTTGCACTGAATTTAAAATAGTGATCTAGAAGATAAAATCATCCATGTTTTTCCTAAATAAACAAAAACTTTTCATTCTAATTTAAACAAATCTATTTGTTATTTATGCTTTGGTATTTCAAAAAATCTTCCTGTGCTACCAATGCCTGTAGCAGATTTGTACCCTACCATTATTTTCATCCACACTTTTTTTTTTATTTTTAAAAGGCCAACCATTCTTAAGGAAATGCCATAGTATTACAATGCAATGCAAATCTACGCAGACAGGCCAAAGCATTACTTATATATAAGGGACAGTTTATCATTCACAGTAGGACCCTTTATGTCACCCTGGACTCTCTGAACAGCTACCAGTTTTGCAGCAATTTCTATGACTCTCTTTTTGGTTAGAGAGAGTTACAAAGTTTGTGTCAAGATTAGTCAGTATTGCTCTAATTACAAAAGGAATTATTTTTAGTAAAACATGTATGTGTTTACTAAACTGTAGGTGCAAGCTGAAGTCTTACTAAAGCTACCAGGACATAAGGACCCACTCAAATTACTTCCTTGAAACAGGGCCTGAAAAACTGTACCTCAGCAGTGTTTGATAACTGAAGTGGTAAGAAATGTCTTCATACCTCCAAATGTGTCTGTTTACCAAAAATTCTAACTCTCTGCTAAGAACTTAAAAGAATTTATGCATAAATTTTTCACTGTTCTGTATAGAATTTAAGGGAGAAGTACATATCGAATATTCGCTATTTAAATTTTGATGTGGTAGAGTCTTTCTTCTTTCCATTAATAAAGATATATTACTGCAATATTTTTGTAGAATGATCAGAAATAATTGATTTTATAATCATTTAACAGATGAAAACACCCTGCTCTTCATGCACATACTCTTTTTTTCCCTATTAAGAAGGGGATTTTAGGATCAGCTTCATTTAATGTTTGAATCACTAAATGTTAGAGAGGCTGTTATTTCTGTATTGTTTAATGAGTAAAATTATTTTTAAAAACTATTTGAAACATAAGGAGCAATTGTTCTATTACCGAAAATTAAAAACATACACAGTCAACAAATTAATCGACTGGGGAATTAGACAAGCATAAATAAGCAGCCCTAGCAGACCTTTGTCCAGTACCCAGGCTTAAAATGAGATCCTAAATAAAATAAGTCAAGGTGTCAGCTCAATACATTTTACTCTTGGTTTCAACTGTAATTTCTCTCATATAGGGGTATGCCATGTATTCTGCTTTAACAAAAGATAAAGTCTTGATCATCACATAGTAGCTTCTTCCTTCAAATCAAATTCTCTTTTGAATACCTGTATAATACTTCTGTTCAGATTTCTTGTGTAAGTGAAATGTTTTTAATGAGCTATGTAACTTACCTGCTATCAGCCTCTTCCCACTGCTTTAATTGCTCTTTTAGTGCTCTGTAGTTGGTCTGTAACATCTGCAGCCTCTCTTTCGGTTTTTCATGGGCTGCTCTTAGCTCATCAGTTTCTTGAGTCTGTACAGCACCAGAAAAACAACATTAGATTTGGGCAAAATGTAAGAGACTTTCACACAGATCACATGAAACAAAAGTTCTGTTTAAGTGACTATTAAGAGCCTCAGAAATCTAAATAGAAAGATCAGGAATCACAGGCCCTGGGGTCAAATTCTTCTTATTGCTGCTTGGGCAAATTTTGCTAATTTGGCAAAATTTACTTCAATATTTTTTTCCATGCTACTGAGAAGTTTTAAAAAATTTACTACCAAACTGTCAGTTTTCATCTTGTGAATGCATTGGGCTAATACACCTAAAAATACATAGACTGAAAAAGGATTGTTGGCACTGTCTTTTCCTCCGAACTACTTTTTTCTTTTTTTTTTTTCGCCCCCCATGGAAAACTAATCTACGTATTTTCGAGGGAACCACTGGCCACACTGAGGTCCACATCAAAAAACCCTAAATTTAAATGGGTTCAGGATTTCCTCATATATTATTTCTGTAAATATATATAAACCTGCAACACCCAGACTTTGTCCTCTAGTTACATAACAAACAAGAAATAAAAACAAATTTTGCAATAGCTTTTATATAATCAAAACCATATGAAAAAACGTACTCTCTTTTTACATAATGAAAAGTAAGATATACCTTGATTTACATTACAGGATAACATAACGCGAGTTTAAAAAAAGATTTTCCTAAGTGACAATACTGTGCTCTGAAAAAAATGAACATTAAGAAGAGGACATTTCACAGTTTAGAGCAAGTCAAATTCTAGCATACAGCAGTAAAGAATTCACCAGACATTATCCTGTAGTAAAATTCGCCCTCAGTGCTTCATTTCCAGTTCAATGGGAGCTCTACTTGTAGAGCAACTACAGAACATGTTCCTTAATCTCTAAGTAAATCACAATACTTTATTTGCATGCATTTACTGCTTATATGCAAGGAGGGCTTTTCAGCATTAGTCAATAAATAAGATACACCAATAGTCAGAGCTGTGAACAATAAAACTTAAATCCCACTATAAAAACATGGCAAGGGTTTTTACAGTAGTGCTAACTACAAAGTACCTAGACTAAGCTTGTCTTCTAAGATGTAGCCCAGCTTTCATGATGCATAAACAAAGCTGAAAGATACCAGCTAAAATTTCAGATGCTACTATATTCCAAATTCCAGATTTAGGAATAGAAGCAGGTACAAAAGTGACCTTACTGTTAAATATTTCTTCAATGCAGTGGGGTTTTTTTCTGAAACAACCTCTAAACCAGATACATTTATAAATTTTGAATTGCTTTAAAAGTACTTCTGACTGGTTTTAAGTAGCTTATACAAATACTACAATGATATTAAAAACAATCACACAAATAGTGCAATAAATTTATGACAAAGGACATAGAGACTATTACCAAGCTTTGCTTGACACTACAACAGGAAATTTTTATAAGAATCCGATTATAGATGCTATGTTTTCAAGAGAAGTTCATGAAATCATTATTCTGGAATTGTTTGATATTGCCAGTGAAAACTGATCAAGTCTGGCAACGTATTGGAAAATAACATCTTCAGCATAAATCCTCCGAAGTTTATTAGTGTCAACGCCCTTTTAGAGATGCAACCAAGTGTAGAATTTGGCCTTTCCTATTTATGAATCTATATTTTTCATTATTGCTTACCTGTTCCATTATCCATTCTGTTACACTTATTTCCTTCCCTTATCAGTTGCTCTGCTCTCATGGAAATAGAAATTAGACAATTAACTGTCCTAATCACTCTCTTTTATTGAATTATTAAACACTTCAGAACTTTAAATTTACACTAATTTCCATAATCTCAGTTAGTTCCAAATCTCTCTGATTGAATTACATTATATTTTTTAATAATTAAACTGTCTTGTATACAGTTTTCTATATATTGACAGAAATGGGACAGAACAACCATCTCTAGCAGTGCTGGATCTCCAGGTTCTTCTCCAGCTCTCCACTGCCATTCTATAGTACTTCCCATGCAATAATGAAAGACAAAAAGACAAAGTCCAATCTGCAGGAGGAAAAACCCAACTGCCTGTGAAAAAAAGTCATTTTGCTATTTGCAGGCAGCTCAGACAAGCCAAAAGATTCTAACCGCTACTTCAAAATTTTGTTGAAATTGACCTGTAACAACTTCTGTTACTGTAAAAATTTAACTAAAATGGAATTAAAAAAATACACTGATTCAATTCTTTGACTACTATTCTTAGGCTGACAAGAAGTGAGGAACCTGACCATTACAAATAAAAGTAGTTATGTGGAAAAGCCACAATATTAATACATTTTTGGCATCTGAACACCATACATGGAACAGGACTATTTATGAAATCTATACTAAATATAACAGTGTGCCCTCACTCACATAAACAAGTATTAAGGTGGCCCTGAAGACTGGTCTACATATTCTAGTTCTAATTATCTCCAAAATTTTAGAACTTTAAACTAAAAGGGTGAGAAAACTCAAAGCAATGATCTCCTATTGCTTTTGAAAACTTTGCAGTTAAAGCCACTAAGATCTCCTCTAGGCTATGCCAGAGATCACAGTTCTAGAAACGTAATATGGGAGAAGAGAACATATTCTTAGTTCGTATCAAATATCTAACTCTTGGCAACCAAACTCCTGCCCATTTCTTAAAGACCAACAGTAGATTGATGTACTTATGCTTTGCACTATTCTAAGTGCCAGCTTCATAATTTGTTATTCAAAATCCATGAAATACTCTTATTTACTCTTACATTCTCTTCCCTAAACAAGGGTGGAATCAGGCATGCTCTGTTATGTTTTACTATGTCCTGCAGTGCAGAAATGAAGCCGATTCTGTACCAAAACTATAGACATTCTGAATTTACATGATTACCCTATTTATATTAGCAATGAAGACAGTAAGAGCCAACTTTCCTTGGCCAGAAATGAGCCAGCTGAGGAGAACTGGAAAATCCTATGAATGGGACCTCGCCCTTTTCTGTTCCTTTGTAACACCGAGTGGGGCATCAAATATTCCTGTTCCTGAAAACCCCATAAATAAAGCCGTGCATCTTTTTTTTTTTAAGTGTTACCGATTTTGCAGAAGGACCAATGGATAAAGTCACAATTTCATCTTCAGGATATGCATCATCTGTATGTTTATTGCTAGAGCAAACATTTTTCTGAGCAAGTATATTTCAAGTAATCATACAGCCAACACTTTGCTTGAGGAGGCAATAATGCAAGTGCCAGTTTTGAAAATGTTGATCACATGCATTATTCTTTGTTGGAAGCAATGCCTGAGAGGAAGCTAATATCAAGAAATCATACAATACCAATAGAATTATTCTGATGTTAATGTTATGACACCTGAGTTCACTGTCATACTGACAATAGCCTCACTGAATTCTGAATGTAGTGCCATAACAGTGTTTAATATGTTGACCTAGGCCTCTGCGGCTTCTTTCCAATCAATTAAAGCATTCTGCAAAAGAAGCCAAGTAGGCTTCCTAGAGAAAATGCAAGGAGTTCATATATTCAGTTTCAAGGGGAGATAAAAGACTTAGCACTTAAAGACCTCATGGATTAACAGCTGTGATAAATAGAGATCCCACACTTGCAACATAATAAAGCTGCACAGATTCCTAAATTGTGCTTTGAAGATGAAATGGAAGAAATGACAAAGGCAGTATGGCAAATAGTAAAAATTATGTTATGAGTTCACGCAGAGAGAATAACACTCCTTTCTCTTCTGTATGTGCTTAGAAAATCACAGTGCTTCTCTTCACTCCTCTTTCCAGAAGAAAACGCAGAGAAATGTGGAACTCTCTATCATTTAAGACAATAACCATACACACTGATGTGTAAGCTTTGCTGCCAAGGGCGGAGCAGCTGTAGTCCACAGTGCCAGAATAATCTGTAGCATCAGTGTCTGGCAGGCCAACTAAGAGTAACAAACAGGAGGCCTGCCAAAGGCCAGTTCTCAGGTAGAGCTGGTAGGACATGCTTTAGATTTCTCAACAGAGAGAAAAGACAAAACAAAATTAATCTTCTGACTCCCAGGAACAAGGAGTAAGACAGCCTGTAAGACTGAATTTGAAGTCTAAATCATATTTCCTGTTCATATACTCTGCATGTGTTAAGACACTACATTAAACTCTCTCAAGTATACAGGGTGATGAACTTTTGCATTTGTGCTAAAATATAATTCCCATTCACATTTTTTCTAAAATTGACTTACCACATATGAGTGTCTTTTTGCATGAGGCAAGAGCTCAGGACTATGGTTTGTAGGGCTCCCCAAATTTTTTCACTTACCTGACATTTATCACAGCATGTTAAATATAACCAGTTCTGCTTTAGGCTGCATATACTGAAAATACCTTTCAAATTCCATAACTCTGAAGGAAAGGGGAAGGGAAAGGAGGAGAGTATGAACTGTAAATGGTTAAGAAAATGTGACTCAGGGTCTGGGTTTTGCATTCTGAGGTGCAACTTGAAACCAATAGGTTATTCAAAAGGTACTATTTTTGAAGTAAAAAAATCAAACCAACAAAAACCTATAAAATGGGGACAAAATTGGAAATTGTAATACGTGCTCAATTAAGCTTTTCTACCAAGGGTTGGCGTGGGGTGGGGTGGTGTTTGTTGGGGGTTTTTTTATAGCATTTGTTAGAACAACAATTTCTGAGCCATAACTTCTAAGAGTACAAGGGGCAAATCTGTTCTAAGTAATTGACTTCAGCATTTTAAAATACTGGCTTCACTGTAAAAAAAAAAAATTTCTTTGTACTTTCTGCTTCACTTTAATTCTATATGAACACATGAATTTCTTGGAATATATATTCTCAGACAGAAATTTTGAAAATGTATTTAACAAGCACGTATTATTGATGACAGCTCGAATTAGGCTTCTATAGGACTGCAGGAGTACCAACACAAGATTCCTAGCAGTAAAGGAAAAAGGCAAACTAATGGAGAGTGCTCTCTTATGCTAACACACTTACAGTCCATAACGATAGGTGCATTTTGCATTTTTAAAATGTCTGTTTATTTTTGGTATATCTTTATCTATGCAAGCTTATAGCTAGAGGGGTTTTTTTATTTTTATTTTTTTAACGTTCACCTTTAGCTGTAGTGTCTTCTCTAAGTTTTCAATCTTCCTTTCAGCTATTTTAAGCTTCCTTAGCTCCTCTGACTCTCTAAAAGAGCTCTTTGGGGACAGAGACCTTGAACGTTTCACAGGTGGTTCCTGGAGAATAAAACAAGGACATGGTTGAACTAGTTGGAACACCGGATTATGAAAGACATGCAGAATTAAAGAAGAAGTAATTTTGAATACTAATAATGAATTATAAAAAAAAAAAAAAATCTGCATGGAATACCAGAGAAATAACAAGCAGAATTACCACAGCGCTACCACTAAAGGTTTCTCTGTGACTCGTTAATGAGAATATTCATTTACATTTACATTGTTTCTTTCAGAATAATGATGTCCCATTAGGGAAGACTAAAGGGTTATAGACTCAGAAATGCAAGAAACCTCATTACAAAGGAGGGGATAGAGGCTGGTCTAATTGCTCTATAAGGGTCCAAGGTTACACTTGATAGGACAACCAGAAACAAGAGGGAAAGGATTTTTTTCCCTTTGAAATAGTTTAACACACTGTGAAGTTGAAGGAACAATATGCTTGAGGAATATAAATACAACAGACAGTAGATCTTATACCATAATGACCATATGGTCATTAACTATAATGTGACTAACTAGAGACAAGAATATGTGTTTATATTATGTACAGCTTCATATAGCAATCTGGAGAAAGAATATGCGAAAGTAACACTTAAACTGGGCAGCTTTCTTGTTCATTCTATGTCATATGTCCTTACGGCAAAGAAAGAAAGACCTCATCAAATCAGACTTCTGATTTTCTGAATAACTTTGGTTAAGGACAGAGAAAGACTAACATAAGGTAGTTACTAACTAATAAATACTAACGATAAGGTAAAATGCTATTACACAAATACATAAAGTCAAACAAAAACTCAAGATTAATTGTGATTATTGTTGTTGCATGCTGCCATTTTCACTGTAAAATAACTGATTTACAACAAAAGGAATTCAGGATAAAGTCTTCTTGAATACTATATATTTCAACACTTTTACTATTCCATTAAATTAATTTAATCTTAAAGAGAATCTTAATAAGCAACTGGCATTTTTTTCTTTGACCACTACCTTCCAGTATTAAATCTTTACAAGACACTGTATACCACACTTTCACTTTAAATCATATCTGTTTCCAAGAAGAAGAAAAAAAATAATATCATGAAATATCAGAAAATAATAGTATCACATATTTAAGAATTTAAATATTACCAAGGTGTTTTTGTCATTTGGCTTTGGGTTTCTTTTGCTTCTGAAATGTGCCTGAATGAGATTTAAAAAAAACCAAAACCCAAACCAAAACTAACATCTGGAAAGAATTTTAGTACATTCAAAACCTGAATGTCAAATGGACATATTTTGTATATTCCTGTCAGTTCCTTTATATAACAGAAGAAACTAGAAGAAAGTTCCAATGAACATTTAAAACAATACTTCCGAATTTATGGTTTTATATTGTCAGTATAACATTGTACTAAGAGTAGATCTCTTTGAAATAGTAAGATTACTGATTCACTTTTTTTTTCTAATAATTATAGTAGAGATATCCAAAAGTTTACTTCAGTTAATAGATGCTGATATTAATCAGTAAAGATTTTAAAATTGCATAAAACCAAATTGATCCCTTTCAGGTCTCTGAAGCAGAACATCCCAAGACCAACATATGAAAAAATCTACTCATCTTCAAAGTCCCAGATTTCTTGAATAAAACCAAGATCTTAAATAAAACTTCCACATTTCCTAATTATTGCATACCCATACTAATTTTTCCTTAAAATCCAGAATGCATTATTTTTCAAGAAATCTTTCCTAGTTAAATTTTATGTTTGTATACAGAAGACTTGGAAAATACATGATTTGTCTGAAATCAGGAATAAAAGGTCAAAGCACCACATTTGTTGCCAAAGAGAAGGACAACAAAGGAAAAGAAGTGGACCAACCAGCACCAGACTGCTAAGAATAACTAGGTAGAGAGGATCTATGGAGGAATGTAAAATTCATAGTCTTGCTGCTTTAATCAAAGGTGATCAGATACAATGAGTACACAACAGTTTGTTTATACACATACACACACACACACACACACTTTACATATAGCTACCTGGGATTCTGCTGTGAATCTCTTTCACAGGGCCAAGGTATGGAAAAAAAATAGAGAAAAATTCTAAGTATTCATGGGCATGGAAATAATTCTCTGTGAAAACAGGTGGGATTGGTGATGTGCATTAAGAAACACTCTATTGTTTAAATATGTTTTTACCTGTTTAGTGATCAGACTAGAGGTCTGTGGAGAGAAGGAGCTGAGTCTGGGCTTTACAGTTGCACATAGGTAGTTCGAAGGCAATCTTTACCAAGAAGGCAAACAGTTTAATTTTCCTACCAAGACAGAAGAGACTGTGTAGTAAAATACACTGTAATTTGATTGCCTGGGACTGCTGCAAAACTCAATTTGGAAGATGGCATCTGTAATGCCCTTCTCACAACTGCAAACTTTGCTGCTGCTGCTGCTAGGTTTAAGCATTTAATTTTTAATTCAGTCCTCAAATTCTACAGTAAATTTAGACATACCTGCATTAAATATATACACAAATTGTAATGTTTTAAACATTTCCTAAATGTTTAGGAATAAGAAAAAGTCCAGTTTTATGAGCAAAGAATGCTAATGCAAGTCAGTAAAGGGCAACAACAGAAGATTTTTCATCAAATGATCCTAAAACATGTTTACAAAAGACTAAGCCAAATAGCAGAAAACCAGAAATAAACAGGCTTCATAATATTAATAGATATGAAACTTTGTGACAGAAGATTTAATGTAAAGAAATAGCTGATAAATGGATGTGACACACATTAACTGTTAACGGAGGTACAGGAAGCAGAAAAAGAAAAGATGCCTCTCTCTAAACAACCTTCTGTTACCCATCTGCACCATGAAAGACACCATGGGATGAAGCTGGACATAGTCACGTTGTTGAATTCAACAGGTTTTGAGTTGGATGGAGCCAACAAGTCAAAAAAAAAGCAAACAAGGGAAGCCAGAACTCTTACTGAAATGTGTTGGAGAACTTTTCTGCACACACAGATCAGATCAATGTCTGCCAGGATACAGCACTGAAGACAGTAGGCAGAAATCTTAATGGTTTTTATCACTTGAAGAAACAGAAGCCTTGCTGAAGCTGAACCAGAGGCTGACAAGATACAGGTGGGGTTTCTTGGAGAGGAAAAATGGCAAATTCTCAATTCACTATGTTTCAACAGGAACTTTATCAGTACTGCAAGTTAACTCATGCCTTTTAATATCTTGACATTATAGACTTAGAAGAATGCTATACAATGTATGTCATATAAAAGACAATTATAACTCCCATGCATCATACAACGGGAAAGCTTAGCTATAAAAAAACACGGGCTGTGTTACTGAGTCGGCCAGCAGACATATGGACAGCAGTTTATAGGTAACAGAAATCAGACATAGCTCACAAAGTTAAAAAGTTTAAGCTCCAAAAAGAGTTCTAGGAAGACCCAGCAACTGACTCACAAGTCTTCATACAAAACAGCACTCAGCTGTACCACTTTCCACTGGACTATGAGGGTTACACTTGCCTCTGAGTACACACGTAACAGTATCAAGAAAAATGACACCATGCATGCACATTTAACAAGGCTTTTAACCACTGCATCATCTGTCTCGCAGAGTTAGTCGTTTCTATTACTCTGTATGACTGTAGGCAAGGGATTTGAATTTCTGCAATTCATAAAAACCAACACTAGCCTATAGATGTATACATATATCACTGCATTCTGCAGAACCAAACATAGGTGGAAGCATACAGTCATGTGGCCACACGTCCCAGTTTATCACACTAGTGGCAAGTTTCTGTTTTGTCCCAGGCTCTTCTTTTTAACACCTTTCCAATTATTTCTTCTTTTAAAATCTTTGGCTTTTTAAAGCAGAAAGTAATCAAAGCAGTGTCATTCTGATCATAAGTGATTCCATGCTTATTTTTTCTTTGTATCCTGGGAAGGCACATAAGGGGGGATGAAGTGAAGTGAAGTGAAGACACAGAGTCTTTATGAAGCCGAAAGGATCACCACTGTAAAACAAGAATTGTATATCCAACATATTCTTCCTGTCAAATCATGCGCTAATAACTTCTGTCATGAATCCTTTTGTCATAAAAGACTGAACAAGAAGGTAACAGGATGATATGTCATTACAAGGGAAAATCAGTAAAGATAGCAGTAGTATCTTTTCTATTTTATATGTGTATTTTGTGATCCTAAAGCTGGAATGTTTCTACAATTTTCCTTACTGTCTTGCCTAAATACAAAGGATTTGTAGGCTGTCAATTTAGTTCCCAAAAGTTTTAATAGAGATGGCGTGCCCATGTGAAAAAGTGCACATATCAAACAACCCTGAGTATTGAAAGAGCATGACTAGGATCTGCATATCCAAACAGGAAAAGTTTCTCTGCAACAGAATTTAAAAGTTTGTATTTAGTTTTACTCAAGGGAGGTAATTGCTTTATTCTTGACACAGTGATCAGTTCATGACAAACACAGTACCCTCATTTACATTATTCTGAGGAAACAAGAAATGACATTGTGGTGGGTTAACCTTGGCAAAGGGTCAAGCACCCACCCAACTGCTCACTCACTCTCCTTCCTCTCCAGGGCAGGGGGAGAAAATAGGATGAAAAAAGCTCGTG
This sequence comes from Ciconia boyciana, assembly GCF_034638445.1. Taxonomy (NCBI): domain Eukaryota; kingdom Metazoa; phylum Chordata; class Aves; order Ciconiiformes; family Ciconiidae; genus Ciconia; species Ciconia boyciana. The sequence goes on along the minus strand of NC_132937.1, from coordinate 53,417,630 downwards.
GGTTGAGACAAAGAAATGGAGATTGCCTACCGTTCACCGTCATTGGCAGACTCGACTCAGGGAAAATTAAGTTATTGACACTTAAAATAGATTTGGGTAGTAAGAAATAAAGAAAATATTAAAACAACACCTTTTCCCCACCCTGCTTCCCAAGCTCAACTTCACTCCTGACTCCTCTACCTCCTGCTGAGCAGCGCGAGGGGATGGGGAATGGGGGGTTACAGTCAGTCCATAACAGCTCCCCTTGGCCACTCCGTCCTCCTCACACTTTTCCCCTGCTCCAGTGTGTGGCCCCTCCACAGGCTGGAGTCCTTCAGGATAAACTTGCTCCAGAGTGAGTGCTCCATGGGCCACAGTTCCTGTCAGAAGAACCTGTTCCAGCATGGACTCCTCTCCACACACTACCGTTTCCTTTCTTAAACAGATTTTCACAGAGGCGCCACCACATGCTCCTAAACAAGTGTTCTAAAATATGTCTTTTCCCAAAAATAGCATACAGTGCAGGATAGTGAGAAAGAACAAGCAATACAGTTTTCAAAGGAAATGTTAGGAGATACCAAATGTGGGAAAACAAGGAGATTTCTAAGGAAGCAGAACATGCTGGTCCACCCTTGTAGACTATTTATACCACACAGAAGCACATTCCTATTTGCTTCCTTGCTACAGAAATCTGTTCCAATTTTCCCATATTCTATACAACCACAATAAAAAAAAATTTTTTTAGATGAGGAAGAGGCTGAACACACTGAAAAACATCATGACTTCCGCTAATTTAATAAATCAATTTAAGCCATAGAACTACTTAGAGATCTATTTCATTAGCTATAGTTTGTAGCTGTTACTGTTACCTGGTGCCTAAATTTAACAGAAAGTCAGCATGAAAGAGGCAGTCCAGCATTATACAGAGTAATAAAAATTCAGGAAAATAAACTTCAAAAGGACAATGTTGTAATTCTTCATAGAAAAGTACTACATCATACTTTAAAAATCAAGAATTTGGAAAAAAAATCTTCTTCATTTATAAAATCATAATAATAACAATTTATATTTCTCTCATCTTCCTTCCAGGGAAAGATGGTCATTCTGATAAACACCACAAAATACCTGATAAATATTCATTTTAACAAACCTACACAGAATTTATCCTTCAAATATTTCATTTAATTAAAAATCCCTTATTCAGTATTTAATAAGGTAAAACCTTCTACTCCCAACAGCTATTTTAACAAGCCTTTGGCAGATAACACAAGAACCATTCAAACAAGCTCCCAGAATTATAAGCAGCATCAACAGATATTAAAATTATTATCTGGACCCTTGAGCAAAAATGTTTGGCTTTACCAGCCTTAGACACAAATACACAAGACAATAAAGCTATCCTACCTCATGCTTTCTTCCAGTCCTTATATTGTTGCTTTCCAGAGTTTCTGTAGTGTACAAATTGTGCTCTGATAGGTTAAGACTTGCTTTTTTCAATTTTTCCTGTAAAAGCTCGATTTCAGATTTTTGCATTGTAATAAGACACTCTAGCTCACTTAAAGAAGGCTGTTGAAATACCTAGAAAATGATAGTACAGGTATATTATATTACTAACAAAAGATCAGAAGTGTAACAATTTAGATAAAACTGCCTAGAGAAACACAACATTACCAATATTACAGGAACGTGTGAGACCTGTAAATAATCCTGCTTTTGTAAATGAGTCATTAATCCATAATCAAAACCAGACCCCAATGTGTTAACTAAACATTTTTACACCACCACCAGCAGATTTTCCGAATCCAAATTTATAGTCTTAACAATGGTTGTTTTGTACTGACATTTCTTCTGCAGCAACTTATTCTATTATGGTATTTTGTATCTCACATGTTGTCAAAATTTCTTGACAAAATATTCTACCTCCCAGACTTGTTTCTGATGAAATTTCAAGTTGGTAAGTATCACTGGCCTATCAAACATGGGAAAAAAAAACTTTACTGCATATTCCATCAATAAAGATATTCTTAGTTAAAAACTGCCTCAGAAAAGTACCTCTTTAATGTAAATTTACAACATGTATCCACTATGTCCATAAACTCAGACAGCACAAGCGTTGTGGTCAAACTGAAGACTTACAGAAGAAATAAGATGGTAATTCTAGATCACAGTGTTACTCAAAGCAGATATGTCATTTCATGAAGGCATTGAATTCCAGGACCCTTCCCAGCTATCAATCCATTCACAGCAATTCCATGGCACAATACAACACTGCTGCACACTGCTCACCTTGGCCCTGTTCCAAAACCTGTTCAGACCAAAACACATTTTCATTGGTACCAGCTATCTTAAAGTCATATCCCCGATCTCCAGTAGTGGACTCATGTGTGTACACATGACCAAGAGTGGTCAAGTTACCATGGCTTGATAAATTACTCATTGTCAGCTGAGTTTTCATTAACCGCCTGTGATCACACCCCACTGCGTTACATCCACAAGGCAAAACATTGCTGTTGCTTATGCTAAGCTAACAATATGCCTGTTGTGGCAGTCTATGGCAATCACAAAGTGAAATGCTTTAGCTCACACCTTCTCCGCAGTGCTTTAAGGCTGGGGACAGACATTCACCTTGCAACAGCTGTGCCAGGCAAAGATAGTATAAATCCCACATGGTCGATGCATGGAGGCAGCTGGAGGTTAGCACCCCAACACTATAGCTGCAAGAAGGGATGGTGCAAACCCACTCCCTAATCAATTGCATAAGTAAAAGGACAGGTTAGTTTAAAAAGTCAATGCAAGTGGCTTGAGCTGACCCAGCTGACCTTGTATTGCACTGATTAGGGCAAACTCATGAAACTCAGATTGCCAGTGGTGCTCTGACAGCAATGACAAGCAGCTAGGAAACAGTAAAGTCTTCAATCAACAAAGCTTGATCCAGAAGACAACTTTCTCAAGACTGACTGAAAGTTTTATTTTACACATGCTTTCCCTAATTAGCAAAGTTCTCACAACCTGACTTGCTTGCAACTGTTTGAGCATATTCTTAAGACAAATACTCATTTCAATACAGAAGAAAGAATTTGGTACAATTATCACCTGTTCCTACTCTCTCATTTACTGGTATGCCCCAAGTAAAACAAATCAGGTATACTGAGAAAAATCAGTGTAAAAAATCAGAAAAGGCAGTGTAAAAAAGGTTAAGCAAACCAAAAAAATCTCTGAATTCATGCTAATCAAGAAATGGGATGGTCCAAAGTTGATTAAAATCAAGCAAGAAAACTAGGAAGCTTAGTATTTGACAGAAACAGATTAACATGCATAGCCATTTTATTTCTTTCTATGCAGCTTATGAAGCTTTTCATAAAGCATACTATAAACTCACACTTTCTACAAATAAATCAGAAATTAGAAATACCAAGCATTTATTTCAGAAAAAGCGCAAATCCTCATACCACAAACAAGCACAGGAAAGTTGTGAGAGAGCAAAAGTTGCCCGTGCTTTTGCTGACTGTTCCTTAAATAATTTCTGTTGCTCATTTTGCATAATTTAGGCCATATGTAGTTGCAAAGAGATGTCGTTTCCACCCATGATCAGCAAAAGGCCAGTTTATAACTAAAAGAAAACTCTACATAGAGGAAAAAAAAAAGGAAAATAGAAAAATGGAGAGTATACAAGCCATGCATTGAAAAGAACATTTAAAAGAAAACTGAGCTTTTTGCTCATTTGACCAAAACCTTAGCACTATATAAAAAGGAAAAAAAATCCAACAAAACCTAGAAGACAGAAATAGTGCCAGTAGATAAGGGAAGTGTAACTATATTTAAGTTACATAATTTTTTTTTTTTACTTGAACTTTATTCTTTCTTATTAAAAAAGAGAAATAGACCTACCAAGTCATCCCATTTTATTGATTTCTCAGCCGTACATAAAAAAAGACTTCTATGTGTAACATAAGTTGTACAATTACATTAGTAACTAAAAAAAGAATCAACAGCTTCAATCTGTTATAATCACTTTAATTCATATTACAGTTACTTTAAAAAGTCCTGACTTTTAAACATTGAGAATTGCACAATTTTAGCTAATGATTAACTTCTTCCTGTATCACTAATTTTTAACGTCTTCTTTCAAAAATTAAATGCAGAGTGTTTTGAAATGTAAATCCATTTAAGAGTCACAGAATGTATCACATCCTTGCTCCTCTATGTCAATGAAGTTCTGCTACTGACTTTAATAGGACCAATATATGAACAGTGTTCTTCATTTGTTTTGGGGTTTTTTTTCCTACTCTTCTCCCAAAAGAGATATATAGAAATTACCATGCAGTGATATTTATTTCAAATTAAAATACTGTAAAGGCACAGCTTCTAATAAAACTCTTACAACAGTCTTTGTGCACATGCATACACACACCTACTTCCTGGAAAACTAAACCCAACAAAACCAGTCTTAGATCTTAACTTATACCTGCAAAATGCCTATGTGTTTACCCTCAAAATATGCAGCAGATCACTGTTACCAATACAGAACTTGCTATATAATTTTGGTCTATATATCCTCAAAACCTGCTCAATATTTAAGTATGCATGTGAAATTTCTTCAGTTTCAGGAATTCTAAGAACCCAGATGTAATCTGAAGAGATCCATTTAAAAATTGAGGTTTTTCTTATCAATGGACTCCAGTTTAAGAGCCAGGTATCATTTTCTGTTAAATTTAAGATATCCTTCAGTATTTTATAAATATTCTTCTACATTTCCTAGCCCAGAAGGCTTTGTTTACTCAAATATCAAGAGAATTTTTAAACCTGAATTTTTAAGACATGAAAAGAGATCTTCCAAAGACAGAAAGCTGGGTGAAATTTATCTCTCTGGTCTTTTGTTTCAGATTCATGTCTATTTAACTGTATGTTACTACACTTCTATGTTCCAGGTTAAGAGCAAAAAAATCACCAAACCCAAATTATTTAGTGAAAATATTTGGCTATTTTGAGAACCTCAGTTCCTTCTGTATAAAACATGACTTTATGAACAACCCAGAGTTCCAAGATTTATGCATGAATAAAGAAGTGCAATTTTATCAGATCCTCAGAAAGAAATGTGACCTTTTCTTGGCTTTTCACTTTCTAGCTTTACATCTGAACTTTTTTTTGTAATCTAAGAACTAAGGGAAATATTACAATTAGTAAGGCCAAAATGGCAAATAATTTGCACTATAGTGGAGCTCTGATTTAAAAATCCTAACATTATCAGAAAAAAAGCACAATATTGTGTTTCAAGACTGCAGAAAACATTCAACATCCAAGCTGTGTATGAAGAATGTAGTCCAGTTTCATAGTAAAGATCAGAAATCTGCAATCCAGAAATATAAAAACAAGTTACATGCTAAGAGGCAGCACCAGGTTCTTCCACAGTTTCTGTTTCAGAATTATCGTTGTAGATCTTTGATCTTACGAACTGAAATAGTAACTCACCTCAATAAAGAGTTGCATGAAGGTTCAGTTCCTAAAGTCTATTCTGAATCCTATGTCTAAAACTACAATTCCCACGAGATGATAGTTTCAATGTACACATAGCGTTGACACTCTTCACAGTCTATCCATCTACATGTTGAATGCAGCAAATGAAGGCTTTCTCTCAGGTTTAAGCATCTTAGATTAGATCCTACCTGCATTATAAAGTCTAGCTTAACAGAATAATGGTTTCTTCTTTCACTTAGCAAAATCAGTTTAGATCATATGCTATTTTATCATAACAGATACATAATTTTTTCATACTGAAACTCAATTTAACATGCAAAACATATATTCCAAATAAATATCAGAGGTTTATTTATGTTTTAAACAACAAATACAATCAAGAAAGATTCTCACTCCTCTTAAGCTTATATGTCTTTTCAAAGTAAGACACAGCTGATGTTTTCTGAATGCATTAATCAAGATGAAGCATAAGCACGACCTTCACCACAAAGCTGTACCACCAGGGGAACCATCTACACTGTACTTAGGGAAGGGAATCCAATGCCACCTTCTCAATGCCACTGTTGTCAGAGATCACAAACAGTACCAAACAATATGGAGAAAATACAGCTATGGTCCGCCATACTTCTACTCTGCATGACTTTTCTGAACCGGCAAAAGAGAGCAGGTGTCAAGGGAATGGATACCTAAAAGCTTCAGAAGTAATAACACAGCTTTATGTGTACTCCTGCTCCTCCTCAACTTCCTCAGCACAAAGCTGTGCTAACACTAACTGCACTATACTAAAACCACAGGCTCAGAGGAGACAGAAAAAGCCTGCACAGTCTTTGTGTAAGAAGATGCAAGCTCACGCTGCTTCAACCACAAACTGGCCAATAGGCACACAGTGGCTTAGTAAAGGTTAGAATTTCTTTTCTCAGCAACACAAGAGAGTTTAC